>NC_134359.1:155811674-156431606 GCF_048569485.1 Anomaloglossus baeobatrachus
CCCCTCCTCCATGGCAGAGTTCGCAGAAGTTGTTGGCATGTTTTCTGCTGACTCGGAGGCCCTGGAACAACTGTTTGAGGCACTGGCAGCTGCTTCAGGGTCCCTGTGTGCCACTGGCTCTGTGTCACTGCCTGGCCCCTCTCGATCTTCAGCCATGCAGTCAGCTTGGGGAAGTGGGTTAACATTTCCCTCGGTGCTGTAAGTGAATAAAATATTTTTAATAAATAGAATAAAAAACAAATTTAAAAACATATATAACTTTTTAAAAAACAGATTACCTCCTTAATCTGCGACTGGTGGACAGGAATTGTAATTCATAGTAATATGGACACTTTTTTGCTGGTGACATACCACTCTTGGAACTTTTCTGTAGGAATTTGTGGTAACGGTCTCTGACTGTTCGCCAGCATTTGCGAACATCTTCTTCTTCTAAAAATTAAACCAAAAAAAAAAGATGAGCCAATGACTCCATAGGCCATGTCAACCAATTTTTGGCTAAAAAGTATTCCACATCAGTGTTTGTAATAATCAACTATTATTTGCTTTTTTTTTAAGATTTTAACAAAATTTACGTTTTGTCTGCCTTTTCTCCTACTTTTCTAACCCACAAGATCCTTTATTAACAATGATTTAGTGGGTGAACATGCACGGATTTACAACAATCATGTTTTAATTACACTAAAATTGCTTCTGGTTTGGAACATGTTCGGAGTATACAAACTTACCAATTTTCCGCTGGACTGAGGCCGGGGCACTATCAAAAAGTGGATACAGCACATTCACTATTCTCATCCAGCACCTATGCCGATATTGCCGATCACTATATGCAGGGTCAATCGGGTCCCATATAGCGGGCATACCCTCAACCTGTAATGTGAAACATATGTTTATAGTTCATGATTTTGCAAAGTAGATAAATTCCAATAATGCCCACAATAGGAACAGACATCATCCAAAAATATACAGTGTATACTGGCTAAGGTACTATATTATCCACTGCATCCCCACGATCAATAACTTTTTTGGCAGACCAGTGTATATTGGCACGTTATTGCACATTTCTTTAGATGGAAACTGATTTCCCCACACAGATTAATATTTATTTAGTATTATCGATTTTTTTTGTTTGTTCAAATGTTTTAAACAAGGGTGGCACGTTATGTGCCCTATGATACTGGGCTAATAAAGGGGCAGAAATGTTTAAAGGGAACCTGTCGCCACATTTTTTTGGAAAAAGCTGCGGCCAACACCACTGTGCTCTTATATACAGCATTTTAACTGACTGTATATAATAACCCAGTGGTGGTGGCCGCATCTTACAGCCAATAAATGTGTTGCCATGTTCCCTTTCACTGGTATTTTTACCAAAAAAAAAAAAAAAAAGTACTCCGCTGTATTTTCACTGTCCAGCCCGATGCAAGCAAGCAACTGAGGGCTGTGCTTCTCAGCGGGATAAGGCTGAAGCATTCTCTGCCCCTCCCGCTGAGAAAACCAGTCCTCAGCTGCCCCTGAAAATGGCGGCTCCGTTGTGAAGCGCCATTCACAGGTGCTGTACCGAGGCTCATCCAGCTGCCCTGATGCATTTGGCTGGCTGGGTAATATAAGGGGTTAATGCCAGTTTTCAGCAAACTGGCACTAAGCCCGAGGTTCATAATGTCATGCCTGTGTAGACACGGCCATTATGAACCTCCGTTTGGTAATAAAGAAAAGAAAAAACACTTTTTTAAAAATTTTATTTGAAAGCAAAAACACACAAACATCCCTGATTGCCATCTTTATTACTCCCTGAATCCCCCGACGATAATCCATGACGGCTCCGATGTGCACCCGGCTGACCCGGGCTCTGACGTCAGAGCCCGGGTCAGCTGACTTAATTCGCGAGCACTGGCGGGTCAGCTGACTGCACACCGACCAGCTGATGTGCCGGGCTCCGATGTGCACTCATGTGACCCGGGCACGGACGTCAGCCGGTACCAGCAGCCGGAAGAGAGCTTTGCAGCATCTCAAACACTGATGGCTGCTGGGACCGGCTGACGTCCGTGCCCGGGTCACATGACTGCACATCGTCAGCTGACCCGCCCGCGAATTAAGTCGGCTGACCCGGGCTCTGACGTCAGAGCCCGGGTCAGCCGAGTGCACATCGGAGCCCGGCTCGGAGCCGTCATGGATTATCGTCGGGGGACACTTCCCCGCTCAGCTCGCTCCGCCCCCTCCTGCCCGCGGCATGTACACACACACACACACACACACACACACACACACACACACACACGGTCCCGCTCGGCTTACCTGCGGTGATGAAGTCCCGCCATCCCGACCTCAGCGCTGTCACTGTCCTCCATGACCGCCGCTTGTCACATCACCTTCTCTCGCTTCCGACCCGAGACTGACTAGCGGTGACGTCACGGGCCTCTCGCGATACTTGGTGTGAAGGCGCCGGTCATTGAACTCAGTGACAGGTGCTGTCAGTGTGCTGGAGATCAGCGCAGGTAATGTACCTCGCTGACAGCAGCACTTGTCATGCCCTGCAGTGACCTGGGCTGACCCATTGATGTTAGCTCAGGTCACTGCATTGCTCTCCCAGCCAATGGGGAACATCCTGCTCTTCATTGACTGGGACAGTGTGGATCGTCATGGCAAGCCCTTGGATTACACCAGACCTGGATTTGTTTTTCTTTCTAATAAATTGGTTAAAGAGGGAATGTATTGGGGAGTGTTTTTTCAAATAAAAATGTGTTTGTCGTCTATTTTTTTTTTATTACTGACTGGGTTGGTGATGTCGGGTATCTGATAGACGCCTGACCTCACCAACCCCAGGGCTTGATGCCAGGTGACATTACACATCTGGTATTAACCCCATATATTACCCCGTTTGCCACCGCACCAGGGCGCGGGATGAGCTGGGGCGAAGCACCAGGATTGGCACATCTAATGGTTGCGCCACTTCTGGGGCGGCTGCGGCCTGCTATTTTTAGGCTGGGGAGAGTCCAACAATAACCATGGACCTCCCTAGTCTGAGAATATCAGACCCCAGCTGTCTGCTTTACCTTGGCTGGTGATCCAATTTTGGGGGGACCCCTACGTGTTTTTTTTTTTAAATTATTTATTTAAATTTAAAATAACAGCGTGGGGTGCCCTCAGTTTTGGATTACCAGCCAAGGTGAGGTTGCCAGCTGTGGTCTGCAGGCTGCAGCCGTCTGCTTTACCCTAGCTGGCTACAAAACTAGGGGGAACCCTACGTCATTTTTTTTTTTTTTGGCTAAATACAAAGCTAAGCACCCCTTAGTGCCACATGAAAGGCACCAAAGGGTGCAAAATTACAAAATGCAGGAGAGTGGGACATTATGTGTCTTTCTGCCATTATAATGACAGAAAAGACTGATATGAAGTGCACAAGCACAGGAAAATCACCAGAACGCTCTACGCTGTGAAAAGCAGTAGAAAATGGCACTGGAGTGAAAATGTGACCGCCTCATGTAGGATGAAGCTATGGATCCTGGGTAAATTTATGCATTTACCCTCATTCAGTTTTTTTGCAGTACACAAAAAAACGGAAGGCACACGGATGACAAACAGATGACATACGGACCGTCTACGGAATGGAAACGGATGCCACACGGATGCACCCGTGAAAAAAAACGGACTGTTTTTTTGCAGACCACAAAAATGGATCGGTCGTGTTAATGTAGCCTTATTCTGATCTGCCATTTATAAACAGCAGGCAGAAATAAGTGAATAACGCCCCCCAGCGTCAGAAAATCTCCGGGGTTTCAGGGCTAGCTGAGACCCTGGAGATCATGATTCAGGACGGTTTTTCTGGTCCCCGCTCACGTGATCACAGGTATACACCGTACACCGATGATCACGTTACAGTAAATGACAGCGCCGGTAAAAAATTATTTATCTCCCATCTGGCATGAACAAACACTTCTCCACTTTTTCTCCACTTTTTCTCTACTTTTTCTATGGTCGGTCTACCCATTAGCTCTGCCATGCATAGTGTAGCTCTACACCTACTGCACATATTACTTTATGATTGACATCTCTTTCGTACCAGAGCTGTCTAAGTCTACTTTGACCCCATATTTGTCATTACTATATTGTCCTTGTACTGTATTATGACATTTGTATCATGTGTTTCATTTCTTGCTGTGTTGCAATTTTTTTGCTGCATCCCAATTGTACCTCTACATTGTTCGAGTTTATGTTTTTGTTCTCTCACTCTTATGTGATACTGATTATTGTCATTTTTCATGATTACATGCAGATAAGTCCAATCTGACGAAGGCTCAGGCCGAAGCGTCATTTGTAACTTGTTTTGGACAAAAACACATATGCTTATGAAAAAAAAAAATTATTTAATACGGACCAATAAAGAGTGATTTTGCATTACTATCCGTTGTGACTTACTGACTTAGTCTGGGAGATTTAGAGTGCCGAGGTTACTCACTAATTTTATCTATTATTACCTCTGAGCACCTATATATACCATGAGCAGAGCTTCCTCTACAGTAGTTCTCCTGATTAGGCATGCCCTTACCTCATGAGCAGGGCATTGCAGCTTTGGTAGCAACCATTACGACATGGACTCTGCTGCTGTGGACCTGGGGAGAGTGAGTGCAGATTCATTGCACCCACACTCCTCACATGAAGGGTCCCGACTCCTAGAAAATGGGGGATACGTTCCCTGAGTTTCTCCCCCCCATATTCTAGATGGTCCAGAGTCGTCGTGGGACCCCTTTATTTTTTTTCTTACAATAAATTGGTGAAAGAGGAAATGTTTTGGGGACTGTTTTTTTCAAATATATTTCTTTTGTCGATTTTTTGTTTTTGTTAGTACTGACAGTTTATGATGTTGGGTATCTAATAGACGCCATGAAATCACAAACTGCTGGGCTTGATCTCAGGTGACTTTACAGCTAGTATCAACCCGATTTATTACCCCGTTTGTCACTGCACCAGGGCACGGGATGAGCTGGGGTGAAGCGCCAGGATTGGCGCATCTAGTGGATGCGCCACATCTGGGGTGCCTGCGGCCTGCTATTTTTAGGCTGTGAAGGCCCAATAACTATGGACCTTACCACCGTGAGAATACCAGACCCCAGCTGTCCGCTTTACCTTGGCTGGTGATCCAATTTGGGGGGGGACCCTACTTTTTTTGTGTAATTATTAATATTTATAAAATAATTATCAAAAAAGAGCCTGGGGGGACCTCCACATTGGATCCCCAACCACGGTAAAGCTGCCAGCTGTGGTTTTCAGGCTACAGACGTCTGCTTTACCCTAGCTGGCTATCAAAAATGGGGGGACTCAACGTCATTTTTTTTTTAACTATTTTTTAAATAGAAAAAATTAACGGGCTTCCCTGTATTTTGATTGCCAACCAAGGTAACGACAGGCAGATGGGGGTGGCAACCCATAGCTGTCTGCTTTATCTGCGCTGAGAATCAAAAATACCGCGGAGCGCTACGTCATTTTTTTAAAGATTTATTTTTACAGCACTGATGTCCAGCAATCAAAATACAGGGAAGCCCATTTTATTTTTAGTTATTTAAATAAATAATTAAAAAAAATATATATGGGCTCCCGCTGCATTTTTTGTATTGCTAGCTAAGGGTAATCCAAGCAGCTACTGGCTGCTAACCCCCACTGCTTGGTGTTACCTTCACTGGCAATGGAAAATCCAGGGAAGCATTTTTTATTTTTTTGGCCAAAAAACTACAAAAAAAAAGGACGTGAACTTCGCTATATTTTTGTATGCTAGCCAGGTATAGCAGGCAGGTGCTGGAAGAGTTGGATACAGTGCCAGAAGATGGCGCTTCTATGAAAATGCCATTTTCTGAGGCGGCTGCAGACTGCAATTCGCAGCAGTGGGGCCCAGAAAGCTCAGGCCAACCTGTGCTGCGTATTCCAATCCCCAGCTGCCTAGATGTACCTGGCTGGACACAAAAATGGAGCGAAGCCTACGTCATTTGTTTTCTAATTATTTCATGAAATTCATGAAATAATAAAAAAAGGGCTTCCCTTTATTTTTGGTTCCCAGCCGGGTACAAATAGGCAACTGGGGGTTGGGGGCAGCCATACCTGCCTGCTGTACCTGGCTAGCATACAAAAATATGGCGAAGCCCACGTCATTTTTTTGGTGGGCAAAAAACTTTTGCATACAGTCCTGGATGGAGTATGCTGAGCCTTGTAGTTCTGCAGCTGCTGTCTGCTCTTCTCCATACAGACAGACAGCAGCTGCAGAACTACAAGGCACAGCATACTCCATCCAGGACTGTATGCAGAAGTTTTTTGCCCACCAAAAAAATGACGTGGGCTTCGCCATATTTTTGTATGCTAGCCAGGTACAGCAGGCAGCCACGGGCTGCCTCCAACCCCCAGTTGCCTATTTCTACCCGGCTGGGAACCAAAAATATAGGGAAGCCCTTTTTTTTTTAATTATTTCACTTATTTCATGAAATAATTAAAAAACAAGTGACGTGGGCTTCGCCCCATTTTTGTGTCCAGCCGGGTACAACTAGGCAGCTGGGGATTGGAATCCGCAGCACAGGTTAGCCCGAGGTTTCTGGGTGCCTCTGCTGCGAATTTCAGTCCGCAGCCGTCCCAGAAAATGGCGCTCTCATAGAAGCGCCATCATCTGGCGCTGTATCCAACTCTTCCAACAGCCCTGGAGCCGGGTGGCTTGTTGGGTAATCATGAGTTAATACTGGCTTTGTTTTACTAGCTAGTATTAAGCCAGAGATTCTTAATGTCAGGCACGTTTGACCCGGCCATTAAGAATCTCCAATAAAGGGTTAAAAAAAAAAAGACACCACACAGAGAAAAAATACTTTAATAGAAATAAATACACAGACACATTAGAGACTCCATCTTTATTACCCCCTGTCAGCCCTCCACGATCCTGCTCTTCTGTCTTTCTCGTTCAACAAATGCAGCTCTGCTACATCACTGCTGCATGGGGGAAGACGCTGCTTCCCATGGAGCCTTCACTCCGTGAAAGCTGCACGAGAAGCAGCATGCAGCCTTCACTCCGTGAGTGATCAGTGCTGCTGGCTGTCAACGGTAATGCTGACAGACGCGTTACCATAGCAACGGTGCTCTCGGAGCCGAGGTTAGCGGTGATGTCACCGCTAACTGCGTTGCTATGGCAACGGTGATCTCCGTTAATGACCGGCTGTGTCAGCAGGTCCCTAACGGAACGGGGAGTCGACAGTGTGCTAGAGCATGTCGCCGTACACGGCGATACACAAATGTGCACCGTGTACCGGAGAGATGCACTCGCAGGTCCTACATGACGCGTCATAGTCATGTGACCAGTCTGTAGCCAATGAGATAATAGCTACGTGACTGGTCACATGGCTATTTTGACGTCACGATAGGTCCTGCATCACTGCTTGCAGTGCCGGTCACCGGGAGGATTCAGCGATCATCGGATGGAATAGCGGCAGGAGACAGAGTGCAGAAGGGATCGCGGGGACCGGTAAGTGTTATGGCAATGTTTATTAACTGTTTGTGTACATTTATCATGCTTTTTTATGTGTTTGTGATTGCCTCCAATTATAGCCTATAGGTTCGAGTTTGGTTCGTCGAACGTTCGACGAGCCGAACTCGAACGGGACACCCGTTCGGCGAACCGACCTCGAGCCGAACCGCGACCGGTTCGCTCATCTCTAATCCTTACGCAAGGAGCAAAAGCTCTGGTGGGACCACAATTCCCTTAATGGCTATCTGGAGAGGAAAATGATACCGCGTGGTCTCAGACTGAAAAAACAATCCTCCACTGCTCATGGAGCGAACTTTCAAAAAAACTGGGACATTATTCTGAGTGAGTGTTCACTTAAATTGATTAAACTGATTATAGAGGAGGAGGATAAAGAACTTGTTCAAATTAATAATGAAATTGAGACTATTAAAAACTCCGTTAAGGATCTGGAGATTTCAGACAACATCACTAAATTCAATATGTGGATAGTTTATATGTTTGATTTGCTTTTCTAGCTCATGTTTTTAAATCTCTCACATATGTTTGTAATTACCCTGATGGGTGTGAGATGTATATAAGAATCCATGTTTGGAAAGCAGATTAGATTCTGGCCCGTGAAGAAGGCGGATTATACCGCTGAAATACGTAGTCCTATCTGCGCTACTTTCCTGCGACAATGCTGTTCTGAATTGCTTGGACCACTGTATTTTAACCCCTTCAGCCCCCGGGCACTTTCCGTTTTTGTTTTTTGCTCCTTTTCTTCCGAGAGCCGTAACTTTTTTATTATTCCGTCAATCTTGCCATATGAGAGCTTATTATTTGCGGGACGAGTTGTACTTTTAAATGAAACCATAGGTTTTACCATATATTGTACTGGAAAACAGCAAAAAAATTCCAAGTGTGGAAAAATTGCAAAAAAAGTCTGATCGCACAATAGTTTTTGGGATGTTTTATTCACAGTGTTCACTATATGGTAAAACTGATGTATGGGTATGATGCCTCAGGTCGGTGAGAGTTTGTAGACACCAAACATGTATAGGTTTACTTGTATCTAAGGGGTTAAAAAAAAAATCACAAGTTTGTCCAATAAAAGTGGCGCACGTTTTGCGCCATTTTCCGAAACATGTAGCGTTCTTATTTTTTGGGATCTATGGCTCAGTGATGGCTTATTTTTTGCGTCTCGAGCTGACGTTTATAATGGTACCATTTTTGCGCAGATGCTACGTTTTGATCGCCTGTTATTGCATTTTGCGTAAAACTTGCGGCGACCAAAAAACGTAATTTTGGCGTTTGGAATTTTTTTGCCACTACGCCGTTTACCAATCAGATTAATTGATTTTATATTTTGATAAATCGGGCATTTCTGAACTCGGCGATACCAAATATGTGTATATTTATTTATTTATTTTTTAACCCTTTAATTTTCAATGGGGGGGAAAGGGGGGTGATTTGAAGTTTTAGGTTTTGTTTTTTTTTTATTTTTTAAAATTTTTTTTTTTCACTTTTTTTTATTTTACTAGTCCCCCTAGGGGGCTATAGCGATCAGCAATCCGATCGCTATTATCTATCTGCTTATCACAGCTATACCAAAGATTCAGTCACTTTGTTTTTCCCTCTGCTCTCGGCCGAGGGAAAACGAAAGTGAAGCATCATAGCTGCAGGTGTCATCACATGACCCTGTGCTATGATGGCAACCACCGATAGTCACGTGATAACGCACGTGACTTCCAGTGGGGGCGGCGGTAAGTAAAAAACATGGCCGCGCGCATTTAGATCTTGCTGCCAGACTTTGGCAGCAAGATTTAAGGGGTTAATGGCCGTGGGTGGAAGCGATTCCACCCGTGGCTAGCAGGCACACATGTCAGCTGTTGAAAACAGCTGATATGTGTGCCGACCGCGGCAGGGGGCGGGGCTTAACGGGACACGATCCTTGACGGATAGATCCGTCCAAGGTCGTGAAGGGGTTAATGGATCTGTGAATAAAAAGAAAGAAATTTTTTTGAACAGCATCCTGGATTGCTGGTCTCTGCTTTGCCATATATATATAGATAGATATATTTTGTGAACGTTGCTTACCGCAACCCGGGGGATTTACTCGCTTGCAGCGATGCAGGGTAGCTTAGGCATACACAGGCAACACAGTCTCTCTCAAAAATGCAGCAGTTTATTAGTAACCAACATAAACTGCCCTTCCAAAACACAATGAAGGCCTCTCCTGGCTTAAAGGAAAATATAACATCCACATACCGTGGGCTTCCAGTCCAATTAAATGTCCATAGTGGATTCTCCACACTCTGGCTCCAGCCAGCGAACACAAGTCATTGTGGTTGCTTCCTGCAGCCTCCAGCCCTCTCCAGCTAGGCTGCAGTATTTTTCCCCAGTCCTCACCGGGACTGATTTCCAGGAGTCTCTCTTCAGTCTTCACACAGACTGAGATCTCCAGCACACATCCTCCATGTGCAGCACTCTCAGGCTTCCCTCTGTTTCTAAAACTAACAGTCTCTTAAAACCCAACCGGATACACCCACAGGTGGAGGTATGTGATTCTCCAGCTCTGTCCATCACACTGGTCACAGTTTAAAGGGAACCTAACCCTTAATTACAACCCAAGTTCTGTGTTACTACAAGTCCCACAGTCACACCTTCAGTACAATATCACAGGGGGATCCTTCTCCACTGCGACCATCCACAACATTGGTGGTCGCTACCTCACATATCCCCCCCCTCTGTTCAAACTTGTAGTGTTGAACATTTGATAACCCACAGGGGCCCTGAGACAGGGCATTAGTGTTACCTTACCCTACAAGTCGAGAGGGCCCTCTCTGATAAATTTGAGCTTTAGCTCCTGACAGAAAGTCGGTCATTGTCGCCAGACTCGTCTCAGTCAACCTCCTTGTCAGGTACGCCCCCCCCGGTCAGACCTATCTCTCCATGACTGTCTCCAACGGCTAGTGTAGTAGCGAAAGTCTCTTCCAGTTGAAACTACTGTCTTGTCTGACTCCGAGCTATCTAATCCACTAGAAGGGCTACTGTCTGGGCACCTCAGCACTGAGCGGATAGACGATCTGCTATAGCTAGACCGTCTGCATTCTCTTTTTGCAGATTTACTATGGCTTGTTCTGCCATGGCGTCTTCGGTTGTCATCGCTCTCTTGGTGTGTTCTCTCAAGACCATCCTTCGCTGTAGATACATCACTCCCTTCATCCATTCCTTTGGAGTTTAGAGTAGAGGACTTGGACTATTCAGAGTCTATGCTATAGCCCACAGTGTAGTTAGGTCTTCCATGACCTTGGTTCCTTTCATTATAGGACCTTCTTTCTGTGCCAACTGAAGCAACACCTTTATCAGGTGGGAAACCCTTCTCCTGGCCCCATCCTGAAAGCGGTCTCCACCGCATACCCACTTGATGGAGTTGTTCTGCAATATTCTGCCTTTTTAGGTTCAACTGCCTTAGTTCTTCCAGGTAACCCAGGCGGTACTCTAGGAGGACTCGTACATTTTCAACACACTCCTTTGTTCCGACAATCACACATGGAACCATACCGACTTCACAGAGTATCTTGGCTTCATTATGAATATTAATTCTTACTCTCGTCACACCGGACTTGTCAACCATCTCCTGCATGACTCTTCCATTTCTTCCAATCAGCTTTCTAACCAGTTCTCTGGGCACTTGTGTGACCTCCTCCACAAACTCCAACAACTTTCGAGCTGTCTTGACTGCTCCTGCAGTTTTCCCATAGATTCGGAATGTTCCACTGTTTTTTTCCAATTCAATAGCTGTAATACCTGGAACCTTCCTGGCTTGCTGAATGTTACTTCTCAGCGCTCTTATTGCAAGCCCAATTAATGTTTTTTTCACAGCCACCACTTCCTGAACGCTGCGGTGAGCCGCTTCATATGCTCCAATCGTCTGGTGTCTTCTTCCATCTTTGTAGAGATGAGCCACTTTGTGCGAAGACACTGTAGGTGCATGCCACTCAGGATAGCCACCCGCTTCTTTGTGACATCACTTACAGAGCACACCACCAACCGACAAGACTCTGGGGCAAAGTACACTTTATAGGCTCCTACGGCCGTCTTGAATTTTTCATGTACCGCCTCACTGGCACAGGCTTTTCTCAAGTCTGCAGGGACTTCTACCATGCACGTAAAGACTGGCCGAATTTCTTTACCTGTAAGGCCATCGGACCGTTCCTTGGGTCTTCTATATCCATCCTCTTTTCTTATCACAGGCTCCACCTTTGGAGTTGCATTCTCCTCAGGTTTTTCCATAGCCTCAGAGCCTTTGAATTTTTCCTCATCTTTGGCCTCAAGATTCTCAATCTTCTGTACCAAGTCCATCTTTATGGCCTCCATCTTGGTCTTACCAGTAAGTTCAGTTAAGCTCCTCAGCTGCTGATGGGACTTCTGGGCTAGATTTCCCTACTTTAAGGGCTCTCTCAATTTCTGCAGCTTCAGCCATCTCTTGGGACTGTGCAGCATCTCCCTCAATTTCCTCTTGATTCTCTGCAACTTCAGAGGCTTTCTTGCACTCCATACCTTCAACCTCAGATTCTCTGGGGTCTACAACAGCTTTTGTGCCGTTTGCACTATTATTCACCCCAGCACTGGGTGGATCACTGGTCTGCTCACCATGACCTTTGTGGATTTTTCCTCCACCAACAGCCTCCAGGATTTCTTCTCCTATAGTGTTTTCACTCAACAGACCATCAGCTTCACACCAGGAAATCATAGGGGACATCACCACTACTGTTTTGGTCGGCTCCTTTTTTGCACTTTCACCCTGCTGATTTCTGTCGTTACAGTGTGTCAGTTCAGTTTCTGACTCTTTCTTTTTCAGGATTTCACTGTCTGACTACATTAGCGGTTGCTACTGTCAACGTGCCTTCCTCAACCTTCTCTCCCCACTCAGATGATATACATTGCATTACCCCTCGCCGCTTATTACGTCTTCGGCGTCGAGAGGAGATTTTATCTTTCTCAACTGTCTGTACCTCACTGTACTCAGTCGTCAGGTTACTAGAGTCAGTGTCACTCTCCCTGGTGTCCTGGACTAACAAGCCCCCACTTAACCAAGTGTTGAACCCCCTGTCTGGAGCTCTCCCATTTTTAACGGTCTTCCCGTTATTACACAATATCATACTACTAAGAACACTTTCAGCCTCCCGCTGTGATAGGGCTTCCTTTGAGCCTTTCCGGCTTTTACACAAGCAGTTGGCCATTTCCGCCATCGACCACAAGTCCTCAAAAAAATTAAAGTCCCGGCCTATTATAATGGGATGCGGTAAGTCAGGCACTACCCCAACATTAACGGATCCAAACACCCCATCCGTCTCAACGACCACTCGGGACCGTGGATACTCTCCAATGTTCCCATGTCTGCAGCGGGCTTCCATCCTTCCAAGAATCGGGTAGGTATCGAGCGTGGCCCCCACCAGGGCCACCAAGCTCACCGAGTCTACCAGCCCAGTCACACATTCGCCATCAACTTCCACAGAACACAGACGTGACTTTTCGTCAGCCGGGCAGTCTGTACCGCAGACCGGACACGAATAGCATGAACCACCATTGTCCTTGGCTACTGTCCATTGGTGCCACTACACCTTCGGATTTGGGATGCTCCGCCCTTTTTTGTGTCACCACCATTTTCTGGGACCCCGCCCCCTTTTGGGTAACCACCCCTTTCCAGGCCTCTGTCCCCGTTTGGGTAACCGCCCCTTTCTGGGACTCCGCCCCCTTTTGAGGGACTACCCCTTTCCGGGCCACTGTCCCCTTTTGGCTAACCACCCCTTTCTGGGACTCCACCTCCTTTTGGGGTTTCTGTGGCTTCCTTGCAGTGTCTTTAGACCCCAGTTCACACAGTTCCCCTTTATCTCGCTGGGCACCCTGTGTTCGTACTGGCCCCAGAAGGGAGTTCATCAACTGGTCCACTGCTGCCACATCGGTGCGCACTGACGGCTCCTGCTGTCCACGCACAAGGAACTGGTACAGCTCCTCCATAGCATCCATTTGTGCGCCCTCCATGCTGAAACAAGAAAACAAACAGGAGGGGTGCTCCAATGGGTAATGGGTAGAGAACCACTAACCTTTCCAGGTTGTACCGCCCGTACAACCAGGATCTCCAGCCTGTGGTGTATCACTGCTCACCAAACAGGGCCCCGCAATTCCAGGTTGGCCTGGAACCTCCAGTCACTGGTCTCTCGCCACTGCAGCACGGAACCCTGCAGACCCGCTGATTCACCGCCAGCAGCTGGAGTACGCTGTCCCTGTTCGTGGACCCACCGATCCACCGCCGGCTGCTTGAGTGCGCCGACACGATTTTTGTGGACCCGCCGATCCACTGCAGACAGCTTCGAAAATTGTTTTCGTGGACCCGCCGATCCACAGGCAACACTTCCTTGCAGTGTGTAGACAGCAGAAAAAAAAAAAAAAACCTTCGTGGACCCGGCTGATTCACAGGAACAACACCTCTGCAGTTGCTAGACGTGCTGCCTGCATTGCTGCCCGCATTCTCCACCATATGTGAACGTTGCTTACAACAACCCGGGGGTTTTACTCGCTTGCAGCGATGCAGGGTAGCTTAGGCATACACAGGCAACACAGTCTCTCTGAAAAAGGCAGCAGTTTATTAGTAACCAACATAAACTGCCCTTCCAAAACATAATGAAGGCCTCTCCTGGCTTAAAGGAAAATATAACATCCACATACCGTGGGCTTCCAGTCCAATTAAGTGTCCATAGTGGATTCTCCACACTCTGGCTCCAGCCAGCGAACACAAGTCACTGTGGTTGCTTCCTGCAGCCTCCAGCCCTCTCCAGCTAGGCTGCAGTATTTTTCCCCAGTCCTCACCGGGACTGATTTCCAGGAGTCTCTCTTCAGTCTTCACACAGACTGAGATCTCCAGCACACATCCTCCATGTGCATTGTGCAGCACTCTCAGGCTTCCCTATGTTTCTAAAACTAACAGTCTCTTAAAACCCAACCGGATACACCCACAGGTGGAGGTATGTGATTCTCCAGCTCTGTCCATCACACTGGTCACAGTTTAAAGGGAACCTAACCCTTAATTTCAACCCAAGTTCTGTGGAACTACAAGTCCCACAGTCACACCTTCAGTACAATATCACAGGGGGATCCTTCTCCACTGCGACCATCCACAACATTGGTCGCTACCTCACAATATATATATATATATATATATATATATATATATATATATATATATATATATATGTAGATATATATATATATAATAGATGGTGGCCCGATTCTAACGCATCGGGTATTCTAGAATTTATTGTGTAGTTAATGTATGATTTTTGTTATATATATATAGATGTTGTTGTGTGTAGTTGCCAAGTGTTTGTGTAGGGCGCTGTAAATGTTCTGGGTGTTGTCTGGGTGTTGGGGTGTGTGGGAGCGGTGTTATTTGTGTGTTGCGTTGTGTGTGTTGCGTTGTTTGTGGAGCGCTGTGCGTCTACAGCATTGTGTGTGTGTGGTGCTGTGTGTGTGTTGCGCGGTTTGTGTGGGTGTCTGTGTGTGGGGTGCGTGTGTGTGTTTTGGGGGGAGGTATGTTTTTTGGACTGTGTGTGTTGCGCGGTGTGTGCGTATATTTGTGTGTGCCGCGGTGTTTGTGTGTTGGGTGTTGTGTGTGTGTGGCGTTGTCTGTGTGTGCGGGTGTCTGTGTAGGGCAGTGTTTGTGGTTCCCAGTGTGTGTGTGATGTGTTGTGCGGTGCGTGTGTAGCGGTGTGTGTGTTTTGGGGGGAGGTGTGCACCCTCTTCGTGCTCCATCTACCATGCTGCGCACTCCCATCATGCTCCATCCCCCACGCTGTGCACCCACATCGTACTCCATCCTCCATGCTGCGCACCCCCATCATGCTCCATCCCCCATACTGCACACCTCTATTGTGCTTCATTCCCCCACGCTGCACACCCCCCATCGTGCTTCATCCCCCCCATGCTGCGCACCCCCATCGTGCTTCATCCCCCATGCTGCGCACGCCTCAGAGAGGAGTATAATAGGAGGACAATAATAGGAGGAGTATAATAGGAGGAGTATATTAAGAGGAGTAGTCCTGGGGAGAGAGGAGTATAATAAGAGGAGTAGTCCTGGGGGGAGAGGAGTATAATAGGAGAAGTAGTCCTGGGGGGAGAGGAGAATAATAGGAGGAGTAGTCATGGGGAGAGAGGAGTATAATAGGAGGAGTAGTCCTGGAGGTGAGGAGTATAATAGGAGGAGTAGTCCTGGAGGTGAGGAGCATAATAGGAGGAGTAGTCCTGGGGAGAGAGGAGTATAATGGGAGGTGTAGTCCTAGGGGGAGAAGAGAATAATAGGAGTAGTCCTGGGGAGAGAGGAGTATAATAGGAGGAGTAGTCCTGGAGAGAGGAGTATAATAGGAGGAGGAGTCCTGGGGGGAACAGGAGGATAATAGGGAGAGTAGTCCTGGGGGGAGAGGAGTATAATAGGAGGAGTAGTCCTGGAGGGAGAGGAGTATAATAGGAGGAGTAGTCCTGAGGGGAGAGGAGGACAATAGGGCGAGTAGTCCTGAGGGGAGAGGAGGATAATAGGAGGAGTAATCCTGGGGGAGAGGAGTATAATAGGAGGAGTAGTCCTGGGGGGAGAGGAGTATAATAGGAGGAGTAGTCCTGGGGGGAGAGGAGTATAATAGGAGGAGTAGTCCTGGGGAGAGAGGAGTATAATAGGAGGAGTAGTCCTAGGGAGAGAGGAGTATAATAGGAGGAGTAGTCCTGGGGAGAGAGGAGTATAACAGGAGGAGTAGTCCTGGAGGTGAAGAGTATAATAGGATGAGTAGTCCTGGAGGGAGAGGAGTATAATAGGAAGAGTAGTCATGGGGGGAGTGGAGTATAATAGGAGGAGTAGTCCTGGGGGGAGAGGAGTATAATAGGAGGAGTAGTCCTGGGGTGAGAGGAGCATATTAGGAGTAGTTCTGGGGGGAGAGGAGTATAATAGGAGGAGTAGTCATGGGGGAGGTGTCTTATAGGTGGAGTAGTCCTGGGGGGAGAGGAGTATAATAGGAGGAGTAGTCCCTGGGGGCAGAGGAGTATAATAGGAGGAGTAGTCCTGGGGAGAGAGGAGTATAATAGGAAAAGTAGTCCCTGGGGGCAGAGGAGTATAATAGGAGGAGTAGTCCTGGGGAGAGAGGAGTACAATAGGAGGAGTAGTCCGGGAGGTGAGGAGTATAATAGGAGGAGTAGTCCTGGGGGGAGAGGAGTATAATAGGAGGAGTAGTCCTGGGGAGAAAGGAGTATAATAGGAGGAGTAGTCCTGGGGAGAGAGGAGTATAATAGGAGGAGTAGTACCGGGGAGAGAGGAGTATAATAGGAGGAGTAGTACTGGGGCGAGAGGAGGATAATAGAGGAAGTAGTCCTGGGGGGAGAGGAGTATAATAGGAGGAGGAGTCCTGGGGAAGGAGGAGTATAATAGGAAGAGTAGTCCTGGGGAGATAGGAGTATAATAGGAGTAGTAGTCCTGGGGGGAGAGGAGTATAATAGAATGAGTAGTCCTGGGGAGAGAAGAGTATAATAGGAGTAGTAGTCCTGGGGAGAGAGGAGTATAGTAGTCCTGGGGGGAGGTGTCTAATAGGTGGAGTAGTCCTGGGGGAGGTGTCTAATAGGTGAAGTCCTGGGGGGAGGTGTCTAATAGGTGGATTAGTCTGGGGGGAAGTGTATAGGTGCCCAATGTGTGCGGGAGGCGGGGCCAAGCGGCCAATGTGGGGGGGTGGGGATGAGCGGCCAATGTGTGCGGGGGCGGGGCCGAGCGCCCAATGTGTGTGGGGATGGGGCCTATCCGAGCGGCCAATGCATGCGGGGGGCAGAGTCGGGCCGAGCCGAGTGGCCAAGGCGACGTTTGTCATGGTTGTCACTGTAATGACGTCATTTTGGAGCAAGACAGACAGCCAGAATAAGGCAATTATATATATAGATATATATATACTGTATAAATCTATATATATAATTGCCTTATTCTGTCTGTCTGTCTTGCTCCAAAATCTATATATAATTGCCTTATTCTGTCTGTCTGTCTGTCTTACTCCAAAATTGTGTCCCGGGACATGTCCTTATGGTGACAAACAGCGGATTGGCTGCTGGCCTCGCCATGGCCCCGCCCCCCGCACGGATTGGCCGCTCGGCTTCACGGATTCGCCATGGCCCCGCCCCCCGCACGGATTGGCCGCTCGCCTCGGCTCCTCCCCCGCACGGATTGGCCGCTCTCCTCGCCCAGGCTCCGCACCCCCCGCACGGATTGGCCGATCGCCCAGGCTCCGCCCCCCAGGTGAGCGCATCAAGGTCCTGCGGTGGAACGAACACACACACACATACACACACACACACACACACACCCACACGCCAGATCGCATCCACATGCTCACAACACCCCGTGATATCGCTTGCTTCTCGGCGGCAATACTGTGTAGTGATCTTCCAGGACCTGCCGGAGGATCACATGGCCGGAAGCATGTGGTATCTCCGGATGTTGTGATTGTGTCAGCGGGTGTATGCGATCGGATGTGTGTGAGTGTATGCGATCAGATGTGTGAGTGTATGCGATCGGATGTGTGTGAGTGTGTGTGTGAGTGTATGCGATCGGATCCGTAAGTGTCGGCAGAGAAGCACGGCATGCAGCACAGCTGCTGGGACCGCCCACCGGTGGGCACAGGGAGAAGTGAGGTGTGTGTGTGAGTGTATGCGATCAGATGTGTGCGTGTTTAATGTCTGGTGTGTGACTGTGGAGCACGATGGGGAGTGCGCAGCATGGGGGATGGAGCACGATAGGGGGTGCGCAGCATGGGGGATGGAGCACGATGGGGGGTGCGCAGCATGGGGGATGGAGCACGATGGGGGGTGCGCAGCATGGGGGATGGAGCACGATGGGGAGTGCACAGCATGGGGGATAGAGCACGATGGGGGGTGCGCAGCATGGGGGATGGAGCACGATGGGGGTTGCGCAGCATGGGGGATGGAGCACGATGGGGAGTGCGCAGCATGGGAGATGGAGCACGCTTGGGAGTGCGCAGCATAGGGGATGGAGCACGATGGGGAGTGCGCAGCATGGGGGATGGAGCACGATGGGGGGTTCGCAGCATGGGGGATGGAGCACGATGGGGAGTGTGCAGCATGGGGGATGGAGCACGATGGGGAGTGCGCAGCATGGGGATGGAGCACGATGGGGAGTGCGCAGCATGGGGGATAGAGCACGATGGGGGGTGCGCAGCATGGGGGATGGAGCACGATGGGGGGTGCGCAGCATGGGGGATGGAGCACGATGGGGAGTGCGCAGCATGGGAGATGGAGCACGTTTGGGAGTGCGCAGCATAGGGGATGGAGCACGATGGGGAGTGCGCATGGGGAATGGAGCACGATGGGGGGTGCGCAGCATGGGGGATGGAGCACGATGGGGAGTGCGCAGTATGGGAGATGGAGCACGTTTGGGAGTGCGCAGCATGGGGGATGGAGCACGATGGGGAGTGCGCAGCATGGGGGATGGAGCACGATGGGGAGTGCGCAGCATAGGGGATGGAGCACGATGGGGAGTGCGCATCATGGGGGATGGAGCACGATGGGGGGTGCGCAGCATGGGGGATGGAGCACGATGGGGAGTGCGCAGCATGGGGGATGGAGCACGATGGGGGGTGCGCAGCATGGGTGATGGAGCACGATGGGGAGTGCGCAGCATGGGGATGGAGCATGATGGGGAGTGCGCAGCATGGGGGGTAGAGCACGATGGGGGGTGCGCAGCATGGGGGATGGAGCATGATGGGGAGTGCGCAGCATAGGGAAGGAGCACGATGGGGAGTGTGCAGCATGGGGGATAGAGCACGATGGGGGGTGCGCAGCATGGGGGATGGAGCACGATGGGGAGTGCGCAGCATGGGAGATGGAGCACGTTTGGGAGTGCGCAGCATAGGGGATGGAGCACGATGGGAAGTGCGCAGCATGGGGGATGGAGCACGATGGGGGGTGCGCAGCATAAGGGATGGAGCACGATGGGGAGTGCACAGCATGGGAGATGGAGCACGATGGGGGTTGCGCAGCATGGGGGATGGAGCACGATGGGGGGTGCGCAGCATGGGGGATGGAGCACGATGGGGAGTGTGCAGCATGAGGGATGGAGCACGATGGGGAGTGCGCAGCATTGGGGATGGAGCACGATGGGGGGTGCGCAGCATGGGGGATGGAGCACGATGTGGAGTGCGCAGCATGGGGATGGAGCACGATGGGGAGTGCGCAGCATGGAGGATAGAGCACGATGTGGGGTGCGCAGCATGGGGGATGGAGCACGATGGGGAGTGCGCAGCATGGGAGATGGAGCACGTTTGGGAGTGCGCAGCATAGGGGATGGAGCACGATGGGGAGTGCGCAGCATGGGGGATGGAGCACGATGGGGAGTGCGCAGCATGGGGGATGGAGCACGATGGGGAGTGCGCAGCATAGGGGATGGAGCACGATGGGGAATGCGCAGCATGGGGGATGGAGCACGATGGGGAATGCGCAGCATGGGGGATGGAGCACGATGGGGAATGCGCAGCATGGGGGATGGAGCACAATGGGGAGTGGGGATGGGGCACGATGGGGGGTGCGCAGCATGGGGGGTGGAGCATGATGGGGGGTGCGCAGCATGGGGGATGGCGCACGATGGGGGGTGCACATCTCCCCCCAAAACACACACACACACACACACACTGCCACACACGCACTGCACAACACACCACACACACACTGGGAACCACAAACACTGCCCTACACAGACACCCACAACGCCGCACACACACAATACCCAACACACAAACACCGCGGCACACACAAATATACGCACATACCGCACAACACACACATTGCACAAAACATACCTCCCCCCCAAACACACACACAAACCCACACAAACCGCGCAACACACATACACAATGATACAGACACAGAGCGCTCTACAAACAACGCAACACACAAACAACACCGCTCTCACCCCCCGCCACACCCAGACAACACCCAGAACATGTACAGCGCCCTACACAAACACTTGCTAACTACAGACAACAACATCTATATATATATATATATATATAACAAAAATCATACATTAACTACACAATACGCAAATTCTAGAATACCCGATGAGCAGAATCGGGCCACCTTCTAGTATATATATATATATATATATATATATATATATATATATACAGTTAGGTCCAGAAATATTTGGACAGTGACACAAGTTTTGTTATTTTAGCTGTTTACAAAAACATGTTCAGAAATATAATTATATATATAATATGGGCTGAAAGTGCACACTCCCAGCTGCAATATGAGAGTTTTCACATCCAAATCGGAGAAAGGGTTTAGGAATCATAGCTCTGTAATGCATAGCCTCCTCTTTTTCAAGGGACCAAAAGTAATTGGACAAGGGACTCTAAGGGCTGCAATTAACTCTGAAGGCATCTCCCTCGTTAACCTGTAATCAATAAAGTAGTTAAAAGGTCTGGGGTTGATTACAGGTGTGTGGTTTTGCATTTGGAAGCTGTTGCTGTGACCAGACAACATGCGGTCTAAGGAACTCTCAATTGAGGTGAAGCAGAACATCCTGAGGCTGAAAAAAAAGAAAAAATCCATCAGAGAGATAGCAGACATGCTTGGAGTAGCAAAATCAACAGTCGGGTACATTCTGATAAAAAAGGAATTGACTGGTGAGCTTGGGAACTCAAAAAGGCCTGGGCGTCCACGGATGACAACAGTGGTGGATGATCGCCGCATACTTTCTTTGGTGAAGAAGAACCCGTTCACAACATCAACTGAAGTCCAGAACACTCTCAGTGAAGTAGGTGTATCTGTCTCTAAGTCAACAGTAAAGAGAAGACTCCATGAAAGTAAATGCAAAGGGTTCACATGTAGATGCAAACCATTCATCAATTCCAAAAATAGACAGGCCAGAGTTAAATTTGCTGAAAAACACCTCATGAAGCCAGCTCAGTTCTGGAAAAGTATTCTATGGACAGATGAGGCAAAGATCAACCTGTACCAGAATGATGGGAAGAAAAAAGTTTGGAGAAGAAAGGGAACGGCACATGATCCAAGGCACACCACATCCTCTGTAAAACATGGTGGAGGCAACGTGATGGCATGGGCATGCATGGCTTTCAATGGCACTGGGTCACTTGTGTTTATTGATGACATAACAGCAGACAAGAGTAGCCGGATGAATTCTGAAGTGTACCGGGATATACTTTCAGCCCAGATTCAGCCAAATGCCGCAAAGTTGATCGGACGGCGCTTCATAGTACAGATGGACAATGACCCCAAGCATACAGCCAAAGCTACCCAGGAGTTCATGAGTGCAAAAAAGTGGAACATTCTGCAATGGCCAAGTCAATCACCAGATCTTAACCCAATTGAGCATGCATTTCACTTGCTCAAATCCAGACTTAAGACGGAAAGACCCACAAACAAGCAAGACCTGAAGGCTGCGGCTGTAAAGGCCTGGCAAAGCATTAAGAAGGAGGAAACCCAGCGTTTGGTGATGTCCATGGGTTCCAGACATAAGGCAGTGATTGCCTCCAAAGGATTCGCAACAAAATATTGAAAATAAAAATATTTTGTTTGGGTTTGGTTTATTTGTCCAATTACTTTTGACCTCCTAAAATGTGGAGTGTTTGTAAAGAAATGTGTACAATTCCTACAATTTCTATCAGATATTTTTGTTCAAACCTTCAAATTAAACGTTACAATCTGCACTTGAGTTCTGTTGTAGAGGTTTCATTTCAAATCCAATGTGGTGGCATTCAGAGCCCAACTCGCGAAAAGTGTGTCACTGTCCAAATATTTCTGGACCTAACTGTATATATATATAGCTGTAGCACCCAGCATTGCCTAGGAGAGTAACTGCTACTCTCACTCTCTCACACTCTCCCATTCTGTATGTCTCTGTCGGTCTCTCTCTCTGTCTCTGTCTGTCTGCCTCTGTGTGTCTCTGTCTCTGTGTGTGTGTCGCTCTCTCTCTGTCTCTCTACCGATATCATATTACCTCAAAGCTTCCAATACTAGGAATCTCCTTTGTTGCCTATAGCAACCAATCAGAGCTCATATTAATGACTAGTAGTTCCCAGCGCCATTGACTTTAATGTAAGGGTTACATTTTCCCCTCAAGACATAGTCTATGATGTCAGATGAGTCAGATGAGGCGCTGTGCAAAATTTCTTGACTATAAATGGGACAGTGCGGATTCCTTTAGCGGACACACACACACACACACGCACACACACACACACACCCACATACACATGCACATACATATGTATACTCGTACACACACAGACACAAATACATAGATACACACACATACATACACACATGTTTATATACTAGATAGATACCGTGTTTTTCCAAAAACAAGACACTGTCTTATACTTTTTTTCCCCCAAAAAATGTGCTAGGGCTTATTTTTGGAGGAGGTCTTATTCTTGGAGAAACACAGTTAGAGGTAAGTTTACCCCCCAGGAGACTCATACTTACCAGACCCCAGACGGCTGAGTGACTCAAAAGTTCTCCCTGCGATCTCCGATGGCTGCTGCCAGCAAGTATGCTGTACGCTGCCTCCTGCTGCTAGATGGACACACACACATACTCATAACACAGACACTCATACACACATCAGATATCAAACACACACACATGCATACACACACACATGCATACACACACACTCCATCCATCCAGCGGTACAGAGTGCGTCCGTTAGGTTATACCTGTTAGGAGCCCATACATTCTAGCATCTACACCTGCGACAGGGATGGGAGGAAGTCACGTGTCCCAGGTCATTGCGCTCCACCACACGGCTTCTCAGGATCGGTATCGCTGGATGTGGTGAGTGTGTGTGAGCGATCTGAAGGGTGATTGTGTGTGTAATGTGATGTTTGATTGTGTGTGTGATGTGATGTGTTTGGAGGTGCGATCGCTACAGGTCCTGCCGCTCAGCGTCTGGTCAGTGTGACTGCAGGGTGTCCTCTTTCTATAATGAAGTGTCCTGCAGTATCTGTAACTTTTTAGCTGCACGGACACTTCATTATTGAAGAAAAACTAGGGTTTATTTTCGGGGGAGGGCTTATATTTAAACCTTGCTCTGAAAATGCTTAAAATCCCTGCTAGGGCTTATTTTTGGGGAGGTCATATTTTAGGAAAAACACGGTATGTACAGTATACACCACACACACATATATCTACTATAGACTCACATTAGGTGCTATATATAGTCTTCATTATATAGTACACTGTGTGCAGAATTATTAGGCAAATGAGTATTTTGATCACATGATACTTTTTATACATGTTGTCCTACTCCAAGCTGTATAGGCTTGAGAGCCAACTACCAATTAAGTAAATCAGGTGATGTGCATCTCTGTAATAAGGAGGGGTGTGGTGTAATGACATCAACACCCTATATAAGGTGTGCTTAAGTATTAGGCAACTTCCTTTCCTTTGGGAAAATGGGTCAGAAGTAGAGTTGAGCGCGGTTCGCGGTTCGAGGTTCTCCAGTTCTAAGCTCGAGTGATTTTTGGGGCTGTTCGAGATCGAACTAGAACTCAAGCTTTTTGCAAAAGCTCGATAGTTCTAGATACGTTCGAGAACGGTTCTAGCAGCAAAAAGCAGGGCTTTTTACAGCTACAGAGAGCAGGAGCCATCGCTGGCAGCCTGCCACAAGCTGGTAACCAAGATAAACATCGGGTATCCAAGCAAAGCGCTTTGGTTAGTAACCCGATGTTTATCTTAGTTACGTGCAGGAAGCCCACACTTTCCCGCTCAGCTCGCTCCGCCCCCTCCTGCCCGCGGCATGTACACATACATACATACACACACACACACACAAACCCCCCCCCCCGCCCCCCCCCCCCTCCCCCGCTCGGCTTACCTGCGGTGATGAAGTCCTGCCATCCCGACCTCAGCGCTGTCACTGTCCTCCATGGCCGCCGCTTGTCACATCACCTCTCGCTTCCGACCCGAGACTGACTAGCGGTGACGTCACGGACCTCTCGCGATACTTGATGTGAAGGCGCCGGTCATTGACCTCAGTGACAGGGGCTGTCAGTGTGCTGGAGATCAGCGCAGGTAATGTACCTCGCTGACAGAGCACTTGTCATCCCCTGCAGTGACCTGGGCTGACCCATTGATGTTAGCTCAGGTCACTGCACTGCTCTCCCAGCCAATGGGGAACATCCTGCTCTTCATTGACTGGGACAGTGTGGATCGTCATGGCAACCCCTTGGATTACAGCAGACCTGGATTTGTTTTTCAATCTAATAAATTGGTTAAAGAGGGAATGTTTTGGGGAGTGTTTTTTCAAATAAAAATGTGTTTGTCGTCTATTTTTTTTTATTACTGACTGGGTTGGTGATGTCGGGTATCTGATAGACGCCTGACCTCACCAACCCCAGGGCTTGATGCCAGGTGACATTACACATCTGGTATTAACCCCATATATTACCCCGTTTGCCACCACACCAGGGCGCGGGATGAGCTGGGGCGAAGCACCAGGATTGGCGCATCTAATGGATGCGCCACTTCTGGAGCGGCTGCGGCCTGCTATTTTTAGGCTGGGGAGATTCCAATAACCATGGACCTCCCTAGTCTGAGAATATCAGGCCCCAGCTGTCTGCTTTACCTTGGCTGGTGATCCAATTTTGGGGGACCCCTACGTGTTTTTTTTTTAAATTATTTATTTAATTTAAAATAACAGCGTGGGGTGCCCTCAGTTTTGGATTACCAGCCAAGGTGAGGTTGCCAGCTGTGGTCTGCAGGCTGCAGCCGTCTGCTTTACCCTAGCTGGCTACAAAACTAGGGGGAACCCTACGTCATTTTTTTTTCATTTTTTTGGCTAAATACAAAGCTAAGCACCCCTTAGTGCCACATGAAAGGTACCAAAGGGTGCTCCACTTTTTCTCCATTTTTTTCTCCACTTTTTCTCCACTTTTTCTCCACTTTTTCTCCACTTTTTCTCCACTTTTTCTCCACTTTTTTCTCCACTTTTTCTCTTCTTATGCTCCACTTTTTCTCCACTTTTTCTCCACTTTTTTCTCCACTTTTTCCTCCTCTTATGCTCCACTTTTTCTCCACTTTTTCTCCACTTTTTTCTCCACTTTTTCTCCTCTTATGCTCCACTTTTTCTCCACTTTTTCTCCACTTTTTCTCCTCTTATGCTCCACTTTTTCTCCACTTTTTCTCCTCTTAATCTCCACTTTTTCTCCACTTTTTTTCCACTTTTTCTCCACTTTTTCTCCACTTTTTTCTCCACTTTTTCTCCTCTTATGCTCCACTTTTTCTCCACTTTTTCTCCACTTTTTCTCCACTTTTTCTCCTCTTAATCTCCACTTTTTCTCCTCTTATGCTCCACTTTTTCTCCACTTTTTCTCCTCTTATGCTCCACTTTTTCTCCTCTTAATCTCCACTTTTTCTCCACTTTTTCTCCACTTTTTCTCCACTTTTTCTCCACTTTTTTCTCCACTTTTTCTCCACTTTTTTCTCCACTTTTTCTCCTCTTATGCTCCACTTTTTCTCCACTTTTTCTCCACTTTTTCTCCACTTTTTCTCCACTTTTTCTCCACTTTTTTCTCCACTTTTTCTCCACTTTTTTCTCCACTTTTTCTCCTCTTATGCTCCACTTTTTCTCCACTTTTTCTCCACTTTTTTCTCCACTTTTTCTCCTCTTATGCTCCACTTTTTCTCCACTTTTTCTCCACTTTTTCTCCTCTTAATCTCCACTTTTTCTCCTCTTATGCTCCACTTTTTCTCCACTTTTTCTCCACTTTTTCTCCACTTTTTCTCCTCTTATGCTCCACTTTTTCTCCACTTTTTCTCCTCTTAATCTCCACTTTTTCTCCACTTTTTCTCCACTTTTTCTCCACTTTTTTCTCCACTTTTTCTCCACTTTTTTCTCCACTTTTTCTCCTCTTATGCTCCACTTTTTCTCCACTTTTTCTCCACTTTTTCTCCACTTTTTCTCCACTTTTTCTCCACTTTTTCTCCTCTTATGCTATACTTTTTCTCCACTTTTTCTCCACTTTTTCTCCTCTTATGCTCCACTTTTTCTCCACTTTTTCTCCTCTTAATCTCCACTTTTTCTCCACTTTTTCTCCACTTTTTCTCCACTTTTTCTCCTCTTAATCTCCACTTTTTCTCCACTTTTTCTCCACTTTTTTCTCCACTTTTTCTCCACTTTTTTCTCCACTTTTTCTCCTCTTATGCTCCACTTTTTCTCCACTTTTTCTCCTCTTATGCTCCACTTTTTCTCCACTTTTTCTCCACTTTTTCTCCTCTTATGCTCCACTTTTTCTCCACTTTTTTCTCCACTTTTTCTCCTCTTATGCTCCACTTTTTCTCCACTTTTTCTCCACTTTTTCTCCTCTTATGCTCTACTTTTTCTCCACTTTTTCTCCTCTTAATCTCCACTTTTTCTCCTCTTATGCTCCACTTTTTCTCCACTTTTTCTCCTCTTATGCTCCACTTTTTCTCCACTTTTTCTCCTCTTAATCTCCACTTTTTCTCCTCTTATGCTCCACTGTTTCTCCACTTTTTCTCCACTTTTTCTCCACTTTTTCTCCTCTTATGCACCACTTTTTCTCCACTTTTTCTCCACTTTTTCTCCACTTTTTTCTCCACTTTTTCTCCTTTTATGCTCCACTTTTTCTCCACTTTTTCTCCACTTTTTCTCCACTTTTTCTCCTCTTATGCTCCACTTTTTCTCCACTTTTTCTCCTCTTTTTCTCCACTTTTTCTTCTTTTTCTCCTCTTATGCTCCACTTTTTCTCCTCTTAATCTCCACTTTTTCTCCTCTTATGCTCCACTTTTTCTCCACTTTTTCTCCTCTTATGCTCCACTTTTTCTCCACTTTTTCTCCTCTTAATCTCCACTTTTTCTCCTCTTATGCTCCACTTTTTCTCCACTTTTTCTCCACTTTTTTCTCCACTTTTTCTCCTCTTATGCTCCACTTTTTCTCCACTTTTTCTCCACTTTTTCTCCACTTTTTTCTCCACTTTTTCTCCTTTTATGCTCCACTTTTTCTCCACTTTTTCTCCACTTTTTCTCCACTTTTTCTCCTCTTATGCTCCACTTTTTCTCCACTTTTTCTCCACTTTTTCTCCACTTTTTTCTCCACTTTTTCTCCTCTTATGCTCCACTTTTTCTCCACTTTTTCTCCACTTTTTCTCCACTTTTTCTCCTCTTATGCTCCACTTTTTCTCCACTTTTTCTCCACTTTTTCTCCACTTTTTTCTCCACTTTTTCTCCTTTTATGCACCACTTTTTCTCCACTTTTTCTCCACTTTTTCTCCACTTTTTCTCCTCTTATGCCCCACTTTTTCTCCACTTTTTCTCCACTTTTTCTCCACTTTTTTCTCCACTTTTTCTCCTCTTATGCTCCACTTTTTCTCCACTTTTTCTCCACTTTTTCTCCACTTTTTCTCCTCTTATGCTCCACTTTTTCGCCACTTTTTCTCCTCTTAATCTCCTCTTAATCTCCACTTTTTCTCCACTTTTTCTCCACTTTTTCTCCACTTTTTTCTCCACTTTTTCTCCACTTTTTCTCCACTTTTTCTCCACTTTTTTCTCCACTTTTTCTCCACTTTTTCTCCACTTTTTCTCCTCTTATGCTCCACTTTTTCTCCACTTTTTCTCCACTTTTTTCTCCACTTTTTCTCCACTTTTTCTCCACTTTTTCTCCTCTTATGCTCCATTTTTTCTCCACTTTTTCTCCACTTTTTCTCCACTTTTTCTCCACTTATTCTCCACTTTTTCTCCACTTTTTCTCCACTTTTTCTCCGTTCTTTTTCATTGGTCGGTCTACCCATTAGCTCTGCCATGCACACTGCAGCTCTACACCTACTGCACATGTTACTTTATGATTGACATCTCTTTCGTACCAGAGCTGTCTAAGCCTACTCTGACCCCATATTTGTCATTACTATATTGTCCTTGTACTGTATTATGACATTTGTATCATGTGTTTCATTTCTTGCTGTGTTGCAATTTTTTTGCTGCATCCCAATTGTACCTCTACATTGTTTGAGTTTATGTTATTGTTCTCTCACTCTTATGTGATACTGATTATTGTCATTTTTCATGATTACATGCAGATAAGTCCAATCTGACGAAGGCTCAGGCCGAAACGTCATTTGTAACTTGTTTTGGACAAAAACATATATGCTTATGAAAATTTTTTTTTTCTTAATATGGACCAATAAAGAGTGATTTTGCATTACTATCCATTGTGACTTACTGACTTAGTCTGGGAGATTTAGAGTGCCGAGGTTACTCACTAATTTTATCTATTATTACCTCTGAGCACCTATATACCAGTGAGCAGAGTTTCCTCTACAGTAGTTCTCCTGATTAGGCATGCCCTTACCTCATGAGCAGGGCATTGCAGCTTTGGTAGCAACCATTACGACATGGACTCTGCTGCTGTGGACCCGGGGAGAGTGAGTGCAGATTCATTGCACCCACACTCCTCACATGAAGGGTCCGCACTCCTAGAAAATGGGGGATACGTTCCCTGAGTGTCTCCCCCCATATTCTAGACGGTCCCGAGTCGTCGTGGGACCCCTTTATTTTTTTTCTTACAATAAATTGGTGAAAGAGGAAATGTTTTGGGGACTGTTTTTTCAAATAAATTTCTTTTGTCGATTTTTTGTTTTTGTTAGTACTGACAGTTTATGATGTTGGGTATCTAATAGACGCCATGACATCACAAACTGCTGGGCTTGATCTCAGGTGACTTTACAGCTAGCATCAATCCGATTTATTACCCCGTTTGCCACTGCACCAGGGCACGGGATGAGCTGGGGTGAAGCGCCAGGATTGGCGCATCTAGTGGATGCGCCACGTCTGGGGTGCCTGCGGCCTGCTATTTTTAGGCTGTGAAGGGCCAATAACTATGGACCTTCCCACCCTGAGAAGACCAGACCACAGCTGTCCGCTTTACCTTGGCTGGTGATCCAATTTGGGGGGGACCCTACTTTTATTGTGTAATTATTAATATTTATAAAATAATTATAAAAAAGAGCCTGAGGGGACCTCCACATTGGATCCCCAACCACGGTAAAGCTGCCAGCTGTGGTTTTCAGGCTACAGCCGTCTGCTTTACCCTAGCTGGCTATCAAAAATGGGGGGACCCAACGTCATTTTTTTTTTTAACTATTTTTTAAATAGAAAAAATTAATGGGCTTCCCTGTATTTTGATTGCCAACCAAGGTAACGGCAGGCAGATGGGGGTGGCAACCCATAGCTGTCTGCTTTATCTGCGCTGAGAATCAAAAATACCACGGAGCGCTACGTCATTTTTTTAAAGATTTATTTTTACAGCACTGTGATGTCCAGCAATCAAAATACAGGGAAGCCCATTTTATTTTTAGTTATTTAAATAAATAATTAAAAAAAATATATATGGGCTCCCGCTGCATTTTTTGTATTGCTAGCTAAGGGTAATCCAAGCAGCTACTGGCTGCTAACCCCCACTGCTTGGTGTTACCTTCACTGGCAATGGAAAATGCAGGAAAGCATTTTTTATTTTTTTTGCCAAAAAACTACAAAAAAAGGACGTGAGCTTCGCCATATTTTTGTATGCTAGCCAGGTATAGCAGGCAGGTGCTGGAAGAGTTGGATACAGCGCCAGAAGATGGCGCTTCTATGAAAATGCCATTTTCTGAGGTGGCTGCAGACTGCAATTTGCAGCAGTGGGGCCCAGAAAGCTCAGGCCAACCTGTGGTGCGGATTCCAATCCCCAGCTGCCTAGTTGTACCTGGCTGGACACAAAAATGGGGCAAAGCCTACGTCATTTGTTTTCTAATTATTTCATGAAATTCATGAAATAATAAAAAAAGGGCTTCCCTTTATTTTTGGTTCCCAGCCGGGTACAAATAGGCAACTGGGGGTTGGGGGCAGCCGTACCTGCCTGCTGTACCTGGCTAGCATACAAAAATATGGCGAAGCCCACATAATTTTTTCAGGGGGCAAAAAACTTCTGCATACAGTCCTGGATGGAGTATGCTGAGCCTTGTAGTTCTGCAGCTGCTGTCTGTCTGTATGGAGAAGAGCAGACAGCAGCTGCAGAACTACAAGGCTCAGCATACTCCATCCAGGACTGTATGCAGAAGTTTTTTGCCCACCAAAAAATGACGTGGGCTTCGCCATATTTTTGTATGCTAGCCAGGTACAGCAGGCAGCCACGGGCTGCCTCCAACCCCCAGTTGCCTATTTGTACCCGGCTGGGAACCAAAAATATAGGGAAGCCCGTTTTTTTTAATTATTTCACTTATTTCATGAAATAATTAAAAAACAAATGACGTGGGCTTCGCCCTATTTTTGTGTCTAGCCGGGTACAACTAGGCAGCTGGGGATTGGAATCCACAGCACAGGTTAGCCCGAGGTTTGTGGGCGCCTCTGCTGCGGATTTCAGTCCGCAGCCGTCCCAGAAAATGGCGCTCTCATAGAAGCGCCATCATCTGGCGCTGTATCCAACTCTTCCAACAGCCCTGGAGCCGGGTGGCTTGTTGGGTAATCATGAGTTAATACTGGCTTTGTTTTACCAGCCAGTATTAAGCCAGAGATTCTTAATGTCAGGCACGTTTGACCCGGCCATTAAGAATCTCCAATAAAGGGTTAAAAAAAAGACACCACACAGAGGAAAAATACTTTAATAGAAATAAATACACAGACACATTAGAGACTCCATCTTTATTACCCCCTGTCAGCCCTCCACGATCCTGCTCTTCTGTCTTCTTTCTTTCTAGTGTAGTAGTAGTGACGATTGCAGTGAGGATGAGATTCACCAGCTCATCACTTGGGGCTGGGGAACCTCCATCCTCACTACAATGCTCACTACAATCGGGAAGCAGCGTGCAGCCTTCACTCCGTGAGTGATCAGTGCTGGCTGCTAGCGGTAACGCTGACGGACGCGTTACCATAGCAACGGTGCTCTCGGAGCCGAGGTTAGCGGTGATGTCACCGCTAACTGCGTTGCTATGGCAACGGTGATCTCCGTTAATGACCGGCTGTGTCAGCCGGTCCCTAACGGAACGGGGAGTCGACCGTGTGCTAGAGCATGTCGCCGGTACACGGCGATACACATATGTGCACCGTGTACCGGAGAGATGCACTCGCAGGTCCTACATGACGTGTCATAGTCATGTGACCAGTCTGTAGCCAATGAGATAATAGCTACGTGACTGGTCACATGGCTATTTTGACGTCACGATAGGTCCTGCTTCTCTGCTGGCAGTGCAGGTCACCGGGAGGATTCAGCGATCATCGGATGGAATAGCGGCAGGAGACAGAGTGCAGAAGGGATCGCGAGGACCGGTAAGTGTTATGGCAATGTTTATTAACTGTTTGTGTACATTTATAATGCATTTTTATGTGTTTGTGATTGCCTCCCATTATAGCCTATACGTTTGAGTTTGGTTCGTCGAACGTTCGACGAACCAAACTCGAACGGGGCCCCCGTTCGGCGAACCGGCCTCGAGCCGAACCGGGACCAGTTCGCTCATCTCTAGTCAGAAGAGAGAGATTTGATGGGCTCTGAAAAGTCCAAAATTGTGAGATGGCTTGCAGAGGGATGCAGCAATCTTAAAATTGGCAAACTTTTGAAGCGTGATCACCGAACAATCAAGCGTTTCATGTCAAATAGCCAACAGGGTCGCAAGAAGCGTGTTGGACAAAAAAGGCGCAAAATAACTGAATTGAGGAAAATCAAGCGTGAAGCTGCCAAGATGCCATTTGCCACCAGTTTTTCCATATTTCAGAGCTGCAATATTACTGGAGTATCAAAAATCACAAGGTGTGCCATACTCATGGACATAGCCAAGGTAAGGAAGGCTGAAAAACGACCACAGAAATGTAAGATAAAATGTCAAGACTGGGCCAACAAATATCTTAAGACTGATTTTTCAAAAGTTTTATGGACTGATGAAATGAGAGTGACTCTTGATGGGCCAGAGGCTGGATTAGTAAAGGGGCAGAGAGATCCACTCCGACTCAGACGCCAGCAAGGTGGAGGTGGGTACTGGTATGCGCTGGTATAATCAAAGATGAACTTGTGGGACCTTTTTGGGTTGAGGATGGAGTGAAGCTCAACTCCTAGACCTACTGCCAGTTTCTGGAAGACAACTTCTTCAAGCAGTGGTACAGGAAGAAGTCGGTATTGTTCACGAAAAACATGATTTTCATGCAGGACAATGCTCCATCACATGCATCCAACTACTTCACAGTGTGGCTGACCAAAAAAGGTCTAAAAGATGAAAAAATAATGACATGGCCCCCTTGTTCACCTGATCTGAACCCCATAGATAGCCTGTGGTCCCTCACAACTGTGAGATCTAAAGGAAGGGAAAACAGTACACCTCTCGGAACAGTGTCTGGGAAGCTGTGGTGGCTGCTGCACGCAATGTTGATCATAAACAGATCAAGCAACTGACAGAATCTATGGATGGTAGGCTGTTGAGTGTCATCATAAAGAAAGGTGGCTATATTGGTCACTCATTTTTTTGGGTTTTGTTTTTGTATGTCAGAAATGTTTATTTCTATTTTTTGTGCAGTTATATTGGTTTACCTGGTGAAAATAAACGTGAGATGGGAATATATTTGGTTTTTATTAAGTTGCCTAATAATTCTGCACAGTAATAGTTACCTGCACAAACAGATATCCTCCTAAGATAGCCAAATCTAAAAAAACCCACTCCAACTTCCAAAAATATTAAGCTTTGATATTTATGAGTCTTTTGGGTTGATTGAGCACATAGTTGTTGATCAATAATAAAAAAAAATCCTTTAAAATACAACTTGCCTAATAATTTTGCACATGGTGTATTAATTTATCTATAAGGCTATGTGCCCACAGTGCTGTTTTTCAGCACAAAAAAAAATCATGTGTTAGCTGCTGAAAAATGTGCTTTTTTCATGCCTTTGTAGTATTTTTCTTGCATTTTTCATGATTTTTTTAAAGCTTTCTTTTATTCTTTTTTCATGCTTTTATGCTTTTTACATGCTTCATTTCATACTTGCTTTTTTGTCATGGCAATCGTAGGGGTTAAGGGGTTCAGGTGCTGTACCCCCATGATTGTTGCTGGGTCTCCAGCTGATGTTACAGCCGGGACTCAGCTCTCACTGCCTGGTGAGGTGTTCGTGCTGCTCCCGACAATTTAACCCCCTGGCTGCTGCAATCAGTGCGATCGCAACAGATAGAAGGCAGGGAGAGAGATCTCTTACCTCTCCCTGGTGATCGGGTCCCTGGAAAGTGATCAGGGGGGGCCTAATTGCTGGTATAGTAAACCTGGGTCATCACAATGATGACCCAAGCTTACTGAACTACTGCTCACCTCACAGACCGGACTTCCCTCCAGCAAAGTCTCGCGGTAAAACTCATGAGGCCTAGGTGCAGGGAACCTCGGTGATATTCATGCCGGTGGATCTGCAGGAAACCTTCATGATCCGCTGGCATGAACGGGATTTACCTTGAGACGTCACTTAGGTTACTTGCGCTCACACGTGAACATCCAGCTGTGACTGTCACTAACCTGAGTGACGTCACTGCTAATTGCGTCTTATTCTCTGCCTGCAGTTACAGTGTTCGGTCATGTTCTATGATCGCACGCTGTCATTTCAGATGCAGCAGTGCTGGAATCATCGTATGACCTAGTGTGGATTACTTCAGACCTTCAAGTAGAGATGAGCGAACCGGTCCCGGTTCGGCTCGAGGTCGGTTCACCGAACGGAGGTCCCGTTCGAGTTCGGCTCGTCGAACGTTCGATGAACCGAACTCGAACTGCATAGGAAACAATGGCAGGCAATCACAAACACATAAAAACACCTAGAAAACACCCTCAAAGGTGTCCAAAAGGTGACAAACAACTCACAACACAACACAAACACATGGGAAAGTGACAAGGACATATACTCATGCGAAAACAAAACAGCTGGACAAGGAAAAAGAGGAGGACACACAGATATAGGCATGGCACGCCCTTCTAAAATCATGTAAAACACCGCAAGGTGACTCCAAGCGTAGTCTCCCTTTTTTTCCAAAAATTGGGCCCCACACACACCCACCCATTCAGTGGCAGCACTTGTGCCCTAGTTGTACACTTCACAGCTAGATTTGCATCAAGCACATTCAAAAATACGCCATTCTTATCCGTCCCCAGGATGACACTGGGGTAGGTAGCAAAGTCTTTCCTGATCCGAGCTCTGTTCATCTTGGATCATTTTTAAAAAACACAGCAAGCAAGGGTTACTCCAAGCGGAGTCTCCCTTTTTTCCAAAAATTGGGCCCCACACACACCCACCCCTTCAGTGGCAGCAGTTGTGCCCCAGTTGTACAATTCACAGCTAGATTTGCATCAAGCACATTCAAAAATACGCCATTCTTATCCGTCCCCAGGATGACACCGGGGTAGGTAGCAAAGTCTTTCCTGATCCGAGCTCTGTTCATCTTGGATCATTTTGAAAAAACACAGCAAGCAAGGGTTACTCCAAGCGGAGTCTCCCTTTTTTCCAAAAATTGGGCCCCACACACACCCACCCCTTCAGTGGCAGCAGTTGTGCCCCAGTTGTACAATTCACAGCTAGATTTGCATCAAGCACATTCAAAAATACGCCATAATTAACCGTCCCCAGGATGACACCGGGGTAGGTAGCAAAGTCTTTCCTGATCCCAGCTCTGTTCATCTTGGCTTCTTTTAAAAACAATGTAAGCAAGGGTTACTCCAAGCGGAGTCTTCCTTTTTTCCAAAAATTGGGCCCCACACACACCCACCCATTCAGTGGCAGCACTTGTGCCCTAGTTGTACACTTCACAGCTAGATTTGCATCAAGCACATTCAAAAATACGCCATACTTAACCGTCCCCAGGATGACTCCGGGGTAGGCAGCAAAGTCTTTGCTGAACCATGACTTGTTCATCTTGGCTCCTTTTAAAAAACACAGCAAGCAAGGGTTACTCCAAGCGGAGTCTCCCTTTTTTTCCAAAAATTGTGCCCCACACACACCCACCCATTCAGTGGCAGCACTTGTGCCCTAGTTGTGCACTTCACAGCTAGATTTGCATCAAGCACATTCAAAAATACGGCCTAATTAACCGTCCCCAGGATGACACCGGGGTAGGTAGCAAAGTCTTTCCTGATCCCAGCTCTGTTCATCTTGGCTTCTTTTAAAAACACAGCAAGCAAGGGTTACTCCAAGCGGAGTCTCCCTTTTTTCCAAAAATTGGGCCACACAGACACCCCATCAGTGGCAGCACTTGTGCCCTAGTTGCAAACATGATGTTTTGATTTGCATCAAGCGCATTCAAAAATATGCCATTCTTATCCGTCCCCAGGATGACACCGGGGTAGGTAGCAAAGTCTTTCCTGACCCCAGCTCTGTTCATCTTCGATCATTTTTAAAAAACACAGCAAGCAAGGGTTACTCCAAGCGGAGTCTCCCTTTTTTCCAAAAATTGGGCCCCACACACACCCACCCCTTAAGTGGCAGCACTTGTGCCCCAGTTGTACAATTCACAGCTGGATTTGCATCAAGCACATTCAAAAATACGCCATAATTAACCGTCCCCAGGATGACACCAGGGTAGGTAGCAAAGTCTTTCCTGATCCCAGCTCTGTTCATCTTGGCTTCTTTTAAAAACAATGTAAGCAAGAGTTACTCCAAGCGGAGTCTCCTTTTTTTCCAAAAATTGGGCCCCACATACACCCACCCCTTCAGTGGCAGCAGTTGTGCCCCAGTTGTACACTTCACAGCTAGATTTGCATCAAGCACATTCAAAAATACGCTATTCTTAACCGTCCCCAGGATGACACCGGGGTAGGTAGCAAAGTCTTTCCTGATCCAAGCTCTGTTCATCTTGGCTTCTTTTAAAAACAATGTAAGCAAGGGTTACTCCAAGCGGAGTCTTCCTTTTCTCCAAAAATTGGGCCCCACACACACCCACCCATTCAGTGGCAGCACTTGTGCCCTAGTTGTACACTTCACAGCTAGATTTGCATCAAGCACATTCAAAAATACGCCATACTTAACCCGTCCCCAGGATGACACCGGGGTAGGTAGCAAAGTCTTTCCTGACCCCAGCTCTGTTCATCTTGGATCATTTTTAAAAAACACAGCAAGCAAGGGTTACTCCAAGCGGAGTCTCCCTTTTTTTCCAAAAATTGGGCCCCACACACACCCACCCATTCAGTGGCAGCACTTGTGCCCTAGTTGTACACTTCACAGCTAGATTTGCATCAAGCACATTCCAAATCCACAAGCATTTACTCTCCCCAGGATGACACAGGGGTAGTAAATTCCTTCTGGATCCATGACTTGTTCATTTTGATGAACGTCAGTCTGTCCACATTGTCACTGGACAGACGCGTGCGCTTATCTGTCAGCACACACCCAGCAGCACTGAAGACACGTTCAGAGACAACGCTGGCAGCTGGACACGACAAAATCTCCAAGGCGTAACTGGATAGCTCTGGCCATTTTTCTAGATTTGAAGCCCAAAAGGAGCAAGGCTCCATTTGCAAACTCATGGCATCGATGTTCATTTGGAGATACTCCTGTATCATCCTCTCCAGCCGTTGACTATGTGTCAGACTTGTTGTCTCTGGTGGCCTTGCAAAGGAGGGTCTAAAAAAATTATGAAAAGATTCAATAAAATTGCTGTTACCAGCACCAGATACGGTCCTACTGGTACGGGTAGACTGTTGAAGATGACGAGACCGTCCCATGTTTGTCAAGTTACAACTGGGAGATTCACTCCCTGCACCACGGTTGTTTGGTGGAAAAGCCGATCTAAGATCGAGTAACAGCTTCTGCTGATACTCCTGCATACGTGCGTCCCTTTCTATGGCTGGAAATATGTCACAAAATTTGGACTTGTACCGGGGATCTAATAGTGTGGCAAGCCAGTAGTCAATGTGGCGCCCCTGACCTGGTCAGGCACCACAGAGTATTGCACCCATGCGGGAGCAATGCTTCCAGGTAATCTCCAAAGGCCAGGATGAGGTGCACACACAAACATATAGTGACCAGGCCTCCCACATCACCAGAGGGGACCCTTGGGTAGCCAGAAGGGGTTAACTTTCAATTCCCAGCTGGGGGTGTGTTCAGGGGCTGGTTGCTAGGAAGCAGGGCAGAGGGAGAGAGGAAGAGGAGAGTCAGGAGGAAGAAGTTGAAGTGTGTGGAAGGGAGCAGAGGAGCTCTCGTGTCAGACAGGTCCTGAGGAGTGCAGTAGCTGAAAGCGGGGGAGAAAGGAGTACCGTGGGTCGGCCTGAAAATCATCCAGAGAGAAGGGTGGCTGAGTACGGAGATCCCGGTATCCGAGCACACAAGGGGAACTAGATCCCCAGTACAGGCAGCAGATCATCCAGAGCTGCTTAACCTACAGGTGGGGGGGGGTACTTCATGCCCTCACCACGACTACACAGAGCTTGAGCCAAGCAGCAATCACCAGGCCCATAAGGGGACAGGGCCAGAAGCCATCCCACCAAGGCCACGCTGCCGGCAGACGAGCCAGAGAGAGAGGGGAGCAGGGTGGTAACAGCTTCCCTGGAGGGGTCCTACCACGCTTCAAGCAAAGGATCCTCCTAAAACAGAAAGAGTGCAAGGAAGGCGAGTGGACAGCTACCCTCAGAACGGCCTCCTGGAATTCCTGGTTCAACCTGGTTATCACAGTGTCGCCCGGGCATCTCACCGTGACCTCCAAACAGTGAGTAAACACGTTGAAAGACTTCTTGGACTGTGTTTGAGTCATTCTGCGACCTGTGGTCCCACACACATACACCGGGGCCTGGGGCTTGCCTCACTCTCAGGGGGCTAATATACTGACTGCACCCACCATCAGCCCCAGGCATCCCTTAATCTGCAGTGGCGGTCCCCGCTGACCGCAATACTGAGAGTGGCGTCACGACAATCCCAAATAGAAGATTTCCTACCTGTGACCAGACTGTTCCATCCACGAGGAGTCCCTGAAGGTAATGCACAGACACATACTAGCCGGGCTTCACAACTTCTGGCGTCACGAACAGGATTTGGACTAGACCTGTTCAGACAGGTGACCGTGTGCCTCAGAGGTCCGACCGCAAAAATTGAACCGCCGCCATATTGCCATCTTCAAAAGCGCGCGCTGCAGCCCGCGCGAGGGAGAAGAGCACCGCCCACGAAGAGGTGTGGCCGCCCCAGAATCCCCACAATTCGGAGAGCGTTCTGACCCAGGAAGTGGAAAGGGAGCGCGGGGATTTCTGAAGAAAAATGGACGCTGCAGGAGGTAATGCCCCTGGTCAGGGCGACGCAGCCCAAGCGATGCCAGCCCCCGTCGCGCTGGACGCAGCAGCGCCTGGTGCCGGTGCCGCGGTCGCAGCTGCGCCGGCCGAAATCTCCCCCATAATGCCAGTTTCCTTGCTGTATGTCCCAGGAGCGCAATGGCTGCCCCAATACGCCGGTAAAATAGACACGCTGACCGGGTTTAAGAAGAAGATCAACACCCTGCTAGACATGCACGCGATGACTGGTAAGCAGAGGGCCGCTGTGGTGCTGGGACAATTGACTGAAGCAGCAGAATTGGAGGCTGAGTCCTGGACCAATGATGACCGGGGCTCTGTTGAGACCATCTTTGCCAAACTAGCAGCTGCTTTTGAACACCGCACAGAGGGAGAGCTGAGGACGGACTTCTATAACTGCCGTCAGAAGCCCCAAGATAGTATAAGAGACTATGCCCTCAGGCTGCAGGCTGCACTACGGGCTCTCAAGCTGGTGGACCCTGTCAGTGATCAGGAAGGAAACCGGATGATGAAGGAACAATTCTTGCGGGGCCTGCGCTCTCCTGAGGATGGGAAGCAGATGAAGCTGTGGTCCCTGGAACACCCTGACGTGGACTTTGCCATTCTGAAAGACAGGGCAGTGAAGGCACTCCAACCTCCTGTGGACACAGACCCCGTCGCACCAGCATGGCCTGCCAGTTCCACGGCTGCAGGAGCGGAATCCTCCTCGCAGACCCTGGTAACTGCAAAGGGACTCAACGCGCCAGCAGAGACTATAAATACACTATCCTCCCAGGTGCAACAGCTCACTAAGGATGTCGCACAAATCCTGAAAGCAATGCAGTTGCCCTCAGAGACCAAAGTCCCTCATCAGATCCTGCTAGCTGACAACCCAGAGGACGTCCCTTGGATGCGGAGGAGAAGAGGTCCCCCAACCCGAGGCAGGAGCAGTGATCGCGATGACTCATCTGGACAACCCATCTGTCGTCGTTGCCAGGAGGCAGGTCACTATGCAAGGGCCTGTCCTTTAAACGAGCCAAACCTGGGGCCGGGGGCCAGTCCTCAGGATTAAGAAGATCAGGCCCAGGTCGCTGCTGTGATCAGTACGTGGGTGGACGTCCTGTCCTGTCCATCGTCCTGGACGGGATCCCTACCCCGGCATTATTGGACACCGGCTCTCAGGTCACCACGATCCCGTATGTCCTTTATCGTAGGTTTTGGTCGGACGACGATCTCCGACCACCGGACCCCTCCCTCACCATCTATGCTGCCAACGGACAACCTATAGACCAGATCGGGGTCAAAGAGGTAACCATAAAGGTGGGAAGGCAGGAAATGAAGGGACAAGGACTGATTGTTGTGGACACTGATATTAGAGAAAGGAACCCGCAAATGATTTTAGGCACTAATGTCATAGAAAATTGCCTAGGGGAAGTGTTGTTGTTGCTTCACCAGATTGTTGAAGGTGCTGAGGGCAGGTCGCAAAGAGCCTTGCAAAAGGAGATCCGAATCATTCTGAGGAAGCAACAGGTAAAACAGACTAGCGGTGAGATTGGTAGTGTACGGGTGATGGATGCAAACCCCATTGTGATACCCCCACGGAGTGAAATGATGATGTGGTGTAGAGCAGCGGTAGGTCTCCGAGGACAGGATTACCAGGCTGTACTAGAGCCCATTCACTCAGACCACTGGCCCACGATTCTGACAGCCAGGGGGGTAGTTGATGTACACAAGGGACGAGTGCCTGTACGAGTGTTGAACTGTGGGGAGGAGGAAGCCAGACTACCAAGGTACGCTACCATAGCCAAACTGTTTACATGCTCAGATGACGCCATAACACCTGTAGGTCCCCTGACACAAGCTGACTCAACAGAGGACGAGACCTCCCAAAAGCAGTTAGAGGACTGGTGCCAGAAACTACACGTGGGGACTGACTCTACACCCGTCTACCAGAAACATGGGGTTTACAGGGTCGTGCAGGAATACGAGCAGGTCTTTAGCAAGAACCCACTAGACTTTGGTAGGATCAAAGGGGTGCAACATCACATACCCACAGGCAGTCATCCTCCCATTAAGGAAAGACATAGGCCTATTCCACCAGCCCATTACCAGCGCACAAAGGACATGCTGAAGGACATGAAGGAGGCAGGAGTCATAAGGGACAGTTGCAGCCCCTGGGCAGCTCCCCTGGTCCTGGTGAGGAAGAAGGATGGCACGATGAGGATGTGTGTGGATTACAGACGGATAAATCAGATAACACACAAGGATGCCTACCCTTTGCCAAGGATAGAGGAATCCCTCGCTGCCTTGAAAACCTCTAACTACTTTTCTACCCTAGATCTTACTAGTGGCTACTGGCAAGTATCTGTAGCAGAAGAAGATCGGGAGAAGACGGCCTTCACCACCCCAATGGGCCTCTGTGAGTTCAACAGCATGCCATTTGGACTCTGCAATGCCCCCGGGACCTTCCAGAGGCTTATGGAATGCTGCCTAGGGCACCTCAACTTTGAGACCATCCTGCTCTACCTGGATGATGTCATCGTGTACTCCAAGACCTACGAGGACCACCTGAAACACCTGGCTGAAGTCTTTGAAGCGCTATCCCGATATGGAATGAAGCTGAAACCATCCAAGTGCCATTTACTGAAGCCAAAGGTCCAGTACCTAGGTCACGTGGTCAGTGCAGAAGGAGTAGCACCGGACCCAGAGAAGGTCACAGTCATCCAGGAATGGCCCACACCTACTACCGTTCGGGAGGTACGTCAGTTCCTTGGCTTGGTAGGCTACTACAGAAGGTTCATCAAGGGCTACACGAAAATGGCAGCGCCTTTGCAAGAGCTCCTGGTAGGCCACCCAAAGAAGAAAGGAAAGATCTCCGGCCCGCCATTTCACTGGGGAGAAGCAGAAGAACACTCCTTCAGACAGATGAAAGGGGCCTTGACGGGTGAAGAGATCCTAGCCTACCCTGACTACGGTCTGCCATTCGTACTGTACACCGATGCCAGTAATGTGGGACTGGGAGCAGTGCTTTCACAGGTGCAGGGAGGCAAAGAGCGTGTGATTGCTTACGCCAGCAGGAAGCTCAGGCCTACTGAAAGAAACCCAGAGAATTATAGCTCATTTAAGCTAGAGTTCCTGGCCATGGTATGGGCTATCACAGAGCGGTTCAAGCACTACCTGGCAGCCACCAAATTCACTGTCTTCACGGACAACAACCCCCTGACCCACTTGGATACTGCTAAATTGGGTGCCATGGAGCAGCGTTGGGTAGCCCGACTGGCGAATTATGACTTTACTGTCAAGTATCGAGCTGGCCGCAAGAACGGCAACGCAGATGCTCTGTCCAGGATGCCTCACCTAGCAGACGAGGGTGAAGATGAAGATGATCTTGAAGAGATTGAGCTGCCAGCGTTCCATCGCCATGGAGCAAAACAGTGTCGGCAGTCGCGTGCCAACCGCCAAGAGGTGACCCTGAACCCATTACCTCACTACAACTGGAAAGAGACCCAGGAAAATGATCCAGCGGTAGGCTTGGTAAAGCAACTGATCAGCCAGCCTGGCGCCAGCCTTGACAAAGGAGCCCCACCTGAGGCACAGTACCTATGGAAGGAGAGGGGTCGATTATTCATCTATCAAGACAAACTTTACAGGAGCATCATTGACCCGAGGACGCATGAGAAGGTGTGGCAAGTGATTGTACCACAGAAGGATACGAGGATGGTGCTAGAAGCCTATCACAATGGTGCAGGCCACTTTGGTTGGAAGAAACTGGAGGCCCTACTTAAAGTAAGATTCTACTGGGTGGGCATGAGATCTGCCCTAGAGAAGTGGTGTCGAAACTGCGGGCCCTGCAATCTTAGAAGAAAAGACCAGCACAGCCAGAGAGCACCACTCCAGCCAATCCAAACTAAACGGCCCCTGGAGATCGTGGCCCTGGACCATGTAAAGTTGGCACCCAGCAGACAAGGCTACAACTACGCTCTCACTATGGTTGACCACTACTCCAGATTCCTGGTGGTAGTACCAGTCAAGGACTTGACAGGTCAAACTGCAGCCAAAGCTTTCCAGACACACTTCTGTCGACCACATGGCTATCCAGATCAAGTGCTCACTGACCAAGGACCAGCCTTTGAAGCTGAAGTGTTTAAGGAGTTTTGTAACCTATACGGCTGCCAGAAGATCCGTACTACGCCTTACCATCCTCAGACCAATGGCATGTGTGAGAAGATGAACCACATCATTCTCGACCTTCTGAAGACGCTCCCACTAGAAGAACGAAGTCAGTGGCCGGAAAAACTGCCCGATCTAGTGGACATGTATAACAACATCCCTGTGAGTTCCACGAACTGCACACCGGCATACCTGATGAGGGCCAGACCAGGGAGATTGCCAGTAGATCTGGAAATGGGAGTTGAGACCCCTGAAGACCATCTACAAGGTGCTGATTGGGATTCCAACCGCCAAGCCCAATACAAGAAAGTACAAGAGTGTGTGGAGCGAAGCCTGACTCAGCAGCGTGAGAAACAAGAAAAGGCCTACAATCGAAAAGCACCTGCTGTTCCTTTGATGCCAGGAAATATAGTTCTCAAAAGAAAGAGAAGACGTCATGAACTTGACAATCACTGGGAAGAAGAACCCTATACTGTGTTACCATCGACGCTTAGCAATGAAAAGACATGCCTTATCAGCAAAGATGGAGGAAAAACAACAGCTGTCGTTTCTAGAGATCGCCTAAAGAAATGTCCTGAACAACTAAGAATCCCTGAAGAAATTCCCAACCCTTTGCCAGTTCAAGAACCAAAAGAAAAGATGATCCATACTGTACTTGGAGATTTTCCAGCAAGTTGGCCTCAATACAATGGAGCAGTAGTTATTCCAGTCATTACATTCCCTCAATCTAGAGAAGTAAGAGAACCAGAAGAACCTGTTCAGAACCTGGAAGAGCCAAATGTAGCTGAAGCAGAAGACCATGCACTGGTATCAATACCCAGTACACCCATTATTCACATTGAGACACATACATCGGGTGGGAGGACACAACCTCAGACAGATGACAGTATAGTACTGCGTAGATCAACCCGCAGCAACTTTGGTCAGCTCCCATTACGCTATAGAGAAAGTACAGTTTAGTTCAAAGTGACGGTATGAAGTGTAATGTTTAACCTGTTATAGTTAAGTAACGTTTAAGCGAAATGTGCCCACAAGGACTATTGTGAGACCTCTTTAAAATGTTTTCTTTGCACTAGTTCACGTGCACTTTAAAAAATGGACTACCGGTTATGAACTGGCTTTAACCACAAACTTTTGCATTGTAAAAAGTTGCCTCCTTGGTATCAACCCCAGAGTCTGCCTGTTGAGGGGCATGGCTCTGCACCAACAAGGGGGCACGCCTGTTTATGGGGCCTGCCCTCCAACACTCGGAAGCGGGTACGCCTGTTTATGGGGCCAGCTTACACCACTCCCCTCAGGAGAGGAAGATTGGAGGAAAGGTCTGGGGAATGTGATGGCCCAGACCTGGTCACCAAAAGGACCGGCGACCTACCTCCTGGAGGTTTTTGGGTGGGTTTCGGACATGTGGGTGGTTGGTGGTGGAATGGTACCTGGTATGTTTAAATGTAAATAATTGCCCCTGTGTGGGAAAAGTTTGTAATTACCTTTTTTCTTTCTCTTGTCTTTGCAGCCCGAGGACGTGCTGATGATAACTAAGGGGGAATGTGGCGCCCCTGACCTGGTCAGGCACCACAGAGTATTGCACCCATGCGGGAGCAATGCTTCCAGGTAATCTCCAAAGGCCAGGATGAGGTGCACACACAAACATATAGTGACCAGGCCTCCCACATCACCAGAGGGGACCCTTGGGTAGCCAGAAGGGGTTAACTTTCAATTCCCAGCTGGGGGTGTGTTCAGGGGCTGGTTGCTAGGAAGCAGGGCAGAGGGAGAGAGGAAGAGGAGAGTCAGGAGGAAGAAGTTGAAGTGTGTGGAAGGGAGCAGAGGAGCTCTCGTGTCAGACAGGTCCTGAGGAGTGCAGTAGCTGAAAGCGGGGGAGAAAGGAGTACCGTGGGTCGGCCTGAAAATCATCCAGAGAGAAGGGTGGCTGAGTACGGAGATCCCGGTATCCGAGCACACAAGGGGAACTAGATCCCCAGTACAGGCAGCAGATCATCCAGAGCTGCTTAACCTACAGGTGGGGGGGGTACTTCATGCCCTCACCACGACTACACAGAGCTTGAGCCAAGCAGCAATCACCAGGCCCATAAGGGGACAGGGCCAGAAGCCATCCCACCAAGGCCACGCTGCCGGCAGACGAGCCAGAGAGAGAGGGGAGCAGGGTGGTAACAGCTTCCCTGGAGGGGTCCTACCACGCTTCAAGCAAAGGATCCTCCTAAAACAGAAAGAGTGCAAGGAAGGCGAGTGGACAGCTACCCTCAGAACGGCCTCCTGGAATTCCTGGTTCAACCTGGTTATCACAGTGTCGCCCGGGCATCTCACCGTGACCTCCAAACAGTGAGTAAACACGTTGAAAGACTTCTTGGACTGTGTTTGAGTCATTCTGCGACCTGTGGTCCCATACACATACACCGGGGCCTGGGGCTTGCCTCACTCTCAGGGGGCTAATATACTGACTGCACCCACCATCAGCCCCAGGCATCCCTTAATCTGCAGTGGCGGTCCCCGCTGACCGCAATACTGTCACGCTCCCCGTGTCCCAGCACCGCTCCTTACCCACTGATCCAGTCCATGTGTTCACCAGTCATGGCTGCCGCTCCCGCTCTTGCTCCCCTGAGTCCTGGGACTCTGACTCTGACTAATGCCTCTGTATAGGACCAGGCCGCGCCCACTCTCCTGGTCTTATAGGCCCAGCACACCTGAAGCAGGAAATGACATAGGGCTGTGCTGGGTATATAAGACTTGCCTTTCCATGTGGGCGGGGCCTGATCAACGTGTCCTTTAGCTTGTCTTTAGAGCTAGATGCTCAGGTCCCTTGTGCTCTCTCCTGTGACTCCTTGTCTTTGCTCCCTGGTACCTGTGCCTGTTTTCCTTACCGTCCTAAAGAACTTTGTGACTCTGCTGACCTGGTTATACCTGTCCCGGCCACGCCAGTGCTCCGGCTGCCGTGTACCCTGCCCCCCGGTGGGATACTCGGTCCAGTGGATCCACCTCCTGGGCCCACCAGTCCTCCCGGTCCTGACAGATTGATCAGGCCATGGATCCCGCTGGAGCACAAACATCAGAGCTGGCTGAGCTGCGCCAGGAGCTGGCACAACAGCGTGAAACCCTGAACCGGATGCTGAAATTCCTGGCGTCCGTGGACCATCGGTTATATACGCTGCAGACCGCCGCCTCGTCTGAGTCCACGCAGCAACCAGTCTCCAGGTCCGAACCAGTTTCCTCCACGGCCTCGCAACTGCTCCTCGCTGCTCCGCCTCGCTATGCAGGGGAGCCCAAGTCCTGCCGCGGTTTTCTGAACCAGTGCTCCCTGCACTTCCAGTTGCTCCCGCACTTGTTTGCCTCAGACCAGGCCAAGGTGGCGTTCCTGATGTCACACCTGGAAGGCGAAGCCCTGGCCTGGATTAACCCCCTGTGGGAAAATGAGGACCCGATGATCACCGACATCCAGGAGTTCCTGCGAGCCTTCAGGGGCACCTTCGACGAACCCGGACGAACTACCGCAGTGACCTCTACGCTCCTCCGGCTACGCCAAGGGACCCAAACAGTCGGCCAATACGCCATCCAGTTCCGCACGCTCGCTTCGGAGCTGGGCTGGAACAATGAGGCCTTAACAGCGGCCTTTTGGGAGGGTCTCTCGGGTCGTATTAAAGACGAACTAGCCGGCCGTGATGTTCCACGCACCCTGGATGCTTTGATTTCCCTGGCCACCCGGATTGACCTCCGCTTTCAGGAGCGTACCCAAGAAAGAGTCCGGGAGAAGCGACCACCTTGCCATGCCTTGCCCCCGCAGAGACCTACCGCTCCCTCGTCCCTGCCTTTCCGTGACTTATCGCCAGAACCCATGCAAGTGGACCGTCTGACCCAAGCCAAGCAACGCCGTGCAGAACGGCTCGCCCGGGGCCTGTGCTTCTATTGCGGAGACGGTTCACATATGCTCCGTTCTTGCCCGGAGAAACCAAGTAGACCCCAGGTCCAAGGGATGGTGGGAACCGCCATCCTTGCCACCGAAATCCCTTTGGTTCCAGTTAAACAGACTGTCCGGGTGACGACAGAGGGGACCCGGTTTTCAGCTGAGGCCCACATCGATTCCGGGGCAGCAGGCAACTTCATTCACCAGGCCACGGTAGACAAATACCAGGTCCCTGTCACCCCGCTGAAGAAGCCTCTCTGGTTCGCCTCAGTGGACGGAAAACCACTCTACAAACCTGTCCGGTTTACCACCGAACCCGTGAACCTCCAGGTTGGCGCTTCGCATACCGAGACTATAGCCTTCTATGTCATCCCAAGAATGGCTCCTGAGCTCCTGCTGGGTCTGCCCTGGCTTCAACTCCATGACCCTGTCATTAGTTGGCGCTCTGGCGCTATTTCCCGCTGGGGACCCTTGTGTCATGACCACTGCCTACAGCCCGTTCCTCGACCCCTGTCACCTGAACCTGTTATGCCGCAGGAAGAGGAAGAGGTGACGACGCAGTCCAGTGCCGTGCCACAACTCTTGTCTCCTGTGCCTGTGGTGCCATCGGAACCAGAGGAGACGACGCACTCCAGCGACATTCCACCGTCCCTGAGAATTGAGACTGTGATGCCACCGGCTACCGAGGAAGAGCCACTGTCCGGTACCCAGTCCGAGACGCCCGATCCGGTCGTCCAAGACTCCAGTCCTGCCTCTGACTGTCTCCCCCCGCTTCCCGTTGCCCCCGTTGCCACTGCTGGTGGATCGGCTAGGCGCCGTGCGGCCAGGAAGCCGGTACGGGGTCAGCGGTCCTTCCCCGCCTTCGTGTTGGATCCTGGTCCGGTGACTCGATCCGGGGTGCCCCTGGGGTTCTGTGCACGGAGGGGGGGGCATAGAGGGGGGGGTACTGTCACGCTCCCCGTGTCCCAGCACCGCTCCTTACCCACTGATCCAGTCCATGTGTTCACCAGTCATGGCTGCCGCTCCCGCTCTTGCTCCCCTGAGTCCTGGGACTCTGACTCTGACTAATGCCTCTGTATAGGACCAGGCCGCGCCCACTCTCCTGGTCTTATAGGCCCAGCACACCTGAAGCAGGAAATGACATAGGGCTGTGCTGGGTATATAAGACTTGCCTTTCCATGTGGGCGGGGCCTGATCAACGTGTCCTTTAGCTTGTCTTTAGAGCTAGATGCTCAGGTCCCTTGTGCTCTCTCCTGTGACTCCTTGTCTTTGCTCCCTGGTACCTGTGCCTGTTTTCCTTACCGTCCTAAAGAACTTTGTGACTCTGCTGACCTGGTTATACCTGTCCCGGCCACGCCAGTGCTCCGGCTGCCGTGTACCCTGCCCCCCGGTGGGATACTCGGTCCAGTGGATCCACCTCCTGGGCCCACCAGTCCTCCCGGTCCTGACAAATACTGAGAGTGGCGTCACGACAATCCCAAATAGAAGATTTCCTACCTGTGACCAGACTGTTCCATCCACGTGGAGTCCCTGAAGGTAATGCACAGACACATACTAGCGGGGCTTCACATCATCATCACTTCTAATTTTGACAATACGAGGGTCATGTTGGAGGTAGTGCAGCAAGAAGGCGCTCATGTGTCTTGCGCAGCCATGCGGACCAAGTCCACGCTGTGTTTGTAATAAATGGAGATAAGCTGCGCTCCACTGCCCCAGGCTCTGGTGCACGGGAGAAGGTAATGTCCAAAATATTCAAAATACCCCGGCACACAGAATAGGAAGGAGATATCCAGTCACTGGTTCTTTTTAATATGTTCATGATTTTTATTCAAGATTTATGTATAACAGTCAGTCCAACGTTTCAGCCCATACAAGAGCTTTCACCAGGGACATGAAATACTGTAATGTTTAGAGAAAAAAAAAGGTCCTATATACACAGGGAGAACTGGGAATAGAGCAAAGTAGTAGGAGGATTGTAAGAAGAATGTCAAGGTTCTGATAAAATCCGTAGTACTCAATGAGAGCAGTATAATGGCTGTGCTTATCTGATGTACTGGGGCTCACATGTGTGAAATACAGATAATGCTGAGCTCAAAATTATGCTGTTACAATATCTTATGTAAAGGGATTACATCAAAAGGAATCCGGGGATTACAATCTGTAACCGGAAAATGGGGGTAGATGCCTCATAGAGCATAGGAGAGGCTATTAGTTAGAATGAAGTTGTAGCCAGGAGGTGGCCTGGATTGCCTATCGCAGCATGTGGTTGAAGCGAGGTGAGAGAGCCCAAGGGGCCCAAGGGGCTCTCTCACCTCGCTTCAACCACATGCTGCGATAGGCAATTTAGGCCACCTCCTGGCTACAACTTCATTCTAACTAATAGCCTCTCCTATGCTCTATGAGGCATCTACCCCCATTTTCCGGTTACAGATTGTAATCCCCGGATTCCTTTTGATGTAATCCCTTTACATAAGATATTGTAACAGCATAATTTTGAGCTCAGCATTATCTGTATTTCACACATGTGAGCCCCAGTACATCAGATAAGCACAGCCATTATACTGCTCTCATTGAGTACTACGGATTTTATCAGAACCTTGACATTCTTCTTACAATCCTCCTACTACTTTGCTCTATTCCCAGTTCTCCCTGTGTATATAGGACCTTTTTTTTCTCTAAACATTACAGTATTTCATGTCCCTGGTGAAAGCTCTTGTATGGGCTGAAAAGTTGGACTGACTGTTATAAATAAATCTTGAATAAAAATCACGAGCATATTAAAAAGAACCAGTGACTGGATATCTCCTTCCTATTCTGTGTGCCGGGGTATTTTGAATATTTCACGCTGTGTTTGTGGCATAGAGGTGCTAACCGTTCTTTCTTCCTCTGACATCTCCCCCCAACCTCTTTCAACTGAAATTTGACCAAGGTCTCCCTCATCTGCTGAGTCTTCCATGTCCATGGACAGTTCGTCCTCCATTTCTTCATGTTCTCCTGCACCTTCCTCAACATCTCGCCTGCTACCATGCGCCCTTGTTGATCCCTGTCCCCCATGGTCCCATGCCTGGCGCCTTGGTGATGATGAACGTCTGGACCTTGGTGATGTTGTTGTGTCTTGCGCATATGAATCCTCCTGTAGTTCATCCCCTTCCTGTTGTCCCACCCCCTGACTCCGAATAGTGTTTAGCGTGTGCTCCAGCATGTAAATGACTGGAATCGTCATGCTGATAATGGCATTGTCAGCGCTAAACATATTCGTCGCCATGTCGAAACTGTGCAGAAGGGTGCATAGGTCCTTGATCTGAGACCACTCCATCAGGGTGATCTGCCCCACCTCTGCATCTCGTTGGCCCAGGCTATACGTCATGACGTATTGCACCAGGGCTCGGCGGTGCTGCCACAGTCGCTGTAACATGTGGAGAGTTGAATTCCAGCGTGTCGCCACATCGCATTTCAGGCGATGAACCGGCAGGCCGAAAGACTTCTGGAGCGATGCAAGTCGCTCAGCTGCGGCGCTTGAACGGCGGAAGTGAGCAGAAAGTTTTCGTGCCCTGTTCAGAAGGCCATCTAGGCCGGGATAGTGTGTTAAAAATTGCTGGACGACAAGGTTCAACACGTGAGCCATACAAGGTACGTGTGTCACCTTGCCCAGGCGAAGGGCCGCACCCAGGTTTGCAGCATTGTCGCACACGGCCTTACCAGGCTGCAGGTTGAGTGGAGACAACCATTTATTAAACTCGGACAGCAGAGCTGACCACAACTCCTCAGCTGTGTGACTCTTATTCCCAATACATGTCAAGCTAAAGACCGCCTGATGCCGTTGCGCTCTGCTGCCAGCATAGTAATGAGGGGTGCGTGATTCCTTCTGCGCAGTGAGAACGCTGGTGGCCTGACCAGGCAGGCTTGGGGCGGAGGTGGAGGACCCAGATGAGGTGGAGGATGCAGAAGCAGTGGCGGAAGTTGGACAGACAGAGGATTGACACACAAGTCGTGGGGACGGCAAGTAGAGTTGAGCGCGGTTCGCGGTTCGAGGTTCTCCAGTTCTAGGCTCGAGTGATTTTGGGGCCTGTTCTAGATCGAACTAGAACTCGAGCTTTTTGCAAAAGCTCGATAGTTCTAGAAACGTTCGAGAACGGTTCTAGCAGCAAAAAAACAGCTAATTCCTAGCTTGGTTTCCGCTGTAATAGTGTAAGTCACTCTGTGAATCACACTATTATGACATTTCAGTGTATAGTGTGCGGGAACAGCGCCTTCAGATCACTGCTGTTTGTATAATGGCGATCGCCATTTTTTTTTTTTTCCTTGTCTTCCTTCCCTAAGCGCGCGCGTCTTGTGGGGCGGGCCAGCATGTCAGCCAATCCCAGACACACACACAGCTAAGTGGACTTTTAGCCAGAGAAGCAACGGCATGTGTGATAGGATGTCCATGTCACATGTCCCTGTATTATAAAACCGGACATTTTCCTCCAGGACGCCATTATCTCTTCTGCGTCTTTGGTGTCAGACATCACTGTCGCAGCTCCGTCCTTTGTCCTATCGCCGATACAGCTGTATGCGCTCCATACATAGCGCTGGACAGCATAGGGAGAGCACTTTCTATCAGTCCTTTTAAGGGCTCAAACCGACAGGGTCAGAGCCATAGGTGACAGGTCCAGAAAACAGCGACAGCGTCTGTGTAGCCAAGGTCAGGGATTTCCTCCCTGAATTTCCCTATTAGGAGGGAATAGAAAGGCAGGCTTCCTTTCCTCTACCCAGAGCCCCACAATCCTGGCACTGTACCCTCCTGTCCTCTGCACACTCCAACTCATTATAACTAAGCCATTATACTAGCAAACACTCAGTGTACCTAGTGGCATCCTAAACGTGGCTATTGGACTTTGCTATAGTCCCACTAGTGCAAAGACATTTGCAGCACCTCTGCCTGCATTGCACAGTCCAACTCATGATAACTAAGCCATTATACTAGCAAACACTCAGTGTACCTAGTGGCATCCTAAACGTGGCTATTGGACTTTGCTATAGTCCCAGTAGTGCAAAGACATTTGCAGCACCTCTGCCTGCATTGCACACTCCAACTCATTATAACTAAGCCATTATACTAGCAAACAGTCAGTGTACCTAGTGGCATCCTAAACATGGCTATTGGACTTTGCTATAGTCCCACTAGTGCAAAGACATTTGCAGCACCTCTGCCTGCATTGCACACTCCAACTCATGATAACTAAGCCATTATACTAGCAAACACTCAGTGTACCTAGTGGCATCCTAAACGTGGCTATTGGACTTTGCTATAGTCCCAGTAGTGCAAGGACATTTGCAGCACCTCTGCCTGCATTGCACACTCCAACTCATGATAACTAAGACATTATACTAGCAAACACTCAGTGTACCTAGTGGCATCCTAAACGTGGCTATTGGACTTTGCTATAGTCCCTCTAGTGCAAAGACATTTGCAGCACCTCTGCCTGCATTGCACACTCCAACTCATTATAACTAAGCCATTATACTAGCAAACACTCAGTGTACCTAGTGGCATCCTAAACGTGGCTATTGGACTTTGCTATAGTCCCACTAGTGCAAAGACATTTGCAGCACCTCTGCCTGCATTGCACACTCCAACTCATTATAACTAAGCCATTATACTAGCAAACACTCAGTGTACCTAGTGGCATCCTAAACGTGGCTATTGGACTTTGCTATAGTCCCAGTAGTGCAAAGACATTTGCAGCACCTCTGCCTGCATTGCACACTCCAACTCATGATAACTAAGCCATTATACTAGCAAACACTCAGTGTACCTAGTGGCATCCTAAACGTGGCTATTGGACTTTGCTATAGTCCCAGTAGTGCAAAGACATTTGCAGCACCTCTGCCTGCATTGCACACTCCAACTCATGATAACTAAGCCATTATACTAGCAAACACTCAGTGTACCTTGTGGCATCCTAAACGTGGCTATTGGACTTTGCTATAGTCCCACTAGTGCAAAGACATTTGCAGCACTTCTGCCTGCATTGCACACTCCAACTCATTATAACTAAGCCATTATACTAGCAAACACTCAGTGTACCTAGTGGCATCCTAAACGTGGCTATTGGACTTTGCTATAGTCCCAGTAGTGCAAGGACATTTGCAGCACCTCTGCCTGCATTGCACACTCCAACTCATGATAACTAAGACATTATACTAGCAAACACTCAGTGTACCTAATGGCATCCTAAACGTGGCTATTGGACTTTGCTATAGTCCCTCTAGTGCAAAGACATTTGCAGCACCTCTGCCTGCATTGCACACTCCAACTCATTATAACTAAGCCATTATACTAGCAAACACTCAGTGTACCTAGTGGCATCCTAAACGTGGCTATTGGACTTTGCTATAGTCCCACTAGTGCAAAGACATTTGCAGCACCTCTGCCTGCATTGCACACTCCAACTCATTATAACTAAGCCATTATACTAGCAAACACTCAGTGTACCTAGTGGCATCCTAAACGTGGCTATTGGACTTTGCTATAGTCCCAGTAGTGCAAAGACATTTGCAGCACCTCTGCCTGCATTGCACACTCCAACTCATGATAACTAAGCCATTATACTAGCAAACACTCAGTGTACCTAGTGGCATCCTAAACGTGGCTATTGGACTTTGCTATAGTCCCACTAGTGCAAAGACATTTGCAGCACCTCTGCCTGCATTGAACACTCCAACTCATGATAACTAAGCCATTATACTAGCAAACACTCAGTGTACCTAGTGGCATCCTAAACGTGGCTATTGGACTTTGCTATAGTCCCAGTAGTGCAAAGACATTTGCAGCACCTCTGCCTGCATTGCACACTCCAACTCATGATAACTAAGCCATTATACTAGCAAACACTCAGTGTACCTTGTGGCATCCTAAACGTGGCTATTGGACTTTGCTATAGTCCCACTAGTGCAAAGACATTTGCAGCACTTCTGCCTGCATTGCACACTCCAACTCATTATAACTAAGCCATTATACTAGCAAACACTCAGTGTACCTAGTGGCATCCTAAACGTGGCTATTGGACTTTGCTATAGTCCCAGTAGTGCAAAGACATTTGCAGCACCTCTGCCTGCATTGCACACTCCAACTCATGATAACTAAGCCATTATACTAGCAAACACTCAGTGTACCTAGTGGCATCCTAAACGTGGCTATTGGACTTTGCTATAGTCCCACTAGTGCAAAGACATTTGCAGCACCTCTGCCTGCATTGCACACTCCAACTCATGATAACTAAGCCATTATACTAGCAAACACTCAGTGTACCTAGTGGCATCCTAAACGTGGCTATTGGACTTTGCTATAGTCCCAGTAGTGCAAAGACATTTGCAGCACCTCTGCCTGCATTGCACACTCCAACTCATGATAACTAAGCAATTATACTAGTAAACACTCAGTGTACCTAGTGGCATCCTAAACGTGGCTATTGGACTTTGCTATAGTCCCACTAGTGCAAAGACATTTGCAGCACCTCTGCCTGCATTGCACACTCCAACTCATGATAACTAAGCCATTATACTAGCAAACACTCAGTGTACCTAGTGGCATCCTAAACGTGGCTATTGGACTTTGCTATAGTCCCACTAGTGCAAAGACATTTGCAGCACCTCTGCCTGCATTGCACACTCCAACTCATTATAACTAAGCCATTATACTAGCAAACACTCAGTGTACCTAGTGGCATCCTAAACGTGGCTATTGGACTTTGCTATAGTCCCAGTAGTGCAAAGACATTTGCAGCACCTCTGCCTGCATTGCACACTCCAACTCATGATAACTAAGCCATTATACTAGCAAACACTCAGTGTACCTAGTGGCATCCTAAACGTGGCTATTGGACTTTGCTATAGTCCCAGTAGTGCAAAGACATTTGCAGCACCTCTGCCTGAATTGCACACTCCAACTCATGATAACTAAGCCATTATACTAGCAAACACTCAGTGTACCTAGTGGCAGCCTAAACGTGGCTATTGGACTTTGCTATAGTCCCACTAGTGCAAAGACATTTGCAGCACCTCTGCCTGCATTGCACACTCCAACTCATGATAACTAAGCCATTATACTAGCAAACACTCAGTGTACCTAGTGGCATCCTAAACGTGGCTATTGGACTTTGCTATAGTCCCACTAGTGCAAAGACATTTGCAGCACCTCTGCCTGCATTGCACACTCCAACTCATGATAACTAAGCCATTATACTAGCAAACACTCAGTGTACCTAATGGCATCCTAAATGTGGCTATTGGACTTTTCTATAGTCCCACTAGTGCAAAGACATTTGCAGCACCTCTGCCTGCATTACACACTCCAACTCATGATAACTAAGCCATTATACTAGCAAACACTCAGTGTACCTAGTGGCATCCTAAACGTGGCTATTGGACTTTGCTATAGTCCCACTAGTGCAAAGACATTTGCAGCACCTCTGCCTGCATTGCACACTCCAACTCATTATAACTAAGCCATTATACTAGGAAACACTCAGTGTACCTAGTGGCATCCTAAACGTGGCTATTGGACTTTGCTATAGTCCCAGTAGTGCAAAGACATTTGCAGCACCTCTGCCTGCATTGCACACTCCAACTCATGATAACTAAGCCATTATACTAGCAAACACTCAGTGTACCTAGTGGCATCCGAAACGTGGCTATTGGACTTTGCTATAGTCCCAGTAGTGCAAAGACATTTGCAGCACCTCTGCCTGCATTGCACACTCCAACTCATGATAACTAAGCAATTATACTAGTAAACACTCAGTGTACCTAGTGGCATCCTAAACGTGGCTATTGGACTTTGCTATAGTCCCACTAGTGCAAAGACATTTGCAGCACCTCTGCCTGCATTGCACACTCCAACTCATGATAACTAAGCCATTATACTAGCAAACACTCAGTGTACCTAGTGGCATCCTAAACGTGGCTATTGGACTTTGCTATAGTCCCACTAGTGCAAAGACATTTGCAGCACCTCTGCCTGCATTGCACACTCCAACTCATGATAACTAAGCCATTATACTAGCAAACACTCAGTGTACCTAGTGGCATCCTAAACGTGGCTATTGGACTTTGCTATAGTCCCAGTAGTGCAAAGACATTTGCAGCACCTCTGCCTGCATTGCACACTCCAACTCATGATAACTAAGCAATTATACTAGTAAACACTCAGTGTACCTAGTGGCATCCTAAACGTGGCTATTGGACTTTGCTATAGTCCCACTAGTGCAAAGACATTTGCAGCACCTCTGCCTGCATTGCACACTCCAACTCATGATAACTAAGCCATTATACTAGCAAACACTCAGTGTACCTAGTGGCATCCTAAACGTGGCTATTGGACTTTGCTATAGTCCCACTAGTGCAAAGACATTTGCAGCACCTCTGCCTGCATTGCACACTCCAACTCATTATAACTAAGCCATTATACTAGCAAACACTCAGTGTACCTAGTGGCATCCTAAACTTGGCTATTGGACTTTGCTATAGTCCCAGTAGTGCAAAGACATTTGCAGCACCTCTGCCTGCATTGCACACTCCAACTCATGATAACTAAGCCATTATACTAGCAAACACTCAGTGTACCTAGTGGCATCCTAAACGTGGCTATTGGACTTTGCTATAGTCCCAGTAGTGCAAAGACATTTGCAGCACCTCTGCCTGAATTGCACACTCCAACTCATGATAACTAAGCCATTATACTAGCAAACACTCAGTGTACCTAGTGGCAGCCTAAACGTGGCTATTGGACTTTGCTATAGTCCCACTAGTGCAAAGACATTTGCAGCACCTCTGCCTGCATTGCACACTCCAACTCATGATAACTAAGCCATTATACTAGCAAACACTCAGTGTACCTAGTGGCATCCTAAACGTGGCTATTGGACTTTGCTATAGTCCCACTAGTGCAAAGACATTTGCAGCACCTCTGCCTGCATTGCACACTCCAACTCATGATAACTAAGCCATTATACTAGCAAACACTCAGTGTACCTAATGGCATCCTAAATGTGGCTATTGGACTTTTCTATAGTCCCACTAGTGCAAAGACATTTGCAGCACCTCTGCCTGCATTACACACTCCAACTCATGATAACTAAGCCATTATACTAGCAAACACTCAGTGTACCTAGTGGCATCCTAAACGTGGCTATTGGACTTTGCTATAGTCCCACTAGTGCAAAGACATTTGCAGCACCTCTGCCTGCATTGCACACTCCAACTCATTATAACTAAGCCATTATACTAGCAATTTTTGCTGCCAGTTTAAGGGCCGTAGTTACATTGTCAGGGATATTTATTCTTTATTATTCTGCTGTTAATAAAGCTAGACCACCACTGCAATCTACACCACCTCTCAATTTTTACTACCACATTTTCAGTCCACAATCTTGTCGCAATCAACATGAGTGGCAAAATGACACATGCTGGTGGAAAGGGGAAGAGGCGTGGTGGAAAAGGCAAAAAAGGTTTTGTCCGTGGGGAAGGTGGCAAAGCTCCATTATCATCTGCTGAAGATAGAAGATCTACCAGCAAAAGTAAGATGTCTACTACTTACCGTGGACAATCCGATCTGCTCCCTTTTTTACGGACACGAACAACAGGAACAAAGGTAGATGAAGGCCAAAAAAGGAAAATGCTTGAATGGATCTCAAGTGGTCCAACAAGTGCCCTCTCAGCCACTTCAAGTACCGCATCCAAAAAACACCAGTCCTCTGAGTTGTCATCCCAATCAAACTTGATTTCTCCCAGCTCTGAAGTCTCCATCAGCCCTGCACAGTATGGTGGAACTGAGATGGCTGAGTCTGCAGAGCTGTTCAGTCACACTATAGCCTGGGAATCAGAGGTCTGCTCCCAAGCTACAGTGAGTACAGAACAGGAAATGGTCTGCAGTGATGCCCAGAAGCTTTGTGATTCTGATTCAGGCCGTGAGGACCAAGTTTCGGAGCATAATGTTGACCCTTTGTCACAAACTGTAACACCTGTGGTTATAGACAATGAGGAACATACTGATGAAGATGAGACTCAGATACCCGATTGGGATGACAACTTAAATATTCGGTCAGGGCAAGAAGAGGCTCGGTCTGAGGGGGAGGGGAGTGCAAACACAACAATTGATGATGAAGTTCTAGATCCCACCTACTGTCAACCCACAGTCAGGCACTCGAGGAGGTCAACAGAGGTGGTGGAGGAGGATGCAACTGATGACGAAGTTACCTTGCGCCTTCCTCGACAGAGTCGGAGTACTGGTAGCACGTCTGCAACTGCATCCTCAGCCACCACTCTGCCTCTGAGCATTATTCGGGGTGGATCAACAGGTCGCATGGCCTCTAAGCCTTGCCTAGCCTGGTCCTTTTTTAACATAGAAAAAGATCGCCCAAATTATGTGATATGTAAAATTTGTCATGGTTCTCTTAGTAGAGGTCAAAACCTCAGCAGTTTGACAACTTCTTCCATGAATCGTCACATGAATAAATATCATATGGCCCGGTGGGAAGCTCACCGTGCTGCAATGCGGCCTAGCGGAGCGAACCATCCACCGCCTGCCCCTTCCAGTGCATCCGCGCGCTCGTCATCTTCTAGGACTGTGGGGACAGCTGTCACACCTGTTTTTCCACCCACAACTTCCACCACTGTAACCGCAACAGGCAGTTTGCTTGGTAGGTCGTCAGTTGTTTTGGAAGGGGAAACAAGTGAGTGTGTACAGCTCTCTCAGACATCGATAGCACCAACTTTGGATGAAGGCAACATCATGTCTCCGCCTGCACTTTCCTCACAAACCTGCATTTTTCCAGGGACACCCTACTCAACACCGTCTACACACAGCAGCCAGATCTCTGTCCCTCAGATGTGGACAAATAAAAGGCCATTTCCTGCGACCCATGACAAAGCTAAGAGGTTGACTTTATCCCTCTGTAAGCTGTTGGCTACCGAAATGCTGCCTTTCCGCCTAGTGGACACACAGGATTTTAGAGACCTTATGTCTGTCGCTGTGCCCCAGTACCAGATGCCTAGTCGCCACTACTTCTCTAAGAAAGGTGTGCCCGCGCTACACCAGCATGTCGCACACAACATCACCGCTTCCTTGAGAAACTCTGTGTGTGAACGGGTGCATTTCACCACCGATACTTGGACCAGTAAGCATGGACAGGGACGTTACATGTCGCTCACTGGGCACTGGGTAACTATGGTGATAGATGGTGAAGGGTCTGCTGCACAAGTCTTGCCGTCCCCACGACTTGTGTGTCAATCCTCTGTTTGTCCAAGTTCCGCCACTGCTTCTGCATCCTCCACCTCATCTCGGTCCTCCACCTCCGCCCCAAGCCTGCCTGGTCAGGCCACCAGCGTTCTCACTGCGCAGAAGGAATCACGCACCCCTCATTACTATGCTGGCAGCAGAGCGCAACGGCATCAGGCGGTCTTTAGCTTGACATGTCTTGGGAATAAGAGTCACACAGCTGAGGAGTTGTGGTCAGCTCTGCGGTCCGAGTTTAATAAATGGTTGTCTCCACTCAACCTGCAGCCTGGTAAGGCCTTGTGCGACAATGCTGCAAACCTGGGTGCGGCCCTTCGCCTGGGCAAGGTGACACACGTACCTTGTATGGCTCACGTGTTGAACCTTGTCGTGCAGCAATTTTTAACACACTATCCCGGCCTAGATGGCCTTCTGAACAGGGCACGAAAACTGTCTGCTCACTTCCGCCGTTTAAGCGCCGCAGCTGAGCGTCTTGCATCGCTCCAGAAGTCTTACGGCCTGCCGGTTCATCGCCTGAAATGCGATGTGGCGACACGCTGGAATTCAACTCTCCACATGTTACAGCGACTGTGGCAGCACCGCCGTGCCCTGGTGCAATACGTCATGACGTATAGCCTGGGCCAACGAGATGCAGAGGTGGGGCAGATCACCCTGATGGAGTGGTCTCAGATCAAGGACCTATGCACCCTTCTGCACAGTTTCGACATGGCGACGAATATGTTTAGCGCTGACAATGCCATTATCAGCATGACGATTCCAGTCATTTACACGCTGGAGCACACGCTAAACACTATTCGGAGTCAGGGGGTGGGACAACAGGAAGGGGATGAACTACAGGAGGATTCATATGCGCAAGACACAACAACATCACCAAGGTCCAGACGTTCATCATCACCAAGGCGCCAGGCATGGGAGCATGGGGGACAGGGATCAACAAGGGCGCATGGTAGCAGGCGAGATGTTGAGGAAGGTGCAGGAGGACATGAAGAAATGGAGGACGAACTGTCCATGGACATGGAAGACTCAGCAGATGAGGGAGACCTTGGTCAAATTTCAGTTGAAAGAGGTTGGGGGGAGATGTCAGAGGAAGAAAGAACGGTTAGCACTTCTATGCCACAAACACAGCGTGGACTTGGTCCGCATGGCTGCGCAAGACACATGAGTGCCTTCTTGTTGCACTACCTCCAACATGACCCTCGTATTGTCAAAATTAGAAGTGATGATGACTACTGGCTTGCCACACTATTAGATCCCCGGTACAAGTCCAAATTTTGTGACATAATTCCAGCCATAGAAAGGGACGCACGTATGCAGGAGTATCAGCAGAAGCTGTTACTCGATCTTAGATCCGCTTTTCCACCAAACAACCGTGCAGGTGCAGGGAGTGAATCTCCCAGTTGTAACTTGACAAACATGGGACGGTCTCGTCATCTTCAACAGTCTACACGTACCAGTAGGACCGTATCTGGTGCTGGTAACAGCAATTTTATGGAATCTTTTCATAATTTTTTTAGACCCTCCTTTGCAAGGCCACCAGACACAACAAGTCTGACACATAGTCAACGGCTGGAGAGGATGATACAGGAGTATCTACAAATGAACATCGATGCCATGACTTTGCAAATGGAGCCTTGCTCCTTTTGGGCTTCAAATCTAGAAAAATGGCCAGAGCTATCCAGTTACGCCTTGGAGATTTTGTCGTGTCCAGCTGCCAGCGTTGTCTCTGAACGTGTCCTCAGTGCTGCTGGGTGTGTGCTGACAGATAAGCGCACGCGTCATTCCAGTGACAATGTGGACAGACTGACGTTGATCAAAATGAACAAGTCATGAATCCAGAAGGAATTTACTACCCCTGTGTCATCCTGGGGAGAGTAAATGCTTGTGGATTTGGAATGTGCTTGATGCAAATCTAGCTGTGAAGTGTACAACTAGGGCACAAGTGCTGCCACTGAATGGGTGGGTGTGTGGGGCACAATTTTTGGAAAAAAGGGAGGCTCCGCTTGGAGTAACCCTTGCTTGATGTGTTTTTAAAAGAAGCCAAGATGAACAGAGCTGGGATCAGGAAAAGCTTTGCTACCTACCCCGGTGTCATCCTGGGGACGGTTAAGAATAGCGTATTTTTGAATGTGCTTGATGCAAATCTAGCTGTGAAGTGTACAACTAGGGCACAAGTGCTGCCACTGAATGGGTGGGTGTGTGGGGCACAATTTTTGGAAAAAAGGGAGGCTCCGCATGGAGTAACTCTTGCTTGATGTGTTTTTAAAAGAAGCCAAGATGAACAGAGCTGGGATCAGGAAAGACTTTGCTACCTACCCCGGTGTCATCCTGGGGACGGATAAGAACGGCGTATTTTGGAATGTGCTTGATGCAAATCTAGCTGTGAAGTGTACAACTGGGGCACAAGTGCTGCCACTGAAGGGGTGGGTGTGTGTGGGGCACAATTTTTGGAAAAAAGGGAGGCTCCGCTTGGAGTAACCCTTGCTTGATGTGTTTTTAAAAGAAGCCAAGATGAACAGAGCTGGGATCAGGAAAGACTTTGCTACCTACCCCGGTGTCATCCTGGGGACGGATAAGAACGGCGTATTTTGGAATGTGCTTGATGCAAATCTAGCTGTGAAGTGTACAACTAGGGCACAAGTGCTGCCACTGAAGGGGTGGGTGTGTGTGGGGCACAATTTTTGGAAAAAAGGGAGACTCCGCTTGGAGTAACCCTTGCTTCCATTTTTTTTAAAAGAAGCCAAGATGAACAAGTCATGGTTCAGCAAAGACTTTGCTACCTACCCCGGTGTCATCCTGGGGACGGTTAAGAATAGCGTATTTTTGAATGTGCTTGATGCAAATCTAGCTGTGAAGTGTACAACTAGGGCACAAGTGCTGCCACTGAAGGGGTGGGTGTGTGTGGGGCCCAATTTTTGGAAAAAAGGGAGACTCTGCTTGGAGTAACCCTTGCTTGCTGTGTTTTTTAAAAGGAGCCAAGATGAACAAGTCTTGGTTCAGCAAAGACTTTGCTACCTACCCTGGGGTCATCCTGGGGACGGTTAAGAATGGCATATTTTTGAATGTGATTGATGCAAATCTAGCTGTGAAGTGTACAACTGGGGCACAAGTGCTGCCACTGAAGGGGTGGGTGTGTGTGGCCCAATTTTTGGAAAAATGGGAGACTCCGCTTGGAGTAACCCTTGCTTGCTGTGTTTTTTAACAGGAGTCAAAATGAACAAGTCATGGTTCAGCAAAGACTTTGCTACCTACCCCGGTGTCATCCTGGGGACGGTTATTTATGGCTTATTTTTGAATGTGCTTAATGCAAATCTACCTGTGAAGTGTACAACTGGGGCACAAGTGCTGCCACTGAAGGGGTGGGTGTGTGTGTGGCCCAATTTTTGGAAAAAAGGGAGACTCCGCTTGGAGTAACCCTTGCTTACATTGTTTTTAAAAATGATCCAAGATGCACAGAGCTGGGATCAGGAAAGACTTTGCTACCTACCCTGGTGTCATCCTGGGGACGGTTAAGTATGGCGTATTTTTGAATGTGCTTGATGCAAATCTAGCTGTGAAGTGTACAACTAGGGCACAAGTGCTGCCACTGAATGGGTGGGTGTGTGGGGCACAATTTTTGGAAAAAAGGGAGGCTCCGCTTGGAGTAACCCTTGCTTGATGTGTTTTTAAAAGAAGCCAAGATAAACAGAGCTGGGATCAGGAAAGACTTTGCTACCTACCCCGGTGTCATCCTGGGGACGGATAAGAATGGCGTATTTTTGAATGTGCTCGATGCAAATCTAGCTGTGAAGAGTACAACTAGGGCACAAGTGCTGCCACTGAAGGGGTGGGTGTGTGTGGGGCACAATTTTTGGAAAAAAGGGAGACTCCGCTTGGAGTAACCCTTGCTTCCATTGTTTTTAAAAGAAGCCAAGATGAACAAGTCATGGTTCAGCAAAGACTTTGCTACCTACCCCGGTGTCATCCTGGGGACGGTTAAGAATAGCGTATTTTTGAATGTGCTTGATGCAAATCTAGCTGTGAAGTGTACAACTAGGGCACAAGTGCTGCCACTGAAGGGGTGGGTGTGTGTGGGGCACAATTTTTGGAAAAAAGGGAGGCTCCGCTTGGAGTAACCCTGGCTTGATGTGTTTTTAAAAGAAGCCAAGATGAACAGAGCTGGGATCAGGAAAGACTTTGCTACCTACCCCGATGTCATACTGGGGATGGATAAGAACGGCGTATTTTGGAATGTGCTTGATGCAAATCTAGCTGTGAAGTGTACAACTAGGGCACAAGTGCTGCCACTGAAGGGGTGGGTGTGTGTGGGGCACAATTTTTGGAAAAAAGGGAGACTCCGCTTGGAGTAACCCTTGCTTCCATTGTTTTTAAAAGAAGCCAAGATGAACAAGTCATGGTTCAGCAAAGACTTTGCTACCTACCCCGGTGTCATCCTGGGGACTGTTAAGAATAGCGTATTTTTGAATGTGCTTGATGCAAATCTAGCTGTGAAGTGTACAAGTAGGGCACAAGTGCTGCCACTGAAGGGGTGGGTGTGTGTGGGGCACAATTTTTGGAAAAAAGGGAGACTCCGCTTGGAGTAACCCTTGCTTGCTGTGTTTTTTAAAAGGAGCCAAGATGAACAAGTCTTGGTTCAGCAAAGACTTTGCTACCTACCCCGGGGTCATCCTGGGGACGGTTAAGAATGGCGTATTTTTGAATGTGATTGATGCAAATCTAGCTGTGAAGTGTACAACTGGGGCACAACTGCTGCCACTGAAGGGGTGGGTGTGTGTGGCCCAATTTTTAGAAAAATGGGAGACTCCGCTTGGAGTAACCCTTGCTTACATTGTTTTTAAAAATGATCCAAGATGCACAGAGCTGGGATCAGGAAAGACTTTGCTACCTACCCTGGTGTCATCCTGGGGACGGTTAAGTATGGCGTATTTTTGAATGTGCTTGATGCAAATCTAGCTGTGAAGTGTACAACTAGGGCACAAGTGCTGCCACTGAATGGGTGGGTGTGTGGGGCACAATTTTTGGAAAAAAGGGAGACTCCGCTTGGAGTAACCCTTGCTTGATGTGTTTTTAAAAGAAGCCAAGATGAACAGAGCTGGGATCAGGAAAGACTTTGCTACCTACCCCGGTGTCATCCTGGGGACGGATAAGAATGGCGTATTTTTGAATGTGCTTGATGCATATCTAGCTGTGAAGAGTACAACTGGGGCACAACTGCTGCCACCGAAGGGGTGGGTGTGTGTGGGGCCCAATTTTTGGAAAAAAGGGAGACTCCGCTTGGAGTAACCCTTGCTTGCTGTGTTTTTTAAAAGGAGCCAAGATGAACAAGTCTTGGTTCAGCAAAGACTTTGCTACCTACCCCGGTGTCATCCTGGGGACGGTTATTTATGGCATATTTTTGAATGTGCTTAATGCAAATCTACCTGTGAAGTGTACAACTGGGGCACAAGTGCTGCCACTGAAGGGGTGGGTGTGTGTGTGGCCCAATTTTTGGAAAAAAGGGAGACTCCGCTTGGAGTAACCCTTGCTTACATTGTTTTTAAAAATGATCCAAGATGCACAGAGCTGGGATCAGGAAAGACTTTGCTACCTACCCTGGTGTCATCCTGGGGACGGTTAAGTATGGCGTATTTTTGAATGTGCTTGATGCAAATCTAGCTGTGAAGTGTACAACTAGGGCACAAGTGCTGCCACTGAAGGGGTGGGTGTGTGTGGGGCACAATTTTTGGAAAAAAGGGAGGCTCCGCTTGGAGTAACCCTTGCTTGATGTGTTTTTAAAAGAAGCCAAGATGAACAGAGCTGGGATCAGGAAAGACTTTGCTACCTACCCCGGTGTCATACTGGGGATGGATAAGAACGGCGTATTTTGGAATGTGCTTGATGCAAATCTAGCTGTGAAGTGTACAACTAGGGCACAAGTGCTGCCACTGAAGGAGTGGGTGTGTGTGGGGCACAATTTTTGGAAAAAAGGGACACTCCGCTTGGAGTAACCCTTGCTTCCATTGTTTTTAAAAGAAGCCAAGATGAACAAGTCATGGTTCAGCAAAGACTTTGCTACCTACCCCGGTGTCATCCTGGGGACTGTTAAGAATAGCGTATTTTTGAATGTGCTTGATGCAAAACTAGCTGTGAAGTGTACAACTAGGGCACAAGTGCTGCCACTGAAGGGGTGGGTGTGTGTGGCCCAATTTTTGGAAAAATGGGACTCCGCTTGGAGTAACCCTTGCTTACATTGTTTTTAAAAATGATCCAAGATGCACAGAGCTGGGATCAGGAAAGACTTTGCTACCTACCCTGGTGTCATCCTGGGGACGGTTAAGTATGGCGTATTTTTGAATGTGCTTGATGCAAATCTAGCTGTGAAGTGTACAACTAGGGCACAAGTGCTGCCACTGAATGGGTGGGTGTGTGGGGCACAATTTTTGGAAAAAAGGGAGGCTCCGCTTGGAGTAACCCTTGCTTGATGTGTTTTTAAAAGAAGCCAAGATGAACAGAGCTGGGATTAGGAAAGACTTTGCTACCTACCCCGGTGTCATCCTGGGGACGGATAAGAATGGCGTATTTTTGAATGTGCTTGATGCAAATCTAGCTGTGAAGAGTACAACTGGGGCACAACTGCTGCCACCAAAGGGGTGGGTGTGTGTGGGGCCCAATTTTTGGAAAAAAGGGAGACTCCGCTTGGAGTAACCCTTGCTTGCTGTGTTTTTTAAAAGGAGCCAAGATGAACAAGTCTTGGTTCAGCAAAGACTTTGCTACCTACCCCGGTGTCATCCTGGGGACGGTTATTTATGGCATATTTTTGAATGTGCTTAATGCAAATCTACCTGTCAAGTGTACAACTGGGGCACAAGTGCTGCCACTGAAGGGGTGGGTGTGTGTGTGGCCCAATTTTTGGAAAAAAGGGAGACTCCGCTTGGAGTAACCCTTGCTTACATTGTTTTTAAAAATGATCCAAGATGCACAGAGCTGGGATCAGGAAAGACTTTGCTACCTACCCTGGTGTCATCCTGGGGACAGTTAAGTATGGTGTATTTTTGAATGTGCTTGATGCAAATCTAGCTGTGAAGTGTACAACTGGGGCACAAGTGATGCACTGAAGGGGTGGGTGTGTGTGTGGCCCAATTTTTGGAAAAAAGGGAGACTCCGCTTGGAGTCACCTTGCCGTGTTTTACATGATTTTAGAAGGGCGTGCCATGCCTATATCTGTGTCTCCTCCTCTTTTTCCTTGTCCAGCTCTTTTGTTTTTGCATGAGTATATGTCCTTGTCACTTTCCCATGTGTTTGTGTTGTGTTGTGAGTTGTTTGTCACCTTTTGGACACCTTTGAGGGTGTTTTCTAGGTGTTTTTCTGTGTTTGTGATTGCCTGCTATTGTTTTCTATGCAGTCGAGTTCGGTTCGTCGAACGCTCGACGAGCCGAACTCGAACGGGACCTCCGTTCGGAGAACCGACCTCGAGCTGAACCGGGACCGGTTCGCTCATCTCTAACGGCAAGACTTGTGCAGCAGACCCTTCACCATCTATCACCATAGTTACCCAGTGCCCAGTCAGCGACATGTAACGTCCCTGTCCATGCTTACTGGTCCAAGTATCGGTGGTGAAATGCACCCGTTCACACACAGAGTTTCTCAAGGAAGCGGTGATGTTGTGTGCGATATGCTGGTGTAGCGCGGGCACACCTTTCTTAGAGAAGTAGTGGCGACTAGGCATCTGGTACTGGGGCACAGCGACAGACGTAAGGTCTCTAAAATCCTGTGTGTCCACTAGGCGGAAAGGCAGAATTTCGGTAGCCAACAGCTTACAGAGGGATAGAGTCAACCTCTTAGCTTTGTCATGGGTCGCAGGAAGTGGCCTTTTATTTGACCACATCTGAGGGACAGAGATCTGGCTGCTGTGTGTAGACGGTGGTGAGTAGGGTGTCCCTGGAAAAATACAGGTTTGTGAGGAAAGTGCAGGCGGAGACATGATGTTGCCTTCATCCAACGTTGGTGCTATCGATGTCTGAGAGAGCTGTACACACTCACTTGTTTCCCCTTCCAAACCAACTGACGACCTACCAAGCAAACTGCCTGTTGCGGTTACAGTGGTGGAAGTTGTGGGTGGAAAAACAGGTGTGACAGCTGTCCCCACAGTCCTAGAAGATGACGAGGGCGCTGATGCACTGGAAGGGCAGGCGGTGGATGGTTCGCTCCGCTAGGCCGCATTGCAGCACGGTGAGCTTCCCACCGGGCCATATGATATTTATTCATGTGACGATTCATGGAAGAAGTTGTCAAACTGCTGAGGTTTTGACCTCTACTAAGAGAACCATGACAAATTTTACAGATCACATAATTTGAGCGATATTTTTCTATGTCAAAAAAGGACCAGGCTAGGCAAGGCTTAGAGGCCATGCGACCTGTTGATCCACCCCGAATAATGCTCAGAGGCAGAGTGGTGGCTGAGGATGCAGTTGTAGACGTGCTACCAGTACTCTGACTGTGTCCAGGAAGGCGCAAGGTAACTTCGTCATCAGCTGCATCCTCCTCCACCACCTCTGTTGACCTCCTCGAGTGCCTGACTGTGGGTTGACAGTAGGTGGGATCTAGAACTTCATCATCAATTGTTGTGTTTGCACTCCCCTCCCCCTCAGACCGAGCCTCTTCTTGCCCTGACCGAATATTTAAGTTGTCATCCCAATCGGGTATCTGCGTCTCATCTTCATCAGTATGTTCCTCATTGTCTATAACCACAGGTGTTACAGTTTGTGACAAGGGGTCAACATTATGTTCAGAAACTTGGTCCTCACGGCCTGAATCAGAGTCACAAAGGTTCTGGGCATCACTGCAGACCATTTCCTGTTCTGTACTCACTGTAGCTTGGGAGCAGACCTCTGATTCCCAGGCTATAGTGTGACTGAACAGCTCTGCAGACTCAGCCATCTCAGTTCCACCATACTGTGCAGGGCTGATGGAGACTTCAGAGCTGGGTGAAATCAAGTTTGATTGGGATAACAACTCAGAGGACTGGTGTTTTTTGGATGCGGTACTTGAAGTGGCTGAGAGGGCACTTGTTGGACCACTTGAGATCCATTCAAGCATTTTCCTTTTTTGGCCATCATCTACCTTTGTTCCTGTTGTTTGTGTCCGTAAAAAAAGGAGCACATCGGATTGTCCACGGTAAGTAGTAGACATCTTACTTTTGCTGGTAGATGGTCTATCTTCAGCAGATGATAATGGAGCTTTGCCACCTTCCCCACGGACAAAACCTTTTTTGCCTTTTCCACCATGCCTCTTCCCCTTTCCACCAGCATCTGTCATTTTGCCACTCATGTTGATTGCGACAAGATTGTGCACTGAAAATGTGGTAGTAAAAATTGAGAGGTGGTGTAGGTTGCAGTGGTGGTCTAGCTTTATTAACAGCAGAATAATAAAGAATAAATATCCCTGACAATGCAACTACGGCCCTTAAACTGGCAGCAAAAATTGCTAGTATAATGGCTTAGTTATAATGAGTTGGAGTGTGCAATGCAGGCAGAGGTGCTGCAAATGTCTTTGCACTAGTGGGACTATAGCAAAGTCCAATAGCCACGTTTAGGATGCCACTAGGTACACTGAGTGTTTGCTAGTATAATGGCTTAGTTATAATGAGTTGGAGTGTGCAATGCAGGCAGAGGTGCTGCAAATGTCTTTGCACTAGTGTGACTAGACAAAAGTCCAATTAGGATGCCACTAGGTACACTGAGTGTTTGCTAGTATAATGGCTTAGTTATAATGAGTTGGAGTGTGCAATGCAGGCAGAGGTGCTGCAAATGTCTTTGCACTAGTGGGACTATAGCAAAGTCCAATAGCCACGTTTAAGATGCCACTAGGTACACTGAGTGTTTGCTAGTATAATGGCTTAGTTATAATGAGTTGGAGTGTGCAATGCAGGCAGAGGTGCTGCAAATGTCTTTGCACTAGTGGGACTATAGCAAAGTCCAATAGCCACGTTTAGGCTGCCACTAGGTACACTGAGTGTTTGCTAGTATAATGGCTTAGTTATAATGAGTTGGAGTGTGCAATGCAGGCAGAGGTGCTGCAAATGTCTTTGCACTAGTGTGACTAGACAAAAGTCCAATAGCCACGTTTAGGATGCCACTAGGTACACTGAGTGTTTGCTAGTATAATGGCTTAGTTATAATGAGTTGGAGTGTGCAATGCAGGCAGAGGTGCTGCAAATGTCTTTGCACTAGTGGGACTATAGCAAAGTCCAATAGCCACGTTTAGGATGCCACTAGGTACACTGAGTGTTTGCTAGTATAATGGCTTAGTTATAATGAGTTGGAGTGTGCAATGCAGGCAGAGGTGCTGCAAATGTCTTTGCACTAGTGTGACTAGACAAAAGTCCAATAGCCACGTTTAGGATGCCACTAGGTACACTGAGTGTTTGCTAGTATAATGGCTTAGTTATAATGAGTTGGAGTGTGCAATGCAGGCAAAGGTGCTGCAAATGTCTTTGCACTAGTGGGACTACAGCAAAGTCCAATAGCCACGTTTAGGATGCCACTAGGTACACTGAGTGTTTGCTAGTATAATGGCTTAGTTATAATGAGTTGGAGTGTGCAATGCAGGCAGAGGTGCTGCAAATGTCTTTGCACTAGTGGGACTATAGCAAAGTCCAATAGCCACGTTTAGGATGCCACTAGGTACACTGAGTGTTTGCTAGTATAATGGCTTAGTTATAATGAGTTGGAGTGTGCAATGCAGGCAGAGGTGCTGCAAATGTCTTTGCACTAGTGGGACTATAGCAAAGTCCAATAGCCACGTTTAGGATGCCACTAGGTACACTGAGTGTTTGCTAGTATAATGGCTTAGTTATAATGAGTTGGAGTGTGCAATGCAGGCAGAGGTGCTGCAAATGTCTTTGCACTAGTGGGACTATAGCAAAGTCCAATAGCCACGTTTAGGCTGCCACTAGGTACACTGAGTGTTTGCTAGTATAATGGCTTAGTTATAATGAGTTGGAGTGTGCAATGCAGGCAGAGGTGCTGCAAATGTCTTTGCACTAGTGTGACTAGACAAAAGTCCAATAGCCACGTTTAGGATGCCACTAGGTACACTGAGTGTTTGCTAGTATAATGGCTTAGTTATAATGAGTTGGAGTGTGCAATGCAGGCAGAGGTGCTGCAAATGTCTTTGCACTAGTGGGACTATAGCAAAGTCCAATAGCCACGTTTAGGCTGCCACTAGGTACACTGAGTGTTTGCTAGTATAATGGCTTAGTTATAATGAGTTGGAGTGTGCAATGCAGGCAGAGGTGCTGCAAATGTCTTTGCACTAGTGTGACTAGACAAAAGTCCAATAGCCACGTTTAGGATGCCACTAGGTACACTGAGTGTTTGCTAGTATAATGGCTTAGTTATAATGAGTTGGAGTGTGCAATGCAGGCAGAGGTGCTGCAAATGTCTTTGCACTAGTGGGACTATAGCAAAGTCCAATAGCCACGTTTAGGATGCCACTAGGTACACTGAGTGTTTGCTAGTATAATGGCTTAGTTATAATGAGTTGGAGTGTGCAATGCAGGCAGAGGTGCTGCAAATGTCTTTGCACTAGTGTGACTAGACAAAAGTCCAATAGCCACGTTTAGGATGCCACTAGGTACACTGAGTGTTTGCTAGTATAATGGCTTAGTTATAATGAGTTGGAGTGTGCAATGCAGGCAAAGGTGCTGCAAATGTCTTTGCACTAGTGGGACTACAGCAAAGTCCAATAGCCACGTTTAGGATGCCACTAGGTACACTGAGTGTTTGCTAGTATAATGGCTTAGTTATAATGAGTTGGAGTGTGCAATGCAGGCAGAGGTGCTGCAAATGTCTTTGCACTAGTGGGACTATAGCAAAGTCCAATAGCCACGTTTAGGATGCCACTAGGTACACTGAGTGTTTGCTAGTATAATGGCTTAGTTATAATGAGTTGGAGTGTGCAATGCAGGCAGAGGTGCTGCAAATGTCTTTGCACTAGTGGGACTATAGCAAAGTCCAATAGCCACGTTTAGGATGCCACTAGGTACACTGAGTGTTTGCTAGTATAATGGCTTAGTTATAATGAGTTGGAGTGTGCAATGCAGGCAGAGGTGCTGCAAATGTCTTTGCACTAGTGGGACTATAGCAAAGTCCAATAGCCACGTTTAGGCTGCCACTAGGTACACTGAGTGTTTGCTAGTATAATGGCTTAGTTATAATGAGTTGGAGTGTGCAATGCAGGCAGAGGTGCTGCAAATGTCTTTGCACTAGTGTGACTAGACAAAAGTCCAATAGCCACGTTTAGGATGCCACTAGGTACACTGAGTGTTTGCTAGTATAATGGCTTAGTTATAATGAGTTGGAGTGTGCAATGCAGGCAGAGGTGCTGCAAATGTCTTTGCACTAGTGGGACTATAGCAAAGTCCAATAGCCACGTTTAGGATGCCACTAGGTACACTGAGTGTTTGCTAGTATAATGGCTTAGTTATAATGAGTTGGAGTGTGCAATGCAGGCAGAGGTGCTGCAAATGTCTTTGCACTAGTGTGACTAGACAAAAGTCCAATAGCCACGTTTAGGATGCCACTAGGTACACTGAGTGTTTGCTAGTATTATGGCTTAGTTATAATGAGTTGGAGTGTGCAATGCAGGCAAAGGTGCTGCAAATGTCTTTGCACTAGTGGGACTACAGCAAAGTCCAATAGCCACGTTTAGGATGCCACTAGGTACACTGAGTGTTTGCTAGTATAATGGCTTAGTTATAATGAGTTGGAGTGTGCAATGCAGGCAGAGGTGCTGCAAATGTCTTTGCACTAGTGGGACTATAGCAAAGTCCAATAGCCACGTTTAAGATGCCACTAGGTACACTGAGTGTTTGCTAGTATAATGGCTTAGTTATAATGAGTTGGAGTGTGCAATGCAGGCAGAGGTGCTGCAAATGTCTTTGCACTAGTGGGACTATAGCAAAGTCCAATAGCCACGTTTAGGCTGCCACTAGGTACACTGAGTGTTTGCTAGTATAATGGCTTAGTTATAATGAGTTGGAGTGTGCAATGCAGGCAGAGGTGCTGCAAATGTCTTTGCACTAGTGTGACTAGACAAAAGTCCAATAGCCACGTTTAGGATGCCACTAGGTACACTGAGTGTTTGCTAGTATAATGGCTTAGTTATAATGAGTTGGAGTGTGCAATGCAGGCAGAGGTGCTGCAAATGTCTTTGCACTAGTGGGACTATAGCAAAGTCCAATAGCCACGTTTAGGATGCCACTAGGTACACTGAGTGTTTGCTAGTATAATGGCTTAGTTATAATGAGTTGGAGTGTGCAATGCAGGCAGAGGTGCTGCAAATGTCTTTGCACTAGTGTGACTAGACAAAAGTCCAATAGCCACGTTTAGGATGCCACTAGGTACACTGAGTGTTTGCTAGTATAATGGCTTAGTTATAATGAGTTGGAGTGTGCAATGCAGGCAAAGGTGCTGCAAATGTCTTTGCACTAGTGGGACTACAGCAAAGTCCAATAGCCACGTTTAGGATGCCACTAGGTACACTGAGTGTTTGCTAGTATAATGGCTTAGTTATAATGAGTTGGAGTGTGCAATGCAGGCAGAGGTGCTGCAAATGTCTTTGCACTAGTGGGACTATAGCAAAGTCCAATAGCCACGTTTAGGATGCCACTAGGTACACTGAGTGTTTGCTAGTATAATGGCTTAGTTATAATGAGTTGGAGTGTGCAATGCAGGCAGAGGTGCTGCAAATGTCTTTGCACTAGTGGGACTATAGCAAAGTCCAATAGCCACGTTTAGGATGCCACTAGGTACACTGAGTGTTTGCTAGTATAATGGCTTAGTTATAATGAGTTGGAGTGTGCAATGCAGGCAGAGGTGCTGCAAATGTCTTTGCACTAGTGGGACTATAGCAAAGTCCAATAGCCACGTTTAGGCTGCCACTAGGTACACTGAGTGTTTGCTAGTATAATGGCTTAGTTATAATGAGTTGGAGTGTGCAATGCAGGCAGAGGTGCTGCAAATGTCTTTGCACTAGTGTGACTAGACAAAAGTCCAATAGCCACGTTTAGGATGCCACTAGGTACACTGAGTGTTTGCTAGTATAATGGCTTAGTTATAATGAGTTGGAGTGTGCAATGCAGGCAGAGGTGCTGCAAATGTCTTTGCACTAGTGGGACTATAGCAAAGTCCAATAGCCACGTTTAGGATGCCACTAGGTACACTGAGTGTTTGCTAGTATAATGGCTTAGTTATAATGAGTTGGAGTGTGCAATGCAGGCAGAGGTGCTGCAAATGTCTTTGCACTAGTGTGACTAGACAAAAGTCCAATAGCCACGTTTAGGATGCCACTAGGTACACTGAGTGTTTGCTAGTATAATGGCTTAGTTATAATGAGTTGGAGTGTGCAATGCAGGCAAAGGTGCTGCAAATGTCTTTGCACTAGTGGGACTACAGCAAAGTCCAATAGCCACGTTTAGGATGCCACTAGGTACACTGAGTGTTTGCTAGTATAATGGCTTAGTTATAATGAGTTGGAGTGTGCAATGCAGGCAGAGGTGCTGCAAATGTCTTTGCACTAGTGGGACTATAGCAAAGTCCAATAGCCACGTTTAGGATGCCACTAGGTACACTGAGTGTTTGCTAGTATAATGGCTTAGTTATAATGAGTTGGAGTGTGCAATGCAGGCAGAGGTGCTGCAAATGTCTTTGCACTAGTGGGACTATAGCAAAGTCCAATAGCCACGTTTAGGATGCCACTAGGTACACTGAGTGTTTGCTAGTATAATGGCTTAGTTATAATGAGTTGGAGTGTGCAATGCAGGCAGAGGTGCTGCAAATGTCTTTGCACTAGTGGGACTATAGCAAAGTCCAATAGCCACGTTTAGGATGCCACTAGGTACACTGAGTGTTTGCTAGTATAATGGCTTAGTTATAATGAGTTGGAGTGTGCAATGCAGGCAGAGGTGCTGCAAATGTCTTTGCACTAGTGGGACTATAGCAAAGTCCAATAGCCACGTTTAGGATGCCACTAGGTGCACTGAGTGTTTGCTAGTATAATGGCTTAGTTATAATGAGTTGGAGTGTGCAATGCAGGCAGAGGTGCTGCAAATGTCTTTGCACTAGTGTGACTAGACAAAAGTCCAATAGCCACGTTTAGGATGCCACTAGGTACACTGAGTGTGTGCTAGTATAATGGCTTAGTTATAATGATTTGGAGTGTGCAATGCAGGCAGAGGTGCTGCAAATGTCTTTGCACTAGTGGGACTATAGCAAAGTCCAATAGCCACGTTTAGGATGCCACTACGTACACTGAGTGTTTGCTAGTATAATGGCTTAGTTATAATGAGTTGGAGTGTGCAATGCAGGCAGAGGTGCTGCAAATGTCTTTGCACTAGTGTGACTAGACAAAAGTCCAATAGCCACGTTTAGGATGCCACTAGGTACACTGAGTGTTTGCTAGTATAATGGCTTAGTTATAATGATTTGGAGCGTGCAATGCAGGCAGAGGTGCTGCAAATGTCTTTGCACTAGTGGGACTATAGCAAAGTCCAATAGCCACGTTTAGGATGCCACTAGGTACACTGAGTGTTTGCTAGTATAATGGCTTAGTTATCATGAGTTGGAGTGTGCAATGCAGGCAGAGGTGCTGCAAATGTCTTTGCACTAGTGGGACTATAGCAAAGTCCAATAGCCACGTTTAGGATGCCACTAGGTACACTGAGTGTTTGCTAGTATAATGGCTTAGTTATAATGAGATGGAGTGTGCAATGCAGGCAGAGGTGCTGCAAATGTCTTTGCACTAGTGGGACTATAGCAAAGTCCAATAGCCACGTTTAGGATGCCACTAGGTACACTGAGTGTTTGCTAGTATAATGGCTTAGTTATAATGAGTTGGAGTGTGCAATGCAGGCAGAGGTGCTGCAAATGTCTTTGCACTAGTGGGACTATAGCAAAGTCCAATAGCCACGTTTAGGATGCCACTAGGTACACTGAGTGTTTGCTAGTATAATGGCTTAGTTATAATGAGATGGAGTGTGCAATGCAGGCAGAGGTGCTGCAAATGTCTTTGCACTAGTGGGACTATAGCAAAGTCCAATAGCCACGTTTAGGATGCCACTAGGTACACTGAGTGTTTGCTAGTATAATGGCTTAGTTATAATGAGTTGGAGTGTGCAATGCAGGCAGAGGTGCTGCAAATGTCTTTGCACTAGTGTGACTAGACAAAAGTCCAATAGCCACGTTTAGGATGCCACTAGGTACACTGAGTGTTTGCTAGTATAATGGCTTAGTTATAATGAGTTGGAGTGTGCAATGCAAGCAGAGGTGCTGCAAATGTCTTTGCACTAGTGGGACTATAGCAAAGTCCAATAGCCACGTTTAGGATGCCACTAGGTACACTGAGTGTTTGCTAGTATAATGGCTTAGTTATAATGATTTGGAGCGTGCAATGCAGGCAGAGGTGCTGCAAATGTCTTTGCACTAGTGGGACTATAGCAAAGTCCAATAGCCACGTTTAGGATGCCACTAGGTACACTGAGTGTTTGCTAGTATAATGGCTTAGTTATCATGAGTTGGAGTGTGCAATGCAGGCAGAGGTGCTGCAAATGTCTTTGCACTAGTGGGACTATAGCAAAGTCCAATAGCCACGTTTAGGATGCCACTAGGTACACTGAGTGTTTGCTAGTATAATGGCTTAGTTATAATGAGATGGAGTGTGCAATGCAGGCAGAGGTGCTGCAAATGTCTTTGCACTAGTGGGACTATAGCAAAGTCCAATAGCCACGTTTAGGATGCCACTAGGTACACTGAGTGTTTGCTAGTATAATGGCTTAGTTATAATGAGTTGGAGTGTGCAATGCAGGCAGAGGTGCTGCAAATGTCTTTGCACTAGTGTGACTAGACAAAAGTCCAATAGCCACGTTTAGGATGCCACTAGGTACACTGAGTGTTTGCTAGTATAATGGCTTAGTTATAATGAGTTGGAGTGTGCAATGCAAGCAGAGGTGCTGCAAATGTCTTTGCACTAGTGGGACTATAGCAAAGTCCAATAGCCACGTTTAGGATGCCACTACGTACACTGAGTGTTTGCTAGTATAATGGCTTAGTTATCATGAGTTGGAGTGTGCAATGCAGGCAGAGGTGCTGCAAATGTCTTTGCACTAGTGGGACTATAGCAAAGTCCAATAGCCACGTTTAGGATGCCACTACGTACACTGAGTGTTTGCTAGTATAATGGCTTAGTTATAATGAGTTGGAGTGTGCAATGCAGGCAGAGGTGCTGCAAATGTCTTTGCACTAGTGGGACTATAGCAAAGTCCAATAGCCACGTTTAGGATGCCACTAGGTACACTGAGTGTTTGCTAGTATAATGGCTTAGTTATAATGAGTTGGAGTGTGCAATGCAGGCAGAGGTGCTGCAAATGTCTTTGCACTAGTGTGACTAGACAAAAGTCCAATATCCACGTTTAGGATGCCATTAGGTACACTGAGTGTTTGCTAGTATAATGGCTTAGTTATAATGAGTTGGAGTGTGCAATGCAGGCAGAGGTGTTGCAAATGTCTTTGCACTAGTGGGACTATAGCAAAGTCCAATAGCCACGTTTAGGATGCCACTAGGTACACTGAGTGTTTGCTAGTATAATGGCTTAGTTATAATGAGTTGGAGTGTGCAATGCAGGCAGAGGTGCTGCAAATGTCTTTGCACTAGTGGGACTATAGCAAAGTCCAATAGCCACATTTAGGATGCCACTAGGTACACTGACTGTTTTCTAGTATAATGGCTTAGTTAAAAAGAGTTTGAGTGTGCAATGCAGGCAGACGTGCTGCAAATATCTTTCCACTAGTGTGACTAGACAAAAGTCCAATAGCCACGCTTAGGATGCCACTAGGTACACTGAGTGTTTGCTAGTATAATGGCTTAGTTATAATGAGTTGGAGTGTGCAATGCAGGCAGAGGTGCTGCAAATGTCTTTGCACTAGTGGGACTATAGCAAAGTCCAATAGCCACGTTTAGGATGCCACTAGGTACACTGAGTGTTTGCTAGTATAATGGCTTAGTTATAATGAGTTGGAGTGTGCAATGCAGGCAGAGGTGCTGCAAATGTCTTTGCACTAGTGGGACTATAGCAAAGTCCAATAGCCACGTTTAGGATGCCACTAGGTACACTGAGTGTTTGCTAGTATAATGGCTTAGTTATAATGAGTTGGAGTGTGCAATGCAGGCAGAGGTGCTGCAAATGTCTTTGCACTAGTGGGACTATAGCAAAGTCCAATAGCCACGTTTAGGATGCCACTAGGTACACTGAGTGTTTGCTAGTATAATGGCTTAGTTATAATGAGTTGGAGTGTGCAATGCAGGCAGAGGTGCTGCAAATGTCTTTGCACTAGTGTGACTAGACAAAAGTCCAATATCCACGTTTAGGATGCCATTAGGTACACTGAGTGTTTGCTAGTATAATGGCTTAGTTATAATGAGTTGGAGTGTGCAATGCAGGCAGAGGTGTTGCAAATGTCTTTGCACTAGTGGGACTATAGCAAAGTCCAATAGCCACGTTTAGGATGCCACTAGGTACACTGAGTGTTTGCTAGTATAATGGCTTAGTTATAATGAGTTGGAGTGTGCAATGCAGGCAGAGGTGCTGCAAATGTCTTTGCACTAGTGGGACTATAGCAAAGTCCAATAGCCACATTTAGGATGCCACTAGGTACACTGACTGTTTTCTAGTATAATGGCTTAGTTAAAAAGAGTTTGAGTGTGCAATGCAGGCAGACGTGCTGCAAATATCTTTCCACTAGTGTGACTACACAAAATTCCAATAGCCACGTTTAGGATGCCACTAGGTACACTGACTGTTTGCTAGTATAATGGCTTAGTTAAAAAGAGTTTGAGTGTGCAATGCAGGCAGACGTGCTGCAAATATCTTTGCACTAGTGTGACTAGACAAAAGTCCAATAGCCACGCTTAGGATGCCACTAGGTACACTGAGTGTTTGCTAGTATAATGGCTTAGTTATAATGAGTTGGAGTGTGCAATGCAGGCAGAGGTGCTGCAAATGTCTTTGCACTAGTGGGACTATAGCAAAGTCCAATAGCCACGTTTAGGATGCCACTAGGTACACTGAGTGTTTGCTAGTATAATGGCTTAGTTATAATGAGTTGGAGTGTGCAATGCAGGCAGAGGTGCTGCAAATGTCTTTGCACTAGTGGGACTATAGCAAAGTCCAATAGCCACGTTTAGGATGCCACTAGGTACACTGAGTGTTTGCTAGTATAATGGCTTAGTTATAATGAGTTGGAGTGTGCAATGCAGGCAGAGGTGCTGCAAATGTCTTTGCACTAGTGTGACTAGACAAAAGTCCAATAGCCACGTTTAGGATGCCATTAGGTACACTGAGTGTTTGCTAGTATAATGGCTTAGTTATAATGAGTTGGAGTGTGCAATTCAGGCAGAGGTGTTGCAAATGTCTTTGCACTAGTGGGACTATAGCAAAGTCCAATAGCCACGTTTAGGATGCCACTAGGTACACTGAGTGTTTGCTGGTATAATGGCTTAGTTATAATGAGTTGGAGTGTACAATGCAGGCAGAGGTGCTGCAAATGTCTTTGCACTAGTGTGACTAGACAAAAGTCCAATATTCACGTTTAGGATGCCACTAGGTACACTGAGTGTTTGCTAGTATAATGGCTTAGTTATAATGAGATGGAGTGTGCAATGCAGGCAGAGGTGCTGCAAATGTCTTTGCACTAGTGGGACTATAGCAAAGTCCAATAGCCACGTTTAGGATGCCACTCGGTACACTGAGTGTTTGCTAGTATAATGGCTTAGTTATAATGAGTTGGAGTGTGCAATGCAGGCAGAGGTGCTGCAAATGTCTTTGCACTAGTGGGACTATAGCAAAGTCCAATAGCCACGTTTAGGATGCCACTAGGTACACTGAGTGTTTGCTAGTATAATGGCTTAGTTATAATGAGTTGGAGTGTGCAATGCAGGCAGAGGTGCTGCAAATGTCTTAGCACTAGTGGGACTATAGCAAAGTCCAATAGCCACGTTTAGGATGCCACTAGGTACACTGAGTGTTTGCTAGTATAATGGCTTAGTTATAATGAGTTGGAGTGTGCAATGCAGGCAGACGTGCTGCAAATATCTTTCCACTAGTGTGACTACACAAAATTCCAATAGCCACGTTTAGGATGCCACTAGGTACACTGACTGTTTGCTAGTATAATGGCTTAGTTATAATGAGTTGGAGTGTGCAGAGGACAGGAGGGTACAGTGCCAGGATTGTGGGGCTCTGGGTAGAGGAAAGGAAGCCTGCCTTTCTATTCCCTCCTAATGGGGAAATGCAGCGACGAAATCCCTGACCTTAGCTACACAGACGCTGTCGCTGTTTTCAGGACCTGTCACCTATGGCTCTGACCCTGCCGGTACGAGCCCTTAAAAGGACTGATGGAAAGTGCTATCCCTATGCTGTCCAGCGCTGTGTATGGAGCGCATACAGCTGTATCAGCGATAGGACTCAGGACGGAGCTGCGCCAGTGATGTCTGACACCAAGGACGCAGAAGAGATAATGGCGTCCTGGAGGAAAATGTCCGGTTTTATAATACAGGGACATGTGACATGGACATCCTATCACACATGCCGTTGCTTCTCTGGCTAAAAGTCCACTTAGCTGTGTGTGTGTCTGGGATTGGCTGACATGCTGGCCCGCCCCACAAGACGCGCGCGCTTAGGGAAGGAAGACAAGGAAAAAAAAAAAAATGTCGATCGCCATTATACAAACAGCAGTGATCTGAAGGCGCTGTTCACGCACACTATACACTGAAATGTCATAATAGTGTGAGTCACAGAGTGACTTACACTATTACAGCGGAAAGCCAGCTAGGAATTAGCTGTTTTTTTGCTGCTAGAACCGTTCTCGAACATTTCTAGAACTATCGAGCTTTTGCAAAAAGCTCGAGTTCTAGTTCGATCTAGAACAGGCCCCAAAATCACTCGAGCCTAGAACTGGAGAACCTCGAACCGTGAACCGCGCTCAACTCTACCTTCAAGGGTGTTTTGAGGTTAATAAAGTGGTGAAACAGGGTGATTCTTTTTCTTTTATTTTAAATGCATGCTGAGTTTTCCCATAGAGCAAACATTTTCAAAAAGGACCCTACATAGCCTGTTTTCAGAGATGACCCACACAGTCAAGATTGGAAGAGTTCACCAACAGAGCAACAATTTTCAAAAAAGATCTCTACATAGCTTGTTTTCCCAGTTGACCTCTAAAGCCAAGATTGACCCACATAGCCAAGATTGACAGAGTTTCTCTACAGAACAACAGTTTTTAAAAAGACCCCAACTGTGCGTGTTTTCAGAATTGACCCAAATATTAAAAGATTGGCAGAGTTCTCTCACAGAGCAACAATTCAAAAAGACCTCCACATACAGTGCCTACAAGTAGTATTCAACCCCCTGCAGATTTAGCAGGTTTACACATTCGGAATTAACTTGGCATTGTGACTTTTGGACTGTAGATCAGCCTGGAAGTGTGAAATGCACTGCAGCAAAAAAGAATGTTATTTCTTTTTTTTTTTTTTTAAATTGTGAAAAGTTTATTCAGAGGGTCATTTATTATTCAACCCCACAAACCACCAGAATTCTGTTTGGTTCCCCTAAAGTATTAAGAAGTATTTCAGGCACAAAGAACAATGAGCTTCACATGTTTGGATTAATTATCTCTTTTTCCAGCCTTTTCTGACTAATTAAGACCCTCCCCAAACTTGTGAACAGCACTCATACTTGGTGAACATGGGAAAGACAAAGGAGCATTCCAAGGCCATCAGAGACAAGATCGTGGAGGGTCACAAGGCTGGCAAGGGGTACAAAACCCTTTCCAAGGAGTTGGGCCTACCTGTCTCCACTGTTGGGAGCATCATCCAGAAGTGGAAGGCTTATGGAACTACTGTTAGCCTTCCACGGCCTGGACAGCCTTTGAAAGTTTCCACCCGTGCCGAGACCAGGCTTGTCCGAAGAGTCAAGGCTAACCCAAGGACAACAAGGAAGGAGCTCCGGGAAGATCTCATGGCAGTGGGGACATTGGTTTCAGTCAATACCATAAGTAACGTACTCCACCGCAATGGTCTCCGTTCCAGACGAGCCCGTAAGGTACCTTTACTTTCAAAGCGTCATGTCAAGGCTCGTCTACAGTTTGCTCATGATCACTTGGAGGACTTTGAGACAGACTGGTTCAAGGTTCTCTGGTCTGATGAGACCAAGATCGAGATCTTTAGTGCCAACCACACACGTGACGTTTGGAGACTGAATGGCACTGCATACGACCCCAAGAATACCATCCCTACAGTCAAGCATGGTGGTGGCAGCATCATGCTGTGGGGCTGTTTCTCAGCCAAGGGGCCTGGCCATCTAGTCCGCATCCATGGGAAGATGGATAGCACGGCCTACCTGGAGATTTTGGCCAAGAACCTCCGCTCCTCCATCAAGGATCTTAAGATGGGTCGTCATTTCATCTTCCAACAAGACAACGACCCAAAGCACACAGCCAAGAAAACCAAGGCCTGGTTCAAGAGGGAAAAAATCAAGGTGTTTGCAGTGGCCTAGTCAGTCTCCTGACCTTAACCCAATTGAAAACTTGTGGAAGTAGCTCAAGATTAAAGTCCACATGAGACACCCAAAGAACCTAGATAACGTGGAGAAGATCTGCATGGAGGAGTGGGCCAAGATAACTCCAGAGACCTGTGCCGGCCTGATCAGGTCTTATAAAAGACGATTATTAGCTGTAATTGCAAACAAGGGTTATTCCACAAAATATTAAACCTAGGGGTTGAATAATAATTGACCCACACTTTTATGTTGAAAATTTATTAAAATTTAACTGAGCAACATAAGTTGTTGGTTTGTAAGCTTTATGCATCTGTTAATAAATCCTGCTCTTGTTTGAAGTTTGCATGCTCTAACTCATTTGCATCTTATCAAACCTGCTAAATCTGCAGGGGGTTGAATACTACATGTAGGCACTGTAGCCTTTATTCAGAATTGATCCATACAGTCAAGATAGGCAGAGTTCCCCACAGAGAAACAATTTTCAAAAAGGCTCCTACAGAGCCTGTTTTCCCAGTTAACCCACATAGCAAGATTGGCAGAATTCCCCCACAAAGCAACAATTAGAAAAAGGGCCCCTAAAGAGCCAGTTTTCAGATATGATCCACACAGTCAAGTTTGGCAGAGTTTCCCACTGTGCAATCATTTTCAAAAAGGACCCCTACATAGCCATTTTGCAGAGTTGACGCACACAGCCATGATTGGAAGACTTCCCTCAAAGAGAAAAAATATTCCCTACAGATCCTTTTTTTTGTAGAGCTGATTCGTGAGCTAAGATTAATAAAATTCCCTTACAGACCAGTTTTCAAAAAAGCCCCTACAGACCCTTTTTTCAGAGTTGACCCAAACAGCCCAGATTGGAAGAATTTAACCACAGAGCAAAAGTTTTCAAAAAGGCCGAAACAGATCTTTTTTCAGAGTTGACCCACATAGCCAAGACTGGAAGGGTTAACCCACAGATCAACAATTTTTAAAAGGCCACTACTGAGCCTGTTTTCTAAGTTGACTCATACAGTCAAGAATGGCAGAGTTCCACAAGAGAGAATAATTTTTAAAAGGCCCCTACATAACCTGTTTTCAGAGTTGGCCCACACAGCCAAAATTGGAAAAGTTCCCCCACAGAGCAACAATTTTCAAAAAGGTTTCCTACATAGTCTGTTTTCAGAATTGACCAACGTCAAGATTGGAAGAGTTCCCCCACAGAGCAACATTTTTCAAAAAATCCTCTATAGAGCATGCATTCCCAGTTGACCCACTAGATCACAGAAAAAAAGGTTTTGGAGTAACCAAGGGAACATCTTAATCACAGTAAAGAAAAACTCCCGAAATCTCAGATTTTTAATGATATCAAAAATATTAAAAACATTTTTTACAAATAAACACAATAAGGGTATCATAAAACACACAAATGTATACACAATTGTTAAGCAGTGGATAGGTTGGCGGTATGCCCAAGAAGAGGGGGATGAATATACCACTCAGTCAATCAACTTGAAAAATGGCTAGAAATAGTCACAGATCACAGTTTAATATACAGAAAAAAGGAAAGTCAAATATTATATCCAATAGACCCTATTGTATTACCAGAACAATTTATAATTAGATAGAATCATATAAAAAGGACTCTAGATAATAGCAGATAATTACAACGTCCAATACATATAGGCACAAATATAGTAGTTAAAAAAAAAAAAATATATATATATATATATATATATATATATATATATATATATTAATATATGTATACCTCAGGAACCTAAACACACACATCAATATCTTCTGGGATCTCAATATACTTTTCAAAAGGGTATGTTGTGTTATACACAGATATAACCCTAAGGAAATATACACAGAAAGAGACATACATACAGTATAAATACATTGGTGTGCATAAACACCAAAATTTCTCACCCAGCGCGTTTCCCCTCCTCAAAGTGAGGTTCATAAGGGGTATCAATAATTCAGTATGTCAAAAAGCTAGTGCTATCTTAGAAACAGTAGAGTTACACGGGCGGCACGGTAGCTCAGTGGTTAGCACTGCAGTCTTGCAGCGCTGGGGTCCTGGTTTCGAATCCCACCAAGGACACCATCTGCAAGGAGTTTGTATGTTCTCCGTTTGCGTGGTTTTCCTCCGGGTACTCCGGTTTCCTCCCACACTCCAAAGACATACAGATAGGGACTCGAGATTGTGAGCCACAATGGGGACAGTGTACCTGATGTACAGTCATATGAAAAAGTTTGGGCACCCCTATTAATGTTAACCTTTTTTTTTTTATAACAATTTGGGTTTTTGCAACAGCTATTTCAGTTTCATATATCTAATAACTGATGGACTGAGTAATATTTCTGGATTGAAATGAGGTTTATTGTACTAACAGAAAATGTGCCATCCCCATTTAAATAAGATTTTACCGGTGCAAAAGTATGGGCACCCTTATCAATTTCTTGATTTGAACACTCTTAACTACTTTTTACTGACTTACTAAAGCACTAAATTGGTTTTGTAACCTCATTGAGCTTTGAACTTCATAGGCAGGTGTATCCAATCATGAGAAAAGGAATTTAAGGTGGCCACTTGCAAGTTGTTCTCCTATTTGAATCTCCTATGAAGAGTGGCATCATGGGCTCCTCAAAACAACTCTCAAAGGATCTGAAAACAAAGATTATTCAACATAGTTGTTCAGGGGAAGGATATAAAAAGTTTTCTCAGAGATTTAAACTGTCAGTTTCCACTGTGAGGAACATAGTAAGGAAATGGAAGAACACAGGTATAGTTCTTGTTAAGCCCAGAAGTGGCAGGCCAAGAAAAATATCAGAAAGGCAGAGAAGAAGAATGGTGAGAACAGTCAAGGACAATCTACAGACTATCTCCAAAGACCTGCAGCTTCATCTTGCTGCAGATGGTGTCAATGTGCATCGGTCAACAATACAGCGCACGTTGCACAAGGAGAAGCTGTATGGGAGAGTGATGCGAAAGAAGCCGTTTCTGCAAGCACGCCACAAACAGAGTCGCCTGAGGTATGCAAAAACACATTTGGACAAGCCAGTTACATTTTGGAAGAAGGTCCTGTGGACTGATGAAACAAAGGTTGAGTTGTTTGGACATACAAAAAGGCGTTATGCATGGAGGCAAAAAAACACGGCATTCCAAGAAAAGCACTTGCTACCCACAGTAAAATTTGGTGGAGGTTCCATCATGCTTTGGGGCTGTGTGGCCAATGCCGGCACCGGGAATCTTGTTAAAGTTGAGGGTCGCATGGATTCAACTCAGTATCAGCAGATTCTTGACACTAATGTGCAAGAATCAGTGACGAAGTTGAAGTTACGCAGGGGATGGATATTTCAGCAAGACAATGATCCAAAACACCGCTACAAATCTATTCAGGCATTCATGCAGAGGAACAATTACAATGTTCTGGAATGGCCATCCCAGTCCCCAGACCTGAATATCATTGAAAATCTGTGGGATGATTTGAAGCGGCTGTCCATACTCGGTGACCATCAAACTTAACTGAACTGGAATTGTTTTGTAAACAGGAATGGTCAAATATACCTTCATCCAGGATACAGGAACTCATTAAAAGCTACAGGAAATGACTAGAGGCTGTTATTTTTGCAAAAGGAGGATCTACAAAATATTAATGTCACTTTTATGTTGAGGTGCCCATACTTTTGCACCGGTCAAATTTTGTTTAAATGCGGATTGCACATTTTCTGTTAGTACAATAAACCTCATTTCAATCCAGAAATATTACTCAGTCCATCAGTTATTAGATATATGAAACTGAAATAGCTGTTGCAAAAACCCAAATTGTTATAAAGAAAAAAGGTTAACATTAATAGGGGTGCCCAAACTTTTTCATATGACTGTATGTAAAGCGCTGCGGAATATGTTAGCGCTATATAAAAAAAAAAAAGAAGATTTACATAAAAGATTAATCAACATTGATTGTACTGCATGCGATATAGATCCACAGTATTTATGTGAGGAGAATTGAATTATGAACGATAACCAAATCATTTAAAATGGTTTTCATTTTACTCAGGGAACCTCCTTCTCAAAGGTCCCTCATGCAGTTTGTTCTTATTGAATCAAATCCAGTATTCTTATAGTTCTGTAACAATATTCTATGGATAGAATTTCCTTCCCACTCAGGCTTGTGACTGATGTGTGGAAGACCAGCCATTCTGCTCATATACAGTGCCTTGCGAAAGTATTCGGTCCCCTTGAATTTTTCAACCTTTTCCGACATTTCAGGCTTCAATCATAAAGATAAAAAAATTAATGTTATGGTGAAGAATCAAAAACAAGTGGGACACAATTGTGAAGTTGAACTAAATTTATTGCTTATTTTAAATTTTTTAAAAAAATAAATACCTGAAAATTGGGGCGTGCAATATTATTTGGCCCCTTTACTTTCAGTGCAGCAAACTCACTCCAGAAGTTCATTGAGGATCTCTGAATGATCCAATGTTGTCCTAAATGACTGATAATGATAAATATAATCCACCTGTGTGTAATCAAGTCTCCGTATAAATGCACCTGCTCTGTGATAGTCTCAGTGTTCTTTTTAAAGCGCAGATAGCATCATGAAGACCAAGAAACACAACAGGCAGGTCCGTGATAATGTTGTGGAGAAGTCTAAAGCTGGATTTGGTTACAAAAAGATTTCCAAATTCTTAAACATCCCAAGGGTCACTGTGCAAGCTATCATATTGAAATGGAAGGAGTATCATACCACTGCAAATCTACTAAGACCCTGCCGTTCATCCAAACCTTCATCTCATACAAGGAGAAGACTGATCAGAGCCAAGAGGCCCATGATCACTCTGGATGAACTGCAGAGATCTACAGCTGAGGTGGGAGAGTCTGTCCATAGGACAACAATCAGTCGTTCTCTGCACAAATCTGGCCTTTATGGAAGAGTGGCAAGGAGAAAGTAATTTCTCAAAGATATCCATAAAAAGTGTTGTTTAAAGTTTGCCACCAGCTACCTGGGAAATACACCAAAGAAGAAGGTGCTCTGGTCAGATGAAACCAAATCGAACTATTTGGGTACAATGCCAAACAATATGTTTGGTGTAAAAGCAACACAGCTCATCACCCTGAACACACCATCCCCACTGTCAAACATGGTGGTGGCAGCATCATGGTTTGGGCCTGCTTTTCTTCAGCAGGGACAGGGAAGATGGTTAAAATTGATGGGAAGATGGATAGAGCCAAATACAGGACCATTCTTGAAGAAAACCTGTTGGAGTGGGCAAAAGACCTTAGACTGGGACGGAGATTTTTCTTCCACTAAGACAATGATCCCAAACATAAAGCAAAATCTACAATGAAATGGTTCACAAATAAATGTATCCAGGTGTTAGAATGACCAAGTCAAAGTCCAGACCTGAATCCAATCGAGAATCTGTGGAAAGAGCTGAAAACTACGCTATCCATCCAACCTCACTCAGCTCGAGCTGTTTGCAATGGAAGAATGGGCAAGAATTTCAATATCTCGATGTGCAAAACTAATAGAGACATACCCTAAGCGACTTGCAGCTATAATCGCAGCAAAAGGTGGCACTACAAAGTACTAACTTAAAGGGGAAGAATAATATTGCACACCCCACTTTTCAGTTATTTATTTTTTTAAAAAGTTTAAAATCAGCAATAAATTTTGTTCAACTTCACAATTGTGTCCCACTTATTGTTGATTTTTCACCATAACATTAAAATTGTTATCTTTATGTTTGAAGCCTGAAATGTGGAAAAAAGTTGAAAAAATTCAAGGGGGCTGAATACTTTCGCAAGGCACTGTAAATACTGTGGAACTATATCGCATGCAGTACAATCAGTGCTGATTCATCTTTTTTGTAACTCTACTGTTACTAACATAGAACTATCTTTTTGATACTGAATTATTGATACCCGTGATGAGCCTTACTTTGAGGAGGGGAAACGCGTTGGGTGAGAAACTTAGGTGTTTAAGCACACCAATGTATTTATATGTATGTCCCTTTCTGGATATATTTCCTTAGGGTTATATCTGTATATAACACGACATACTCTTTTGAAAAGTATATTGAGAACCAGAAGATATTGATGTGTTTAAGTTCCTGAGTTAATATCATTTTTTTTAACTACTATATTTGTGCCTATATGTATTGAATTTTGTAATCATCTGCTATTATCTAGAGTACTTTTTATATGATTCTATCTAATTATATATTGTTTTGGTAATACAATAGGTTCTATTGGATATAATATTTGACTTACCAGTTTTTTTCTGTATATTAAACTGTTATCTGTGACTATTTCTAGCCATTTATCAAGTTGATTGACTGAGTGATATCTTCATCCCCCTCTTTTTTGGCATACTGCCAGCCTATCCACTGCAATTGTGTATACATTTATGTGGTTTATGATACCCTTAGGGTTATTGTGTTTATGTGTAAAAATGTTTTTAATATTTTAAATATCAATAAAAATCTGAGATTTTAAGAGTTTTCCTTTACTGTGACCCAGTTGACGTACACAACCAAGATTGGCAAAATTCCCCACTGAGGAGGAATTTTCAAAAAGGCCTCCGCAGGGCCTTTATTCCAATATGACCCACACTGTGAAGATTGGAGGTCCTCCACAGACCAACAATTTTCAAAAAAGGCCCCATAAATAACCTGTTTTCCTAGTTAACCCCCACAGCCAAGATTGGAGTTCCCCTAGACATCAACAATTTTCAAAAAAGGCCCCTACATAGCGTGTTTTCAGAACTGAGCAACACAACCCAGATTGTCAGAGTTCTTCCACAGCGCAACAATTTAAAAGGCCTTTATAGAGCCTGTTTTTAGAGTTGATCCACACAGCCAAGATTAACAGAGTTCCCTCACACATCAACAATTTTCAAGAAGGTCACTACTGAGTGTATTTTCTAAGTTGACCTATACAGACAAAATTGGCCAAGTTTCCCAACAGAGAATGATTGTTATAAAAGGCCATACATAGCCTGTTTACAGAGTTGGCAAGCACAGCCAAAATTCGAAGAGCTTCCCCACAGAGCAACAATTTTCAAAAAAGTTGCCTACATAACCTGTTTTCAGAATTCACTGACAGTGTCAAGATTGAAATAGTTCCCCTACAGAGCAACAATTTTGAAACAGGCCTCTACAGAGCATGTCTCTCCAGTTGACACACAGAGCCAAGATTTTCAAAGGTTCCCACAGAGCAACAATTTTTCAAAAAGGCCCCTAAAAAGCCTATTTTCCCAGTTGACCCACAGAGCTTAGATTAGTAGAGCTTTCTCACAGAGTAAAACTTTTAAAAAAGGCCCCCCATAGAGCTTGTTTTCAAAGTTTCTCCTATAGAGCCTACATTTCAACTCTAGTAGTATACAGTTGCAGCTGCTGCAGTTAAACAGCTTGTAGTTGGATTTGGAATTGACCTGGCGATCTATCAGCTAGATTTTTTACCACCAGTCCCACCCAGAGCAACAATTTTGAAAAAATCCATCTACAGAGCATGTCTTTCCAGTTGACTCACACAGCCAAGATTGTCAATGGTCCCCACAGAGCAACAATTTTCAAAAAAGGCCCCTACATTGCCTCACAGACTCACAGAGCCAAGATTAGCAAAGCTCCACCAAAGAAGTCCAATTTTCAAAAAGGCCTGTACCGAGCCTGTTTTCCTAGTAGACCCACGCTGTGAAGATTGGCAGAGCTCCCCCACAGTGGAACAATTTTCAAAATGGCCTCTACACATCTTGTTTTCCCAGTTGACCCACACAGCCAAGATGTGAACAATTCCTCTATAGAGCCCTTTTTTTTAAAAAAAGACCCATACAGATTCTGTTTTCAGAGTTGACCCGCACAGCCTAGAGTGGCAGAGTTCCCTTACACAGTAACATTTTTTTAAAAAGGCCCCTACATAGCCAATATTCAGAGTTTACCCACACAGCCAAGATTGTAAGAAGTCCCACCTAGAGCAACAGTTTTCAAAAAGGACCATATAGAGCCTGTTTTTCAAGTTGACCCACACAGCCAAGACTGGCAGTGTTCTTCCATAGTGCAACAATGTTTTAAAAGGTCCCTACAGATCATGTAGTCCCAGTTGACCCACCCAGACAAGATTTGCAGAGTTCCCGCACAGTGCAACAATTTTCAAAATGACCCCTGCACGGCTTGTTTTCCCAGTTGACCCACACAGCCAAGATGTGAAACATTCCCCTACAAAGCTTTTTAAAAGGTCCATACAGATCCTGTTTTTAGAGTTGACCGCACAGACAAGATTGGCAGAGTTCCTTCACAGAGCAAAAATTTTCAAAAAAGGCCCCTACATAACCCATATTCAGAGTTCACCCACATAGCCAAGATTGGCTGAGTTCCCCCATGGTACAACAATGTTTTAAAAGGTCGCATACAGACCCTGTTTTCACAGTTGAGCCGTACAGCCAAAATTGGCCGAGTGCCCCCACAGATCAACAGTTTTCATAAAGGCCGCTACTGAGGCTGTTTTCTAAGTTGACCCACAAAGCAATGATTGGCAGATTTCCCCAACAGAGTAGTTTAAAAAAACAACAAAACACATAACGCTTTTTAAGAGTTGGCCCATTAAGCCAAATAGGAAGTTTCCCCACAGAACAACAATTTTTCAAAAAAGCCCCTCTATAGCAATATAGAACTAACCTACACAGCAAAGATTTGCAGAGTTCCCCCATAGGGCATCAATTTAAAAAAGGACCCTATAGAGCTTATTTTCCCAATTGATCCACACAGGCAAGATTGGCAGAGTTTACCACAAATTACCAATTTTCAAAAGGGCCATTATTAAGCCTTTTGTAAGAATTCCTAAGTTGTCCCACACAGCCAAGATTGGCAGATTTCCCCAACAGAGAACAATTTTCAAAAAAGGCCCCCACATAGCCTATTTTAAGTGTTGGTTCAGTCAGCCAATATTGGAAGAGTTCTCTTACAGTGCAACAATTTTCAAAAAAGACCCCAGCATAGCCAGTTTCCAGAGTTGACACACATAATCACGTTTGGAGGAATTTCAACACAGAGCAACAATTTTCAAAAAGGCCTCTACAGTGACTTTTTTCCCAGTTTACCCACACAACCAAGAGTGGCAGAGTTCCCCCTCAGTGCAACAATTTTGTTTAAAAAAGGCCCTACATAGACTTTTTTCATAGTTGACTCATACAGCCAAGATTAAAAATGTTCTCCTAAAAAGCAACAATTTTCAAAAATATAAGAAAGATTTTTTCGGTCTATTGTAGCGCTTAAGGAACTATTTGCCAGTATTTAAATGTTGTATTTTTATTGTTGAGCTCCTATTATCACAACGCGTTTCAGCAATCAGAGTTGCTTTCATCAGGTATCAGGTACCTGATGAAAGCAACTCTGATTGCTGGAACGCGTTGTGATAATAGGAGCGCAACAATAAAAATACAACATTTAAATTCTGGCAAATGGTTCCTTAAGCGCTACAACAGACTAAAAAAATCTTTCTTATATGCCTACTCCCTACATGGGATTTCGGTAATAGCTGCATAGGACCTTGCAACTAATCAGAGAATCCAGCTGGAGAACGGAGGATCGCAAAGGAAACCTGAGTTCCAAAGTGCTGGTGGATACCAGGAGCCTAAAGCGATACCAAAATCTGGATCCAACAAGCACAGACACAGCAATCAGAACGGAGGAATAAACCCTGTACTCTCACGCTTTCACTGGGGTTGTGCGGGGGCACACAACCTAAAAAGGTGAGCAGATCTTAATTTCACTTATTTGGAAATAAATCCACGGATGCTTCTCATATTGCGCTTGTATCTATTTTCTATTTATATACCTGGACGCTGACAGCGTGGGATCATGATTTTAAAAAAGGCCACTACAGAGTCTGTTTTCCAGTTGACCCACATAGGCAAGATTGGAAGTTCCTTCACAGAGCAACAATTTTCAAAAAAATCCCCTACAGACCCTGTTTTCCCAGTTGAAATATACAGCCAAGATTGGCAGAATTCCCCCACAGAGAAACAATTTTCAAAAAGGTCCTTACAGTGCCTGTTTTTTCAGTTGACCCACAGAGACGAGATAAGTAGAGCTTCTCCACAGAGCAAAAATTAAAAAAAGACCCCCACAGAGATTGTTTTCACAGTTCCTCCTTTAGAGCCTACATTTCAACTCTAGTAGTGTACAGTTGTTGCAGCTGCTGAAGTTAAAAAGCTTGTAGTTGGATTTGAGATCGAGCTGGTGATTCATCAACTAGCCTTAGGCCCCTTTCACATTGCATTTTTCTCTACATCCACAGGTCCCGTCGGGGCATCCATCCGAACCACCCTTCCCCCACTCTGCAAAGCGTGCTCCGGACGCATGCGCCCGACAGGGCCATTCACTGTTATGGAGCGCACTGCGTTAGCGTGTGCTCTGTTTTGTGCCATTTTGTACATATATACGTTTCTGCAGACGGACACCCGAACGTAGGTGGTCTATCTTCGGGTGTCCGTCTGCAAAAACATATATGTGCACAAAATGGCACAAAACAGAGCACACGCTAACGCACTGCGCTCCATAACAGTGAATGGCCCTGCCGGGCAGAGTGGGGGAGGGGCGGTTCGGATGGATCCTCCGACGGGACCTGTGGACGTAGAGAAAAACACAATGGGAAAGGAGCCTTATTAGCACCAGTCCCACCCACCTTGCCTGTGGGCAGCTTCCTGATGCCGTTGACTTAGTGTTCCAAAGCCTGAAGCATTTATTTTGAAAAAAATATTTTTTAAAGCAAACAGCCACGCCTTAACACTATAGCTAGGTATAATGGAATAGGACTCCTTTTTTATTTTGTTTGTTGTCAGTATTGGGGCAATGATTAAGAAGGGATCCAGTGGAAGCCAAAGTGAAGAAATTGAAACTAAATTGGTAAGGCCCATCACTCAGTATGTGCAGACATTTTGACTCATACTGTTTCACCATGTTGTTGAAATGCTACCTTCTATTAATATGGAGCATATCAGATGGTGTTGCTGGATGTTGTGGTGTGCTAAGGAATAACCTGCTGCCTGCATGCATTGGAGAAAGGTGTTTCATTTGGGCATGTTGCAGGCACAGATTGACCACGTCCTCTCCCTGCAGCAGCTCCAACACTACCACCAGCAGCACCACAGCAACATCCCCTATTTGATCCTCTCCACATTCTTTGCATCCCAATAAAGTGCAGAATATTACATGCCTGTATACAGAGAGAGTGGCAGTCATTGTCAGTCATCATACCCCCTGCCATGCTAAACATACCTTCTGACAGTTCACTAGAGATGGTCCACCACCCTAGTGTTCGAGTTCGGTTCGTCAAACGGCGGGTGTGCTCGTTGAACGTTCGACGAACGTTCGTCGAACACCGTCGAACCCCATTGAAATCATTGGCAGGCAAACACAAACAAATACAAACACATAGAAAACCCTTTCTAAGGTGTCCAAAAGGTGACAAACAACTCAGAAGACACGACAATCACATGGAAAAGTGACAAGTACATATACTCATGCTGAAAGAAAAGAGCTGGATGAGTAAAAGGAGGAGAAGGCACAGATATAGGCATGTCATGCCCTACTAAAATCATGTAAAACACAGCAAGGAACTCCAACAAGAGTCTCTATTTTTTAAAAAAATTTGGCCACAGACACCACTTAAGTGGCATCAATTGTCCCACAGTTGTAAACTTAAAATGTTGATTTGAATGAAGCACAATCAAAAATACACCAGCCTTTACTCTCCCCAGGATGACACAGGGGTAGAAAAGTCCTTGCGGATCCATGTTTGTTCATCTTGATGAATGTTAGTCTGTCCACATTGTCACTGGATAGACACGTGTGCTTATCTGTCAACACACCCCAAGCAGCACTGAATACACGTTCCGAGAGAACGCTGGCTGCGGGACACGACAAGATCTCCAAGGCGTAAGTGGCGAGCTCAGGCCATTTTTCCAGATTGGAAGCCCAAAATCAGCAAGGCTCCAGTTGCAGAGTCATGGCATCGATATTCACTTGGAGATACTCCTGTTGCATCCTCTCCAGGCGTTGACTATGTGTCAGACTTCTTGTGTTTTGTGGCCTTGCAAAGGATGGTCTAAAAAATTCATGAAACAATTCCATAAAATGGCTGTTACCACCAGATATGGTGTTGCTAGTGCGGTTTGAGTGATTATGACTCGACAGTCCCATGGTTGGCAAGTTAGACCTGTGAGATTCACTCTGTGCACCACTGGTGTTTAGTGGAAAAGCCAATCTCATACTGTGTAACAGCTTCTGCTGATACTCCTGCATATGTGAGTCCCTTTCTATGGCTGGAATTATTTCGCCAAATTTTGATTTGTACCGGGGATCTAAGAGTGTGGCAATCCAGTAGTCAGCATTACTTCGAATTCTGACAATCCGAGGGTCATGTTGTAGGTAGTGCAGCAAGAAGGCGCTCATGTGTCTTGCGCATCCAGGAGGACCAAGTCCTTGCTGTGTTGGTGGAGGCGAAGTGAAAATCATGCCTCGTTCCTCTGCCCTCTCCCCCCAACCTCGCACAACAGAAATGTGATCAAGGTCTCCCCCATCTGCTGAGTCTTCCATGCCCATGGCCAGTTCGTCCTCCATTTCTTCCTGAGCTCCTGCACCTTCCTCAACACTTTGGCTGCTACCATGCGCCCTTGTTAATCCCTCTCCCCCACCGTCTCATGCCTGCCGCCTTGGTGCTGCTGACCTCTTGTCCCACCACCTGACTCCGAATAATGTTTAGAGTGTGCTCCAGCATGTAAATGACTGGAATTGTCATGCTGATAATGGTATCGTCAGCGCTAAACATCTTTGTCGCCATGTCGAAACGGTGCACAGTTCCTTGATCTGAGACCACTCCAGCAGCGTGATCTGTCCCACCTCTGGATCTCGTTGGCCAAGGCTATACGTCATAACGTATTGCACCAGGGCTCGGCGGTGCTGCAACATGTGGAGAGTCGAATTCCAGCGTGTTGGCACATCGCATTTCAGCCGGTGAACAGGCAGGCCAAAAGACTTCTGGAACGATGCAAGTCGTTCAGCTGCGGGGTGTGAATGGCGGAAGTGAGCACATAGTGACTGTGCCCTCTGCAGAAGCCCATCTAGGCTGGGATAGTGAGTTAAAAATTGCTGGACAACAAGGTTCAACACGTGAGCCATACAAGGCATGTGTGTCACATTGCCCTGGCGAAGGGCCGCACCCAAGTTTGCAGAATTGTAACACATAGCCTTCCCTGGCTGCAGGTTGAGTGGAGACAACCATTGCTGAAACTCGGTCTCCAGAGCTGATCAAAACTCCTCAGCTGTGTGACTTACATTTCCCAGCCATTTCAACGTAAAGACCGCCTGATCCCCTTGAGCTCTGCTGCCAGCATAGTAAGGAGGTGTGCGGGATTCCTTGTGCGCAGTTACAATGCGTGTTGCCTGACCAGACAGGCTTTGGGCCGGGGAGGACCCAGACAAGGTGGAAGAGGCAGAAGCAGTTGAGGAACTTCTACATACAGAGGATTGATGCACAACTCGTGGGGACGGCAAGACTTGTACAGCAGACCCTTCTTCATCTCTCACCATAGTTACCCAGTGCCCAGTCAGCGACATGTAATGCCCCTGTCCATGCTTACTGGTCCAAGTATCTGTGGTGAAATGCACCCTGTCACAGACAGAGTTTCTCAAGAAAGCGGTGCTGTTGTGTGCAACAAGCTGGTGTAGCGCAGGCACACCTTTCTTGGAGAAGTAGTGGCGACTGGGCATCTGGTACTGGGGCACTGCGACGGACATAAGGTCTTGAAAATCTTGTGTGTCCACCAGGCCGAAAGGCAGTATTTCTGTAACCAACAGCTTGCAGATGCTGAAAGTCAACCTCTTAGCTTTGTCATGGCTAGGAGGAAATGGTCTTTTACTTGTCCACATCTGAGGGACCAAGGGCTGGCTGCTGTGCTGAGACAGCATTGAGTAGGGTGTCCCTGGCAAACTGCTGGTCAGTGGGGAAGGTGCAGGCGGAGATAGAATGTTGCCTTCATCCAAAGTTGGTGCTCTCGCTGTCTGAGAGAGCTCAACAACAGCAGCTGTTTCCACTTCCAAAACAACTGACGACCTGCCAATCACACTGCCTGTTGCGGGTAAAGAGGTGGAAAGTCTTCGTGAAAAAGCATGTGTGACTGCTGTCCCCACAATCACAGAGGATGAAGAGCGCGCGGATGCACTTGATGGGGCAGACGGTGGTTTGCCCGCCCCGCTAGGCCGCATTGTAGCACAGTGAGCTTCCCACTTCGACTTATGCTTCATATCCATGTGACGATTCATGGACAAAGTACTCAAACTAGTGAGTTTTTGGCCTTTACTTAGACATTGGTGACAAATCTTACAGATGACATGAGTTGGGTGATCCTTTGTGATGTTAAAAAAGGCCTAGGCTAGGCAAGGCTTAGAGCCCATGCGACCTGCAGAGCCACCATCACTTCTGTTCAGAGGCAGAGTTGTGGATGAGGATGCAGTTGTTGATGTGCTCCCAGTACTCCTTCTCTGTCCAGGAAGGCACAACCTAACCTCGTTGTTACGGTTGCTGTGGCTCTGGTGACTATGTCCGGATTTCTTGCTACTGCACATGTGCAAGCGCTGGAGACTAAGTCCTATCTTGGAGCCATTGCACATGTGCGGGTGACATCATCGCTGACACGAGGTCACATGTCTCTGACACCTTCTAAGCTGATTGGCCACTGGTCATGTCCTTGTGACACGTGGTCACATGTCTCTGACACATTCTATGCCGATTGGTCGCTGGTCATGTGCTTGTGACGCTTTGCTCGGTGATAGGCCAGCGTGACGTCATTGTTGTTATCCTCGCACACTAGGGGAGCGAACAGAGGTAGGAGCTTTGTGCGGCTTATGCTGCTGTCCGTCTCTTTTGCACCACTAGAAGAGCGGACCTAGGCAGGTGCCATATCTAGTGGTTTGTGTCCTCGCACACTAGTGGAGAAAACGCAGGTAGGAGCTTTGTGCGGCTTACGCTGCTGTCCGTCTCTTTTGCACCACTAGAAAAGCGGACCTAGGCAGGTGCCATATCTAGTGGTTCATGTCCTCGCACACTAGTGGAGCGAACGCAGGTAGGAGCTTTGTGCGGCTTACGCTGCTGTCCGTCTACTGGCACCACTAGAGGAACGGACCTAGGTAGGTGCCATTTCACACTCACTGCTTTTGTCTCTGTGATCTTTAACAGAGACCATTCCACACGCCCTCCAAGTAAGGGAGGAATTGCTTTATTTTCTAATTATATTCCTCTGTGAGTTTAACAGAGGTATTGCACTTGTGCTATTATTTTTTACAGTGGTACACTTATATACCCCTTATCCTCTGCCATAGTCTGCAGCAGAGTCTTTGCACGGTGGACCCTGACTGTCTGACATTCCTTTAGGTTTATTATCAGACAGCCCCCTGTAACATTAGGACTGAGCCAAGGGTCTGGCAGTTATGGCAGAATATCAGCAGTTACACCGTTACATACAAGTACTTGAGTCGCGGCTCAAGAGTATAGAGAATAAACCTCAGACCATGGTGACATCTGCACATGATCCTCCACTTGCTCTGCCAAACAGATATTCTGGCGATGCCAGATCATGTCGAGGTTTCATTAGTCAGTGTCAGATACACCTAAAGGTCAACTCTTCTCGCTTCTCTACGGAGAGGTCCAGAGTAGGCTTTATCATCTCCTTACTTCAGGACAAAGCCTTAGAATGGGCGACTCACTTATGGGAGCGCTCTGATGTGGTTACTTTGAGACATCAAGACTTTCTTGATGCTCTTAAAGCGGTATTCATGGGTCCGCAGGTTACCCATGATGCGGCCCTGAGACTCTTAGATCTATCTCAGGGTTCGTTATCCACTAGTTCTTATGCCATTGCTTTTAGAACTCTGGTGGCAGAACTAGATTGGCCAGAGAAGGTGTTGATTCCTATCTTCTGGAGAGGGTTGGCAGGCTATGTCAAGGATGCCCTTGCTCCTCGTGAGGTCCCTGCTTCTCTGGAGAACTTGATCACAGTAGCAACGAGGATCGACGTACGACATAGGGAACGTAGACTCGAGGTCTCTTCCTCATGCCCTAAGCATCAGGCTATTCCAGTTGTTGAGGGTCCACTACCATCTTCCTCAGCATCTGAAACATCTCCCACTCCTATGGAGTTAGGTCATACGTCCTCCAGACTACGCAAGTCTGGTCCTCCTATATGATACGTATGTCGTCAGGCTGGGCACTATGACAACAAGTGTTCTAGTCGTCAGGGAAACTCCCAGGCCTAGTAACCATTAGAGGGGGGTTACTAGAGACGTCTTCTGCACCCTCTAAGTGTAGTATCCCAGGTCAGCTCTCATTCTCTGAGAATACATGGCCTATTATGGCTTTTGTGGATTCCGGAGCTGACGGGACTTTTGTGTCCTCAGGATTTCTAAAGAGACACAATATTCCCTCTATCATGTTAGAGGCGCCTATTCCTGGCGTGTTGTTAATGGGACTATATTGTCTGACTCCATTACATTGAGGACAGTTCCCTTGCGCCTTTCCCTGCCTCAGGGTCACATAGAGGAGATTTCTTTTCTTGTTTTGCCTGAGGGTATAGACGACGTCCTTCTGGGTCTCCCATGGCTTCGGACTCATGCTCCTCACATTGACTGGGAGTCCGTCAGCATTATTAGTTGGGGTTCGAAATGTCAGTCCCGATGTCTTCCCTTACCACCTAAGGTCATTGCGGTTGCATCAACTGATCTCTCTCCCATACCTACACCCTATTTGGATTTCGCTGACGTGTTCTCCAAACAGGGTGCTGAGGTTCTTCCACCCCATAGGCCGTATGACTGTGCCATAGACCTTATCCCAGGTTCTGTTCCACCTAAGGGCAGGGTTTACCCCCTGTCGATACCTGAGTCGGAGGCCATGTCGACCTATATAAGAGAGAGTTTAGAGAAGGGGTTCATTCGTAAGTCTCTCTCTCCCGCGGGAGCTGGGTTTTTCTTTGTTCGGAAGAAAGAGGGTGATTTGCGTCCCTGCATAGATTACAGGGGTCTAAACGCAATCACAATAAAGAACAAATACCCGTTACCTTTAATTTCTGAGCTCTTTGACAGACTGAGGGGAGCTCAGGTTTTTACGAAGTTGGATCTGCGAGGTGCGTATAACTTGGTACGAATTCGAGAGGGTGACGAATGGAAGACCGCTTTTAACACCCGAGACGGTCACTATGAATACCTCGTCATGCCTTTTGGTTTATGTAATGCACCCGCAGTATTTCAGGACTTCATAAACGATGTGTTCAGGGATTTACTGTTATCCTCCGTCGTGGTGTATCTGGACGACATCCCGATTTTTTCTCCTGATCTGGAGACTCATCGTCAGGATGTCATTCGTGTCCTTTCCCGTTTAAGGGAGCACTCTTTGTTTGCTAAACTCGAAAAATGTGTATTCGAGTAGTCATCCTTGCCTTTTTTGGGCTACATTATCTCACAAGAGGGTCTGGCTATGGATCCTGCGAAGCTCTCTGCTGTCCTGGAATGGTCCGAACCTCATTCCTTGAAGGCGGTGCAACGCTTCTTAGGATTCATAAATTATTACAGGCAGTTCATACCTCATTTCTCTACTTTGGTGGCCCCTTTGGTGGCCTTGACTAAGAAAGGTGCTAATCCAAAAGTCTGGTCTACTGAGACATCCCAGGCTTTTGAGGCAGTAAAAAGACACTTTTCAACTGCTCCCGTTCTTCAAAGACCCGATGAGAATAAGCCCTTCCTCTTGGAGGTTGATGCCTCTTCAGTGGGTGCTGGTGTGGTCTTGTATCAAAAGAACGGTGCAGGTAGAAAAAGGCCATGTTTCTTCTTTGCTAAAACCTTTTCACCGGCAGAGAGAAACTATACCATTGGGGATAGGGAACTGCTCGCCCTGAGATTAGCCTTGGAGGAGTGGCGTCACTTGCTGGAAAGAGCGAAACATCCTTTCCAGGTCTATACAAACCATAAGAATCTGACGTACTTTCAAACCGCTCAGCGTCTGAATTCTCGCCAAGCCCGCTGGTCCTTGTTTTTCTCCCGCTTTCACTTCTCCATCAACTATCTGTCTGGGAGTAAGAATAACTAGAGATGAGCGAACCGGTCGTGGTTCGGCTCGAGTTCGGTTTGCCGAACGGAGGTCCCGTTCGAGTTCGGTTCGTCGAACGTTTGACGAACCAAACTCGAACTGCATAGGAAACAATGGCAGCATTCACAAACACATAAAAACACCTAGAAAACACCCTCAAAGGTGTCCAAAAGGTGACAAACAACTCATAACACAACACAAACACATGGGAAAGTGACAAGGACATATACTCATGCGAACACAAAAGAGCTGGACAAGGAAAAAGAGGAGGACACACAGATATATGAGTATATGCAAGGAAACGTCGATGCCATTACTGTGCAACTTGAGCCCTGCTCATTTTAGGCTTCCAATCTGGATAAATTGACTGAGCTTGCCACGTACGCCTTGGGGATCTTGTCGTGTCCTGCAGCCAGCGTTCTCTTGGAACCTGTCTTCAGTGCTGCTGGGGGACTGCTGGCAGATAAGCACACGTGTCTGTCCAATGACAATGTGGACATGGCTCTCAGAGGACTTTTCTTCCCCTGGGTCAGCCAGGGGAGGCGAAAGGCACGCGTATTTTTGAGAGTGCTTAATGCAAAGCATCTTTTTCTTTTTCAAAAGGGGGGTCAACTGATGCCAGTCAAGTGGGGTGTGTGTGGCCCAATTAGTGGAAACAAGGGAGACTGTGGTTGGAGTCCCCTCGCTTTTGAAAAAAGAACCAAGATGAACAAGTCATGGCTCTCAGAGGACTTTTCTTACCCTGGGTCATCCAGGGGACGTGAAAGGCACGCGTATTTTTGAGAGTGCTTCATGCAAAGCATCTTTTTCATTTTGAAAAGGGGGATCAAGTGATGCCAGTCAAGTGGGGTGTGTGTGGCCCAATTAGTGAAAACGAGGGAGACTGTGGTTGGAGTTCCCTCGCTTTTGAAAAAAGAACCAAGATGAACAAGTCATGGCTCTCAGAGGACTTTTCTTCCCCTGGGTCATCCAGGGGACGTGAAAGGCACGCGTATTTTTGAGAGTGCTTCATGCAAAGCATCTTTTTCATTTTGAAAAGGGGGGTCAAGTGATGCCAGTCAAGTGGGGTGTGTGTGGCCCTATTAGTGGAAACGAGGGAGACTGTGGTTGGAGTCCGCTCGCTGTGTTTTACATGATTTTCGAAGGGCATGACATGACTAAGAGGTTGAGTTTCATCATCTGCAACTTGTTGGCAACAGAAAGGCTGCCTTTACACCCTTTTGAGACCGAGGATTTTCGAGACCTTATGCCCATTGCAGTGCCCCAAGAGCCGATGGCCAGTCGTCACTCCTTCTCCAAGAAAGGCATGCCTGCGCTACCACAGCAGGTTGCACACAACCTCACTGATTCCTTGAGAAACTCTGTGTGTGACAGGGTGCATTTCACCACAGATACTTGGACCAGTAAGCATGGACAGAGGAGTTACATGTTGCTGACTGGGCACTGGGTAACTATGGTGAGAGATGGAGAAGGGTTTGCTGTACAAGTCTTGCCGTCCCCACGACTTGTGTGTCAATCCTTCCTCTGTATGTACAAGTTCCTCCACTGCTTCTGCCTCCTCAACCTCGTGTGGGTCCTCCACCTCGGCCCAAACCCTGTGTGGTCAGTCCACCCTTCCTTGTAACTGCGCCCAAGGAATCCCACACACCTCCTTACTATGCTGGCAGCAGAACTCAAGGCCATCAGGCGGTCAAATGTTTACTTTGAAATGTAGGGGAAATGTGAGACCCCGCTGAGGAATTGTGGACGGTTAGCTCTGGAGAGTGAGACCGAGTTTCATCAATGGTTGTCTCCACTCAACCAGCAGCCAGGGAAGGTCGGGTGCGACAATGATGCAAACCAGTCTGCGACCCTTCTTCAGGGCAATGTGACAAACGTGCCTTGTATGGCTCACGTGTTGAACCTGGTTGTCCAGCAATTTTTAAAACACTATCCCGGCCTACATGGCCTTCTGACCAGGGCACGGTGTAACGCCTGCCTGGATCGACACACTCAGATGGGCTGTAAAGGATAGGCTAGAGGGAAGCCACTCACCAAGCTGGACACCCAGAACCCTGAAACCCTTTAACCCCTATACAGTGATTTGGAATTACACAGGGCCCAAGTTGATCAATACCTGTGAAAGGCTGCAGTTCCAGAGAATAGTAGTCATGCAGGGTCAAAACATTAATTGAAGAAGAGGAACAGAATGGGATGGCCAGGACTTAATCAGAAAACAAGCAGAGGTGAAATGCGGATCGGCCAACGAGGTACATAAACAGCAAGCAGGAAAAGTAGTCACAGGTAACAAGCACACAAAATCATAAAACTGAACTGGGGGTAACAGTAACAAGAGGTTCATAGCTTTGTCTGGCAGTGGTCTGCAGACAGGAGGGGCCTAAAAAAGGGTGCGGCGTATTCCCACTGGTTGTAGCTGAATGATGGTACTTCATCTGTGAGATACCCACCACCTACATTCAGCCTGTGGTTCTGCATCTGTCAAGGTAACGCAGCCCAGTGGGTGAGCATAATCTGCGTCCACCTGCGCCGCTGGCATCGACTCCTTTCCCATCATCAGCACTATGCACGAAAGGAACACGTTGTCACCTGGTGACCGGAGTACAAATTGATTGAGTGGACTACGTTGGTGACTTAACAGCCGTGTGCGGCAATGATGCAAACCTGTCTGCGGCCCTTCGTCAGGGCAATGTGACACACGGGCCTTGTATGGCTCACGTGTTGAATCTGATTCTCCAGCAATTTTTAAAATACCATCCCGGCCTACATGGCCTTGTGCAGCGGGCACACTGCTATGTGCTCACTTTCATCCTTCACACCCAGCAGCTCAACAACTTTCATCCCTCCTGAAGTCTTAGGGTCTGGCGGTTAAACGGCTGAAATGCGATGTTCCAACATGCAGGAATTTGAATTTGCACATGTTGCGGCATCTGTGGCAGCACCGCAGAGCCCTGCTGAAATACGGTATGACGTATACCCTGGGCTAACTTGATCCAGAGGTGGTGCAGATCACACTGCTGGAGTGGTGTCAGATCAAGGACCTATGCACCCTTCTACACAGTTTACAAATATCGACGAAGATCTTTAGCACTGGCGATGCCATTCTCAGCATGACAATTCTGGTCATCTACAAGATGGAGCACACTGTATGCATTATTCGGAGTCAGGTGTTGGTCCAAGAGGAAGGGGCGGAAGCACAGGAGGAGTCATATGCAGAAGGGATAATAAGATCTACAAGGTCCAGACGGTAAGCGGCACCTAGGCGGAAGTCAAGGGACGGTGGGGGAGAGGGATTAACAAGGGCGCATAGTATCTGCAAAAATTGTTGAGGAAGGTGCAGGAGCCCATGAAGAAATGGAGGACGAACTGGCGATGGGCATGGAAGACTCAGCAGATGAGTGAGAGCTTGCTCACATTTAGGTTGTGCGAGGTTGGGGGGAGAGGGCAGAGGAAGGAGGCACAATTCTCACCTCTCTGCCACCAACACACCAAGGACTTGGTCCTCCTGGATGCACAAGACACATGAGCGCCTTCTTGCTGCACTACCTACAACATGACCCTCGGATTGTACGAATTCGAAGTAATGCTAACTACTGGGTTGCCACACTGTTAGATCCCCGGTACAAGACAAAATTTGGCGAAATAATTCCTGCCATAGAAAGGGACGCACGTATACAGGAGTATCTGCAGAAGGTGGTACGGATTCTTAAATCTGCTTTTCCAGTAAACACCAGTGCTGCACAGAGTGAATCTCAACGCTTTGTCATGGATAGGAGGAAATGGTCTTTTACTTGTCCACATCCGAGGGACCGGGGGCTGGCTGCTGTGCTGAGATGGCATTGAGTACGGTGTCCCTGCAGAGTTGCACTTTTGGTCATATACCAAATGAGTTCAAAAAGGACAGATGCTGGTGGAAAGGGGAACAGGTGTGTTGGAAAGGGGAAAAAAGTTTTTGTCCGTGGGTTTGTTGGTTAAGCAAAAGTAACATTTGATGAAGAAACACCATCTGTTACGGTGGGACTGTCAGATTTGGATAAGGTGGTATATACTATGTTACCGCTATATAACGAAAATTAATAAGAAAAGAAAGAGAAAGGTATATATCCCCATCAGCAGTCAATGTCCACTGTGCTCCCAGATGGAAAAGGAGAGGTTGGCAACTGGAAGGTTAGATGGAGGATACAGATCTGTGTGGCTATGAAACTAATAGTTGCCTGAACCGAGTTAGACGCCACTCGGATTTGGAGACTGGGAGCCCTGTTAGCGTCACAGGGTCCACACACCCACCCAGCCCAGGAACTCCCTGTTAACATCACAGGGGCCATTCAGTACGCTGACCGTGTGCATTGGGGCCACACCTGTGGACAGCAGGCGCATCAGGAGCAGCAGGCCTGTTAATGCCACTGGGCTGCACAAGCAGGACTTGTAGGACAGGAGCTGGTCTTAACCGTTCTGCGTTACCAACTGTGGTGGCGGCCTGCATCGACGCCCTATCCCTGCCTACCTCTGGCCTAAAGCCGCAATGGGTTCAACACATGGAGGTGTGCTCTTTCGGAGCATAATAGAAGACTGCGCACCTCCTTGTTGGCTCCAGCCCGTTTTATAACCTTGGTCCGCCCCAAACCAGGGTGGAGCACAATGCACCTCCTGGAGACAAAAGCAGAGTGACACGTCATGAGTGGCATAACTAGCGTCCTATTTGGAACCGAAACTTCAATAATGACCTCATGGCTGCCACGACACAAATACCTCACCAGTTATCGTCTGACCATCAATAATGAGGTGACAAGTCATAGGGGCGGGCCTCTGCAAGCCATTTGGGAGTGGCCTAGCCACATCGTCAGGACACCTGATGCCCTGTTGTCTATATGGGCCCGCCACATCAGGGGCAGGGCCAAAGAGTTCATTACCGGACCTAGTCTCTGATGCAGTAAGTGCCTGAGTATGCTCAATTGCATGAAATACAGTCTCTGAAAAAAGACTATCAGCTTTAGCATGGTGTCTAGGCACAAAACAGGACTTAGACCCGGCACGGAATGCAAGTACCTGTGCAAAGAGGCTTTTCGCACTAAGTGTGGGAGCATGCGCTGTATCCCGAAATGAAGACTTAGCCTCAGGAATGGCACAGTCAGGCTGAGCATACTCACTAGGCGAAACACTGTAGTTAGGCTGCAGCTGGGGTAAATCGGCACACGCATGCGCACTAGCTGCCTCTCCACACTTAGACGTGGAGGAGAAATTGCTCTTCGGGTGTGGACTTGGAGATGCTGTCTATGAACAGAAGGAAAAGCTAAAGTAAGCATCACTTTCTATCCCTCCGAATTATCAAATGCAGCAATGAATTCCCTGAGTTTGCGATAAAATTAGCGTAGCAAAATGTGCATGAGGGTGTCATGCAGAGGTGCTGCAAATAGATTTGCACCAGTGGGACACTAATGGAAGTCAAACAGGCAGTTCTATGATGCCACTAAATGGAGTATTTTTTATATAATTATAGCTTATTAAAAACAGAGCAGGAGGGTGTCATGCAGAGGTGCTAGAAATAGCTTGGCACCAGTGGGACAATAATGAAATACAACAGCCAGTTCTATGATGCCACTAAATGGCAGTATTTTTTGCTATCATTATAGCTTATTAAAAACAGAGCAGGAGGGTGTCATGCAGAGGTGCTAGAAATAGCTTGGCACCAGTGGGACAATAGTGAAATACAACAGCCAGTTCTATGATGCCACTAAATGGCAGTATTTTTTGCTATCATTATAGCTTATTAAAAACAGAGCAGGAGGGTGTCATGCAGAGGTGCTGCACATAGATTTGCACCAGTGGGGCACTAATGGAGTACAACAGCCACTTCTTGTATGCCACTAAGTTTACTCAATTTTTGGTATTATAATGTCTTAGTAAGTAACAATGAGTTTGAGTGTGCAATGCAGGCAGAGGTGCTGCAAATATCTTTGCACTAGTGGGACAATACAGAAGTCCAACAGCCACTTTTTGTATGCCACTAAGTTGCAGCAGTTTTTGCTATTATTATAGCTTTTAAAAACAGAGCAGGAGGGTGTCATGCAGAGGTGCTGTAAATAGCTTGGCACCTGTGGAGCACAAATGGAGTACAACAGCCACTTTTTGTATGCCACTAAGTTGCAGCAGTTTTTGCTAGTATAATGGCTTAGTAACAATGAGTTTGAGTGTGCAATGCAGGCAGACGTGCTGCAAATATCTTTGCACTAGTGGGACTATACAGAAGTCCAATAGCCACAATTAGGATGCCACTAAGTTCACTCACTTTCATGCCGGGATTGAGCTTCTATCCTTATCTCCCATGGTGACGGCTCAGACCTGAACAGCCTTTTGGTCTGAACCTTTCTTCTATCTTCCTGTCTTTACTTATAACTTATAACTTTGGATTATTGTTCCAGTCTTTTTAAAAATCGGTCTTTTATACTTAATAAAGTTTATATTGTTATACTTGATCTGTCCTTGTTTGAATTGATTTCTTTTCAAACCTATGATATTGGTCATTTACTCCCTCCTAGTTCTCTCAGTGCTCTATATTGTCTTTTTGAGGGTGACCATATGCTGTTCTATGATGTATCAGGTGGTCCTTGGTGTCCCATCTTGTTTCTTAAGTTCACTCAGTGTTTGCTAGTATAATGGCTTAGTAACAATGAGTTGGAGTGTGCAATGCAGGCAGACGTGCTGCAAATATCTTTGCACTACTGGGACAATACAGAAGTCCAATAGCCACGTTTAGGATGCCACTAAGTTCACTCAGTGTTTGCTAGTATAATGACTTAGTTACAATGAGTTTGAGTGTGCAATGCAGGCAGATGTGCTGCAAATATCTTTGCACTAGTGGGACAATACAGAAGTCCAATAGCCACGTTTAGGATGCCACTAAGTTCACTCAGTGTTTGCTAGTATAATGGCTTAGTTACAATGAGTTTGAGTGTGCAGTGCAGGCAGATGTGCTGCAAATATCTTTGCACTAGTGGGACAATACAGAAGTCCAATAGCCATGTTTAGGATGCCACTAAGTTCACTCAGTGTTTGCTAGTATAATGGCTTAGTAACAATGAGTTTGAGTGTGCAATGCAGGCAGACGTGCTGCAAATATCTTTGCACTACTGGGACTATACAGAAGTCCAATAGCCACGTTTAGGATGCCACTAAGTTTCCTCAGTGTTTGCTAGTATAATGGCTTAGTAACAATGAGTTTGAGTGTGCAATGCAGGCAGACGTGCTGCAAATATCTTTGCACTAGTGGGACAATACAGAAGTCCAATAGCCACGTTTAGGATGCCACTAAGTTCACTCAGTGTTTGCTAGTATAATGGCTTAGTTACAGTGAGTTTGAGTGTGCAGTGCAGACAGACGTGCTGCAAATATCTTTGCACTAGTAGGACTATACAGAAGTCCAACAGCCACGTTTAGGATGCCACTAAGTTCACTCAGTGTTTGCTAGTATAATGGCTTAGTAACAATGAGTTTGAGTGTGCAATGCAGGCAGACGTGCTGCAAATATCTTTGCACTAGTGGGACAATACAGAAGTCCAATAGCCACGTTTAGGATGCCACTAAGTTCACTCAGTGTTTGCTAGTATAATGGCTTAGTAACAATGAGTTTGAGTGTGCAGTGCAGGCAGACGTGCTGCAAATATCTTTGCACTAGTGGGACTATACAGAAGTCCAACAGCCACGTTTAGGATGCCACTAAGTTCACTCAGTGTTTGCTAGTATAATGGCTTAGTAACAATAAGTTTGAGTGTGCAATGCAGGCAGACGTGCTGGAAATATCTTTGCACTAGTGGGACTATACAGAAGTCCAATAGCCACGTTTAGGATGCCACTAAGTTCACCCAGTGTTTGCTAGTATAATGGCTTAGTAACAATGAGTTTGAGTGTGCAATGCAGGCAGATGTGCTGCAAATATCTTTGCACTACTGGGACTTTACAGAAGTCCAATAGCCACGTTTAGGATGCCACTAAGTTCACTCAGTGTTTGCTAGTATAATGGCTTAGTAACAATGAGTTTGAGTGTGCAATGCAGGCAGACGTGCTGGAAATATCTTTGCACTAGTGGGACTATACAGAAGTCCAATAGCCACGTTTAGGATGCCACTAAGTTCACTCAGTGTTTGCTAGTATAATGGCTTAGTTACAATGAGTTTGAGTGTGCAGTGCAGGCAGACGTGCTGCAAATATCTTTGCACTAGTGGGACTATACAGAAGTCCAATAGCCACGTTTAGGATGCCACTAAGTTCACTCAGTGTTTGCTAGTATAATGGCTTAGTAACAATGAGTTTGAGTGTGCAATGCAGGCAGACGTGCTGCAAATATCTTTGCACTAGTGGGACAATACAGAAGTCCAATAGCCACGCTTAGGATGCCACTAAGTTCACTCAGTGTTTGCTAGTAAAATGGCTTAGTTACAGTGAGTTTGAGTGTGCATTGCAGACAGACGTGCTGCAAATATCTTTGCACTAGTAGGACTATACAGAAGTCCAACAGCCACGTTTAGGATGCCACTAAGTTCACTCAGTGTTTGCTAGTATAATGGCTTAGTAACAATAAGTTTGAGTGTGCAATGCAGGCAGACGTGCTGGAAATATCTTTGCACTAGTGGGACTATACAGAAGTCCAATAGCCACGTTTAGGATGCCACTAAGTTCACTCAGTGTTTGCTAGTATAATGGCTTAGTAACAATGAGTTTGAGTGTGCAATGCAGGCAGACGTGCTGCAAATATCTTTGCACTACTGGGACTATACAGAAGTCCAATAGCCACGTTTAGGATGCCACTAAGTTCACTCAGTGTTTGCTAGTATAATGGCTTAGTAACAATGAGTTTGAGTGTGCAATGCAGGCAGACGTGCTGCAGATATCTTTGCACTAGTGGGACTATACAGAAGTCCAATAGCCACGTTTAGGATGCCACTAAGTTCACTCAGTGTTTGCTAGTATAATGGCTTAGTAGCAATGAGTTTGAGTGTGCAAAGGGCAGGAGGGTACAGTTGCAGGGTTGTGGGTCTCTGGGTAGAGGAAAGGAAGCCTGCCTTTCTATCACTCCTAATGGGGAAATGCAACGAGGAAATCCCTGACCTTAGCTACACAGACGCTGTCATCTTGTGTAGCTGTTAAGCTCTGTTTTCACGGACCTGTCACCTATGGCTCTGACCCTGCCGGTATGAGCCCTTAAAAGGACTGATAGAAAGTGCTATCCCTATGCTGTACAGCACTGTGTATGGAGCATACACAGCAGTATCGGCGATAGGAGCTGCGCCAGTGATGACTGACACTAAGGATGCAGAAGGCAGATAATGGCGTGCTGGAGGAAAATGTCCGGTTTTATAATGCAGGGACATGTGACATGGACATCCTATCACACATGCCGTTGCTTCTCTGGCTAAAAGTCCACTTAGCTGTGTGTGTCTGGGATTGGCTGACATGCTGGCCCGCCCCACTACACACGCGCGCTTAGGGAAGGAAGACAAGGAAAAAAAAAAAAAATGGCGATCGCCATTATCCATACAGCAGTGATCTGAATGCGCTGTTCCCGCACACTATACACTGAAATTTCATAATATTGTGAGTCACAGAGTGACTTACACTATTACAGCGGAAAGCCAGCTAGGAATTAGCTGGTCTTTTTGCTGCTAGAACCGTTCTCGAACGTATCTAGAACTATCGAGCTTTAGCAAAAAGCTCGAGTTCTAGTTCGATCTAGAACAGCCCCCAAAATCACTCGAGCCGCGAACTGGAGAACCTTGAACCGCAAACCGCGCTCAACTCTAAGAATAACAAGGCAGACGCTCTGTCTCGCTCTCTGGTTTCTACCCAGGAAGAGATTGACGAACCTCGTCTTATCCTTCCCTCCAGAGTTTTTCATACGCTCTCCCCTGTGACGTTAGACCAAATCCCACCGGGCAAGACCTTTGTGCCGCCTGATCGACAGAATGATATACTGTCGCGGGCCCACACCTCAAAGGTGGGTGGGCATTTTGGTGTTAGGCGGACACGAGAGTTACTGGAGAGGTGGTATTGGTGGCCACACTTAGCCAGCCACGTCAAGAGATATGTCGGTTCCTGCTACTCGTGTGCTCGCAACCGTCCATTACGGGAGAGACCGGCTGGGCTCTTGCATCCTTTACCAGTGCCAGATAGACCATGGAAGGTGGTAGTCATGGACTTTATGGGATATCTTCCGTGTTCACAGGGACATAGATTTGTGTAGGTCATTACGGACCATTTCTCTCGGATGGTTCATCTCGTACCGTTATCGAGAATCCCGTCTTCCAGGGTACTAGCCAAACTATTCCTCAAGCATGTCTTTAGGCTTCACGGGATGCCAGATCGTATCATTTGTGATAGAGGCCCGCAATTTGCTTCCCGTTTCTTGCGAGATCTTTGTAGCCTTCTGCAAATTGAGTTGAATCTCTCTTTGGCATACCATCCAGAGACCAATGGTTTGGTTGAGTGTACCAATCAATCCATGATTATATACCTTCGACACTTTGTTGCTGAGAACCACAATAACTGGTCCTCCCTCCTACCCTGGGCAGAATTTGCCCTTAACAATTCGCTGGCTGAGGCCACTGGGCAGACACCATTCGTACTCAATAATGGGCAACACCCTAGGGTACCGGTACCGTTTCCCGCTGCTGCACCTTCTCCTCTTGTGGCCGACTGGGCAACTAATGCCAGAGAGGTTTGGGATCGGACTCAAGAGTCGATCCATGTAGCTAAAGACCGTATGAAGACGGTGTCCGATCGGTTTCGTCGCCCGGCTCCTGTCTTTTCTCCAGGGGATTTTGTGTGGCTCTCTGCAAAACACGTGAAACTTAGAGTGAGCTCTGTCAAATTTGCTCCTCGCTTCCTGGGTCCTTATGAGGTTCTTCGACAGGTAGATCCTGTAGTCTACCAATTGAAGTTACCCGTCCATCTTAGGATCCATGACAAATTCCATGTTTCACTGCTAAAGCCGGCTATTTTACCTCACACTCGTGAAGTGCACTCTCCTGCCTCTGATTCCTCTCGCTCTAGCTATGAAGTACGAGCCATAGTTGGTTCTAAGATAGTTAGAGGGCGCATGTTCTTCTTGATAGATTGGGAGGGCTATGGCCCGGAACATCGCTCTTGGGAGCCTGAGGAGGCTGTCCATGCTCCCGACTTAGTTGCCGATTACCTGCGTCGCTGAGAAGGGGGACCTTGAGGGGGAGGTACTGTTACGGTTGCTGTGGCTCTGGAGACTATGTCCAGATTTCTTGCTACTGCACATGTGCAAGCGCTGGAGACTAAGTCCTATCTTGGAGCCATTGCACATGTGCGGGTGACATCATCGCTGACACGAGGTCACATGTCTCTGACACCTTCTAAGCTGATTGGCTACTGGTCATGTGCTTGTGACACGTGGTCACATGTCTCTGACACCTTCTATGCCGATTGATCCCTGGTCATGTGCTTGTGACGCTTTGCTCGGTGATAGGCCAGCGTGACGTCATTGCTGTCATTCTGGCAGCGGATTGGCTCTGGTGTCCTCCATCTTGGATGAGGCACAGAGTCTATATAAGACCCTGACGCACGCTGCCCGGCGCCCAGTCCTCTTGGTTCATGCATAAGGGTAGACAGACGCCCTGTGCACGTCCCTCTAGGCATCTCTCTGTCTATGTTAGGTGAGCGCTACCGGCAGGGTAGCGTTCTTATACCTTACAGCTTCGGCTGCAGTCGGTATCCTTACCTCTTAGTGGAGCGGACATAGGCAGGTGCCTGAGGCACATGGTCCGGCTGGGCCTTGTGATTCTACTCGTAGGTGGACGTTGCCGCTAGGGTAACATTCCTTATACAGTGTCTGGCAGTTGTTCGTATCCTCGCACACTAGGGGAGCGAACAGAGGTAGGAGCTTTGTGCGGCTTATGCTGCTGTCCGTCTCTTTTGCACCACTAGAAGAGTGGACCTAGGCAGGTGCCATATCTAGTGGTTCTTGTCCTCGCACACTAGTGGAGCGAACGCAGGTAGGAGCTTTGTGCGGCATATGCTGCTGTCCGTCTCTTTTGCACCACTAGAAGAGTGGACCTAGGCAGGTGCCATATCTAGTGGTTCGTGTCCTCGCACACTAGTGGAGCGAACGCAGGTAGGAGCTTTGTGCAGCTTACGCTGCTGTCCGTCTCCTGGAACCACTAGAGGAACGGACCTAGGTAGGTGCCATTTCATACTCACTGCTTTTGTCTCTGTGATCTTTAACAGAGACCATTCCACACGCCCTCCAAGTAAGGGAGGAATTGCTTTATTTTCTAATTGTATTCCTCTGTGAGTTTAACAGAGGTATTGCACTCTGCACTTGTGCTATTATTTTTTACAGTGGTACACTTATATACCCCTTATCCTCTGCCATAGTCTGCAGCAGAGTCTTTGCACGGTGGACCCTGACTGTCTGACATTCCTTTAGGTTTATTATCATACAGCCCCCCGTAACATTCGTCATCACTAGCATCCTCCTCCACCTCCTCTGCTTACCTCATCGAGTGCCTGACTGTGGGTTGACAGTAAATGGGATCTACAACCTCATCATCACCCTGTGTGTTCTCATTCCCCTCGTCCTCAGAACCAACCTCTTCCTGCCCTGACCAAATAGTTAAGTTGTCATTCCAATCAGGTATCTGAGTCTCATCAGCTTCTTCCTCATTGTCTCCACCAAGAGGAGTTACAGTTTGGGAATGAGGGTCTACATTATGCTCAGAACCTTCTTCATCTGGGCCTGGATCCGACTCACAAAGCTTCTGGGCAACAGTGCAGATCATTTCATTGTCTGGACTCACTGCAGCTTGGAGCAGACCTCTGATTCCCAGGCTATAGTGTAACTGAACAGCTATGCAGACTCCACCATCTCTGTTACCCCATACTCAGCAGGGCTGGTGGAGACTTGAGAGCTGGTATGAAGCAAGTGCGATTGGGGTGACACCTCAGAGGACTAGAGTATTTGGGATGTTGATGAAATTAAAGTGGAGGAGAGGCCACTTGATGGAGCACTTTAGATCCATTCAAGCACCTGCTCTTTTTGTGCCTCATCTACATTTGGTAGCGATGGTCGTGTCCGTAAGAAAGGGATCATATCAGATTGTCCACGGAAAGAAGTAGACATCTTATTTTGGCTGGAAGATGGTCTTAATTCAGTAGATGTTACTGTTGCTTTACCACCTACCCCACGGACACAAACTTTTTTTCCTTTTCCTGTTCCCCTTTCCACAGCATCTGGCCTTTTGCCACTCATTTTGTATGTGAACAAATTGGCAACTGTTTGTTACAGTTAAAATTTGGCTACTACAGATGGAGAGGTGGAGTAGCTTTCTTGACAGCAGTGGTACGCCACTGACTATCACACACTGATACTATGCCCAAGAAATTGTCTGGACTTTTTGCAGTTAAAAATTGGCTACTACAGATGGAGAGGTGGGGTAGCTTTCTTGACAGCAGTGCTACGCCACTATTGTGGTGGATGGGGGCCGCCTCCGCTGCAGCAACCGGGTCTGCTCGAGTGACGCTCGGATCCAGGATCGTGTCTGTGGCTCAAGTGGTGACCGGACCCAGGGCTCGTGCAACCGCCCGTCCTCACAACAGTGAAAAAGGGGGGGAATTTACAGGGGATATTGTCTGTGACGCCACCTGTGGGTTGCGGTGATGGAATGGTGGCACCGCCGCTGCCTCTCGGGGCCGGAGTCCGGGACCGATGGTGTGGGGGCAGCAAGGTGGTATCCCCTCCACGGGTAGGGGGAGGTGTAGTCCCAGGGCCGGGTGTAGGTATACCACAGTGCTGGGGTGCCGTCGGCAGGTCGGACCGGATGACACCAGTGTACTCACAATTAGGAAGAATTCACACAGAGTCTGTATTGTAAACCAAGGCCAGATGCCGGTTGCCTCTGGAGGGGTGTGCTGGTCCCGCACATGGGTTGGCAAGGTAGGGACCCTTCCTCCTGCACTTGTGTCTTGCTGTGTGTAGAATAAACCTGCTTGGAATGGGAGAAATCTGCTCCCCTGCAGCTTTGTACGCAGAGGGAGCCGTTGCCTGCAAATTCTGACCCGTGGGATCTCAATGGGTTCTTGGCGGACATTCTATCCCCCGCGATGGGCTGCCGGTCTGCTCTATCTGGGCTTCTCTCCTCAGAAACAAGGCCTGGTACCTTGTCCCACTGGTCAATTAACAAAGAGCAAGTAAGCAAGGGAACCAAAGATTTGTGTTCCTTCCAGGACAAGGGCTCACAATTTGTTAGGGAATAGCACCAGTGAGATAATATTAAAATTTAACCTTTATTTTATTCCTTAAAACACACAAAAAGCAATATTAAAAAACCAAAGGTTTGACCATACAGGTCACAAATCACACACTGCCCAGAGCTGTATATAAAGCTCAAAAGGGCCACAGATACATCCCTTGGGCAAGATAGACAAACAATGGGACAACTAAATCATGTGTTGAGAGCTGGTTAACACTATCAGTGGATAGCACATAGTCATAACGACAATAGTTCCATTATGCTCAGGCCAGAGTCATAAAATAACACAGGCAAAAGGATATATATTTTTCCTTCACTGAAGGTACGACAAATACATATAAACACCTATTGGCTGTAATCAACACACAAATTAGGCAAAAAACAGGGAAGATCTCACCCATTCAGATGATCTTCTGTTGCTTATCACAGCATTTCGTTTGCAGCATTTGGTGTGTGTGGACCTTGCAGGCATTACACCATCACTGGCCCTGATACTTTTAACCCATGTTTGGTCCCCTGAGGAGTCACTAAAACGTGACGAAACGCGTCGGGAGGCATGTGGGGCTGCTTTATACAAGGACAATAATAGGTTCAGTTGTGGACCGTCCTTGTTAGGACGGGAGTCAATGGGGTTTAGGGTGAGTTACATCAACCTGGAATCCAAGCCCCATCTTGGCCCTGTCAGCAAGAAATGCTGTGATAAGCAACAGAAGATCATCTGAATGGGTGAGATCTTCCCTGTTTTTTGCCTAATTTGTGTGTTGATTACAGCCAATAGGTGTTTATATGTATTTGTCGTACCTTCAGTGAAGGAAAAATATATATCCTTTTGCCTGTGTTATTTTATGACTCTGGCCTGAGCATAATGGAACTATTGTCGTTATGACTATGTGCTATCCACTGATAGTGTTAACCAGCTCTCAACACATGATTTAGTTGTCCCATTGTTTGTCTATCTTGCCCAAGGGACGTATCTGTGGCCCTTTTGAGCTTTATATACAGCTCTGGGCAGTGTGTGATTTGTGACCTGCACGGTCAAACCTTTGGTTTTTTAATATTGCTTTTTGTGTGTTTTAAGGAATAAAATAAAGGTTAAATTTTAATATTATCTCACTGGTGCTATTCCCTATCAATTAACAAAGAGCTTGAAGCTTGCCTCGTCCTAGGGTCCAGGTACCCCACCTGTGCATGGCCTCCGGACCTAATTCCTGTTGACGGTACCAGCGGACTACAACCCTTTCCTGGTCCACTTCAGGTCTCCTGTGACCAGATCTCCACTGCCTGTTGCCCTACAACACCGTTTGCCACCTAGTCGATCCCCCGTGGTCCCAGGGCTCCAACCCTGACCACACTGCACTTCAGCTCCTCTCACCAACTGTCCACTCTACTCAACTTCCTCCTCAACTTCCACTTCAACTTCAACTAACTGGTTCCCACCCCTTGTCACCTCAAGACCCCTAGGTGGGCGTTCCCATCCATCTGGTCCCGCCTGTTACACGTCGTGGCTCTCTTATTGCAAGGAATGAGGTGGTCCCCCATTCCTTGTCTGCCACGAGCCCTCCTGCTCAGCAGCGCCAAAGGTCTGGGAGACTGCAGGAGTTGCCTTCTCAGAGACACAGCAGAAGGGTGACACCTAGTGGTTCTCCCCTTGCAAGGAATGGAGCGGTCTCCCATCCCTTGTCTGCCACGAGCTATCCTGCTCAGCATCACAGAGGCTCTGGGAGGTTGCGCAGTGTGCAAAGAATAGATGCTCAGGGAAGCAGCAAGACTTCCCATGTCTCTGCACATTGTGAAACCGGGGATCCCGCCTTTATGACCCAGAGGCAGGAAGATGAGCATGTGCTCCACGTGACGTCTTCTGATTCGCTCACTGATATCACATGGCCCAATGACGAGGCTGGTGATGTGCTGAATCCTGACTGGCTGGGTCAGGACGTCACGAATCCTGATTGGGTCACGCCCGTCTCGCGCCCGCCCTTGGCTGGAGCTACACCTCCTTAAAAGCTCCCCCTGCCATCATGGCGGTGCGCGACCGTCCTTCTATGTTTGGATGTCTGGCAGCGTGCTGCCACGCCACTGCTTAGGCATTATTGTCTTTTGTGGGCTTTGCCCTTGCTGCTCAGGCAGCACCTAGTTTGCAGGTCTTGCCCCTGCCTTGCTGCTCCGGCAGTATCCCGTTTAGCAGGCTGTGTTCCTGTCCCAGGTGAGCTCCTCGAGTCTGTCGGACTCACTTGGTTTCTGAAGCACACGTGCGTGGGCACCTCTGTGCTACCCCCGTGCCATATTCCTGTGACTCCCGCTGGAACACGTGTGTAGGCACCTCCGTGCGTCCCCGTGCAACAGGTACACCGTACGAGAAGCCCCGAGCCATACAACCCTCATGGGTTAGGGCGGACCGGTGTACATAGATCGTCTGTGACGTTCCAGACGATCACTAGCAGCAACCCGCTCACTCTTTCCTGACCATAGCAGCGGTCCCTTACACCGCACAGTGGACCTTGACCGGCGGAAGCTGTCCATATCCCATCTTGGCACGCTTCCCCGGGTCCCCCTCGTAACACCCGCCCACTGGTGTGTCCTGGCTGTCATAGGTGGGGCGACTAGGATTTGTGGTTTATGTTCCTATGTGTGGGATGTATGGTGTTAATTCCCAAGGAGGAGGCCATTCCTGTACCATTGGTGGGGGGTACAGTCATCTGTGACTACCTGGTTTTGCCAGGGTGTCATACTATCACACACTGATACGATACTCAAAGGAATTGCCTGAGCTGATTTGGACAGATGCTGTGAAAAACACTTGCACAGTGCTGGCACAGACCTGTCTAGCAAAACTTGCTATGAACTGCTCTAATCTAGCCCTGAAAAGGGCTGAAATTACAACTAATCCCTACTCCCTAAACCGATGTCTCGATTGCACTTTATAGCGCCCACAGCAGCAGCAGCAGCAGGAGTGGTGACTGACACACAACCACAGCACTGAGATAATGGCAGCGATGGGGAAAATGGCCAGGTCTTATAGTGCAAGGACATGTAACATACACAGCCAATGACACATGCCCTTGCTTGTCTGCCAAAAATACACTTTGCTGTGTGTGTGTGTGTCTGTGATTGACTGACAGCCTGGCCCGCCCCACTGGACGCGCGGTTAGGAAAACAAAATGGTGATCGCCATTCTTTCAGCACTCAGCAGCACTGATCTAAACCCTGTCTTCCCCGCACACTATACGCTGAATTTGGATAATATTATTATTAACATTGAATGACAGTATTACTGTGAAAAGCCAGATAATAACTAGCTACGCTTTTGGTGATCGAACGCTAACTCGAACTGTCGAACGTGAAGCTAATAGTTCGAGTTCATCGAACGACTCGAACATCGCCAAAAACAGGTCGAACTTGAGATTGGCGAACAGTTCGATTCGAACACCGCTCATCTCTACAGTTGACTTGCCACATAGCAAGCCAGCACCTCCAAGGCCTAAAGAGCAAGCTCAATGCCATCTGTACAAATTTGATACACAGACGTTATCCCCTTCACCATCTTGTTTTCACCTTCATGACCAGGCCATCACCAGGCCAGTTCATCAATTCTTTTAATTCTGACCAGTGTTATTTTATGACGTTATAACTCTGGAATGCTTCAATGGATCCCAGTGATTGTGAGACTGTTTTTTTATGACAAATTTTACTTCATGATAGTTGTAAATTTAGGATAATATTTTTACAATTATTTGTGGAAAAACGTTTAAAATTTTGCAATTTTCAAAATTTAAAGATTTATGTCCTAAGAGTTATGTCACACAAAATAGCTACTAAATAAAATTTACCACACGTCTACTTTACATCAGCACAATTTTTGAAACATAATTTTATTAGAAAGTTAGAAGGGTTCAAAGTTTATCAGCAATTTCTCATTTTTTCCAACAAAATTTGCAAAACCATTTTTTTAAAGACCACATCACATTTGAACAGACTTTGATACCCAAAATAGCCAAAAGTGATACCATTCTAAAAATTTCCAGAGTTATAACCTCATAAAATGACACTGATCAGAATTAAAGGAATTGAAGAATTGGCCTAGTGATGGCCTGGTCATGAGGGTGAAAACAAGCTGGGGATTGAAGGGGATAACTTCTGGGTCTTCAGTGATAGTGGAAACCATGTCATCTTTGTAGAACCCCTGAAGTGCCTAAACAGTAGAGCTTCCTCACAAATGATCTCATTTTGGAATGTAAACCCCTCATGGAGTTTATCAAGATCTTTAGTAAGCAACATTAACCTCCAGATGCTTCACAGAATTTGATAATGTTGAGCCTTGAAAATAAAAAAATACATTTTTGCCACAAAACTGTTGCTTTGTCACCAAATCTTTTATTTTCACAGGGGTAGAAGGAGAAAAATGCACCATACAATTTGTTGTGCAATTTTTCCTGAGTACGCTGATACCTTGTATGTGGTAGAAATACACTGTTTGAGCACAAGGAAGGGTTCAGAAGGAGAGGAATGCCATTTAAGCTTTTGCACTCAAAATTATTTGGAAAAGATAGCATATGCCATGTTGCATTTGGAGAGAATGTTATGTACCTAAACAGTAGAGATTCACCACAAGTGACCCCATTTTGGAAACTAGACCCCTCAAGGAATTCATCTAGATATTTGGTGAGAATATTGAACGTCCAGCTGCTTCACAGAATTTTATAACGTTAAGCTGTGAAAATGAAAAAATACATTTTTAACCACAAAACTGTTGCTTTAACTCCAAATTTTTCAAATTTGCTAGGGTAAAAGGAGATAACAGACTCAACAATTTGTTATGCAATTTCTCCTAAATACAACAATACCACATATGTGGTCAAAAACTACTTTTCAGGCACAGTACAAAGTGAAAAAGCTCCATATTTGAGTTCAGATATAGTTAGAATGGATTGCGGTAGTCACTTCACATTGGCAGAACCCCTGAGGTGCCTAAACAGTTTAGCTTCCCCACATGGGACCCCATTTTTGGAAACTAGACCCTTCAAGAAATGTATTAAAATATTTGGTAAGCACCTTGAACTCAAAGGTGCTGCACAGAATTTTATAACATTGAGCCATGAAAATGAAAAAAATACATTTTTAACAACAAAACTGTTGCTTTAACTCAAAATTTTTCAAATTTGCTATGGTAAAAGGAGATAACAGACTCAACAATTTGTTGTGCAATTTCTCCTAAATACAACAATACCACATATCTGGTCAAAAACTACTGAGGTATAGTACAAAGTGAAAAAGCTCCATATTTGAGTTCAGAAATAGTTAGAATGGTTTGCGGAGGTCACTTCACATTGGCAGATCCCCTGAGGTGCCTAAACAGTTTAGCTTTCCCACATGGGACACCATTTTGGAAACTAGACCCCTCAAGAAATTTATTAAAATATTTGGTAAGCACCTTGAACTCAAAGGTGCTGCACAGAATTTTATAACATTGAGCCATGAAAATGAAAAAATACATTTTTAACCACAAAACTGTTGTGTTAACCACACAGTTTTCAAATTCACTAGGTACCAGGAGATAATGGACCACATAATTTGTTGTGCAATTTCTCCTTACTATGTCAATGCCCCGATTGTGATTGAAAACAACTTTTCAGGGACAGTACATGTACTGCCCCGCGCTCGGCTGCAGCCGAGCCGCTCGGATCCGGGCTCGTTGGTGGGTGGCTCAAGCGCCTCCGGACCCGGGGTCACTTCGCTCTGAAAAGGGATGCTGGCGTTTTTGGTGGGGGGTTAGGTAGTTGCACGGCTGGAGCCGCGCTTGAGTTCGTGACGCCACCCACGGGATGTGGTGAAGGTAGACACCACCGCTGCAGTTACAGGGCACCCGAGGGAGATGGTTATGCAGCAAGATGTTAACCCCTCTGTTGGAAGGGATGATGGCCCCGGGACCCGTTGGGGGTAGCTGGGCGGAGTAGGGCGGTGCACGGCCGGATAGCACTGTTGTACTCACTGTTATTGACACACACAAGTCTCTGGTAAACCAAGTTGATGGTGGTCGGTGCCCGCAGCCGGCTGCGTCTGGTCCCCCACCCGGTTCGGTGGTCTTGGCCTTTCTCCTGCACCATGTAGTGTATTTGGGCTGCCTGCACTTCAGCAACGGGAGTCCGCTCCCTGGCTGTGTGAATGTCGGGAGAGCCCTTTTGCCCGCAGACGTTGGCCCATGGGATCTCTTTGCCTGTGCGGTGGCTTTCTATCCCCCTCAGTGGGCTGTTGTCTTCAGTCGGGACTTGGGTGGGAAAGGACCTATAGTCCAGACCACAATCAGTTAATTAAGTCAGTCCAGTGGATTCTGGACCTCGTTTCAGGTTATGAGTACCCCCCTGTGGGCTCCGGTTTCCGAGTCAGTTCCCCGGGTCGGTATCGGCGGGCCACTACCCTGTCCCGGTCCACCACGGTTCCACCGAGCCGTCTTCCCGGCTCCTGCAGGCTAAGGCCACCGTTTGCCTCCTAGCCAAAGATGCCCGGGCTCCAACCCCGGCACCTGTCAGACTCCTCTCACTACTCAACACTTCCACTGATCATCTCACTCACTGACTGAACACTCTTTTCCTGCCTCAGGCCCTCTGGACTCCTCGGTGGGTGCGGCCAACCACCTGGCTCTGCTCCCTGGTGTGTCCATAAATCACTGAGGGAGGTGACTAGGTTTTTATGGTTGGCTGGTGTTACCTTACTAGGGGACAGGTGTAATGCGGGGGTCTATCTGTGACTACCTGGCTAGTCCAGGGCATCACATACAAAGTGAAGAAGGGAAGGAGTGCCAAATTGGAGCACAGGTTTTGCTGGTTTTCTTATTTGAGGGAGGAGCAATAACAATTTTCCACAGCCTTTTTGCTACCAGTAACGTGGAAGCCCCCAATATTTCCATTAACAGATGACGAACCTGAGTATGGGCTTGTGTATTTGTTGGTTCGATTGAATGCTATTTGGTGGCAATTTGAGTACAGAACATTTTAAATCAAGTCATAGTTATCTTGTGCTCTATGCTGAGCACTTACATCGGGGATTCCATCTACAGTATGTTGCGGCTTATAAAACGCAGCAGATTAGAAGATGTACCACAAATTTAGAGGAAGAAAATAGGAAAAAAAATAATTTTTATTGTTAAATAGAGGGCCGTCTTATAATCTGGATATAGCTCACCAGGTTGGCGGCACAGCAGTGCAGCAGGGTCACAGGAGCCACGGTCACAGCTGAAGAATGTTGATAGCTGCATGAGTGTGGCAATGCTGAGGGCCTGGTGCTGGGAGGAGGGAGTATTGTGGCGGTGCGATGCAGGCACCATTAATCTCCAGGCAGGTGATGCAATGAACTACAGGAAAATGACAGATCTGAATCTGAGCATGTGCTGCCTCCACAGCCATTTTCCTGAAGCCCATTGCGTGCACTGCCCGGACATCAATGGCGCCGCATCGCACTGCTGTGACTACCCCTCCTCCCATGTCCACAGCATTGCCTCACTCATGCTACTGCCTCTGACCTTTGTAAAGCACCAGGGAGGGGCAGTCGTAGGCAAGGGTCATGGCAGAGGTCCTCAACCCACCCTGGCAGAGTACAAACATGGGGGGCAGAGTGGAGTAGGTGTTATGCGGTGGTGGTGTGGAGGTGGTACCTTCTGACTGCTGCGCTTTCACTTCTTCAGCTAGCTTCTCCGCCTCCCGTACACTTCTATGGGCCTCGTGCCCTGTACGCTCAGTAAGCAGATGACTACTGGGTAACACTTGAACAATTTTACTGAATAATTGCTTAACATACGTTTTCCATTTCTTCATTATAGAGACATCATCATCAGCACTGTCATCTTTCATGCACATCATCTTCTGTATCTGACCATACTCTACAGGAACGGCCGTAATGTATCTGTATACATACTCTTCTGTTCCTGTGCTGATGAGCCAACCTCTCACTTAACCGTTGCTGGACTGTTACTTCCTATTACACCTTCAGCTTCAATCCTCCCTCCTGTGACCCCACCCCACTGCCTCCACCACCCTCCCCTCGGTGAGCTTTATCCAGATTTTAAGATGCACCCTCATTTTGCCACCCATTTTTTGGGGGGAAAAAGTGTGTGTTATAATCTGAAAATATGCTGCTTCTTTGAAATGTGTGATTCAGGTGAAATCGCTGATAGAATCATTCACTAATTAGACAGCACAATTACTCCGGACTCCATTTGGCCTCTTTTAAGAGGTGTTCCTCTTTTTTCATAGGTGAAAAAAAACTGTTGATGTATATTCCAGAATAACTATGCACCGTAATGCGATCTTTGGAAAGAAGAATGAAAAAATCAAGGGCTGGAGAAGAATTGGCTTTATTTATTTTAACCATGCACTTATGTGAGCTCTTGTTTTTTGCAGGATGAGTTGGAGTTTTTATTGGTACCATTTTGGGCCACATTTTTTTTTATCGCTTTCTATTCTACTTTTTGTGAGAGAGAATAAAAAAAAATCAAAAAAAAAATCCAGGACTTGTTTTTGTTTTTTGCTATGCCGTTCATGATGTTATAAAAGTGATAAGACAGATTTATTCTTCCGGTCAGTACGATTACAATGATGCTATAGTTATATAGTTTTTTCATGTTTTGCCATTTTTACACCATGAAACTATTTTATAGACAAAAAACACAATTTTTGCTTTGCTGTATTTTGAGAGCTGTAAATTTTTTATTCTTTCGCTCAAAAAGCTGTATGATTGCCTTTTTATTTGTGGGACAAGATTTTGTTGTTAGCCGTACAATTGTTATTTATATATGACTTTTTGATACGTTTTGTCTACATTTTTGTCAGATGCTTAATGAAAATGTAGCACCCCTGAGACCCTCAGGGCACTACAGGGAACTGCATCCTCTTGGGGATGCAGGACCTACCCCCTGGGACCTGGAGTACGAGTGCCGATTCCACCAAAACACAATCTAAATCCTAGTTATCCTCTCCACACTGGGCATAGAGGGTTAACCATGTAAGGGGATGGTCGCCATGGGAACGAGTCCCGGGTATAGCCAGCCTGGTGGGAGGGGTCAGCAGTCAGTCAGTAAGAGTCAGTTGAGAGTCGGGAGAACACAGGAGAGGTGTATAGACGTGCCTGAGCTGGTACGTGTAACGGTGACCCCGGGGGCACAGGAGAGAGGTCTTCAGGACGGGTACTGAGATACCGCTGGGACCAGAGCACGAATGGGATACAGGGCCCTAGGTCAAGCGCAAGTTTTACACTGTTTGGCAAATACCTGCCCGGTGAGGACACCTCCATCGACTTCACCGAACCAAATAATCCGGGGGCATCAGCAGTAAACTAGTATCGTGGTTCAGACACTTACCTCCCCGCAGGGTTCGCACTGCCCGCCGAACGGAGAAGGAGACTATACCCCAAAAGGGACAGTCAGGGCCCCCAAACGCTCCACGCTACGGGGACCCAATCAACTGAGAGTGACGGGGAAAGAGCAACCTGGATCACTACATTGGCACTGGTCCTCCTGGGACCTGAACCAGCAACCCCTGGGTCCACAGTGAGTAGAGACTGTTAAAGACAACCTGGTGTTGTCTCCATTATTGCCCCATTACATCTCCCAGGCGCACCCCTCCTGCGGAGGGCCTACCATCACAGCTGCCACTACCACCAGCCCTGGGAGTACCCACATTGAGCAGCGGTGGTTCTCCATCCTTAACCACAACCCGCCGGTGGAGTCACATGACAAAAACTCTTATCTCCCCTGTAAGTACCCCCATTTCCAAAAGGGGCCCAGAGCACGAGTACTTCCTTCTCTGGACGACACAAAAAGAGTTTTTCCTGTGTTTTTTTTATTTATTTACTATGGTGTTAAGTTTACTGGTTAACTAGTGTGAAAGTGTTGCAGATTAGGTTGTTTTGGATGCAGTGATACCAAATACGTGTACTTTTTGTTTATTTGTTTACACAAATGTAAATATTTATTGGAATATTTTTGGGGGACATTACTTTATAGTGTTCTGATCACAGATAAACTGTACTGCAAAGCTTAATCACGGCAGTACAGTGTAGCTCCCTCTTGAAAAAGCTGGCGCGAAACGTACGTCGGGGAAAGGAGAGGTTCATTCACTACTCAGGTATTTACTGATTTTTGGAAAATGTCCTGCATTACAATATTGCTATATCTCTCTTTCGTGCGGTAGATTCCGCGATGGTGCGGGTTACTGCCGGACATGCATCTTGAATATAGATGGTGTTACCTAACATTAGTATCCACTTCTGGCAGGCGGTATAGTTGAATTTATTGGCTTACCGGCCGATTGGTTGATGAGAACCTGTCTTATTTATAATATACCTTATCTAAGGTGAAAAATTATGGTATCTTGCCTATCAATCGGCTGATGGGATCAATATTACCATCTCAACATTAGTACCACGTTTTCTAATTTTTTTGTCTTTTCTTCGATTTTATGAAGGGAGTAAGGCGGTGAGACACATGGAGATTTGATATAGTATACCTTTTGGGGATTGATTCTCTCCAAATGTTGTCTCATCATGGGCTTGTGATAATTTTCCTATATGCCCCCCTCCTTTCTCTCTTTGAAGGGGGGGGGAAATAGATGTGGGACATCACCTACCACACTTGTATATTTTGATAATTCTAGTAAGTGGTACCCTGCAATTTTGTATAAATAGGATACTATGATGAGTGGTTTGATCTTTTTCTGTACTTTATGAGATGATGTCAAAAGAGAATGTAATGCAATTAATGAAATTGTTTATAAGGACTAACTATTTTTGAACTTTCCTGAACCTGAAACATGTATGGATGTAACAAGGTCTCCTTTGTGGTGTGTTTTCTGTCTGAATAAAAATGTCACAATAAAAATCTTTGAATTTATTCTATAATGGTTGTAATTTTCTAGTGTTTCTTCAAAATACCCAGGTTTTTACCTAAGGGTACTTTGTTTTATATAGTTGCTTCTTTGAAGGCTACTAGATTAATTTTGGACTTTGTGTGTTTCTGTACTTTGAAAGCCTGAATTATCATGCTGCAGGCATGGTCCCTCACAGTTCCTGTAGTTGAGTGAATCAGAGGTTGTCATGATGACCTTGGGTCATCATGTCAATTATCATTCTTTCGTGATTACATCACAGGGGTCCCGATCGGAGGGGAGAAGAAGCACAATCTCTCTCCAATCCCCTAAGTGTCGTGATGGATAATGAGCGTGACATTTATGGGGTTAAAAAGTCAGGAATGGAGCACAGACCATCCTTGGCTGTGAAGGCCAGAGTTCGGATGTCGTAAATCCGTTCCATGGCAGCGATTGCACAGGGGACACAGCGCCGATTCTCGCACGATTGCTAGATCATACATATACCTCCTAGGTCAAAAAGTACCTCTGATCTAGGATGTATCTGTGGCGCCCCTGACGTGGTCAGGCACCACTGAGTACTACACACATGCTGGGGGCAGTACAATACAGGTAATCCAGAAGGCTGATGGAGGTGTGACTACACAGGTGCATAGTAATCAGGTCTCACACATCTACCTTTGATTGGACCCCTGGGGAATCCAGGAGGGGGCGTGCCCTCCATGTGCACTCAGGGGGTGTGGTGGAGAGTCTGGTTGCTAGGCTGCGTAGGCAGACAGAGTAGAGAGGAGTGAGCCGAGTCTGAAGTGGAGCTCAGGGAGAGCAGACGCAAAGAGGAGACCTGAGGCTGCCACTTGCCAGACAACGTACGCGCAGTGACTACCAGCGGGGGAGATCGGTCACCTGGTAGTACCACCTGAAATCCACCCAAGGCTAGAGAGAGCAAAGGGGTGGCAGAGTAAGGGGACTGCCAGGTAGGTACCAGGCCCGCAAGGGTAACAGGTCCCAGTGCAGAGGTTTATCCAATTTTCTCCTGCCAAACCTGCCGGTGGGGGCACTTCAGACCAACGCCATACCACCATAGAGTCCGCAGCCACGTACCAAAGAGAGGGCCGGCCCATAGTTCACAGGAGGCAAGCAGCCGGAGTGACCTGGTCCAGGCTACAAGCAAACGGGCCAAAAAGAAGGGGAGAGAGGCATCAGCAACTTCCCTGGGCGACCCCAGCAGGACTTCAAGTAGGGGTCACCCCAAAAAACACAGGGCTAGGAAGGCGAGTTGGTAGTCACCCTCATCAGCCAGCTGGAAGGATACCTGGTTCCAGCCTGGTTCATCCCAGCTATGCCCGGGTTACTCACCCTGCCATCAACTGTGAGTAAAAACCCTGAAAGACTGCCTGGACTGTGTTTGAGTCATTCTGCGCCTTGTGGTTCCACACACTTACACAGGGCCCTGGGACTTGCCTCACTCTCGGGAGGCCACTACAACTGACTGCACCCACCATCAGCCCCAGGCACCCCTTAATCTGCAGTGGCGGTCACCATGACCGCAATACCGAGAGTGGCGTCACGAAAATCCTAAAGAGAAGGTTCCCAACCTGTGACCAGACTGTTCCTCCACGTGGAGTCCCTGAAGGTAATGCACCGACACAACACCGGTGGGGCTCCACATCTGGTGTCACGAACAGGATAAGGACTAGACCTGTAAAGACAGGTGACCATGTGCCTTGGCGATCCGCTTAAAAAGTTTGAAGCGCCGCCATATTGCCACCATGAGAAGCACACCAAAGAACAACAGGAGCCCGCGCTAGAAGAAGTTGCCGCCCACGAAGAGGTGTGGCTACCCATAGAACCCCTGCAGAGTCCTGACCTCGTAAGTGATGATAGCGGAGGTGTGCAGAGACGGCGGGAAGGAGAAGGAGTCTCAAGCCTGTTGCTGGGAGAAGAGCTAAAGGAAGACGCAGAGGAAATGGTGTCCGCATACAAGGACCCAGGGCCAGGCTCCGCTGCCTGGTGGGACTGGGAACTTGATCAATGGTGTGAAAGGCTGGAGGCTCGAGTGATGCAGAAAATTCAAGAAGCCGGTGCAGAATTGCGAGAAATGGCTGGAGTCGCTTGGGCCCATGAGAAGTGGACGGCAAGGAGGGCGACACGCGGAGCAGCGACTGCCCAAACACCGGTGATGCCGTCAAGGGGTGAGTCATCTGATGCCCCTGCCTGCGTGGGTGCCGCGATCCCAGCTGCCACGCCCTCAGTCCCCGGAGAGACGCCCGGTGCGGCGACGCTGACCCAGGCCGCCGCCACGCAAGGCGCGGCCTGCCAAGACCAGGCCGTAGCCACGCCAGGCTCGGCCCGACAAGTCCAGGCCGCCGCCATGCTAGGACCAGCCCGCCAAGATCCTGCCGCAGCAGTGACCCTCATCCACGCCGCCGGAGCGACGCTGACCCAGGCCGCCGCGATGCTAGGCTCGGCCCGCCAAGACCAGGCCGCAGCCCTGCCAGGCGCGGTCCGCCAAGACCAGGCCGCAGCCACGCCAGGCTTGGTCCGACAAGTCCAGGCCGCCGCCATGCTAGGACCGGCCCGCCAAGATCCTGCCGCAGCAGCGACGCTCATCCACGCCGCAGGAGTGACGGTGACGCAGGCCGCCGCCATGCTGGGTACGGCCCACCAAGACCAGGCCACCGCCATGCTGGGCGCGGCCCGCCAAGACCAGGCCGCAGCCACGCCAGGCTCGGCTTGCCAAGACAAGGCCGCAAGGCCATCTACCCCGGCCTGTAAGGCCAGAGCAGACACCGCTCCCCAGTCCAGGAATCGGGTCCCAAGTCCCCACCGGAAGAGGAAGACCCAGTGTTTCTGTAGTTTAAGGCGGATTTGGAAGCACTGTTCCCCAAGGAAATGGTGAACCACCATCTGCTCCCCTGGCGCTCACCCAGAGTGTACTCAGTGACTCCCTCAGCTGATGGCCCCCCACCTTGGCCTGCTGATGAAAATCCATCCCCAGTGCTGCCGCAAGAGGAGTGCTCAGAAGAACAAAGGGGGAGGGGAGGCCAGGAGGCTGAGGAGCTGACCCCAGAGCCATCAGCAGTGGATGCAGCACCAGGCCCAGAGCTAGAGATGCTGCCGTATTCCCGCTGGGAAGAGAGCCCGACACCCCCTGCTGAAGAAGAGCTGACTGTCTTCATGCCCAGTATGTACATCACCTTGGAGCCTGCAAGCAGTGAGGTGGCAGTCCAGCAGAATCCCGCCCGCAAGACACGGCGCCGCAGCAGAACGAAGTTTTCCCCTGCACAGCAGTCTTCAGATAAGAAGGACAAAGTAACAGCCAGAGACTTGGAGGAGAATCAGTCTTTAAGGAGAGCTAAATCCCAGGTCAGAGGTCCTCTTTGCCGTGGAGTTGTGGAGGAGTTAAATTTGAAAAGTGGATACGGCTTTATTGTAGCACCCAGCATGAAGGAAGGGATATTTCTAAGCAGGAGAGACGTCCGTTCCCATTTGCCCAGAGGACACCCTGGCAGAAACTTACAGATGGAAGATCTGGTCGAGTTCACAAAGCACCAAGGTGAACGCGGTTGGTATGCACTGGATGTGGTGCTATGCCCTAGGAATCTTACCAGCAATCCTACTGTTCCAATTCAGTCTACAAAGTTATTAGAAAAGAAAAGAACAGAGCAAGACACAGAAATAGAAGGTAAAGACAAAGAACCAATTCATGACACTACTACCGATGACGACGACAGAAATGTAGAGAACGAGAGGTGCCACAGCCCTACAGGCCAAAGGTACAGAGGAGGAATCCATGTAAAGTAAAGTAAAAAGTAAAGCAAGTTACAGTTTTTGAAGTTTGCAACGTTTTAAGTTTTAAGTGATGTGCCCACATGAACTTTTGTGAGAAACTACCCTTTGCACTTTGAAAACAAAGACCATAGGCTATGAAGTGGCTATAGCCACAAACTCTCGCAGTGTGAATAGTTACCTTGAGTGGTACCACCACCAGAGCCAGCCTGTTTAGGGGCCTGGCTCGCCTGTGACCAGGGAGCACTTATGTTTATGGGGCCTGGCTCTCCACCACAAAGAGGGTACCTGGTCAGCACCAACTGTGGAGGCCGCCTTTACATCCTGCCAGAAGAGGCTGAAGGCGCGGCTCCACCAGGCCAGGTATACCCTGAAAACCACCAGACCAAGAAAGCCGCCTCTACATCCTACCAGAAGTGGCCGAAGGCGAGGCTCAACAGGAGAGGAAGATTGGAGGAAATTTCTGGGGAAGCGGATGGCCCAGACCTGGTTGCTAAAAGGACCGGTGACTTGCCTCCTGAGAGGGTTTTGGGTGGGTTAACGGACTTGTGGGTGGAGGGTGGTGATGTATGGTACCTGGTGGTTTTAAAATGTTTTAAAATGTTTTACTGTTTAATGCATTTAAAATATTGTCTTGCAGCCTGAGGACGTGCTGGTGATAACTAAGGGGGAATGTGGCGCCCCTGACCTGGTCAGGCACCACTGAGTACTGCACCCATGCTGGGGGCAGTACAATACAGGTAATCCAGAAGGCTGACCGAGGTGTGACTACACAGGCGCATAGTAATCAGGTCTCACACATCTACCTTTGATTGGACCCCTGGGGAATCCAGGAGAGGGCGTGCCCGCCATGTCCACTCAGGGGGTGTGGTAGAGAGTCTGGTTGCCAGGTTGCATAGGCAGACAGAGTAGAGAGGAGTGAGCCGAGTCTGAAGTGGAGCTCAGGGAGAGCAGACGCAAAGAGGAGACCTGAGGCTGCCGCTAGTCAGGACACATATGCGCAGTGACTACCGACAGGGGAGATCGGTCACCTGGTAGTGCCACCCGAAATCCACCCAAGGCTAGAGAGAGCAAAGGGGTGGCAAAGTAAGGGGACTGCCAGGGAGGTACCAGGCCCGCAAGGGTAACAGGTCCCAGTGCAGAGGTTTATCCAATTTTCTCCTGCCAAACCTGCCAGTGGGGGCACTTCAGACCAACGCCATACCACCATAGAGTCCGCAGCCATGTAGCAAAGAGAGGACCCATAGCTCACAAGAGGCAAGTAGCCGGAGTGACCTGGTCCAGGCTACAAGCAAACGGGCCAAAAAGAAGGGGAGAGAGGCATCAGCAACTTCCCTGGGCGACCCCAGCAGGACTTCAAGTAGGGGTCACCCCAAAACACCCAGGGCTAGGAAGGCGAGTTGGTAGTCAACCTCCTTAGCCAGCTGGAAGGATACCTGGTTCCAGCCTGGTTCATCCCAGCTATGCCTGGGTTACTCACCCTGTCATTCTGCGCCTTGTGGTTCCACACACTTACACAGGGCCCTGGGGCTTGCCTCACTCTCAGGAGGCCTCTACAACTGACTGCACCCACCATCAGCCCCAGGCACCCCTTAATCTGCAGTGGCGGTCACCCTGACTGCAATACTATGAGTGGCGTCACGAAAATCCTAAAGAGAAGGTTCCCTACTTGTGACCAGACTGTTCCTCCACATGGAGTCCCTGAAGGTATTGCACCAACACAACACCGGTGGGGCTTCACATATCAGTACGTCAAAGGTCGGAAAGTGGTTTATGGATAGACATGTTTGAACACATATTTGAACAAGTACTCTTGCATCATGTTGTTGAAATGCTGCCTACCGCTAATACGGATGGTATAAGATGGTGTGCCGCAAGTTGTAGCATGTTGAAGATGTTTTTTCATTTCAGCCATGTTATATCTTCTTTTCAAGGTGATGCCGGTGCACAGGGCCGTATTTACCACTAGGCACCCATAGTCCAATGCCTGGGGCGGCGCGTTGCAGGGGGGCGTTGCGGATTGCAGGGGGCGTGCCACCAATTCTGGCTGCAAAAAAATTTTTTTTTACATCCTCCCCCCTTTTACACAGTCTATTAATTCCGCTGTTTTTTCGGAAGGGGGGTGGGCGGAAGAGGCGCACCTCCATTATCTGTATCTGCGTCTTTAAAACGTGAATACAAATAAACTCCGAGCGCCGATCAGAGAGAGCTGATTGACCTCAGAAGTGCCGGAGCCTGCACTTCCGGGGTCAGAGGCGAGCCAATCAGTTCCGTGTTGTGGCGTCCCATGCTGTAGAGACAGCGGAGGACAGAAGAAAACTCACTGCAGCCAGCAGCAGGAGGAGGAGGAGGACGGACACCGGAGGAGGAGCAGCAGCAGCAAGAGAAGGAGAAGGAGGGCAAGGGTGGCAGAGGCGGGCACAGGAGCAGGTAACCGCTGGCAGAGTTCCTAATGATGTGAAGTAAGGATTGTGGGGGAGGGGCAGGCGACGCTATAAAGTGTGCATTGTGGGGGAGGGTCAGGCGAGGCTATAAACTGTGCATTGTGGGGAGGGGAGGTGAGGTTATAAAGTGTGTATTGTGGGGGAGGGGCAGGCGAGGCTATAAAGTGTGCTTTGTGGGGGAGGTGCAGGCGAGGCTATAAAGTGTGCATTGTGGGGGAGGGGCAAGCGAGGCTATAAAGTGTGCATTATGGGGGAGGGGCAGGCGAGTCTATAAACTGTGCATTGTGGGGAGGGGAGGTTATAAAGTGTGCATTGTGAGGAAGGGGCAGCAAAGGCTATAAAGTGTGCATTGTGGGGGAAGGGCAGGCAAAGCTATACAGTGTGCATTGTGGGGGAGGGGCAGGCGAGGCTGTAAAGTATGCATTATGGGGGAGGGGCAGGAGTGGCTATAAAGTGTGCATTGTGAAGGAGGGGCAGGCGAGGCTACAATGTGAGGATTGTGGGGAAGGGGCAGGCAGAGGCTACAATGTAAGGATTGTGGGGCAGGGGTATGTAGAGGCTATAATCTGGGGATTGCGGGGGAGAGGCAGGCGAGGCTATGAAGTGTGCATTGTGGGGGAGGGGCAGGAAGAGGCTATAGACTGAGGATTAGGAGGCCTATTGTAGTCTGGGGAGTAGGGGGCCTATAACTCTAGACAGTAGTTAGGGGATATAGGGTTATAGTCTTAGAATTAGGGGACTTATTGCTATTGGAGGGGGGGTTAACAGATACTGTTGCCATAGGAGGGGGGTTAATGGAGCCTGTTGCCGTAGGAGGGGGCTTAGGCTGGTTTCACACATCCGGCTTTTCGCCGGATTTGGCGCACGCTAGTTCAGTGTATACAGTACAATGGCAGTGCAACAAGCGGCGGTCACATGCTGTCATGTGACCCGGAAGTTGCCGCACTGCCATTGTACGGTATACACTGTACTGGCGTGCACCTAATCCAGCAAACCGGCGAAAAGCCGGATGTGTGAAACGGGCCTTAACAGAGCCTGTTGCCATAGGAGGGGGGTTAACGGAGACTGTTGCTGTAGGAGGCGGGTTAACGGAGCTCGTTGCCGTAGGAGGGGGGTTAATGGAGCCATATAAGCAGCAGGAGAAAAAACATTAGGCACTCACCCTGGTTTGCTTGTGTAGGTTTATGATTTATTCAATCATTCGGGCTTACATGTGCATAGGGGCTGGTGGGGAGGGAGAGGACGCTAGACACGTCCAACGACGACGGCCGTTTCACACCCGTCTGGTGCTTCAGCTGGTCTCGATTAGTCTGACATCATGTCCGTTATAACCACAGTAACCATGTGGCTGATGTCAAAAATGATTTAAAAAGATTAAAATCAAAAACACGTAATAAATATTACAAAAAAGAGTGATAGTAAAGTATTGGCAAGATATATCAACATATTATAGCACTTTATGCATAACACAATAAATGTTCAACCTAGGAACACACTTAATTCATTTTTGTCATTTAGTCCCAATGGACCTAAAGCATTGAATTTCATTATATATTCTGCCTCTTTTCTGAGCAGATTTTTATGCGTGTCCCCTCCTCTGGCTGAAGGTTTAATCAAATCAATACCTGCAAAAGATAATACATCAGGATTGGCATTATGAGCTTCTTTTACATGGTTGATTAACCTCGTCGCACCCACTCCATTCAATATGGAGTTTCTGTGCTCTCTGAACCTCACAAAAAGCTGCCGTATAGTTTTCCCGATATAAAAGTGTTTGCATGGGCAAAATATCGCGTATACCACCATTTTGGTCCTGCAGGTAATCAGATGTCTAATAGTATGTGGATGACCACCGATTTCTAAAGCTCTGCCTGTTATATGAAAATGGCAAAATGAGCAATTTCCACATCTGAAATTACCTGCAGGACCAGCATGGTGTAGCCAATTCATCGGTGGCATATAACGCTTTCTGATCAAAAAATCCCCAATATTCCTACATCTTCTATGTGTGACCAAGGGTTTATTTAAAGCTATATCTCTGAGTTCCTGAATGCCTTCAATTATGTGCCAATTTTTAATTATGACTGTTTTTATTGTTTGATCCATGGGGCCATATTTGAAATTAAATACAAACCGATCTAATTGTTTTTTTGCTGTTATCTGAGACTCATTGTTATTATAGGACTTATTATCATGCTGAATTTTTTCCTCTGCTTGCTTCTGCATAGTATCTATCAATTTTAAAGGGTATCCTCTTTCAAGAAAACGTTGTTTGAGAGCCGATGTCTGGACCCGCAATGTATCCGGATTATTTGTAATTCTGTTTAGTGTCAAAAATTGACTATATGGGACTGATTTCAAGACGTGTCCAGGGTGGGCACTTTTGTAGTGCAATAATGCGTTTACAGTAGTTGGTTTCCTATAGAGTTCTCTTGAAATCAGTCCTTCATGGGCTATCAATTTTACATCCAGGAACTCTATAGTTTTTTCACCAAAAAAAATATGTAAACAACATATTGCATTTATTCTCGTGATTTAAATATGTCACAAAAGATTTAAATTGTTCTTGATCTCCGTCCCATATAATGAGCACATCATCTAGGGAAGGAGTCTTGCGAGGGTAATTTGCATATTCCCAGTGCCTTCTGGGATAAGTGAAGAGTCACCGCGAGCTCAAGGAGAACCGGGTTTTGGCCGTTACAGCCGGAAGGAAGACTTCTGCAAACCTGAATTTTGGCCCGTCTTCTTCATTGGGAGCGTGAGTGAGCAAAGTGTGAGCAAAAGTAAGTGTGAGTAGAATTGTTTTTATTTAGTTGTTTAATTACTTAACATTTGTTTAGTGCTATCCCCATTAGAAAATGTGCTCCACTATTGCTAATGCGATCCAGTGTACATCTTGTCTCATGTATGCAGTCCTTGAAAAGCCGTTCGAGATGTGCGCAAGTTGCACATTTGGAAGCCCAGATACTGGGTCTAAATGAGCAGCTGGCAACTCTGAGATGCATTAGCAATATGGAAAGGAGTTTGCTGCTCACTGAGCAGCAGCCTGCTGGGTCAGATGTGGGGGAGGATCATAGTAGGGAGTGGCAGGACGGTGAGGTAGGTAGCTGGGTGACAGTTAGAAAGGGGGGTAAAGGGAAAAGTGCTAGGAAGGCTAGTCCTGAACTGACACACCCCAATAGGTTTGCAAACTTGGCAGATGAGGGGGATGTCACTACAGGGGTAGCATTGCTGCAGCAAGGCATGACCTCTGAACGCCAGAGGAGTGTCTGCTCCAGTAAGGGGGGGAATAGGAGTGCAGGGCAGGCAAGACAGGTACTGGTAGTGGGGGACTCAATTATTAGGGGGACAGATAGGGCAATCTGTCACAAAGACAGGGATCGCCGAACAGTGTGTTGTCTTCCTGGCGCTCGAGTTCGGCACATCACTGATCGGGATGACAGATTACTGGGAGGGGCTGGGGAGGACCCAGCGGTCATTGTACCCATTGGCACAAATGACAAAGTTAGTGGTAGGTGGAAGGTCCTTAAAGATGATTTCAGGGAATTAGGTTGTAAGCTTAAAGCATGGACCTCAAAGGTGGTATTTTCGGAAATACTACCTGTGCCACGAGCCACACCAGAGAGGCAAAGGGAGATCAGGGAGGTTAACAGGTGGCTTAGGAATTGGTGTAGGAAAGAGGGTTTTGGGTTCCTGGAGAATTGGGCCGACTTTTCAGTTGGCTACAGATTCTATGCTAGGGATGGGCTGCATCTTAATGGGGAGGGTGCAGCTCTGCTGGGGCAGAAAATGGCTAGAAGGTTGGAGGAGTGTTTAAACTAGGAATGGGGGGCGAGGGTATTCACTTTATAGAAGGGGAATGTAGTGCAGATAGTGAACAGGGCACAAGTAATGAAATTGGGGGTGGTACGGGGGGGGGGGAAGGGTTAGGACAGTTAATACAGTAAGCAGGAATACAGGTACAGAGTCATACGTAACGTGCATGTACACTAATGCCCGAAGCCTCACAAATAAGGTGGAGGAATTAGAATTAATATTGTTGGAAGAAAATTATGATATAGTGGGGATATCAGAGACATGGCTGGATGAGAGCTATGACTGGGCTGTTAATTTACAGGGTTATAGCCTATTCAGGAATGACCGTACAAATAAGCGAGGGGGAGGTGTGTGTCTATATGTAAAATCATCCTTAAAACCCATCCTGCGTGACAACATATGTGAGGGTACTGAGAATGTAGAGTCCCTATGGGTGGAGAAAAGGGGGGGGAGAATGAATAATAAAATACTGATAGGGGTGTGTTATAAGACGCCGAATATTATGGAAGAGGTAGAGAATCTCCTCATAAAGCAAATTGATAAAGCAGCGAGTCTCGGAGAGGTAATTATTATGGGGGACTTTAACTATCCTAATATAAATTGGGGAACAGAAACTTGCAGTTCCAGCAAAGGAAATAGATTTTTGATAAGAATGAAAGATAATTACCTTTCATAAATGGTACAGGACCCCACAAGAGGGGGAGCACTACTAGACCTTGTACTAACCAATAGGCCAGACCGCATATCAAATATACAAGTTGGGGGTTACTTGGGGAATAGTGATCACAACATAATAAGTTTTCATGTATTCTTTAGTAAGATGTCTAGTAGAGGGGCTGCAAGGACACTAAACTTCAGGAAAGCAAATTTTAAACGGTTGAGAGATGATCTTAGTGCAATAAACTGGGATGATGTACTAAGTAATAAAAGTACACAAAGCAAATGGGAGACTTTTATGAGCATCCTGAATAGGGCTTGTGCAGAAAATATACCCTATAGGAACAAACATGCTAGAAATAGGAGGAAACCCCTATGGCTAAATAGAGCTGTAAGGGAAGCAATAAAAGAAAAACAGAAAGCCTTAAAAGAATTAAAGAGGGTAGGTAGTGATGAGGCATTATATAATTATAGAAAATTAAATAAAATATGTAAAAAGCAAATTAAGTTAGCTAAGTTTGAGACAGAGAGACTCATTGCGAGAGAAAGTAAAAATAATCCTAAAATATTCTTTAACTACATAAACAGTAAAAAACTGAAAAGCGATAGTGTTGGCCCCCTTAAAAATAGTCTTGGTGAAATGGTGGAAGGGGATGAGGGTAAAGCCAACCTGCTGAATGACTTTTTTTCTATGGTTTTTATACAAGAAAATGCCATGGCAGATGACATGACCAGTGATACCATAAATTCACCCTTGAATATTACCTGCTTAACCCAGCAGGAAGTACGCCGCCGCCTCGAAATCACTAAGGTTGACAAATCTCCGGGCCCGGATGGCATACACCCCAAAGTACTACAGGAATTGAGTTATGTGATAGCTAGACCATTATTTTTAATCTCAGATTCCTTAATAACAGGGTCGGTACCGCAGGACTGGCGTATAGCAAATGTGGTGCCAATATTCAAAAAGGGGACAAAAACTGAGCCGGGAAATTATAGGCCGGTAAGTTTAACCTCTACGGTTGGTAAAATCCTTGAGGGTTTCTTGAGAGATGCTATACTGGAGTATCTCAAGAAAAATAACCTTATGACAGAGAATCAACATGGGTTTATGAGGGATCAATCCTGTCAAACTAATTTGATCAGCTTCTATGAAGAGGTAAGTTCAAGCCTGGACCAGGGAAATGCAGTGGATGTTGTGTATATGGACTTTTCAAAAGCTTTTGATACGGTGCCACACTAGTGATGAGCGAGCATGCTTGTAACTACTCGGTACTCGCACGAGTATCGCTGTACTCGGGCTGCTCGGCGGGGACCGAGTAATCTCGCGATACTCGTGCTGTACTCGTGGTCTTCATTTCTGCATGTTGGCGCTCTTTTGAGAGCCAGCCCTCATGCAGGGATTGGCTGGCAGACCACTGCAATGCCACAGCCCTGTTAGTTGTGGAATTGCAGTGATTGGCCGGCCTGCACAGCGTGACCGAGCCTTTATATCGGCCGGCGCGCTGTGCTCTGCTCACAGCTATCCAGACTGTCAGTGCAGGGAGAGTGTCGCTGATTCAGGGAAAGCTTTGCGGCCCTTTATAGCTTTTTCAGTTGCAGGGCTGCAAACAGTGTGACCAAAAGTCCTTCTCAGGACTATTCTAGTTGTATAGAGGCAGGCAGGGTATAGCCAGGTCGGAGTACAGTAGCAGAGTCCTTCTCAGGACTATTGTTGCTATATACAGGCAGGGTATAGCCAGGTCTGAATACAGGCTAGTGACCAAAAGAGTCCTTGTCAGGACTATTGTACCAGTATACAGGCAGGCAGGCAGGCAGGGTAGTGGTGACCGTATACCAGCCTTCATCATATCTGGGGCTGGTGTACACAGTGTAAAACAGTCCAGATAGTGTCTGACTTGTCTGTAATTGTCGCTCCCCAAAAAAACCTGTTAGGTTCTTATTGCGTCCGTGCTTGGTTTTTAAAACCGCACGTGTGTGCCTGTTGGTGGCAGCGTACAGGTGCACTTGTGTGCAATTTCCAGAAACTTTGATATAACGCACAAGTAGTGAATATACACGTCAGCAGTGCACAGCATTGCAAAATGCGCAAGGGCATTGGCAAGGAACAAGGAAGTGGACGTGATGGTGGTGCAGGCAGAGGCCCAGGTCGTGGGCAAGCTCTAATTTCGCCACAACAAAGGGCCACATCTAGTCGCTCGCACGTCCTGTCCCAAATTCTTGGGGACCGCAGCAGTACACCGCTCTTGAACCAAGACCAGTGTCAACAGGTTGTTAGTTGGATAGCAGATAATGCTTCCAGTCAGATTGGCACCACCACAAACACTCTGTCTTCCACACGGTCAAGTGTCAGTAGCCGTGATACTGCACCGCACATTTCTGAACCTGATCCTCCTTCCTACCACCAGGCTGAGTACACGTCCTCCTCGGACATTAATGATCCCACACTTGGACACTCGGAAGAGCTGTTCACGTTTCCATTCACACATTCTGGCCTCTCGCCAGCTCATATTGAAGTGGGTCATGAGGAGATCGTCTGTACAGATGGCCAAATATTTGAGCAGCCACGTTCTCACGAAGTTGGCAACGTGTCTCAACAAGTGGTGGACGATGATGAGACACAATTGTCAGGAAGTCAGGAGGAGGAGCAGGGTGCGGAAGAGGAAGACGACGTGGTGGATGATCCAGTAACTGACCCAACCTGGAAGGAGGATATGCAGAGCGAGGACAGCAGTGCACAGGGGGAGGGAGGCGTAGCATCACAACAGGCAGTAAGAAGCAGGGTGGTGGCCCCAGGCAGAAGTCAGGCAACCGTTCCCCGGAACAACACGACGACACAAGGTGCCTGTACAAATGTTAGGTCTTCCCGAGTCTGGCAGTTTTTTAAGTTGGATCCAGATGATTCAAAAAAGGCCATTTGCAACACCTGCCGTGCCAGCATCAGCAGGGGTACCAAAACTAGCAGCCTGACCACCACCAGCATGATCAGGCACATGTCAGCCAAGCACCCGACTTTGTGGGAAGTACAACAGAGTCGAGAAGCAGTGCTTGCTGATGTCACTGCTACGTCTTCGCTGGTTGTGCATGCGAGCCAATCCCCTGTCCATGCTGCCTGCGAACAAGCCTCCTCCACTCCTGCACCTGCAGTTGCCTACGCAGAAAGAACACCATCATCAAGCACGTCCTTGTCCCAGCGCAGCGTTCAGTTATCCATTCAGCAAACCTTTGAACGCAGGCGCAAATACACTGCCAACACCCCACATGCCACAGTTCTAAATGCTAACATTTCGCGACTGCTTGCGCTGGAAATGTTGCCTTTTAGGCTGGTGGAGACAGAAGCATTCCGTGACCTGATGGCAGCAGCTGTCCCACGTTACTCGGTCCCCAGCCGCCACTATTTCTCCCGGTGTGCCGTCCCCGCGTTGCATAACCACGTGTCACAAAACATCACACGTGCCCTGAACAACGCTGTTTCACCCAAGGTCCACCTAACCACAGACACGTGGACAAGTGCTTGTGGGCAAGGCCGCTACATCTCGTTGACGGCACACTGGGTTAATATTGTGGAAGCTGGGACCCAGTCTGAGCGAGGGACGGAACACGTCCTTCCCACACCAAGGTTTGCAGGCCCTACCTCAGTCAGTGTTTCACCCACACTCTACAGCTCCGGAATGTCATGCTCTTCAGCCTCCTCCTCCTCCTGCGCATCCTCATCCACTGTACCCTCCACACCAGTCACAAGCTGGAAGCACTGCAGCACTGCCTCGGCGAAGCGGCAACAGGCTGTGCTGAAGCTAATCTGCATAGGTGACAAACCCCACAATGCAGAAGAGCTGTAGACAGCTCTGAAACAGCAGGCAGATCACTGGCTCACACCTCTGAACCTAAAGCCAGGAAAGGTCGTGTGTGACAATGGCCGGAACCTGGTGGCGGCTTTGAGGCGAGGCCAGCTGACACATGTTCCATGCGTGGCCCATGTGCTCAACCTCGTGGTTCAGCGGTTTCTAAAGTCATACCCAGAGCTGTCTGATCTGCTGGTAAAAGTTCGCCGCCTGTCTGCACATTTTCGAAAGTCACCTACTGCTTCAGCCGGCCTTGCCGGCTTTCAGCGCCGTTTGCATCTTCCGGCTCACAGACTGGTGTGTGATGTCCCCACGTGTTGGAATTCAACTCTGCACATGTTGGTCAGGATATGTGAGCAGAAGAGGGCAGTTGTTGAGTACCTGCATCACCTAAGCCGTCGGGAAATGGGTCAAACTCCACACATAACACCTGAGGAGTGGAGATGGATGTCAGACCTATGTACCATCCTCCAAAACTTTGAGGACTCCACCAAGATGGTGAGTGGTGATGACGCCATTATTAGCGTCACCATACCGCTACTCTGCCTTCTAAAACGGTCTCTGCTGAAAAACAAACATGATGCATTGCAGGCGGAGCGCGATGAGTTGCAGCAAGAAACAGTAGTGGGTGTGGGTGATAACACACAGCCCAGCCTCGTCTCATCACAATGTGCAGTGGAGGACTATGACGAGGAGGAGGATGAAGACATGGAGCAACTCTCCGGCCAAATTGAGGATATGACATGCACACCAGTCATATCCTCGGTTCAGCGTGGCTGGCCAGAGGACAGGGTAGATGAGGAGGAGGAGGAGGAGGAGGAGGAGGACAACATGTTCAGTCATCTTGTTGGTCAGGCTACTGAAGTCCTGGCTGTTAAGAGTCTGGCGCACATGGCTGACTTTATGGTAAGCTGCCTGTCTCGTGACCCTCGCGTTAAGAACATCTTGGCCGACAATCATTACTGGTTGGTAACACTGTTAGACCCACGCTACAAGGAGAACTTTTTGTCTCTTATTCCCGTGGAGGAGAGGTCAACCAAAATGCAGCAGTTCCGAAAGGCCATACTCACGGAAGTAGGCAAAGCATTCCCCTCACAAAACGCTAGCGGCATAGGTCAGGAATCAGTGGACAACCGAGGCGTACAGCCGAGAGAGGCACAAGTCCAATCCGCCAGAGGTAGGGGAACAGTCTTTAAGATGTGGGACAGTTTTCTCAGCCCCTCACGTACCACAGCCCCTGAGGTGCGGGGTAGTGCCACAAGAAATCCTAAGTTTGCCCAGATGCTGAAGGAGTACCTTGCAGATCGAACAACTGTACTCCGACATTCCTCTGTGCCTTACAATTATTGGGTATCCAAGCTGGACACGTGGCATGAATTGGCTCTCTACGCCTTGGAAGTCCTGCCCTGCCCTGCTGCTAGCGTTTTGTCAGAGCGTGTTTTTAGTGCCGCAGGTGGAATCATTACAGATAAACGCACCTGCCTGTCAACTGAAAATGCTGACAGGCTGACTCTGATCAAGATGAACAAGGGTTGGATTGGGCCAGACTTCACCACACTACCAGCAAATGAGAGCGGAATTTAAAGTTTGCCATGTACCTCCACTCACCCATGGGTACACACTTCTGGACTTTGGATAATCGCTGGACTGCTCCTCCTTCTCCTCATGCGCCACCATGATGATGACCGTTACAAATTGCAATACTTAGGCCTTTGTTTCAGGTACACCCCCAGTGGTAAATTTTTTCGCCCATTCTTTGCAGAATGGACATTACAACGACAGGAGACCCGCTCCTTTGCAATGGGAACAATGTTTTGAGGCCCTCATGCACGTCTCTACCCAGGGACAACGTGGAGCCTCCCAATTTTTGGCTGCCCTGCCTAAGGGCTATACTATAATACACCCACTTCCTTAAAATGGACACTTAATGTTTTGAGGCCCTCATGCACGTCTCTACCCAGGGACAACGTGGAGCCTCCCAATTTTTGGCTGCCCTGCCTAAGGGCTATACTATAATACACCCACTTCCTTAAAATGGACACTTAATGTTTTGAGGCCCTCATGCACGTCTCTACCCAGGGACAACGTGGAGCCTCCCAATTTTTGGCTGCCCTGCCTAAGGGCTATACTATAATACACCCACTTCCTTAAAATGGACACTTAATGTTTTGAGGCCCTCATGCACGTCTCTACTCAGGGACAACGTGGAGCCTCCCAATTTTTGGCTGCCCTGGCAAAGGGCTATACTAAAATAGACCCACTTCCTTACAATGGGCACTTCAGGTTTACAGGCCATCATGCACGTCTCTATCCAGGGACAACGTGGAGCCTCCCAATTTTTGGCTGCCCTGGCAAAGGGCTATACTAAAATAGACCCACTTCCTTACAATGGGCACTTCAGGTTTACAGGCCATCATGCACGTCTCTATCCAGGGACAATGTGGAGCCTCCCAATTTTTGGCTGCCCTGGCAAAGGGCTATACTAAAATAGACCCACTTCCTTACAATGGGCACTTCAGGTTTACAGGCCATCATGCACGTCTCTATCCAGGGACAATGTGGAGCCTCCCAATTTTTGGCTGCCCTGCCTAAGGGCTATACTACAATAGACCCACTTCCTTCCAATGGGCACTTCAGGTTTACAGGCCATCATGCACGTCTCTATCCAGGGACAACGTGGAGCCTCCCAATTTTTGGCTGCCCTGGCAAAGGGCTATACTATAATACACCCACTTCCTTAAAATGGACACTTAATGTTTTGAGGCCCTCATGCACGTCTCTACCCAGGGACAACGTGGAGCCTCCCAATTTTTGGCTGCCCTGCCTAAGGGCTATACTACAATAGACCCACTTCCTTACAATGGGCACTTCAGGTTTACAGGCCCTCATGCACGTCTGTATGCAGGGGCATTGGTGAACCTCATAATTTTGGACTGCCCTGGCAAAGGAAAATACTACAAAGACTCACTTCCTCAAAATGGGCACATTAGACTCAAGAGGCCTTCATGTACGTCTCTTCTCAGGGACATCGGAGTGCCACACAATGTTTTCACGTAAAATCTTTCATGTATTAATCTCAAAAAGTAACATACACCAGCTCTATCTCACTATTGGGTATGTGCCCTTAACATTTCTGCCATGAAAAATCATTTTGGGGTCATTTTGGAAGGTTTTCTGGTGAGTCCGTAAAAATGGCGTGAAACGCGGACAAAATTGTTCACAGCTGTGACTTTTGAGTGATAAATGCTTCAAGGGGTCTTCCCCATGCTGTTGCCATGTCATTTGAGCACTCTTCTGAGACTTTTGTGACATTTTTAGGGTTTCTCCATGCTGCCGGGGGGTCATTTCACAAAAATACTCGGGTCTCCCATAGGATAACATTGGGCTCGTTGCTCGGCCCGAGTACACGAGTATCTTGGGAGGCTCGGCCCGAGCTTCGAGCACCCGAGCTTTTTAGTACTCGCTCATCCTTATGCCACACAAAAGGTTGGTACATAAAATGAGAATAATGGGGATAGGGGAAAATATGTGTAACTGGGTTAAAAACTGGCTCAGTAATAGGAAACAAAGGGTGGTTATTAATGGTACGTACTCGGACTGGGTCTCAGTTCATAGTGGGGTACCACAGGGGTCAGTATTGGGCCCGCTTCTTTTCAACATATTTAAAATGACCTTGTTGGGGGCATGTGGAGTAGAATTTCAATATTTGCAGATGATACTAAACTCTGCAGGGTAATCAATACAGAGGAGGATAATTTTATATTACAGGGAGATTTATGTAAATTGGAGGATTGGGCTGAGAAGTGGCAATTGAAGTTTAATGTAGATAAATGTAAGGTCATGCACTTGGGTAGAGGAAATAACATTTATGATTATGTACTTAATTGTAGAACACTGGGTAAAACAGACACAGAAAAAGACTTGGGTGTATGGGTGGATGGTAAACTTCACTTTAGTGGACAGTGTCAGGCAACTGCTGCCAGGGCTAATAAAATAATGGGATGTATTAAAAGAGGTATAAGTGTTCATGAAAAAAATATAGTTCTACCTCTGTACAAGTCACTAGTGCGACCGCACTTAGAATACTGTGTACAATTCTGGTCACCGATATATAAGAAGGACATAGCTGAACTGGAGAGGGTGCTGAGAAGAGCGACCAAGATTATTAGAGGAATGGGTGGGCTGCAATACCAAGACAGGTTATTAAACTTGGGGTTATTTAGTTTGGAAAAACGAAGGCTTAGGGGGGATCTAATCACAATGTATAAATATATGAGGGGTCAGTACAGAGACCTTTCCAAAGATCTTTTTACACCTAGGCCTGCAACTGGAACATGGGGGCATCTGCTACGTCTTGAGGAAAGAAGGTTTAATCATAATCACAGACGAGGATTCTTTACTATACGAGCAGTGAGACTGTGGAACTCTCTGCCGCATGATGTTGTAATGAGTGATTCACTACTAACATTTAAGCAGAGACTGGACGCCTTTCTTGAAAAATGTAATATTACCAGTTATGTACATTAGATTTTATGACAGGGTATTGATCCAGGGAACTAGTCTGATTGCCGGATGTGGAGTCAGGAAGGAAATTTTTTCCCCATTGGAACTTGTTTGCCACATTGGGTTTTTTTTGCCTTCCTCTGGATCAACATGTAAGGCTACAGGTTGAACTAGATGGACTTAGAGTCTCCCTTCAACCTTAAAAACTATGATACTATGATCTACAAAATGCATATACTTTTTTATGTGTTTTATATAGGGATTATTTAGACTATAGATCAAGCGATCCTCCAAGTGAGCCAGGAAAAAATTCGCAAAGGTACAAGCCACCGGAGTCCCCATTGCCACTCCACTTTTTTGTTGGTACCAGGTGTGTCCGAACTTGAAGGTATTATTTTTTAAAACGAATGTTAAAGCCTCTTCAATAAAGTCTATTAAATGGGCATAGTAGTCGGTAGAGATCAGCACTGTAGCCCCACCCTTATCCGCTCTCCGTATGGTCACATTTTTGAGAGCCTTAATTTTCTTTAGAGCTATCTTTTGAGAACAGGATAAATTATTTTTCAGGGTTGGATACTTTAGCGCTTTTATATCCCTCATGACAATCTCCTGGAACAAATCAATGCTGTTCCCAGGAGAAGTCGGTGGGTAGAATGTTGATTTTATGCCTCTAGTAAAACCCATGATATTATTTGGGCTATTTTTTATTTTTGGAAAATCTATCCTACTCATATTATCATCAGTTAAACTTAATAGTTGTAATGCATCGTCAGTAATTTCTCTGATCTCTGGACCTACAAATGAAAAACCAAGATGACCACTGTCACATTGTTTCTCAACCTTGCGATTCAGGAGATCTAATAAAACAATTGGAACAGTTTGAATGGCAGGAAACTTTTAGCTGTACATCCTTAGACGTGGAAAGTCTCTTTACAAGGATCCCACAGCAACTTGGAATTGATAACATCACGGATATGCTGAAAGGACTAGGTGAGGACTAGAGTTGAGCGCGGTTCGCGGTTCGAGGTTCTCCAGTTTGCGGCTCGAGTGATTTTGGGGGCTGTTCTAGATCGAACTATAACGCGAGCTTTTTGCTAAAGCTCGATAGTTCTAGATATGTTCGAGAACGGTTCTAGCAGCAAAAAGACCAGCTAATTCCTAGCTGGCGTTCCGCTGTAATAGTGTAAGTCACTCTGTGACTTACACTATTATGAAATTTCAGTGTATAGTGTGCGGGAACAGCGCATTCAGATCACTGCTGTATGGATAATGGCGATCGCCATTTTTTTTTTTTCCTTGTCTTCCTTCCCTAAGCGCGCGCGTGTAGTGGGGCAGGCCAGCATGTCAGCCAATCCCAGACACACACACAGCTAAGTGGACTTTTAGCCAGAGAAGCAACGGCATGTGTGATAGGATGTCCATGTCACATGTCCCTGCATTATAAAACCGGACATTTTCCTCCAGGACGCCATTATCTCTTCTGCGTCCTTGGTGTCAGACATCACAGTTTATATCAGTCCTTTTAAGGGCTAATACCGGCAGGGTCAGAGCCATAGGTGACAGTCAGGGCCGTGAAAACAGAGTTTAACAGCTACACAAGATGACAGCGTCTGTATAGCTAAGGTCAGGGATTTCCTCGCTGCATTTCCCCATTAGGAGGGATAGAAAGGCAGGCTTCCTTTCCTCTACCCAGAGACCCACAACCCTGCCACTGTACCCTCCTGCCCTTTGCACACTCAAGCTCATTGCTACTAAGCCATTATACTAGCAAACACTGAGTGAACTTAGTGGCATCCCAAAAGTGGCTGTTGGATTTCTGTATTGTCCCACTAGTGCAAAGATATTTGCAGCATGTCTGCCTGCATTGCACACTCAAACTCATTGTTACTAAGCCATTATACTAGCAAACACTGAGTGAACTTAGTGGCATCCTAAAAGTGGCTGTTGGAATTCTGTATTGTCCCGCTAGTGCAAAGATATTTGCAGCACGTCTGCCTGCATTGCACACTCAAACTCATTGGTACTAAGCCATTATACTAACAAACACTGAGTGAACTTAGTGGCATCCTAAAAGTGGCTGTTGGACTTCTGTATTGTCCCGCTATTGCAAAGATATTTGCAGCACGTCTGCCTGCATTGCACACTCAAACTCATTGTTACTAAGCCCTTATACTAGCAAACACTGAGTGAACTTAGTGGCATCCTAAACGTGGCTGTTGGACTTCTGTATTGTCCCACTAGTGCAAAGATATTTGGAGCATGTCTGCCTGCATTGCGCACTCAAACTCATTGTTACTAAGCCATTATACTAGCAAACACTGAGTGAACTTAGTGGCATCCTAAAAGTGGCTGTTGGACTTCTGTATTGTCCCGCTAGTGCAAAGATATTTGCAGCACGTCTGCCTGCATTGCGCACTCAAACTCATTGTTACTAAGCCATTATACTAACAAACACTGAGTGAACTTAGTGGCATACTAAAAGTGGCTGTTGGACTTCTGTATTGTCCCGCTAGTGCAAAGATATTTGCAGCACGTCTGCCTGCATTGCACACTCAAACTCATTGTTACTAAGCCCTTATACTAACAAACACTGAGTGAACTTAGTGGCATCCTAAAAGTGGCTGTTGGACTTCTGTATTGTCCCATTAGTGCAAAGATATTTGCAGCACGTCTGCCTGCATTGCACACTCAAACTCATTGTTACTAAGCCATTATACTAGCAAACACTGAGTGAACTTAGTGGCATCCTAAACGTGGCTGTTGGACTTCTGTATTGTCCCACTAGTGCAAAGATATTTGCAGCACGTCTGCCTGCATTGCACACTCAAACTCATTGTTACTAAGCCATTATACTAGCAAACACTGAGTGAACTTAGTGGCATCCTAAAAGTGGCTGTTGGACATCTGTATTGTCCCACTAGTGCAAAGATATTTGCAGCACGTCTGCCTACATTGCACACTCAAACTCATTGTTACTAAGCCATTATACTAGCAAACACTGAGTGAACTTAGTGGCATCCTAAAAGTGGCTGTTGGACTTCTGTATTGTCCCACTAGTGCAAAGATATTTGCAGCACGTCTGCCTGCATTGCACACTCAAACTCATTGTTACTAAGCCATTATACTAACAAACACTGAGTGAACTTAGTGGCATCCTAAAAGTGGCTGTTGGACTTCTGTATTGTCCCGCTAGTGCAAAGATATTTGCAGCACGTATGCCTGCATTGCACACTCAAACTCATTGTTACTAAGCCATTATACTAGCAAACACTGAGTGAACTTAGTGGCATCCTAAAAGTGGCTGTTGGACTTCTGTATTGTCCCACTAGTGCAAAGATATTTGCAGCACGTCTGCCTGCATTGTACACTCAAACTCATTGTTACTAAGCCCTTATACTTTCAAACACTGAGTGAACTTAGTGGCATCCTAAAAGTGGCTGTTGGACTTCTGTATTGTCCCACTAGTGCAAAGATATTTGCAGCACGTCTGCCTGCATTGTACACTCAAACTCATTGTTACTAAGCCCTTATACTAGCAAACACTGAGTGAACTTAGTGGCATCCTAAACGTGGCTGTTGGACTTCTGTATTGTCCCACTAGTGCAAAGATATTTGCAGCACGTCTGCCTGCATTGTACACTCAAACTCATTGTTACTAAGCCCTTATACTAGCAAACACTGAGTGAACTTAGTGGCATCCTAAACGTGGCTGTTGGACTTCTGTATTGTCCCACTAGTGCAAAGATATTTGCCGCACGTCTGCCTGCATTGCACACTCAAACTCATTGTTACTAAGCCATTATACTAGCAAACACTGAGTGAACTTAGTGGCATCCTAAAAGTGGTTGTTGGACTTCTGTATTGTCCCACTAGTGCAAAGATATTTGCAGCACGTCTGCCTGCATTGCACACTCAAACTCATTGTTACTAAGCCATTATACTAGCAAACACTGAGTGAACTTAGTGGCATCCTAAATGTGGCTGTTGGACTTCTGTATTGTCCCACTAGTGCAAAGATATTTGCAGCACGTCTGCCTGCATTGCACACTCAAACTCATTGTTACTAAGCCATTATACTAGCAAACACTGAGTGAACTTAGTGGCATCCTAAACGTGGCTGTTTGACTTCTGTATTGTCCCACTAGTGCAAAGATATTTGCAGCAAGTCTGCCTGCATTGCAAACTCAAACTCATTGTTACTAAGCCATTATACTAGCAAATACTGAGTGAACTTAGTGGCATCCTAAAAGTGGCTGTTGGACATCTGTATTGTCCCACTAGTGCAAAGATATTTGCAGCACGTCTGCCTACATTGCACACTCAAACTCATTGTTACTAAGCCATTATACTAGCAAACACTGAGTGAACTTAGTGGCATCCTAAAAGTGGCTGTTGGACTTCTGTATTGTCCCACTAGTGCAAAGATATTTGCAGCACGTCTGCCTGCATTGCACACTCAAACTCATTGTTACTAAGCCATTATACTAGCAAACACTGAGTGAACTTAGTGGCATCCTAAAAGTGGCTGTTGGACTTCTGTATTGTCCCACTAGTGCAAAGATATTTGCAGCACCTCTGCATTGCACACTCAAACTCATTGTTACTAAGCCATTATACTAGCAAACACTGAGTGAACTTAGTGGCATCCTCAAAGTGGCTGTTGGACTTCTGTATTGTCCCACTAGTGCAAAGATATTTGCAGCACGTCTGCATTGAACATCCAAGCTCATTGTTACAAAGCCATTATACTAGCAATTTATGCTGCCAGTTTAAGGGCCGTAGTTGCATTGTCAGGGATAATTATTGTTGTTTATTCTGCTGTTAATAAAGATAGACCACCGCTGAAATCTACACCATCTCTCAATTTTTACTACCACATTTTAAGTTCACAATCTTGACGCTATCAAAATGAGTGGCAAAATGACAGATGCTGGTAGAAAGGGGAAGTGGAGTGTTGGAAAAGGAAAAAAAGGGTTTGTCCGTGGGGAAGGTGGCAAAGCTCCATTAACATCTGCTGAAGATAGACCATCTTCCAGCAAAAGTAAGATGTCTACTACTTACCGTGGACAATCCGATGTGCTCCCTTTTTTACGGACACGAACAACTGGAACAAAGGTAGATGATGGCCAAAAAAGGAAAATGCTTGAATGGATCTCAAGTGGTCCAACAAGTGCCCTCTCCGCCACCTCAACTACCGCATCCAAAAAACACCAGTCCTCTGAGTTGTCAGCCCAATCACACTTGCATTCTCCCAGCTCTCTAGTCTCCATCCGCCCTGCACAGTATGGTGGAACTGAGATGGCTGAGTCTGCAGAGCTGTTCAGTCACACTATAGCCTGGGAATCAGAGGTCTGCTCCCAAGCTACAGTGAGTACAGACCAGGAAATGGTCTGCAGTGATGCCCAGAACCTTTGTGACTCTGATTCAGGCCGTGAGGACCAAGTTTCTGAGCATAATGTTGACCCCTTTTTACAAACTGTAACACCTGTTGTTATAGACAATTAGGAACATACTGATGATGATGAGACGCAGATACCAGATTGTGATGACAACTTAAATAATCGGTCAGGGCAAGAAGAGGCTCGGTCTGAGGGGGAGGGGAGTGCAAACAACAATTGATGAGGAAGTTTTAGATCCCACCTACTGTCAACCCACAGTCAGGCACTCGAGGAGGTCAACAGAGGCGGTGGAGGAGGATGCAACCGACGACGAAGTTACCTTGCGCCTTCCTGGACAGAGTCGGAGCACTGGTAGCACGTCTACAACTGCATCCTCAGCCACCACTATGCCTCTGAGCACTAGTCGGGGGGGCTCAGCAGGTCGCATGCCCTCTAAGCCTTACCTAGCCTGGTCCTTTTTTGACATAGCAAAAGATCGCCCAAATTATGTGATCTGTAAAATTTGTCATGATTCTGTTAGTAGAGGGCAAAACCTCAGCAGTTTGACAACTTCTTCCATGAATCGTCACATGAATAAATATCATATGTCCCAGTGGGAAGCTCACCGTGCTGCAATGCAGCCTAGCGGAGCGAACCATCCACCGCCTGCCCCTTCCAGTGCATCCGCGCGCTCTTCATCTTCTAGGACTGTGGGGACAGCTGTCACACCTGGTTTTCCACGCACAACTTCCACCACTGTAACCGCAACAGGCAGTTTGCTTGGTAGGTCGTCAGTTGGTTTGGAAGGGGAAACAAGTGCGTGTGTACAGCTCTCTCAGACATCGATAGCACCAACATTGGATGAAGGCAACATCATGTCTACGCCTGCACTTTCCTCACAAACCTGCATTTTTCCAGGGACACCCTACTCAACACCGTCTACACACAGCAGCCAGATCTCTGTCCCTCATGGACAAATAAAAGGCCATTTCCTGCGACCCATGACAAAGCTAAGAGGTTGACTTTATCCCTCTGTAAGCTCTTGGCTACCGAAATGCTGCCTTTCCGCCTGGTGGACACACAGGATTTTAGAGACCTTATGTCTGTCGCTGTGCCCCAGTACCAGATGCCCAGTCGCCACTACTTCTCTAAGAAAGGTGTGCCCGCGCTACACCAGCATGTCACACACAACATCACCTCTTCTTTGAGAAACTGTGTGTGACAGGGTGCATTTCACCACAGATACTTGGAACAGTAAGCATGGACATCCTCTGTCTGTCCAAGTTCCGCCACTGCTTCTGCCTCCTCCACCTCATCTGTGTCCTCCACCTCAAGCCTGCCTGGTCAGGCCACCAGCGTTCTCACTGCGCAGAAGGAAGCACGCACGCCTCATTACTATGCTGGCAGCAGAGCGCAACGGCATCAGGCGGTCTTTAGCTTGACATGTCTTGGAAATAGGAGTCACACAGCGACTGAGTTGTGGGCAGCTCTGGAAACTGAGTTTAATAAATGGTTGTCTCTACTCAACCTGCAGCCTGGTAAGGCCGTGTGCGACAATGTTGCAAACCTGGGTGCGGCCCTTCGCCTGGGCAAGGTTACACACGTGCCTTGTATGGCTCAAGTGTTGAACCTTGTTGCTTAGCAATTTTTAACACACTATCCCGGACTAGATGGCCTTCTGACCAGGGCACGAAAACTGTCTGTTCACTTCCGCCGTTCAACCGCCGCAGCTGAGCGACTTGCATCACTCCAGAAGTCTTTTGGCCTGCCGGTTCATCGCCTGAAATGCGATGTGGCGACACGCTGGAATTCGACTCTCCACATGTTACAGCGACTGTGGCAGCACCGCCGAGCTCTGGTGCAATACGTCATGACGTATAGCCTGGGCCAACGAGATGCAGAGGTGGGGCAGATCACCCTGATGGAGTGGTCTCAGATCAATGACCTATGCACCCTTCTGCACAGTTTCGGCATGGCGACGAATATGTTTAGCACTGACAATGCCATTATCAGCATGACAATTCCAGTCATTTACATGCTGGAGCACACGCTAAACACTATTCGGAGTCAGGGGGTGAGACAACAGGAAGGGGAGGAACTACAGGAGGATTCATATGCGCAAGACACAACAACATCACCAAGGTCCAGACGTTCATCATCACCATCGTGGCAGGCATGGGACCATGGGGGACAGGGATCAACAAGGGCGCATGGTAGCAGGCGAAATGTTGAGGAAGGTGCAGGAGAACATGAAGAAATGGAGGACGAACTGTCCATGGACATGGAAGACTCAGCGGATGAGGGAGACCTTGGTCAAATTTCAGTTGAAAGAGGTTGGGGGGAGATGTCAGAGGAAGAAAGAACGGTTAGCACCTCTATGCCACAAACACAGCGTGGACTTGGTCCGCATGGCTGCGCAAGACACATGAGCGCCTTCTTGCTGCACTACCTCCAACATGACCCTCGTATTGTCAAAATTAGAAGTGATGATGACTACTGGCTTGCCACACTATTAGATCCCTGGTGTTACGGGGGGCTGTCTGATAATAAAACCTAAATGAATGTCAGACAGTCAGGGTCCACTGTGCAAAGACTCTGCTGCAGACTATGGCAGAGGATAAGGGGTATATAAGTGTGCCACTGTAAAAAATAATAGCACAAGTGCAGAGTGCAATACCTCTGTTAAACTCACAGAGGAATATAATTAGAAAATAAAGCAATTCCTCCCTTACTTGGAGGGTGTGTGGAATGGTCTCTGTTAAAGATCACAGAGACAAAAGCAGTGAGTGGGAAATGGCACCTACCTAGGTCCATTCCTCTAGTGGTGCCAGGAGACGGACAGCAGCGTAAGCCGCACAAAGCTCCTACCTACACTCCACTAGTGTGCGAGGACACGAACCACTAGATATGGCACCTGCCTAGGTCCGCTCTTCTAGTAGTGCAAAAGAGACTGACAGCAGCGTAAGCCGCAGAAAGCTCCTACCTGCGTTCACTCCACTAGTGTGCGAGGACACGAAACACTAGATATGGCACCTGCCTAGGTCCGCTCTTCTAGTAGTGCAAAAGAGACGAACAGCAGCGTAAGCCGCAGAAAGCTCCTACCTGCGTTCACTCCACTAGTGTGCGAGGACACGAACCACTAGATATGGCACCTGCCTAGGTCCGCTCTTCTAGTAGTGCAAAAGAGACGGACAGCAGCGTAAGCCGCACAAAGCTCCTACCTCTGTTCGCTCCCCTAGTGTGCGAGGATACGAACAACTGCCAGACGCAGTATAAGGAACGTTACCCTAGCGGCAATGTCCACCTACGAGTTGAATCACAAGTCCCAGCCGGACCATGTGCCTCAGGCACCTGCCTATGTCCGCTCCACTAAGAGGTAAGGATACGGACTGCAGCCGAAGCTGTAAGGTATAAGAACGCTACCCTGCCGGTAGCGCTCACCTAACATAGACAGAGAGATGCCTAGAGGGACGTGCACAGGGCGTCTACCCTCATGCATGAACCAAGAGGACTGAGCACCGGGCGGCGTGCGTCAGGGTCTTATATAGACTCTGTGCCTCATCCAAGATGGAGGACACCAGAGCCAATCCGCTGCCAGAATGACAGCAATGACGTCACGCTGGCCTATCACCGAGCAAAGTGTCACAAGCACATGACCAGCGACCAATCGGCATAGAAGGTGTCAGAAACATGTGACCACGTGTCACAAGCACATGACCAGTGGCCAATCAGCTTAGAAGGTGTCAGAGACATGTGACCTAGTGTCAGCGATGATGTCACCCGCACATGTGCAATGGCTCCAAGATAGGACTTAGTCTCCAGTGCTTGCACATGTGCAGTAGCAAGAAATCCGGACATAGTCTCCAGAGCCACAGCAACCGTAACACCCGGTACAAGTCCAAATTTTGTGACATAATTCCAGCCATAGAAAGGGACGCTTGTATGCAGGAGTTTTAGTAGAAGCTGTTACTCGATCTTAGCTCGGCTTTTCCACCAAACAACCGTGCAGGTGCAGGGAGTGAATCTCCCAGTTGTAACTTGACAAACATGGGACGGTCTCGTCATCTCCAACAGTCTACCCATACCAGTAGCACCGTATCTGGTGCTGGTAACAGCAATTTTATTGAATCTTTTCATAATTTTTTTAGACCATCCTTTGCAAGGCCACCAGAGACAACAAGTCTGACACATAGTCAACGGCTGGAGAGGATGATACAGGAGTATCTCCAAATGAACATCGATGCCATTACTTTGCAAATGGAGCCTTGCTCATTTTGGGCTTCAAATCTTGAAAAATGGCCAGAGCTCTCCACTTACGCCTTGGAGATTTTGGCCATACAGCCAGTATCTCCAGAATATAAACGATGTCTATCATACCTATAACCCCTGTAATATGGCCAAAGGCCTCTAGGACCATGCAGAGAGGCCGAGGCACAAATCAGGCTAAGGGTAGCTCAGGAGCGGGACCGTACTTACTACCCCCAAAATTAGAAGGCAGCCATGCATATGGAGTAGATAGAGAGAGTAACCAACAGGGTTCCTGGCGTGGACGCTCCATATTACAGGGGTTATAGGTATGATAGACATCCTTTATATTCTGGAGATACTGGCTGTATGAGGTATTTACTAGCCCAATACAGATATTCATTGTGCTGCCTTCTATTGTTACACCTGTGTTGTATTATACTAGTGTGAAGATTCACTCAGACTTCTATATGCACCTATAGTGTTTTGTGTATATTCTATCAACAATCATTCAGTATGATATATACTGCATATGTGCATTATTAGGTCCTCCATTGTTATGACTTATTATCTTTTGTGTTTTCTGCACATGGGGGTAACATACTGCACAATGTATGACTCACCCATGTGCTCATATATTCTACATAGTAGGGGTGATGTAATCTGACTATATCTGTATAGCGGTCTTTTATATCTTGCATCTCATATATACTTGGCACCATTACAGACCGACCAGTTTTGGGACCGGGCTTTGTGCAATATATTGTAGAGAACCTTCGCTTTATTTGCACTGTATGATTATTATATTTATCCCATGAAATTTATTCCTGGCGTGTATGGTTTCCATGCCTTTGGCTTTTTAAGTGTTTAACCGTGATATTGTGTGTCCACACTCTAAGTGCGGAAATATGTGTTTTCCTGTTTTTTTTCTGCTTGCACTAATAAAATACTGATTTTCCAAATTCTGTTGTGATGATCCCATGTTGGTATATCCTTTTTCTCTTGTTCTTCATTATCTATTGTTTGATATACCAGGAGATCCCACCGGGTGGTGCCCTTCCCTTTTGCTTGTTAGTTTCCTCATCCCACTGAAGGGGTTAGTGTCTGTGTGGCCCAATTTTTGGAAAAAAGGGAGACTCCGCTTGGAGTAACCCTTGCTTGCTGTGTTTTTTAAAAGGAGCCAAGATGAACAAGTCATGGTTCAGCAAGGACTTTGCTACCTAACCCGGGGTCATCCTGGGGACGGTTAAGTATGGCGTATTTTTGAATGTGGTTGATGCAAATCTAGCTGTGAAGTGTACAACTAGGGCACAAGTGCTGCGACTGAATGGGTGGGTGTGTGTGGGGCCCCATTTTTGGAAAAAAGGGAGACTCCGCTTGGAGTAACCCTTGCTTACATTGTTTTTAAAAATGATCCAAGATGAACAGAGCTGGGATCAGGAAAGACTTTGCTACCTACCCCGGTGTCATCCTGGGGATGGTTAAGTATGGCATATTTTTGAATGTGCTTGATGCAAATCTAGCTGTGAAGTGTACACCTAGGGCACAAGTGCTGCCACTGAAGGGGTTAGTGTCTGTGTGGCCCAATTTTTGGAAAAAAGGGAGACTTCGCTTGGAGTAACCCTTGCTTACATTGTTTTTAACAATGATCCAAGATGAACACAGCTGGGATCAGGAAAGACTTTGCTACCTACCCCGGGGTCATCCTGGGGACGGTTAAGTATGGCGTATTTTTGAATGTGCTTGATGCAAATCTAGCTGTGTAGTGTACAACTGGGGTACAAGTGCTGCCACTGAATGGGTGGGTGTGAGTGGGGCCCAATTTTTGGAAAAAAAGGGAGACTCCGCTTGGAGTCACCTTGCGGTGTTTTACATGATTTTAGAAGGGCGTGCTATGCCTATATCTGTGTCTCCTCCTCTTTTACCTTGTCCAGCTCTTTTGTTTTCGCAAGAGTATATGTCCTTGTCACTTTCCCATGTGTTTGTGTTGTGCTGTGAGTTGTTTGTCACCTTTTGGACACCTTTGAGGGTGTTTTCTAGGTGTTTTTCTGTGTTTGTGATTGCCTGCCATTGTTTCCTATGCGGTTCGAGTTCGGTTCGTCGAACGATCGACGAACCGAACTCGAACGAGACCTCCGTTCGGCAAACCGAACTCGAGTTGAATCGGGACCGATTCGCTCATCTCTAGTGAGGATGCCCATTTAATTGACTTTATTAAAGAGGCTTTAACATTCGTTTTAAAAAATAATACCTTCAAGTTCGGACACACCTGGTACCAACAAAAAAGTGGAGTGGCAATGGGGACTCCGGTGGCTTGTACCTTTGCGAATTTGTTCCTGGCTCACTTGGAGGATCGCTTGATCTATAGTCTAAATAATCCCTATATAAAACACATAAAAAAGTATATGCATTTTGTAGTTGATGTGCTCATTATATGGGATGGAGATCAAGAACAATTTAAATCTTTTGTGACATATTTAAATCACGAGAATAAATGCAATATGTTGTTTACATATTTTTTTGGTGAAAAAACTATAGAGTTCCTGGAAGTAAAATTGATAAATTGATAGCCCATGAAGGACTGATTTCAAGAGAACGCTTTAGGAAACAAACTACTGTAAACGCATTATTGCACTACAAAAGTGCCCACCCTGGACACGTCTTGAAATCAGTCCCATATAGTCAAGTTTTGAGACTAAACAGAATTACAAATAATCCGGATACATTGCGGGTCCAGACATCGGCTCTCAAACAACGTTTTCTTGAAAGAGGATACCCTTTAAAATTGATAGATACTATGCAGAAGCAAGCAGAGGAAAAAATTCAGCATGATAATAAGTCCTATAATAACAATGAGTCTCAGATAACAGCAAAAAAACAATTAGATCGGTTTGTATTTAATTTCAAATATGGCCCCATGGATCAAACAATAAAAACAGTCATAATTAAAAATTGGCACATAATTGAAGGCATTCAGGAACTCAGAGATATAGCTTTAAATAAACCCTTGGTCACACATAGAAGATGTAGGAATATTGGGGATTTTTTGATCAGAAAGCGTTATATGCCACCGATGAATTGGCTACACCATGCTGGTCCTGCAGGTAATTTCAGATGTGGAAATTGCTCATTTTGCTGTTTTCATATAACAGGCAGAGCTTTAGAAATCGGTGGTCATCCACATACTATTAGACATCTGATTACCTGCAGGACCAAAATGGTGGTATACGCGATATTTTGCCCATGCAAACACTTTTATATCGGGAAAACTATACGGCAGCTTTTTGTGAGGTTCAGAGAGCACAGAAACTCCATATTGAATGGAGTGGGTGCGACGAGGTTAATCAACCATGTAAAAGAAGCTCATAATGCCAATCCTGATGTATTATCTTTTGCAGGTATTGATTTGATTAAACCTTCAGCCAGAGGAGGGGACACGCATAAAAATCTGCTCAGAAAAGAGGCAGAATATATAATGAAATTCAATGCTTTAGGTCCATTGGAACTAAATGACAAAAATGAATTGTGTGTTCCTAGGTTGAACATTTATTGTGTTATGCATAAAGTGCTATAATATGTTGATATATCTTGCCAATACTTTACTATCACTTTTTTTTGTAATATTTATTACATGTTTTTGATTTTAAACTTTTTAAATCACTTTTGACATCAGCCACATGGTTACTATGGTTATAACGGACATGATGTCAGACTAATCGAGACCAGCTGAAGCACCAGACGGGTGCGAAATTGCCATCGTCGTTGGACGTGTCTAGCGTCCTCTCCCTCCCCACCAGCCCCTATGCACATGTAAGCCCGAATTATTGAATAAATCATAAACCTGCACAAGCAAGCAAGGGTGAGTGCCTGTTTTTTCTCCTGCTGCTTTTATGTCATAATCTTGATCGTATCAGTGGCACCACATAGCGGTAATTTTCAGCCGATATTGAAGGACTTACTATCTTCCATGATATTTGGTGCGGATCAGTGCCCTGGATACCCTCCCTTAACAAGGGTTAATGGAGCCTGTTGCCATGGGAGGGGGGTTAACGGAGCCTGTTGCCGTAGGAGGGGGGTTAACGAAGCTCGTTGCCGTAGGAGGGGGGTTAACAGAGCCTGTTGCCGTAGGAGAGGGGGTTAACGGAACCTGTTCCGTAGGAGGGGGGTTAACTGAGTCTTTTGCTGTAGGAGGCGGGTTAACGGTGCTTGTTGCCGTAGGAGGGGGGTTTAGGGGGTCTATTGCCATAGGAGGGGGGTTTAGAGGGGCCTATTGCCGAAGAGGAGGGTTTAGGGGACCTATTGCTGTAGATGGGGGGGTTTAGGGGGGCTATTGCTCTAAGAGGGGGGTTTAGGGGCCTATTGCTGTAGGAGGGTGGTTTAGGGGGCTTATAGTGTGAGGGATAGTGTAAGGGACAAAATCGATGGGGACAAGTGTAAGGACTTAGTTGGGGGTCTCAGTATAGAGAGGGGTAGATGTAGAAACTTGGCACTTAAGATCAATGTGAACAGTGGTTTTTATTGTAGAACCAGCACAATCCCAGATGTTTTGGTCAAAAGTCCTTCATCGGTGTGCGTTCAGAGGGTCCTTAGAAAGTATATTAACGTGGTGAGCGGCGTAGCTGGGTATGACGGGGTGTCCACCGCTGTCTATGTGGCAATGATTTGCTTGTGCTGGTCCTACAAGTTCTTCACAATAAAAAACACTATTCACATTGATCTTGAGTGCCAAGCGTCTACATCTACTTGACACGGTTTTGGACCCTCCTTGTGCACAAGCCCAGAAGTGCCGTGTATCAACTCACTAAATAAGGAAAGGGGGAAGCATTGCGGGCTCATTATGGAAAAGTGGTAGCATGGGGATTCAGTATGAACAGGGGCAGTGTGAGGGCTCAGTATGGAAAGGGGGCAGCATGGGTGGGCTCAGTATGGAGTGGAGCACTGTAGGGGACTCAGTATGAAACGTGAGGTAGTGTGGGGGGGTCTCAGCATTAGGCATGAGGTAGCATTGTGGTCTCTGTATGATGAGTGGGGCTGCATGGTGGTGTCTGTATGATGAGTGGGGCAGCATGGTGGTCTCTGTATGATGAGTGGGGCAGCATGGTAGTCTCTGTATGATGAGTGGGGCAGCATGGTAGTGTGCCGCCCCAGCAGCGGTCGAATCGCTTGGATCCGGGGGTGATTACTCGTGGCTCGAGGGTCTCCGGAGCCGGGGGCTCCGGGCCACTCTCAAATGAAAAAAAGAGGGATATTTACAGGGGAGCTATATATAGTTTGTGATGCCATCCGTGGTGTGTGGTAACGAGGCGTACCGCCACTGCCGATGGGGGTACCCGGGGTGGATGGAATGGGGGCAGCCAGATGACGTTTCCCTCCACGGGTAGGGAAGGCCCCGGGACTTTGAATGGTGGGATGCAGGGGAGCGCAGGGCTTGTTGGAAGTAGGGGATGACCATGTACTCACTCAGATGAAAAGCAGACTCTGACAATGAGGTAAACCAAGTCCCAGGGTGTCGCTGTCCTCTTGGGGATTTCTGTGAGCTGCTTAGGTTGGAAAGCCCTATCCCCCTCATTGCGCTAATGCCCCTGATCTCTGAGCTTCATGGGGAAAGTCCATAAAGTCACTATCCTCTGCAGGTTAATTGCCGGGTTGCTTGATGCTACTCCCCGACCTAGGGCCCAGTACCCCGCCGTGCTTTCGACCCCAGACCGGCTATTGTACTCGAGCTGCCGACCGTCCTCCAAGACTAAGTCCAGGCACCCAGTCCCAATATCCCGCGATCGGGTCTCTGACTCCTCCGGGTCCAGACCACTGTCTGCAACCCAATCTTGAATGCCTCGGGTGCCACACATTCCCCCTAGCTCTTCACTGCTCGAAGGCTACCACTGCACTCCACTCCCTTGGATCCAACTCTCTTCTACCTCCTCTCACTTCGCTCCCCTCAAGCCAAAAACTCTAACCTCTCCCACCAATCTGCCTGACCCTTAGGTGGGCGGCCCTATTCCAGCTTAGCAGCCCACTGGTGTGCCTGACAGGGTGTCACATGCTACGATATATCAAATGATGCCTAATGTGCGTCACTTACGATGTGACCCCACCGACATATCACACGATATATCGTCTCGTGTGACGCCCGCATTAGTCCAGGCACCCAATCCCAATATCCCGCGACCGGGTCTCCGACTCCTCTGGGTCCAGACCACGTCTGCAACCCAATCTTCTATTCCCCGGGAGCCATATGCTCCCCCTAGCTCCTCACTGCTCGAGGGCTACCACTGCACTCCACCTGACAGGGTGTGGCATGAGGTGTGATTGGGATTTTTGGATGCTGATGGAGGCAGTACTATAGGTTGGGAACCCAGAACCAAGAGGGCTTGAGTCCTGCACTAAGGATAAAGAGCATGCAGTACCATAAGACGTCCTGACTAGTCCAGGGGCGTCACATTCCCCCTTGGTTAAACGTAGCTCATCCCCGAGCTACAGAACATCCAGAGGTTTATTTTTGTTAACTGGAAAAGAGAAAAATAACAAGTTTAATTCACAATTTCTCATCCCTCACAGGGGAGACACATTACTTAAACGTTACATTATAAAACTCATAGAGTTCATTTTTATTAAGAGAACCATGGGAACGCTACCGGTTGTAGCGGTAGTCAGTGGCTCAGCCTGCTCCACTGCAGCCCCTTCCTGCGACAGTCAATTCCCATTGTCCCTCTCCCTTCAACCCGCCACCTAAACCCGCCACTTCCTACTTGGGTTCCCTGACGGAGTTGAAGTTACGGAGGCTTAAATAACGACTCTGGTGGGCGCACTATGCGCAACTATATACAAAAGCACAAGTTCATGCTGGCTGCTTCCAGTCCCGCCGCCATGGTCCATTTTTAACTTTTAACTAATAATTAGCAGAAAATCAGGGGACTTTCCTGGATAATCAACACTTTTAGCATTTTCTAAACTTTACTTATCATTTTCAGAAAAATAACAAACTCAGAATAAGAAAGACATAACATGGAAACTAGATAGCCTGTTGCCTCTACCGTTACTGCAGTAGACAATCTGGGATAGCCGGCACCAACATCTCCTCCAGGGTACAATGCTGCAGCGTGCCACAATCCTGTGGGCCCCGGAGCCAAACGGTACTTTTGCCCGTGTGCTCCTCTTCCCTGTTGAGACGTGCGGCTATTTCTCTCCTGCGCTGCTCCCGAGCAAACACTTTTGCACGCAGCCGCTTCAGACGCCGTCAATGCCTTTCCCAATCATGGGCGCTGATGTCGGGCTGCACCTTCCCCACTGATGCTGATTGCGAGCGGACTCCTGCGGCCCCGGCGGCCGCCGGGATGCCGCGCGGCGGTGGTGCTGGCATCTCCACAGGTTCTGCCTCTGCTATGTTGGGTAGAGAAACCGGCTGTACTGCAGCCAGGATTGCAGAGTTCGGGTGCTCCGTATCGGGGTATGGGCCTGGTGATGCGGCCGAGTCTGGTCGGGCTGGTGCTGGGACAAGCTCTGTCGTGGCCTAATCAGGTGGTAAGGTCAGGGGTTTTGCAGCCTGCACTTCGTAGGCGGAGACTGGAGGTTCCACTGCCGGTGTTGGGGGTAGCGGCTTGGCGTCTGCCGAGGGCGAGGGTGACGGTGGCTGGATACTTGCAACGGGCGGGGGCAAACTGGATCCCGCGGTCGGGTAGCCTGGATCAACCGGGACTGGGTAGCTGCTTACCCGCTCCTCGTGTGGGACTTCTATCTCACAGGCTCGCACCGCCACTGCCAGGCTCCTCATCTCTACCCTCCAATAGACCAGGATATAGAAGAACTGTGTCAGTATCCTCCTGCAGAGCTGCTCTGTTTCTTGCTCTATCCAGGTCATGGTCACAGGAGCAGTGCGCTCCGGTTACCAGTCCCTAGCTGCCACCATCTTGCCTCTGCAGTGTCCAGGAACTTTATCGTAGAGTCCTAGCGTCCCTGCTCCACTCCCGCTGCTACATTCTGTCACACCCCCTTGGTTTTCGCCAGCCACTCCCTTTCGCGCTGGGAGACCCTGGGAACTTCCGGTTCCGGCTGCACTCTCAGGATGAAGGGGCTTCAGCTTTGCACGCTTTTGGCCAGGAAGATGGCGTTTTGGCGCCAAAGATGGCGGAAAATGGCGGGAACGAGATATTAACACCGCAGATTGTATTTTTCAAGGCGTACATCACCCAGGTTAGTGGGCCCAGTCCGTATCCTGTTAGTGATGCCAGAAATTTGAGCTGTGCCGCCCCAACAGCGGTCGAACTGCTCGGATTCGGGAGTGATTACTTGTGGCTCGAGGGTCTCCAGACCCGGGGGCTCGGGGCCACTCTCAAATGGAAAAAAGGGGGATATTTACAGGGGAGATATATATATAGTTTATGACGCCACCCGTGGTGTGCGGTAACGGAGAGTACCGCCGCTGCCGAAGGGGGTACCCGGGGTTAATGGAATGGTGGCAGCAAGATGACGTTTCCCTCCACGGGTAGGGAAGGCCCAGGGACTTTGAATGGTGGGATGCAGGGGAGTGCAGGGCTTGTTGGAATCAGGGGCTGACCATGTACTCACTCAGATGAAAAGCCGACTCTGACAACGAGGTAAACTAAGTCTCTGGGTGATGCTGTCCTCTTGGGGGAGCCCGTCCGGGTTACAGTACTGCTTGATGGTCCAGAGCCTGCTTCCGTGCAGAAATTTTAGAAGTGTCCAAGTGGTCCGTAAGCATAAAGCTGTCCGGGCCCCGCTCCCCACTTTTTGAGTAAAGGAGCTGTGCTCTCAAGAGCTCACGCTTGGGATTTCTGTGGACTGCTTAGGTTGGAAAGCCCTATCTCCCTCGTTGCGCTAGTGCCCCTGATCTCTGAGCTTCGTGGGGACAGTTCATTAAGTCACTATCCTCCGCAGGTTAATTGCCGGGTTGCTTAAAGCTACTCCCAGACCTAGGGTCCACTACCCCGCCGTGTTTTCGGTCCCAGACCGGCAATTGTACTCGAGCTGCCAACCGTCCTCCAAGACTAATGCGGGCATCACACGAGACGATCTATCGTGCAATCGCACGAGCGATCGCACCAGCCCCCGTCGTTTGTGCGTCACGGGCAATTAGTTGCCTGTGGCACTCAAAGTCGTTAAACCCCCATCACACGCACTTACCTGCTGAGCGACGTCGCTGTGGGCGGCAAGCATCCACTTCCTGAAGGGGGTGGGATATTCGGCGTCACAGTGATGTCACACAGCGGCCGCCCAATAGAAGCGGAGGGGAGGAGATGAGCGGCACGTAAACATACCGCCCACCTCCTTCCTTACGCATAGCCAGCGGGACGTAGGTAAGCTGTGTTCATCGTTCCCGGGGTGTCACACAGAGCGATGTGTGCTTCCCCGGGGCTACGATGAACAACTGGTGCAGAGAAGAATAAACGACTTTTTGAAAATGAGTGACGTGTCAACGAGCAACGATTAGGTGAGCATTTGTGCTCTTTCACCGTCGCTCGTAGCTGTCACATGCTACGATATATCAAACGATGCCTAATGTGCGTCACTTACGATGTGACCCCACCGACATATCACACGATATATCGTCTCGTGTGACGCCCGCATTAGTCCAGGCACCCAATCCCAATATCCCGCGACCGGGTCTCCGACTCCTCTGGGTCCAGACCACGTCTGCAACCCAATCTTCTATTCCCCGGGAGCCATATGCTCCCCCTAGCTCCTCACTGCTCGAGGGCTACCACTGCACTCCACCTGACAGGGTGTGGCATGAGGTGTGATTGGGATTTTTGGATGCTGATGGAGGCAGTACTATAGGTTGGGAACCCAGAACCAAGAGGGCTTGAGCCCTGCACTAAGGATAAAGAGCGTGCAGTACCCTGTGACTCCCTGACTAGTCCAGTAGCGTCACGGTAGTCTCTGTATGATGAGTGGGGCAGAATGCTGGTCTCTGTATAATGAGTGAGGTAGCATGGAGGTCTCTGTATGATGAGTGGGGCAGCATGGTGGTCTCTGTATGATGAGTGGGGCAGCATGGTGGTCTCTGTATGATGAGTGGGGCAGCATGGTGGTCTCTGTATGATGAGTGGGGCAGCATGGTGGTCTCTGTATGATGAGTGGGGCAGCATGGTGGTCTCTGTATGATGAGTGGGGCAGCATGGTGGTCTCTGTATGATGAGTGGGGCAGCATGGTAGTCTCTGTATGATGAGTGGGGCAGCATGGTAGTCTCTGTATGATGAGTGGGGCAGCATGGTAGTCTCTGTATGATGAGTGGGGCAGCATGGTGGTCTCTGTATGATGAGTGGGGCAGCATGGTGGTCTCTGTATGATGAGTGGGAAAGCATGGTGGTCTCTGTATGATGAGTGGGGAAGCATGGTTTTTACGAGGGGGACCCGGGGAAGTGTGCCAAGATGGGGAATGGACAGCTTCCGCCGGTCAAGGTCCACTGTGCGGTGTAAGGGACCGCTGCTATGGTGGGTGAAGAGTGAGCGGGTTGCTGCTAGCGATCGTCTGGAATGTCACAGACGATCTATGTACACCGGTCTGCCCTAACCCGTGTGGGTTGTATGGCAGGGATCACACGGCTCGGTGTACCTGTTGCACGGGGAAGCACAGAGGTGCCCACGCACGTGTGCCAGTGGAAGTCACGAGAGTATGGCACGAGGGTAGCACAGAGGTGCCCACGCACGTGTGCTTTCAATAACCAGGTGAGTCCAGTGGAGACTCGAGGAGCTCACCTGGGACAGGAACACGGCCTGTAGAAGGAGCTACTGCCGGAGCAGCAAGGCAGGGACACGGCCTGCAAACCAGGTGCTGCCTAAGCAGCAAGGGCCAAGCCCACAGAAGATAATGCCTGAGCAGTGGCGTGGCAGCACGCTGCCAGACATCCAAACATAGAAGGACGGTCGCGCGCCGCCATGATGGCAGGAGGAGCTTTTAAGGAGGTGTAGCTCCAGCCAAGGGCGGGCGCGAGGCGGAGATGACGGACTTGACCCAATCAGGATCCACGACATCCCAGCCTGGCCAGTCAGGATTCACCACGTCACCAGCCTTGTCATCAAGCCGTGTGACGTCAGTGGGCGAATCAGGATCCACCAAGCATAGCACATGCTCACCCTCCTGCCTCTGGGAAATAGAGGCGGGATCCTCGGTCTCACAATGTGTAGAGATAACGGGAGTCTCACTGCTTCCCTGAGCAGCAAATCTCTGCACATTGCGCAACCTCACAGACCTTCGAGGCTGCTGAGCAGGAGGAGCTGTGGCAGGCAAGGAATGGGAGACCGCCTCATTTCTTGCAACAGGAGTACCACTAGGTGTCACCCTTGTGCTGCCTCTCTGAGGAGGTTTCTCCTGCACTCTGCGCAGTCTGGCAGACCTTCGGCGCTGCGGAGCAGGTGCGCTCGTGGCAGGAAAGGAGACTGTCTCATTCCTTGCCACAGGAGAGCCACGAGGTGTAACACATGGTGGTCTCTGTATGATGAGTTGGGCAGCATGGTGGTCTCTGTATGATGAGTGGGGCAGCATGGTGGTCTCTGTATGATGAGTGGGGCAGCATGGAGGTCTCTGTATAATGAGTGGGGCAGCATGGAGGTCTCTGTATGATGATTGGGAAAGCATGGTGGTCTCTGTATGATGAGTGGGGCAGCATGGAGGTCTCTGTATGATGAGTAGGAAAGCATGGTGGTCTCTGTATGGTGAGTGGGACAGCATGGTGGTCTCTGTATGATGAGTGGGGCAGCATGGTGGTCTCTGTATGATGAGTGGGAAAGCATGGTGGTCTCTGTATGATGAGTGGGGCAGCATGGAGGTATCATTATGTAAAGGGGGCAGGCAGCATTTGGAGCGCATTCAGAAGGGTCAGCATGGGAGGCTCAGTATGGAGAAGGACAGTGTGAGGGCTCTGTATGGAGAGGGGCAGCATATATGGGATATTGTGAGGAGGGGGCAGCATGTTGTGAGGACAATGTGCAGATCATATTTCATAATTGAGGAAAGTGTGGTGGGTGTAGTTTATAAGGGAGGTAAGTGTGGTGTTTTAGTTTATTAGGGGGCAGTGTGGCGGTCATAGTATATAAGTGGGGACGGTGAGGTGGGAATATTTTATAGGAGAGGATAGTGTGGAGGCCATGTACATTAAGAGGGATTGTGTGAAGTAATATTTTTTTGCAGGGAGAGCAGTGAGGAGCAGTTATTTTCTTCACAGCATAGGGATTATTTATGGCATAGCATTTGTGGTTATTGTTATTTGGGAACATTATAATAACATTGTTATTTTTCAGGGCACTGTAACGGGGAGCCAGGGGTGCCTCGGGGCTTGTAGTCGTGGCCCCTGTCTCGCTCAGGCTTACCCCTGGCTCCGCCGTCACTATCGGGACAGGAGATGTCTTGGTGGGGTAGAGTGTGGTGGTGCAGATGTCGTCCGACGTACAAACACTTTCCAGGCATGATTCGGTGCAAACAAAAGGCATTCTTTATTACACAGTTCTTCACACAACCGGCAGTTATAGATGACACTTCACACTTCCTTTAGCTGGAGGGGGAAGCCTGTCCTGACGTCTCCTCCAGTGGGGATGTGCCCGGCTAATCTTCTTCACCTGGCTCCCACTACAGCTACCCACAGACCGGACCCACACCGGTACTGCTTCGCACTTTGAGGTTCCGCCCGCTCCTTTCCTCTCCGGCTTCCCTATTCTTTCAGCTCCCACAATCTGCCCCTGCTCTGCTTCTTCTCTCCCGTCCCGGACACAACTGCCTTCGGGATCTCACACTTTCCTCCACAACACTTCTCCTCCCTCCCCTTTCTGCTGCCGGCTCCTCCTCTCCTCTGTGGTGACAGCCGTCCCACCCAGCCACTAGGGGAACCCACTAAGACAATGTAATAACAATAAAAACATTTTTATTAATATCAACAACGTTCCGGATAAACTGTGCTTCTTTGTAAGGGGTCTGCCCACCCCTTACATACCTCCCCTCTTTAAGCCTAAGCCTCCCGGCAAGGCATAAATCTAAAACTACATTTGAAACTAAACAAAGTCATTTTAATAGAACTGCGAACATGTTCACCTTAGGGCACCCGCAAGGGGCACACCAGTCCAGCGCCCGGAGTCCCTCCCGGTCTTAGTCGTGCCCGGAGGCCGTCGGCAGGCACTCCCGGTCTTAGTGGAGTTTCTGCCCGGAGGCTTTTGCAGCACTCCCGGTCTTAGACGTTAGACGGCAGGAACACAACTCGGCAAAATCTTCTTAATGACGCGGAGGGAGCCCCTGGCTCAGTCCAGCATCAGGCTCTCTCCGGGCTCAGCAACTTGAACGGTTACAAACAGCAAAACTTCTTCCGGCTCAAAACAACGCCGGTGTTGAACAAAAACAGGCCCGCCATCTTCCAGTCTTGAAAATTCACTCCGGATGATAGGCACGTTGCCATTCAGCTCGTTGGGCCTTCACGTAATCTGACAAGGACTGCCCGGGCAACCGGCGCAGCCTCCGGAAGGGTTCGTAATTGGCGGGTTGCTCCGCTGTCTCAGTCTCCGGCTTTGTCTCTTCTACCCCCGACGGGGGTTAGGGGGTCGCTGCACGGGACGGCTGGGGGCTGCCCATGACGATTACCGGATGAGTAGTCAGGTTTTGGTGAATAGCCAGCACCGCCGGGGTCCCCTTCTCCAGGTCAGCGCTCGGTCCGGGCATGACTTCCGGGGCTACGGCCAGTGTGCGTCTCGGGTGGGAGAGCTCAGCTAGTACCGGTCTTTGCTGTGCCTGCCGCCGGTACTGGCATTCCTCCCACTCAAGTTCTTGCTGCCATTGAGCAGCCTCTTGGGTAGTAGGCATCCGGGTCACTCCGACCGCAAAGAGGCCTTGGCATCCCACCTCTCTCATAAACCGCACCTTCTCTCCCGGATATAAAGTGTGGAGGCGCTGTGGTAGGCCCTCGGTGTTAAGGTTCACCCTTGTAATACTTATATATGTTCTGAGGATTTTGATAGCGTAGGGCAATGACAATCAGAGACGAGTTCTTGGTACAAGATATTTTATAATATGTAACCACGGTAGATACACAACGGAAAACACAGCGGTACAAATACACACAATACCTTCCCGAAACGGAGCGAAGGGAATTCCCGGGGCCACGCACCGGACTCCCCCAGGGAGACCACCAGAGCGAACCCCTATACAGGGACTGTCCGGCAATCACCCCGGAAGGCCTAAATGCGCAGCAGCCGGGACACAAGGGGCAAGCGGTAAAAGTCCAGGAGTGTCCGTACGGAATGAATGTCCAGAGTGGTTACGAACCAGAGAGAACCGGGCAGAGTGCTGACCGAAGATGGCAGACGGAATCCGGGCACAGCTTGAGAAACCGGGTAAGGTCCAGAGTCGGTCGGTCGTCTTTAGGAGGATCCAAAGGCAAAACAGGATTAGCAGCAGCAAAGCAGGAGCACACAGCAAGCAGTATACTCAGGCACTGGACTAGGCTTAGAGGCGGCCTTTTAAGCAGCTGGACAGGAAGTAGGGCAACAGAACAGTAAACTCCATGTTAACCGAGGGCAAGCTCATTCAAAAGAGAACTGGAAAACCTGGAAACCTGACATTACTCCCCCCCCCCCAGAGACGGCCTCAGGACGGATCAGGGCCTGGCTTGTCCGGGAAACGTCGATGAAACTGAGCAATCTTCTGGGGTGCCCGAATGTTACCCACCGGTTCCCAGGAATCGTCCTCGGGGGCGTACCCCTGCCAACGTACCAGATACTGAAGCCGACGACGGTGGAGCCGGGAGTCAATAATGTCCTCAACCACGAACTGCTCCTCGCCGTCGACCATCATAGGCGGAGGAGGAGGCACAACACGACCATGAAACGTATTAGGGGAAACAGGTTTGAGGAGAGACACATGAAAAACCGGGTGTACCTTTAGATGGTGCGGTAACCGTAGCCGACAGGCCACAGGGCTCACGATCCCGGTGATCTTAAACGGACCGATGAATTTTTGTCCCAGCTTCTGCGAAGGAACACCCAATCTCAGGTTTTTGGTAGATAACCATACAGAGTCCCCTACCTTGTACATGGGTGCCGGTTTCCGGTGAGTGTCTGCCGACCTCTTGTAACGCTCCTGGGCCGTAGCCACAGTGTCCTTTAGAACCTCCAGATTTTGTCGTAGTTCTGTCAATCTGTCCTCCACCGCTGGCACCGAAACCGCAACCGGTGACCTAGGCAAAACAGTCGGATGGTAACCCAGGTTAGCGAAAAAGGGCGTTACCTTAGTGGAGCTGCTCTGAGTGTTGTTGTATGAGAACTCCGCCAACGGAAGCATCTTCAACCAATCGTCTTGGAGATGGCTGACATAACATCGAAGGTATTGTTCCAGGGTTTGATTTGTCCGTTCGGTTTGCCCATTTGTCTGAGGATGGTATGCAGAAGACAAACAGACATCAATCTGGAGTGCCGTACAAAACCCCTTCCAGAATCTAGACGTGAACTGCACGCCCCGGTCAGAGATGATCTCGTCTGGTACCCCATGCAATCGGAATACGTTCTGGATAACCAAATCCACTGTCTCTGCGGCTGAGGGAAGACCGGTACACGGAATGAAGTGAGCAGCTTTAGTCAATCGATCCACCACCACTAAAATGGTATTGTGCCCGCCTGAGACTGGCAACTCCACAATAAAATCCATGGAGATAGACCCCCAAGGGCGAGATGGCACGGGTAACGGTTGGAGGAGTCCCGTAGGAGCCACACGAGGGACCTTGCACCGGGCACAAACCACACATGAGTGGACATAGTCCTTCACATCCTTTAAACAGGTAGGCCACCAGAAAAAACGGCTCAGAAATTCCTGCGTCTTCAGTACCCCCCTATGACCAGCCAACACGGAGTCATGGACCAATTTGAGAACCCGAAGTCTTACGGCCTCCGGGACATAAATGCGTCGCTCTCTCAACCACACACCATTCCGAAGAACAAGAGTTACATCATTCGGGGGGGCAGCAAGAAATACGTCACCATCATAGGCCAGCTTGATGTCCTTCCACAAGTCCTGGTCCTGGATTACTCCAACGAAATTGGCATCCGATAACACGGTCTGAGACGGGGTTCCAGGCACGGAGTCCACGGCGTGGATTCGGGACAAGGCATCGGCTTTCCCATTACGTGAACCTGGACGGTAGGTAACGATAAAATTGAATTGGTTAAGAAATAGGCTCCAACGGGCTTGCCGTGGAGACAGGCACCTGGCAGACTTAAGAAATTCCAGATTACGATGATCTGTGAGTACTATCACTTGCTGCGCGGCTCCCTGTAAGTGGTGTCTCCATTCCTTGAAAGCGGAAATAATCGCCAATAATTCCTTGTCCGCAATGTCATAGTTCCTTTCTGCAGGGGACAACCGGCGGGAAAAGAAGGCACACGGATGCAAGAGACTCTTGTCCCCAGTCCTTTGAGAAAGAATGGCCCCTAATGCATAGTCGGAAGCGTCAACCTCCACGATAAAGGGAAGTGCGGGATTCGGATGTACTAATATTGGCGCTGAGGTAAAACATACCTTGAGACGATGAAATGCTTCCTGGGCCTGGGCGGACCACACAAACTTCTGTCCTTTATTGGTTAACAGAGTGATGGGACGAACAATCTCTGAAAAGTTACGGATAAAGCGTCGGTAAAAGTTGGCAAAACCGACAAAGCGTTGTACCTCTTTGATGTTTCCCGGTTCCGGCCAGTCGAGAATGGCTTGTATCTTGCTAGATTCCATGTTCAGTCCCTGAGGAGAGATGACATAACCTAAGAATTGTATTTGTGAGCAATGGAACTCGCATTTCTCCAGTTTAATGTACAGGTGGTTTTCCCTCAGCCGGGTAAGTACGGTCTTAACGTGCTCCTGGTGTTCCTGTAAAGAATCAGAAAAGATTAGGATATCGTCCAGATAAATCACCATGAATTGGTCCATGATATCCCTAAAAATATCGTTAACTAGATGTTGAAATGCCGCGGGAGCGTTACAAAGTCCAAAAGGCATCACTAGGTACTCAAAATGTCCGTACCGACATCGGAACGCGGTCTTCCACTCGTCTCCGGGACGTATACGAAGCAGATTATATGCCCCACGGAGGTCTAATTTGGTGAATATTTTTGCCTGTTGGACCCTCTCCAATAGCTCAGGAATCAACGGTAACGGATACCGGTTCCGGATGGTTATCTTATTCAGTTCCCGGTAGTTAATACAGGGTCTCAGAGTCCCCTCCTTCTTTTTCACGAAAAAGATGGGTGCCCCTGCGGGTGAGGTAGACGGACGAATGAATCCCTTGGCTAGGCTTTCATCAATATACTCCTTTAGTGCTTCTAGCTCAGGTGCCGCCAACGGGTAGACATGACCAAACGGAATCTCCGCCCCTGGGAGTAAGTCTATGGGGCAATCATACGGTCTATGCGGGGGAAGCTGATCGGCTTTTCTTTTGTCGCATATGTCAGCGAAGTCACGGTAAACCGGGGGTAAAACAGGTACCTGTACAGTGCCCTCCGTATTTGATGTTACTGGAACCGGAACAGTTGGACAAATGGTCGGACCACTCTGTGGTGGGAAGGTTATTTCTTTAGTCTCCCAATCGATGACGGGATTTGTAGACCGTAGCCACGGAATACCTAAAATAATCGGAAAATGAGGAGAAGAAATTATCATGAAAACAAGGGTCCCCTGCTGACCTGGCTTCATCACGCATTCGAGCGGTACGGTTTCCCGATCCACTGGTCCAGAGATTAACGGAGATCCGTCTACCGTCTCCATGGTAACCGGTGAGGATCTTTGCTGAGTCCGGATACCGTGTTTCCTGGCAAAGGAAGAGTCCATGAAATTTCCCCCTGCCCCAGAGTCTATCATTGCAGAGGTAGGAATTAGCTGTCCCTCCCAACGGATCTGAATGGGGAGTGAGCAATGGGTATATTTCCCCTCTGAGTCCTTCAGTGAGGTAGACATTACCGTCTAGGGAAACACCGCATCCAAGTGTCCACTTGCCTCAGAGATATCGGACTCTGCGTCCGTGTTGTCACACTCTGCCATGGCTGCCAATACCTTATTTGGGCGATTTGGACGTTTCGGGCAGTCGATCAAGAAATGGTCCGATTGACCGCAATAGAAACACAAACGCTCACGGAGCCGGTGTTCGACGTTCATTGGTCTCTCGTTTTTGCAGAGAGTCCACTTGCATAGGTACGTCCTCGGCCTCCCGTGGCGTCCTGAGAGCGGGTTCTCTGGAAGGAAACGCAATATTGTTTACACGGTTTACAGCTGCCCATTTTTCCTGTCTACGTTCCGTCAAACGGGTATCAATGCGCACACAGTGCTGGAGAAACAGTTCAAAATCCCCTGGAGATTCGGAACGGGCTAACTCGTCCTTGATGGTACCGGACAAACCTTTTCTGAAAACAGACAATAAAGCATTGTTTCCCCAATCGGTGTCTACCACTAACCTCTTGAACTCAGTGGCGTATTCAACGACAGAACGCTTTCCCTGACGTAAGGAAAGGAGAGCCGCTTCAGCGGTAGCACGGCGATTCGGATCATCAAACATTTGCGCCATTGCATTCAGAAAGTCATCCAGGTGATTCAAACGGATGTCCCGATTCTCTATCATGGGATTAGCCCAAGCCAGTGCTCGTGAGGTTAATAACATGATGATACATAACACCTTTGACCGATCAGAACGGTAATAATCAGAATGTACATCGAAAAACAGTATACATTGGTTAACAAATCCACGGAACTGACTACGATCACCATTGAAACGGAATGGGGGTAACCTAGGCATACCGGCAGTTGATACGGACGTAGTGGGGACGGCTTCCTGAGCCTCCACTCTGACTTGCAAATCCTGTATAGCCGGCCCCAGTACCTGGTGATCATGGCCCAGCTGTGCCTCCACATCTCTAAGTTTATTCTGCACCGCCTCCATCTCCTGCTGCAGGGAGTTAATCATGGAGAAGAGCTGATCTACTCGTGTCTCAGTCATTGCCCCAGCGAAATCCTCTTATGGCCTGAGTATAATGTAATACTTATATATGTTCTGAGGATTTCGATAGCGTAGGGCAATGACAATCAGAGACGAGTTCTTGGTACAAGATATTTTATAATATGTAACCACGGTAGATACACAACGGAAAACACAGCGGTACAAATACACACAATACCTTCCCGAAACGGAGCGAAGGGAATTCCCGGGGCCACGCACCGGACTCCCCCAGGGAGACCACCAGAGCGAACCCCTATACAGGGACTGTCCGGCAATCACCCCGGAAGGCCTAAATGCGCAGCAGCCGGGACACAAGGGGCAAGCGGTAAAAGTCCAGGAGTGTCCGTACGGAATGAATGTTCAGAGTGGTTACGAACCAGAGAGAACCGGGCAGAGTGCTGACCGAAGATGGCAGACGGAATCCGGGCACAGCTTGAGAAACCGGGTAAGGTCCAGAGTCGGTCGGTCGGTAGTCTTTAGGAGGATCCAAAGGCAAACAGGATTAGCAGCAGCAAAGCAGGAGCACACAGCAAGCAGTATACTCAGGCACTGGACTAGGCTTAGAGGCGGCCTTTTAAGCAGCTGGACAGGAAGTAGGGCAACAGAACAGTAAACTCCATGTTAACCGAGGGCAAGCTCATTCAAAAGAGAACTGGAAAACCTGGAAACCTGACAACCCTATTGTAGAAGTAGTGATCGCCGGTCTCCTCATCCTCGATGAAACCGTAACCTTCTTTTTGATTAAACTTCACCACCGTCCCTACGGTACACTGGCGCTCGAATTCTTCACTCCGGGGACCGGCCATCATTTCCCGGGCCACGGTCTCGGCCAGCAGCCTCTCCTGTACCGGGTCGGGTTCTGGTGACGGGGACTTCCGCTGAGGCAGGGGTGACGGCTGTACTGGGTCCCAAAAGAAACCCCACTCGTCCTTTTCTAGATCCCGGACTTGTGGTTCTTCCGGGGCCGGAATGGTTACGTGGGTTGAAGAACCCACCGCAACTGGCGGGGGTATCTCCGGGTACGGGTATGGGGATCCCAGTATTCTGTCGCCCGACGGCAGCTGTGTGGTATAAGTTGCTCGGACCTCGGTCGTGGTCTCTCCGGTGACGGCGTCCCAGGTCGTAAGCCAGGTGACTTTCGTAGGCCGCTCCGGTCCTTCGGGCACCGCCGGTAAGTGGTGAGGAAGTCCTTCCGCGGTCTGCTTTGGGCGTCCTCTGCCCAAACTAGTTGCTGCTAGCGCGGCCACCACATCTTGCTGCTGTCTGGAAGTCTCCATCTCGTTTTCGGTCAGCGTCTCTGATAATGGCGGCGGGGTCAGTGGAGATGCTGGAGGAAGTGGAGGCGGGCCTACTTTTCCCGCTCTTGGGTATACTCCACCCCCAGTCTCACACATCAGGTCGACCCCTCCGCGGCGGCACTTCTTTTTCTCCGAAACACCGCCCATTTCACATATCTTCATCCGTGCCCTGGGACCGGCACCTCCCCTCTTTGGGCGGAGTACTCCAAACTTCTTTTTCGGCACCGGCCAGTCCCAGGCTCTTCTTTTGGCGCCAATTCTTCGCGCGCTTTCTGTGTCCTTGAAGACGACGGCCATCTTGCCGCCATCTTGTGCCCGGTCCAACGCCTTAGGCACTACTTCTTCTTCCCACCAAGGGATCGGGACTCTTTTCCAATAATCCGGATCCTGTGCCCTAGGCACCACTTGGTCTCCGTCTTCTTGGGTCGGGACCCCTTGCATATAATCCGCATCCTGCCGACTACGCCACATGTAACGGGGAGCCAGGGGTGCCTTGGGGCTTGTAGTCGTGGCCCCTGTCTCGCTCAGGCTTACCCCTGGCTCCGCCGTCACTATCGGGACAGGAGATGTCTTGGTGGGGCAGAGTGTGGTGGTGCAGATGTCGTCCGACATACAAACACTTTCCAGGCATGATTCGGTGCAAACAAAAGGCATTCTTTATTGCACAGTTCTTCACACAACCGGCAGTTATAGATGACACTTCACACTTCCTTTAGCTGGGGGGGGAAAGCCTGTCCTGATGTCTCCTCCAGTGGGGATGTGCCCGGCTAATCTTCTTCACCTGGCTCCCACTACGGCTACCCACAGACCGGACTCACACCGGTACTGCTTCGCACTTTGAGGTTCCGCCCGCTCCTTTCCTCTCCGGCTTCCCTATTCTTCCAGCTCCCACACTCTGCCCCTGCTCTGCTTCTTCTCTCCCGTCCCGGACACAACTGCCTTCGGGATCTCACACTTTCCTCCACAACACTTCTCCTCCCTCCCCTTTCTGCTGCCGGCTCCTTCTCTCCTCTGTGGTGACAGCCGTCCCACCCGGCCACTAGGGGAACCCACTAAGATAATGTAATAACAATAAAAACATTTTTATTAATATCAACAACGTTCCGGGTAAACTGTGCTTCTTTGTAAGGGGTCTGCCCACCCCTTACAGCACCATGGTGAGATGTGTTGCAGAAGACCAGAGAAGAGGGAAGTCTGCAGAGACGAGCTGTGGATGTGAAGTCATTATGGAGTCAGGGACATGAGAAAACAGCGATCGGTGAGTGAATTATCAAAGACCTTACACTGCACTAACATTTACTCAGGTTTAGGGGAAAAAAATCACCGGAGTGCTTCTTTAAAGGGAACCTGTCACCAGATTTGGCATTGTAACATGCTGTATATAAGAGCCCAGGTCGCTGTGTAGAACATAAAAAACACTTTATTATACTCACCTAAGGGGCAGTGCGGTGCAGACTGGTCAGATGGGTGTCTCCATTCTCCGGTACGAGCACCTCCTCTTTTGGCCATTTTTGTCCACCTTCTTCTGAAGCTGGTGTGCCTGACGAGTCCTATGTCATCTGCAGTAGCCGGCTTTCAGATCCTGCACAGGCGCACTACAATACTTTGATATGCCCTGTTCATGGCAGATCAAAGTGCGCTTGCAAAGAGCCTTTTTCCCGGCTAGTGTGGATGACATAGGACGCGTAATGCACCCAGTCTTCAGAAAAAGGAGGACAAAGATGGCCAAAAGAGGAGTCGCCAGTACCGGAGATTGGAGACACCCATCCGACCAGTCTGCACCGTACTGCCCCTTAGGTGAGTATTATAAATGGATTTTTATGTTTTACACAGCGGCCTGGGTTCTTATATACAGCATGTTAGAATTTTGTATATAAGGGCCCACTGGTGGTTGCAGCATCTTATAGTCACCAAATCTGGAGACAGGTTCACTTTTAATATTTGCAGAAAATCTACTTTTATTTAGTATGAAAATTAGGGCACTTTGGTGCACCATTGCTGTGGTCTTTGCTTTGGTGCAGCATTGGTGTGGTCTGTGCTTTGGTGCACCATTGGTGTGGTCTTTGTGTCGGTGCACCGTTAGTACCCTTATATTTGTATTTTAAAGTCTTATTTTTATTGACAGCGCTCCAATAGTAAAAGTGAGTGCTGTCTGATATCAGCTTGTATGTCTGATTTTATCGCTCTTACTAAGTGAGCTCTGTCAGTCAAGACAAGGGACTGGCTTTCATATGCAAATATAGGAGTGCACCAAGGCATAGGTCACGCCAAGGGGGCTCTGAAGCCCCCCATTTGCATTTTAAAAAATAGAAAATATTAAAAGGGTTGTCCAGTCTAGAATGACATGTCTGCAGTCACTCTGTGTGTAACTCTGTGTGACTGCAGATTTGTGAATCCTCCCAGTGCACTCACTGTGTGTTAAGAGGATTCTCCGGTGTCTGCGACGGGAACAGCTGTCAAGCATGCGATATGCAGAGTCCAATCTAGAACCTGTCTAGGAGGCGCCACCTCACTCAATACAGGTGCATTAAGCGAGGCCGTACCCACTAGATGTGTTCTGACCGGGAATCTGCATATCACATACTTGATTGTCGTGAGTGCGCTGGGAGGATTCATAAGTCTTCAGTCATAGAGTGACACATAGGAAGGCTTTGCACACTATGACATCGCAGGTGCGATGTCGGTGGGGTCAAATTGAAAATGACGTACTTCCGGCATCGCATGCAACATCGTAGTGTGTAAAGGCTCGATGATACGATTAACGAGTGCAAAAGCGTCGTAATCGTATCATCGGTGCAGCGTCGGCGAAATACATAATTACGCTGACGCAACGATCCGATGTTGTTCCTCGCTCCTGCGGCAGCACACATCGCTGTGTGTGAAGTCGCAGGAGCGAGGAACATCTCCTACCGGCGTCACCGCGGCTTCCGTAGGATATGCGGAAGGAAGGAGGTGGGCGGGATGTTTACATCCCGCTCATCTCCGCCCCTCCGCTCCTATTGGCCGCCTGCCGTGTGAAGTCGCAGTGACACCGCACGACCCGCCCCCTTAATAAGGAGGCGGGTCGCCGGACAGGTGAGTCCATGTGAAGCTGCTGTAGCCATAATGTTCGCTACGGCAGCTATCACAAGGATATTGTAGTTGCGACGGGGGCGGGCACTATCGCGCTCGGCATCGCAGCATCGGCTTGCGATGTCGTAGTGTGCAAAGTGCCCCATAGAGTGACTGCAGACTTGTCATTCTACACCAGGCAACCTCTTTTAAGCTAAACTGTGTATGATTTTTTGTAGGGGAATCGTGCCTTTGGGCTCATGCGCACGTTGTGTACTTACATGCATTTACGCTGCGTATTCCACTGCAGCGTAAATGCATGCATCCTGCGTTCACTGCACAATCTATGTAAATTGTGCATGATACGTGTGCATGTTGCTTTTTTGAACGCAGCGATTTGGGTGCTAAAATTTTGACCCAAATCCATGCATTCATAACAGCAGCTTGTCAATTATTTGTGCGTTCTGGATGCAGCACCCACTCTGTCTATGGTGGGGGCAGCAGCCAGAGCGTATGAAATCGGCTTTTTATAACAAAAAAACTGCATCAATTATGCAGTGTTTCTGCAGCGATTTGAAGCGCACATGTGCTGTCAAATCACTGCAGAATATTCAGCAGTTACGTGCGCATGAGCCCTTTCATATACAGTATATGTTTATTTATGTAAATGGAAAAAAATCATTTCACCCGACAAACGAACCTTATGCTTGTGCATCGGGTGATCTGACAGCCGGTTTAGACAAACCAATCGGTTTCCGATTATTGGCAGCATTGTAAATGTGTCGCGGGCGGGGAGGGGCGCTGCGCTCTCCCACTGCTCGGGTCCGGCTGCCGCTGCTGCTGCGGCCGCTGCTGCTGCTCGGTGGTGGCTCGGATCCCGGGGACTCGAGCGGCGCTCCTCGCCCGTGAGTGAAAAGGGGATTTGATTGTGGGGATTTATTGTCCGTGACGCCACCCACGGTTGTGGTGATTTTAGTGGCACCACCGCTGCTCTGGACGGGGATCCCGGGAGCGGTGACAGGGAGCAGCTTGGTTGTTATTTCTCACCTCCGTGGGTAGGGGGTTGGTTGTCCCGGGGCCCAGTAATGGGGTAGGGATGGATGGCAGGCGGGCTATGGGGCCTGGCGGGGTGCAGAGTCGCAGGGGCAGCGCTGTGCCGCACGGCACGGTGGTACTCACTCAGCCCAATGATGAAGACACAGTCTCGGTAAAACACACGGCTGGATGGACGGGTCCCACAGACGGCTGCGGTGTTGTTGCTCCCGGCAGGTTGGTGGTGACTGCCTTTCCTTGCACCTAAGATGTCTGTACGGTTCCAATGGGTTCCCACCGGTAACCCGCTCCCCGGCTTGGATATGGGCCGGAGGAGCCCCTTTTGCCCGCAGGCGCTGGCCCTGAGAAACGGTTGCCTTGGCGGTGGCGGTGTCTCTCTCACTCGGTTGGACGGTTGCCTTCTGTCGGGACTTGACTGTTTGGAAACCCAGGAGGTCCCCTTCACTAACGGATTTGGCAAATTCACGGCGACTCCTAGCCTTGCCGGGGTCCGAAAAGCCCCTGCCAGATGGTGCTGACTTCTCTTTGTGTACCGGTCCGGTACCGCCGGGCCACCGCCCGTCCACGGTCCTTACGGTAAACTCCGATCGGCCACTCCTGCAGACGGTCATCACCGTCTGCCAACCTTGCTGCTCTGTCCGGGCCACACACCCGGACCAACTTCAGGCTGCTTAGCTGTCACTTTTCTCCTCTCTCACTTTCACTTCTCAACTGTCCTCACTCCTCTCCAAAACTAATCTGCCTGGTTTTCCCGCCTCCAGGACTGTGAACTCCTCAGTGGGCGGGACCAACCGCCTGGCCCACCCCCTGGTGTGATCATCAGCCCCTGGAGGAAGGCAACAAGGGTTTTATGTACTGGCTTTGGTGTGCCTAACCGGGGTGTAAGGTGTGGTGGTGTAGTTACCTGTGGCCCCTGGCTTGTCCAGGGCGCCACATTCCCCCTTAGCAAAATGCAGACCGTCCGCGGGCTGCCCGTCCATCACCGGTTTTATTTTCACCAACTGAAAAAGATATAAATAATGGTAACATGAATAGTTCTTTTGGTCTATATATAGCGCAATGAGGATATTTGCTGGTATTAGTTATTTGAACTTTATTAATTAGGCACTCCTATTATTACAACGCGTTTCAGCAGAATTGCTTTCATCAGGTATAATAGGAGCAGTACTGATACTGCTCCTATTATACCTGATGAAAGCAATTCTGCTGAAACGCGTTGTAATAATAGGAGTGCCTAATTAATAAAGTTCAAATAACTAATACCAGCAAATATCCTCATTGCGCTATATATAGACCGAAAGAACTATCCATATACCCCCTCCCTATTGGGAATCGGTAATAGCTGCAAAGGACCTGCTGACATATCAAAAAATCCAGCTGGCTAGCTGGAGGATTGAGGAACAAAAACCTGAATTCCATGGTGTCGGTGGAAATCAGTAGCCGACAACGATACCCCTAATCTGGACTCTTGAAGCCTGGACACAGGATCTGATCAGAGCAACTCCAGTCTGATAAGCTTACACTGAAGTTGTGCGGGGGCGCACAACCAACAAAGGTGAGCAATTCTAATATTATAAACGTTTAAAAGGATTCCACGGGTGCTTCTCATAGTGCGCTTGTTTTATTATCTATTTAAATAAATAACGGTAACAGACATACAAGTATAATAACATCTTCCCACATGGGGAGGTACTCTTATTTAAACGTTACTAACGGTTGCAAATGGTTACGACTTCCGCTCTCTCCCACCCAAGCAACCTGGCCCTGTTGCTGCCCCTAAGCAAACAGGCAGCACCCCTTGACCCCAGTCCTGCACAAGTTGCCCGAGCGGGTTCTGTCCTTTTCAGGGGATCCACGTCCATGGGGAACCCCAGAAACCCCCAGAGGATCGCCACCGGTTCCGGTGGTGGCTGGGCCCCAGCCTACTCCACTGCGGGCCCTTCCTCCAATCTGCCTCTCCGGAGGCGGTAACGGTGGGAGCTGTAACAAACATTTTTATTTACATGCCACTAGTTTGTGGTTGCCCTGCAAGTTCTCGGGCCTGTTCATAAGTAGTTTCTTATGTAAAGTGGTGAAGGGGGTCCCAACGGGGACCAGCTGCCGGCAAAGACCGGTGCAAATCAAGGCTTGTCAATCAGGTAACTTTCACGGTATCATCACCTCAATGGGGAAGGTGCAGCTGTGCTGGGGGAGAAAATGGTCAGACGGATGGAGGAGCTTTTAAACTAGGATCGGGGGGGAGGGAGGGTAGTGGAGCAAATAAGGGGATAGATAGAACAGATAGAGACAGGGAGACGGTAGGGGTCAATGAAGGATTAGGGGGGGATGGGACATACAAGGAACGTAGGGAGGCTAGGAGTAATAAAGGTGTTAATAGGATTAAATGTCTACTGGCAAATGCAAGAAGTCTTGCAAACAAAATGAATGAATTGGAGACTCTTATGTCAACCATGGATTATGATGTGGTGGGCATTACGGAAACCTGGCTGGATGAAAGCCATGACTGGGTGACAAACATACAGGGTTATAGTACATTTAGGAAGGACAGGAAAGGCCAAAAAGGTGGTGGGGTGTGTATATTTATCAAATCTAACCTAAAACCTGTGTTGTATGATGACATTGAGGGGAACAGCAACAATGTAGAGTCAGTATGGGTAAATGTACATGGGGAGGGGAATAATGGAAAAATGCTAATTGGAGTTTGCTATAAGCCTCCTAACATACCTGAACAAATAGAGGGTGAAATGCTGGAACAAATTGAAAAGGCAGCTAATAATAATAATCGGGTTCTTATTATGGGGGATTTCAACTATCCAGACATACAGTGGGACATAGAATCTTCTGGTTCTGCTAAAAGCTGTAAGTTCTTATCTACCATTCAGGACCATTTCCTCTCTCAGATGGTAGATGAACCGACCAGGGGAGATAATTTGCTAGATCTGGTCCTGTCAAATAGACCGGATACAATTTCAAATCTACAGGTCCGGGAGCACTTGGGCACCAGCGATCATAATATGGTAAGCTTCGACATAATATTCAATAGAACATTTCAAAGGGGGGAATGCTAAAACCTGGAATTTTAGGAAAGCTGATTTCAACAAATTAAGGGAAGAGCTTAAATGTGTAGATTGGGACAGAGTCATGGTAACTGGGGATACCGAACATAAATGGGGTAAGTTTAAGGATATACTGCTAGAGTCCTGTAAAAAACTTATACCCTCTGGTAATAAAATGTCCAGGAATAAAAAGAAACCACTATGGATAAATAAGACTGTACAAAGTATAATAAAACAAAAACAAAGGGCGTTTAACATCTTAAAGGCTGAGAATACAGAAATAGCATTGCAGGAGTATAAAGATATCAATAGGCAATGCAAAAAAGAAATCAAACAAGCAAAACTAGCTACTGAAACAAAAATCGCCAATGACATTAAAATAAATCCCAAAATCTTTTATAAATACATTAATGCCAAAAGGAAAACAAAGGATAGTATCGGACCCTTAAAATATAATAACAAGTTAGTTATAGAGGACAAACAAAAGACTGAGATATTAAATAGGCATTTCTCATCTGTATTCACCAAGGAACTGACTGTACCAGGGATCATTCAACAAGTGAAAAATCAAAGTCCACCACCCGATATAATTAATTTAACACAAGATGAAGTACGCCTACGTCTGAGTAAATTAAACATTGACAAATCCCCAGGGCCAGATGGCATTCATCCACGAATATTGAGGGAATTGAGCTCCGTAATCGACAGACCGCTGTATCTCATCTTTTTAGACTCACTTGTAACAGGGTTGGTGCCTCAGGATTGGAGGATTGCTGATGTGGTACCGATATTTAAGAAAGGTAAGAGGGTAGATCCAGGCAACTACCGTCCAGTAAGCCTGACATCAGTAGTATGCAAAGTTTTTGAGGGCATTTTAAGGGATGACATGCAAAAATATATTGCAGAAAATAATATGATAACTGACAAACAGCATGGATTCATGAAAGATAAGTCGTGTCTAACCAACCTGTTGGGGTTCTATGAGGGGGTCAGTGCAAACCTGGATATTGGTAATGCAGCTGATGTGATTTATTTGGACTTTGCAAAGGCATTTGATACTGTACCACATAATAGCCTTATACTAAAGCTCCAGAAGCAAGGACTAGGGGACACAATATGCAACTGGGTAAGGAATTGGCTAAAAGATAGGAAACAAAGAGTAGTCATAAATGCTACATTCTCTAAATGGGCTATAGTCAGCAGTGGGGTGCCGCAGGGATCTGTGCTAGGACCAATTCTTTTTACTCTCTATATTAATGACCTTGTGGATGGGATTGATAGTACAGTGTCAGTCTTTGCCGATGACACCAAACTATGTAGGATATTAAAAACTGACCTGGATAGTACAATATTACAAAAAGATCTGGATAAGATGTCAGAATGGGCAGATACTTGGCAAATGAGATTTAATGTTGATAAATGTAAAGTAATGCACCTAGGACGGAGTAATCCTATAGCTGCGTATACATTAAATGGAAGTAAACTCGGGACTACAGAACAGGAGAAGGACTTGGGTATTCTCATTACAAATAAGCTGAGCAGCAGCACTCAATGTCAGGCAGCAGCTGCTAAAGCAAACAAGATTCTAGGGTGTATAAAAAGAGAGATTAGATCCCGTGATCCCAACGTATTGTTACCCATCTATAAATCACTTGTAAGGCCACATCTGGAATACTGGATCCAGTTTTGGGCTCCACATTTTAAAAAGGACATTCAGAAGTTAGAGTCAGTTCAAAGGCGGGCAACTAGACTATTACAAGGAATGGAAGGCCTCACATATGATGGCAGATTGAAAAAGTTAGATATGTTTAGCTTAGAAAAAAGACGTCTCAGAGGAGATCTCATTTATATGTATAAATACATGTGTGGTCAATATAAAGGACTGGCACATAACTTATTTCTTCCGAAAACAATACTAAGGACCAGGGGGCATTCACTGCGAGTGGAAGAAAAGCGATTCCGACACCTAAATAGGAAAGGGTTCTTTACAGTTAGAGCGGTCAGACTGTGGAATGCCCTACCACAAGAGGTAGTAATGGCAGATACTATAACAGCTTTTAAAAAAGGGCTGGATGATTTCCTCAGTACACAAAACATTGTTGGTTATAAATGACTTAGTGACTAAATGTACAACTGGTGGAGGAAGGTTGAACTAGATGGACCTAGGTCTTTTTTCAACCTAAGTAACTATGTAACTATGTAATTTACTTATCATTCTTTTAAACGGTACTTTCAACACACACAATTTTTCCTTTTAAAGAACAGTTTCCCTGTACCTAAGTGGGGGTCTACCTAGGTTGGGCCGAGTGGACCTCCGGGGTCCAGTGTCAGTAGGGATAGGCAGTGGGGCGGAGGGAACAATCAGTTCCTCTCCCCTGCTATCGTGTGGGGCAGGCGGAGGCATAGGGGAGTTGGGCACAGGTTCATCCCTGGGCACTGGCTCACGGTTGACCGCCTCCATCACTTCTTCATCCACGGGTTGTGGGAACAGTATTACTGGAAGAATCACCGCGCCGTTCTGTGTAGGCCAGTCCGCTGGGAAGTCACCCATCATTGTGTGGATTACCTCTTTTGCCTTCTCCGCTGGTGGAGGAACCGGAACTTCAGCCGCTGCTCTCAATGCTGGTGGGCACTTCTTTAGATGGTCCCGGGAAACCGTGGCCAAGGTGCCCCCTTGGTCACGACTGATCTGGTAGGCCTTCCCATCTTCCCAGCCTGTGGGCTGTATCACATATGGAGTTTGTTCCCATTGATCATCCAGCTTGTGGGTCCTCCTCTTCAGTACTACATCTCCAGGCTGGAAAGGGCCAGCAGCCGCCTTCTGGATGAAGCGCTGCTCCTGTTGTTCCCGACTCCGACTCAAGTTCTTCTCAACATATTCTTGGATCTGTCGGTATTGCGCCCTCCGCCGAGTTTCCCATCCAGCTGTCGAAGGGAGTGCTTCTGAGGCTTCCAATCCCATATATAGATCCACCGGTAGCCGGCCGAGGCGAGCCCTCATCAGGTACGCCGGGGTGCATTTCGTTGAGCTGGAAGGGATATTGTTGTACATATCGACCAAGTCAGGCAACCTCTCCGGCCACAGGTTCCGCTCTTCTAGCGGTAACGTCTTGAGGAGGTCCAAGACCAGGTGGTTCATCTTTTCACACATGCCGTTGGTTTGGACATGATAAGGCGTGGTCCGGATCTTCTTGCAGCCATACAACTGGCAAAACTCATGAAACACCTCCGCCTCAAAGGCTGGGCCTTGGTCGGTAAGCACCTTCTCAGGGTATCCATGTGGTCGGCAGAAATATGCCTGGAACGCTCTAGCGGCGGTGCGGCCAGTTAGGTCTTTGACTGGGACAACCACCTTGAACCTTGAATAGTGGTCTACCATGGTTAGAGCGCAGGTGTACCCACTTCGGCTGGGGGTGAGCTTTACATGGTCCAGGGCGACCAGCTCCAGCGGTTGGTGTGTAACGATCGGGTGTAGGGGTGCCTTCTGGCTGGCCTCGTCCTTCCTTCTCAGCGTGCAAGGGCCACACTCTCGGCACCAGGCCTCTACAGATTCCCGCATTCCACTCCAATAGAACCGCTCTCTCAACAGCATCTCCAGTTTCTTCCATCCAAAGTGCCCAGCACCATCATGGTACGCTTGTAGAACGGTGGGTACATTAGCTTGGGGAATTCCCAACTGGCGGATTTTCTCATGAGTCTTCGGGTTGATCAGCTCACGGTACAACTTTCCCTGGTGTAGGTATAGCCGGGTCCGTTCTCGCCACAGGCGTTGGGCTTTAGCCAGGGCGGAAGGGTCTATCCCAACAGCGCCTTGCTCCACCAAGATCTTGACTAGGCGGACAGCGGGTGCCAGGTCTTGAGCTTCCTGCCACTCCTGACTGGGCAGCGGGTCCGGGTTCACCCGTTGTTGGGAGACATGCACCTTCCCAGTTGGCGGCTGGTGAAATGCAGGCAACTCGATCTCTTCGAGGTCGTCATCCTCGCACCCTTCTTCCGACAGGTGGGGCATCCGAGAGAGTGCATCAGCATTAACGTTGGCACGGCCGGCCCTGTATTTGATGGTGAAATCACAGTTCGCTAGCCTTGCCACCCATCGCTGTTCCAACGCGCCCAGCTTGGCTGTATCCAGGTGGGTCAGCGGATTGTTGTCCGTGAAAGCAGTGAATTTGGCTGCTGCCAGGTAATGGCGGAACCGCTCGGTGATAGCCCACACCAGCGCCAGGAGCTCGAGCTTGAAAGAGCTATAGTTCTCAGGATTCCTTTCAGTCGGCCAGAGCTTTCGGGTAGCATAAGCAATCACTTTCTCCTTCCCATCTTGGACCTGGGATAGGACTGCCCTCAAGCCCACATTGCTGGCATCGGTGTAGAGGATGAATGGGTGGTTGTAATCAGGGTATGCTAGGATCTCCTCTCCGGTCAAGGCCGCTTTCAGCTGGCGGATGGATTCCTCATGCCTCTCTTCCCACACCAGTGGGGCTCCGAGGGGTCTACCACCTTTGGTTACTTCCCTCACTGTGGTCGGTCTCGGCCAGTCTTGGATGGCAGTGATCTTCTCGGGGTCGGGGGCGACACCTTCTGCACCCACCACATGCCCTAGATACTGCACTTTGGGTTTCAGCAGATGACACTTGGAGGGCTTCAACTTCATCCCGTATTTGGCAAGGGACGCGAACACCTCGGCTAGGTGCTCCAAGTGGGATTCATATGTCTGTGAGTACACAATCAAATCATCCAGGTACAATAGGACGGTCTCGAAATTCAAATGCCCCAGACAGCATTCCATCAGCCGTTGGAAGGTTCCAAGGGCATTGCACAGCCCAAACGGCATACTGTTGAATTCACAGAGCCCCATTGGGGTGGTGAAGGCAGTTATCTCCCGGTCTTCGGGTGCCACAGCCACTTGCCAGTACCCGCTGGTAAGGTCATGGGTAGAGAAGTAGTTTGCGGTTCTCAGTTCAGCCAAGGACTCTTCAATACGGGGCAGTGGGTAAGCATCTTTATGCGTAATCTGGTTAATCTTCCGGTAATCCACACACATCCGCATAGTGCCATCCTTCTTCTTAACCAGTACCAGCGGGGCGGCCCAGGGACTACAGCTGTCCCTGATAACCCCTGCCTCCCTCATGTTCTTCAATATGTCCTTGGCACATTGGTAGTGTGCAGGGGGAATAGGCCTGTACCTCTCTTTGATAGGAGGGTGTTCACCGGTGGGGATATGGTGTTGGACCCCTTTAATCTGCCCAAAGTCTAGGGGATGTTTGCTAAAACTTCGCTCATACTCCCGTACCACCCGGTAGACCCCTTCTTTATGATGTGCAGGGGTATCATCAGTACCTACGTGTAACTGTCGGTGCCACTCATCTAACTCCCCTTGGGGCGGGTGAGTGCCGGCAGTAGGTGGTGAGATTGGGGGAACTGCCTCACGGATGGTGTGGGGATCCAGAGTAAGCAACTTGGCAAGTGTAGCGTACCGGGGAAGCTTGACTTCTTCCTCCCCACAGTTCAGCACCCTCACCGGCACTCTCCCCTTCTTTACATCCACCACCCCCCGGGCGGCCATTACTGTGGGCCAGTGTTCGGAGGGCATGGGTTCTATCATGGCAGGGTAGTCACGCCCCTGGGGCCCTACTGCTGCCCTACACCAGATCATCATCTCGCTCCTGGGAGGCACAAGCAAGGGGGCAACATCCATCACTCTCACCCCACCAATCTCTCCTCCTGTCGAGTTCACATGCTGACGGTACATCAAGGCTTGGATCTCACGCTGCACAGCTCTCTGTCGGCTCCCCGCCGCCGTGGCGGCCAGCTGCTGCAGTAGGGTCAGCACATCACTCATACAGTGCTCCATCACATTGGTTCCTAGCACTATCTTCGGGTTATGATCACTGGGTTCATTCATTATCACAATCATACCCTGGTGTTGCAGTTCAGCTCGCCCCACGGTCATGGCCACTTGTTTGTATCCCACTTGGGTCAATGGGAGTCCATCAGCAGCAATCAGTGTTATACTGGCATCCGGGGGAGCCAGCTCGTCCGTCCCCCAATACCGTTGATACAATGTGTATGGTATGGTGGTTACCTGTGATCCAGTGTCCAGGAGAGCCATCACCGGTATGCCATCCACAGCCACGGGGATGATGGGTCGGGCCCCGATGTATCGGTCCCGCCAGTCTGGGGGGCCATGGGGTTCTACTCCTGAGGATTGGCCCGTGGCCCCAGGGGTTGCTCGTTTAACGGACACCGTCGGGAGTAGTGGCCGGGTTTGCTGCACCTGTAACAAATCGAGGGTCCATACCGTGAGTCATTGGTTCTTCTCCGCTGCATCCAGGGGACGTCCTTGGGACGGTCGGCGAGCTGTATCTTTGCCGGAGGCTGGGATCTGGTCGGATGCTGGAGTGCGGCGAGGATCTTGGCGAGGTCTCCATCCATGCGGCGGACTTGGGCAGCTAGTTCTTCCATCGTGCTGCTTGGAGCTGTAGGTACTGGAGATGCTGGTAGGGCAGGGGCCACCACGACGGGGGCCGTCTCAACTGGCCATGGAGCTGGTTCCAAGACTTCCGAAGCTGGGGGTTGCAGGGCTTTAATGGCCCGTTCCTTTAACACAACAAAGTCCACATCAGGGTGTTCTAGGGCCCACAGCCGGAGTTGTTTGCGATTCTCGGAGGACCTCATCCACTGCACAAATTGCTCTACTAACATTTTGTTGCTGTCCGTCTCATTGATGGTGTCTACCCGCTTCAGTGTGTGGAGGGCGGTTTGCAGACGTAAAGCGTAGTCCCGAATACTGTCCACAGGCCGTTGTCGACATTGGTAAAACTGCATCCTCAGCTCGGCTTCGGTATGGGTCTCAAAGGCAGTCTGTAGTTTCTCAAAGATGGTGGCTACAGAGGACCGGTCCCCCTCGGCCCAGGTCTCCGCCTCCTGCTCAGCCGCGCCAGTTAGCTGCCCCAGCACTAATGCTGCACGTTGCTTATCAGTCAGGGGGTACAATTCTAGGAGCGGGCTAAGCTTCTTCCGGAAGACCTGTAACGCATCAGGTTTCCCGTCATACTGCGGCAGCCAGGTAGCTCCGGGCACATAGGGCAAGGAGAAAGGCATCACCTGAGCGAGAGCTGGGATCGCGGCACCCCCCGTCAGCGCGGCCGGGACCTGGGCAGGTGTTACGGTTGCTGTGGCACTGGAGACTATGTCCAGATTTCTTTCTACTGCACATGTGCGAGCACTGGAGACTATTTACAGATTTCTTGCTACTGCACATGTGCGAGCACTGGAGACTATGTCCAGATTTCTTGCTACTGCACATGTGCAAGCGCTGGAGACTAAGTCCTATCTTGCAGCCATTGCACATGTGCGGGTGACATCATCGCTGACACGTGGTCACATGTCTCTGACACCTTCTATGATGATTGGTCGCTGGTCATGTGCTTGTGACGCTTTGCTCGGTGATAGGCCAGCGTGACGTCATTCCTGTCGTTCTGGCAGCGGATTGGCTCTGGTGTTCTCCATCTTGGATGAGGCACAAAGTCTATATAAGACCCTGACGCACGCCGCATGGCGCTCAGTCCTCTTAGTTCATGCATGAGAGTAGACGCTCTGTGCACGTTCCTCTAGGCATCTCTCTGTCTATGCTAGGTGAGCGCTACCGGCAGGGTAGCGTTCTTATACCTTACAGCTTTGGCTGCAGTCCGTATCCTTACCTCTTAGGGGAGTGGACATAGGCAGGTGCCTGAGGCACATGGTCCGGCTGGGCTTTGTGATTCTACTCGTAGGTGGACGTTGCCGCTAGGGTAACGTTCCTTATACTGCGTCTGGCAGTTGTTCGTATCCTCGCACACTAGGGGAGCGAACAGAGGTAGGAGCTTTGTGCGGCTTATGCTGCTGTCCGTCTCTTTTGCACCACTAGAAGAGCGGACCTAGGCAGGTGCCATATCTAGTGGTTCGTGTCCTCGCACACTAGTGGAGCGAACGCAGGTAGGAGCTTTGTGCGGCTTACGCTGCTGTCCGTCTCCTGGCATCACTAGAGGAACGGACCTAGGTAGGTGCCATTTCACACTCACTGCTTTTGTCTCTGTGATCTTTAACAGAGACCATTCCACACACCCTCCAAGTACAGGAGGAATTGCTTTATTTTCTAATTATATTCCTCTGTGAGTTTAACAGAGGTATTGCACTCTGCACTTGTGCTATTATTATTTATAGTGGCATACTTATATACCCCTTATCCTCTGCCATAGTCTGCAGCAGAGTCTTTGCACGGTGGACCCTGACTGTCTGATATTCCGTTAGGTTTTATTATCAGACAGCCGCCCGTAACAGCAGGCCCATCCCCATCCACGGGTGCCACTGCGGCTGCGACCGCCGCTCCTCCAGCAGCTCCGTCAGGCGCAGACATCTTGTTTCCGTCCCCCTTAGCCTCTTTCCGGCTCCTCCTCTATCGGGGCGGGGTTTAGGCCTTCGCGCCTCCACTACTCAAGGAGACGCTCGAGCAGGAACTTTTCGCGCCCAAGATGGCGGCTTTTCAATATTTTCGGCCGGACACCTCCGGCGGTAACAAGGCGCACCTCTACCGGACGGCAGAGCGGTAAGATCCTGTTCGTGACGCCAAGTTGTCGCGGGTGGGGAGGGGACGCTGCGCTCTCCCACTGCTCGGGTCCGGCTGCCGCTGCTGCTGCGGCCGCTGCTGCTGCTCGGTGGTGGCTCGAGCGGTGGGCCGGATCCCGAGGACTCGAGCGGCGCTCCTCGCCCGTGAGTGAAAAGGGGATTTGATTGTGGGGATTTATTGTCCGTGACGCCACCCACGGTTGTGGTGATTTTAGTGGCACCACCGCTGCTCTGGACGGGGATCCCGGGAACGGTGACAGGGAGCAGCTTGGTTGTTATTTCTCCCCTCCGTGGGTAGGGGGTTGGTTGTCCTGGGGCCCGGTCTGTTTGGAAACCCAGGAGGTCCCCTTCACTAACGGATTTGGCAAATTTACGGCGACTCCTAGCCTTGCCGGGGTCCGAAAAGCCCCTGCCAGATGGTGCTGACTTCTCTTTGTGTACCGGTCCGGTACCGCCGGGCCACCGCCCGTCCACGGTCCTTACGGTAAACTCCGATCGGCCACTCCTGCAGACGGTCACCACCATCTGCCAACCTTGCTGCTCTGTCCGGGCCACACACCCGGACCAACTTGAGGCTGCTTAACTGTCACTTTTCTCCTCTCTCACTTTCACTTCTCAACTGTCCTCACTCATCTCCAAATCTAATCTGCCTGGTTTTCCCGCCTCCAGGACTGTGAACTCCTCGGTGGGCGGGACCAACTGCCTGGCCCACCCCCTCGTGTGATCATCAGCCCCTGGAAGGCAACAAGGGTTTTATGTACTGGCTTTGGTGTGCCTAACCGGGGTGTAGGGTGTGGTGGTGTAGTTACCTGTGGCCCCTGGCTTGTCCAGGGCGCCACAAATGCACCTCAGAGTAACTAAAATTTTGGGAGAATTTTTTGTTTTATGCCCAATAATTCTGAGATTGGTGGGGAATCTGGTCCGAAGACATCAAGCACAGCTGAAAAGCTCTTTTAGAAGAGCGCACACAGCGCAGAGCAGATGATTTAGAAAGTCATAGTCCTGTCTCCTGAGCTGTGCACTCCTAAGGGGTCTTTTGAGCGATTTACGGGGGTCTCAGGAGCAAGACCCACATCAATGTGCTCAGAATTAATGGACCTAAAACATAGATATCTCCCAAAAATTAAGGTATTTTAAATGTTTAATAGTGCTACTGCCTGCACCATCAGTACTGTGGTTCCTATATTTTCCGAAGTCTGATGATGACTGGTAAGAACTCCAGGTATCTTGTTACCATTGTTACAGACATACTAGGAGCTGCAGACAATTGCCAGATGTTGGGCTGGCTTTAGTTCTGGTGATGTAGTAGTGATTTGAGGTTGGTTATCATCTACCAATGGTGGTTCTGCTAATATTATCTTGATTTGAGGTTGGTTCTGGTAATGTTATCATGATTTGAGGTTTGTACTGATGATGTAATCATGATTTGAGGTTGGTTCTGGTGATATATTCATGTAGATGTAGCAATGCTTAATTTATTAGACTTGATAGTAGATCATTATGGTCAGTGTGCCAGACTAACAATATATTTGTCTTAATGAGGCTATACGTCAGCCAAACAAGTATTTGACTAAAGCCCCCATACACTATAGACAGCTGTCCCATCATTCAGCTGGCAGCTGTCTCTCTGACTCTACCATACACTATAGACAGATGTCCCATCATTCGGCTGGCTGCTATCTCATTGACTCTCCCATACGCTATAGACTAATGTCCCATCATTCAGCTGGCAGCTATCTCCCTGACTCCCCCATACACTATATACAGGTGTCCCATCATTTGTCTGGCAGCTGTCTCCCTTACTATCCCATACACAGAAGCGCTCATTTTGTTGACTGCTCTATGTTCTCTATGGGATATACACTACGAGACATCTCTGGCGGTGACTCATCTCTTAGAGAAAAAAGGATCCACAGTCCGAAATTGGACCTGCTGGGTCATCACTTCTCTGACGATCAGACTGTCGGCCGAGCCTGTCTATCTCCGAGTTCAGCCAACTGGAGTCTGTGTACGAGCGCCTTAACTACAATCTGAAGGGAATGTGAACGGTTAGAGTCTGTGCATACCATGGCTTTTACACATCTGCAAATCTATTGAGTTTTTCAGGCGGAGGACAGGTTAGGAAACACTGGCATCTTTTTTTAAATTGAAATTGTATTAAGCGCTAGTCAGCAACTTCTTGGTGGCAGCATCATGAAAAATGGTTTAGTTACCTGTGTTAACCACTTAAGGGGGCTTTACACGCCACGATATCGTTAATGTTTTATCGTCGGGGTCACGCCGTTAGTGACGCACATCCGGTGTCATTAACGATATCGCAGCGTGTGACACTTTTGTGCGACCTAAAACGATCGCAAAAGTGGCACAAATAGTTTGCCGTGGAGAGGTCGTCCTAAAACCAAAAATCGGTCACCTCTCATTAGCGATGTTGTTCCTCGTTCCTGCGGCAGCACACATCGCTGTGTGTGACACTGCAGGAGCGAGGAACATCTCCTTACCTATCTCCATCGCCAATGCGTAAAGAAGGAGGTGGGCGGGATGTGGGCTTCTATTGGACGCCTGCCGTGTGACGTCGCTGTGACGCCGCACGACCCGCCCCCTTAGAAAGGAGGCGGATCGCCGGCCATAGCGACGTCGCAGGGCAGGTAAGCCGTGTGACCGGGGAGCGCAATTTTGTGCACGACGGGAAGCGATATGCCCGTGTCGCACAAACGAGGAGGCGGGTACGCTACCGATATTGCTACCATGTAAAGCCCCCTTTAGTGTCTTTGAAAATCTGAAGTTGTTAAAATAAGCTAAATAAACCTGAACGTATGCGCAACAAGTGCTGATCTTCATTCTTATAGCGTTTAGTACTTGTTCAAGTGTGTTACATTGTAGATTGGCCTTTAATAGATGTCGTGTGCACAAAATCATAGGGTGAGTTGTCAGTAAGGGGCATGACCACTTAAAGTGCCTAGGGCAGCATGAAATCAAAATACAGCCCTCCCGATGCACCAGCTGCATTGTTCACTTCCTCATCTGCTGTCTTCTTCCACTGAGACCCGGCTGTCAGCTGGGAACACCGTCAGTACTGCCTCTACCAGCGTGCGCTTGTATTCACATATTCACCCACTCCAGTGATGGAAGTAAGGATGGTATGTTGTTTTTGTAGCATGGTTTCAACAGGGTGGCCACCCAGTAGTCAACACTGTTAACAATCCTGGCAACTGAACAGGCACAGCAGCATGTATTGAATCATGAGTGATATGCTGCCCAGAGGCAATGACAAGCTGTATTTGATGTTGGATTTGTGATCTGTGTCCTCTGTATCACCCAGCCATTCTCCAGTGATGCCCATGAGTTTCTTTGAATGCCACCCTGCTGTGACCACTGTTTCTCCTCATTCTCATCCTCCAAAACTGTCCCCTGGATTGATAGTTGTGTACCTAACCACTGTTGGTACAGGAAACCACCCTCTGAGCCATGTGACGATAACAGGCTTGATAATGGCGTGAATGGTACCTGTTCCTCCTGCTCCTCTTCCTCCTTTGCCACCACCTTGTCCATCTACACCTCAAGTATTTTTTAAAGAAGGCATAGAAGTGGGATAGTAACGCTGATGATGGCGTCATCTGCACTGGCCATGTTGGTGGAGTATTCGAAGCAGCGCAACAAAACACACACATCAAGCATAGAGCCCACTCGTTGGTGGTGAAGTGGTGTTGTTCCGCAGGGCGACTTACCCATGTGTGCTACAGTTGAAACTCCACTATTGCCTGCTGCTGCTCGCATGGACTCTCCAGCATATGTAATGTGGAGTTCCAACTTGTTGGTACATCACATAATAGGTGGTGAGCGGGAGGGAAGAAATTATGCTACAGCACAGACAGGTGAGAAACAGCAGGGTGAGAACACCAAAAGCTTGCACACACTGCTCGCACTTTCAACAGGAGCTCTGACATATGCAGGTAATTTTTAAGGAAGCTCTGAACCATACCTCCCAACTTTTAAAGAAGGAAAAGAGGGACAAAGTTTGCAGCGCGTGTAGCGCGCCGCGGCAATTTTTTAGGCCACGCCCCCTAACCACACCCATTTCACAGTCACGCCCATATCCACTCCCCATCCACACCCATTCAGCACGGACACGCAGGCAGCCGGCGGGCCTCCAGCACGGACCCGCAGGCAGCCGGCGGGCCTCCAGCACGGACACGCAGGCAGCCGGCGGGCCTCCAGCACGGACACGCAGGCAGCCGGCGGGCCTCCAGCACGGACACGCAGGCAGCCGGCGGGCCTCCAGCACGGACACGCAGGCAGCCACAGTGAGGCGGCCGGTCGCCCGCACAGTGAGGCGGCCGGTCGCCTTCACAGACAGGCGGCCGGCCGCCCGCCTTCACAGACAGGCGGCGGGCCGCCCGCACAGAGTGGCGACCGGCCGCCCGCACAGAGAGGCGGCCGGCCGCCCGCACAGAGAGGCGGCCGGCCGCCCGCACAGAGAGGCGGCCGGCCGCCCGCACAGACAGGCGGCAGGGGGGCGCCCGCACAGACAGGCGGCAGGGGGGCGCCCGCACAGACAGGCGGCAGGGGGCGCCCGCACAGACAGGCGGCAGGGGGGCGCCCGCACAGACAGGCGGCAGGGGGGCGCCCGCACAGACAGGCGGCAGGGGGGCGCCCGCACAGACAGGTGGCGGGCCGACCGCACAGACAGGCGGCCGGCCGACCGCACAGGCAGGCTCCGGCCGGGGGTGAGGGGGGAGGGAGGGAAATCAGCGCTGGGGAGATTAGTTTACTGTACAAGCAGCAGCACAGGCAGCGCTCCTCTCTATGCCACGTCTACTAGGATGGTAGGAGGGAAAAGCAGGGAGGCGGAGAGAGAGTGGGTGGGCGGAGCCCGGGAGCCGGCCGTCCCGCCCGTGGCAACGGGACAAACAACGTAAAGCGTGAACGTCCCGCTGTATCCGGGACGGTTGGGAGGTATGCAGCATGTTAGAATGTGTATATAAGATCCCACTGGTGGTGGCCGCAGCTTATAGGCCCCAAATCTGGTGACAGGTTCCCTTTAAAGTGAACCTGTCAGGTGCAATATGCACTCAGAGCCAGGAGCAGTTCTGGGTACATATTGCTAATCCCTGCCTAACCATCCCTGTATACACTAGCATAGATAAAGAGATCAAGAACAAATATTTTTAAAGATCTTATATCTTATGCTAATGAGCGCGGGGACTAGTCACAAGGGCGTTACTTCACTTGGCTAGTCGGCTCGCATAGCATGTTAGCATGTTATTACGCCCCTGTGTAAGTACTAACACGCTATGTGAGCCGACCTGCCAAGTGAAGTAACGCCCTTGGGACTAGTCCCCGCGCTAATTAGCATAAGATATAAGCTCTTTAAAAATACTTTTTCTATAGATGCCTTTATCTATGCTAGTGTATACAGAAACAGTTAGGGAGGGATTAGCAGTATACACCCAGAACTGCTCCTGGCTCTGAGTGCAGATTGCACCTGATAGGTTCCCTTTAAAGGGAAACTGTCACCAGAAATTTAGCAAAAAAAATAAAAGATTCCCCTCTGCAGCTCCTGGGCTGCATTCTGGAAAGGTTCCTGTTGCTATTGTGCCCCCTTTGAGACCTAAAAAAATACTTTATGAAGTCTTACCTTTTTGTATGCAAATCTGTTTTTATGGTCACGGGGGCGGGCTGCCTGGCGTCCGTTATTCCCCCTCCTGCCGCTGTACGCCGTCCCCCATTGCTCATTTCCATACATGAGGACGCCTTCCTCATGTAACTGTCCTCCTGAAGTTTTGTGCATGCCCAGTGCCACTCTCGCGGGACTGAGCACTGTGCAAAGTGTGAACGCTTTTGAGGTGATTGCGCAGGCACGAGATTATGGGCGGCGCTGTGATTGTCATCAGCAGCGTCATCCAAGTACCCACCCATAATCTCGTGCCCGCGCTTCTCACTCTGCCTCCACCGTTATGCGCAAGCACTGTCCATATGTGTTACATCTCGTGGATCTCCTGAGGCAGTCTCCCATTCCTTGCCTGCCACGAGCGTTCCTGCTCAGCAGCGCCAAAGGTCTGCCAGACTGCGCAGTGTGCAGGAGATGCCTTCTCAGAGAGGCAGCAGAAGGGTGACACCTAGTGGTTCTCCTGTTACAAGGAGTGAAGCGGTCTCCCATTCCTGGCCTGCCGCAGACTCTCCTGCTCAGCGGCCCCGAAGGTCTGCGAGGCTGCGCAATGTGCAGAGGTTTACTGCTCAGGGAAGCAGTGAGATTCCCATTATCTCTGCACATTGTGAGACCGAGGATCCCGCCTCTATTTCCCAGAGGCAGGAGGGTGAGCATGTGCAATGCGTGGTGGGTCCTGATTCGCTCACTGACGTCACACGGCTTGATGACAAGGCTGGTGACGTGGTGAATCCTGACTGGCCAGGCTGGGACGTCGTGGACCCTGATTGGGTCAAGTCCGTCATCTCCGCCTCGCGCCCGCCCTCGGGTGGAGCTGCACCTCCTTAAAAGCTCCCCCTGCCATCATGGCGGCGCGTGACTGTCCTTCTATGTTTGGATGTCTGGCAGCGTGCTGCCACGCCACTGCTCAGGCATTACTGTCTCTTGTGGGCTTGGCCCTTGCTGCTCCGGCAGTACCTCGTTTGCAGGCCGTGTTCCTGCCTTGCTGCTCCGGCAGTACCCCCGTCAACAGGCCGTGTTCCTGTCCCAGGTGAGCTCCTCAAGTCTCCTTTGGACTCACCTGGTTATTGAAAGCACACGTGCGTGGGCACCTCTGTGCTACCCTCGTGCCATATTCTCGTGACTTCCACTGGCACACGTGCGTGGGCATCTCTGTGCTTCCCCGTGCAACAGGTACACCGAGCCGTGAGATCTGTGCCATACAACCCTCACGGGTTAGGGCAGATCGGTGTACATAGATCGTCTGTGACATTCCAGACGATCGCTAGCAGCAACCCGCTCACTCTTCACCCACCATAGCGGCGGTCCCTTACACCGCACAGTGGACCTTGACCGGCGGAAGCAGTCCATTTCCCATCTTGGCACGCTTCCCCGGGTCCCCCTCGTAACACATATGAACCATGTTACCTATTACCGTGGGCGCGAGATTATGGGCGGCGCTGTGATTGTCATCAGCAAAGTCAACCAAGTACCCGCCCATAATCTCGTGCAAGCGGTAATAGGTAACATGGTTCATATGGCCAGCACTTGCGCATAACAATGGAGTCAGAGGGAAAAGTGCGGGCACGAGATTATGGGCGGGTACTTGGTTAACGCTGCTGATGACAATCACAGCGCTGCCCATAATCTCGTGCCTGCGCAATCACCTGAAAAAGCGTTCACATGCGCAAAACTTTGGGAGGACAGTTACATGAGGAAGGCGTCCTTGTGTATGTAAATGAGCAATGGGGGACTGCGTAAAGCGGCAGGAGGGGGAATAACGGACGCCAGACAGCCCGCCCCCGTGACCATAAAAACACATTTGCATACAAAAAGGTAAGACTTCATAAAGTATTTTTGTAGGTCTCAAAGGGGGCACAATAACAACAGGAACCTTTCTAGAAGCAGCCCAGGAGCTGCAGAGGGGAATCTATTACTTTCATTGTGAAATTTCTGCTGACATGTTCCCTTTAACTGGTAGGGGAGCCAGGATAAAGCAGAGCTGAAGCTGTTGGGAAGCTAGGACCCAGCAGCTCCACAGGCAGGAGACCACTGATCGGTAAGCTAATAGAAGCATTGGCAGATGCCTACTCTGCATAGGTTATTACTGGCCAGTGCTATCTGCAGGAGAGAGAAGTGCTGATTGCACGGTCTCCTCATCAGCTTCCTGATTCCCCGTGTGTCTGCAGCAGTGAGAAGCCGCACGCGGGGAATCAGAGAACAGCTGCAGAGAAACGCAGGCTTCGGGACTGGGGATGTCCGCTCTGGGGGAGGGGGGGTCGCTCTGCTGCAGGGGGGTCGCTCTGCTGCAGGGGGGTCGCTCTGCTGCAGGGGGTGATTCATACCTCAGCAGCAGTCACAGGAGTTTCAAGGTGCACGCTCGACTCTGTAATGAATAGAAGGGAGAAACAGCGAGGCGGGGCTACAGTGGGTGGGTGGAGCCCGGGACAAACAGCCTCACGGGCGGGACTCGGGATCAAAGGCTCAGAAGAGGGACTGTCCCGCTGTATCCGGGACGGTTGGGAGGTATGCCTGAACCTTTGAGATATCACCCATTATCACACACCAGCAGGGTGGCCTTGAGATTCACTGGCAACATCCACTGTTGTTTGTATGTTGCTTGATTTCCATTCTCACCTCCTCCGTGGTGGGGGATTTGTCCCCTAAACAGATGAGTTTCAGAAAAGTCTGCTGTCATTTCCCCCTGGCTGTACTGAAATTGGTACTTGGCAGGTCTTAGGGGCACTTTCCACACTACGACATCGCAAGCCGATGCTTGCGATGCCGAGCGCGATATTCCCCGCCCCCGTCGCAGCTGAGATATCTTTTGATTGCTGGCATAGCAAACATTATCGCTACGGCAGCTTCACATGCACTCACCTGCCCTGCGACGTCGCTCTGGCCGGCAAACTGCCTCCTTATTAAGGGGGCGGGTCGTGCAGCATCACTGCGACGTCACATGGCAGGCGGCAAATAGCAGCGGAGGGGCGGAGCAGAGACCCCTGCCCACCTCCTTCCTTCAGCATAGTTGGCATGAGCTGCGGTTAGCAGGTAAGGTGATGTTCCTCGCTCCAACAGCTTCACAAACAGCGATGTGTGCTGCCGCAGTTGTGGCGCCCCTGACCTGGTCAGGCACCACTGAGTACTGCACCCATGCTGGGGACAGTACAAAACAGGTAATCCAGAAGGCTGACCGAGGTGTGACTACACAGGCGCATAGTGATCAGGTCTCACACATGTACCTTTGGGAGGACCCCTGGGGATCCCAGGAGGGGGTAAAAGCCTTCACCTCCACTTGAGGAGTGGAGGGGGCAAAGCCTCCATCTCCACTCAAGGGGTGTGGTAGAGAGCCTGGTTGCTAGGTGACGTAGGCAGGCACAAAGGGAAAAGAGAAGGAGGAGTAAACAGTCTGAAGCAGAGTGTGGAGGAGTGAGGAGCATGGCAGTGGAGCTCAGACAGGAGCAGCAGTGGAGGGGACATACTAAAAAGAATGATGAAAAGGAATAAATAAAAAGAATGAAGATAATAACTTATTAGGTGTATATTATATAGATGTATAAAAGGTTTCTTGAGCAAGTTAAACATGGAATGATCATGAAATATCTGTAGATAATAATAGAATGAACACATATGGCATATAACCAGGTGTATATTATGTTACCTGAGCATTATAGGTGTGGAATGATCATGAAATATATGTAGATAATAGGAGAATGAACGCATATGCCATATAACCAGGTGTATATTATGTTACCTGAGCATTATAGGTGTGGAATGATCATGAAATATCTGTAGATAATAGGAGAATGAACACATATGCCATATAACCAGGTGTATATTATGTTACCTGAGCATTATAGGTATGGAATGATCATGAAATATCTGTAGATAATAGGAGAATGAACACATATGCCATATAACCAGGTGTATATTACATTACCTGAGCATTATAGGTGTGGAATGATCATGAAATATATGTAGATAATAGGAGAATGAACACATATGGCATATAACCAGGTGTATATTACGTTACCTGAGCATTATAGGTGTGGAATGATCATGAAATATATGTAGATAATAGGAGAATGAACGCATATGCCATATAACCAGGTGTATATTATGTTACCTGAGCATTATAGGTGTGGAATGATCATGAAATATCTGTAGATAATAGGAGAATGAACACATATGCCATATAACCAGGTGTATATTACATTACCTGAGCATTATAGGTGTGGAATGATCATGAAATATATGTAGATAATAGGAGAATGAACACATATGGCATATAACCAGGTGTATATTACGTTACCTGAGCATTATAGGTGTGGAATGATCATGAAATATATGTAGATAATAGGAGAATGAACACATATGGCATATAACCAGGTGTATATTACGTTACCTGAGCATTATAGGTATGGAATGATCATGAAATATATGTAGATAATAGGAGAATGAACACATATGGCATATAACCAGGTGTATATTACGTTACCTGAGCATTATAGGTGTGGAATGATCATGAAATATCTGTAGATTACAGAAGAATAAACGCATATGGCATATAACCAGGTGTATATTATGTTACCTGAGCATTATAGGTGTGGAATGATCATGAAATATCTGTAGATAATAGGAGAATGAACGCATATGGCACATAATCAGGTGTATATTATGTTACCTGAGCATTATAGGTGTGGAATGATCATGAAATATCTGTAGATAATAGGAGAATGAACACATATGCCATATAACCAGGTGTATATTACATTACCTGAGCATTATAGGTGTGGAATGATCATGAAATATATGTAGATAATAGGAGAATGAACACATATGGCATATAACCAGGTGTATATTATGTTACCTGAGCATTATAGGTGTGGAATGATCATGAAATATATGTAGATAATAGGAGAATGAACACATATGGCATATATCCAGGTGTATATTATGTTACCTGAGCATTATAGGTATGGAATGATCATGAAATATATGTAGATAATAGGAGAATGAACACATATGGCATATAACCAGGTGTATATTACGTTACCTGAGCATTATAGGTGTGGAATGATCATGAAATATCTGTAGATTACAGAAGAATAAACGCATATGGCATATAACCAGGTGTATATTATGTTACCTGAGCATTATAGGTGTGGAATGATCATGAAATATCTGTAGATAATAGGAGAATGAACGCATATGCCATATAACCAGGTGTATATTACATTACCTGAGCATTATAGGTGTGGAATGATCATGAAATATATGTAGATAATAGGAGAATGAACACATATGGCATATAACCAGGTGTATATTACGTTACCTGAGCATTATAGGTATGGAATGATCATGAAATATATGTAGATAATAGGAGAATGAACACATATGGCATATAACCAGGTGTATATTACGTTACCTGAGCATTATAGGTGTGGAATGATCATGAAATATCTGTAGATTACAGAAGAATAAACGCATATGGCATATAACCAGGTGTATATTATGTTACCTGAGCATTATAGGTGTGGAATGATCATGAAATATCTGTAGATAATAGGAGAATGAACGCATATGGCACATAATCAGGTGTATATTATGTTACCTGAGCATTATAGGTGTGGAATGATCATGAAATATCTGTAGATAATAGGAGAATGAACGCATATGGCATATAGCCAGGTGTATATTATGTTACCTGAGCATTATAGGTGTGGAATGATCATGAAATATATGTAGATAATAGGAGAATGAACGCATATGGCATATAACCAGGTGTATATTATGTTACCTGAGCATTATAGGTGTGGAATGATCATGAAATATCTGTAGATAATAGGAGGATGAACGCATATGGCATATAACCAGGTGTATATTATGTTACCTGAGCATTATAGGTATGGAATGATCATGAAATATCTGTAGATAATAGGAGAATGAACACATATGGCATATAACCAGGTGTGTATTATGTTACCTGAGCATTATAGGTGTGGAATGATCATGAAATATCTGTAGATAATAGGAGAATGAACGCATATGGCATATATCCAGGTGTATATTATGTTACCTGAGCATTATAGGTGTGGAATGATCATGAAATATATGTAGATAATAGGAGAATGAACACATATGGCATATAACCAGGTGTATATTATGTTACCTGAGCATTATAGGTGTGGAATGATCATGAAATATCTGTAGATAATAGGAGAATGAACGCATATGGCATATATCCAGGTGTATATTATGTTACCTGAGCATTATAGGTGTGGAATGATCATGAAATATATGTAGATAATAGGAGAATGAACGCATATGGCATATAACCAGGTGTATATTATGTTACCTGAGCATTAAAGGTGTGGAATGATCATGAAATATCTATAGATTACAGTAGAATGAACGCATATGGCATATAACCAGGTGTATATTATGTTACCTGAGCATTATAGGTGTGGAATGATCATGAAATATCTGTAGATAATAGGAGAATGAATGCATATGGCATATAACCAGGTGTATATTATGTTACCTGAGCATTATAGGTGTGGAATGATCATGAAATATCTGTAGATAATAGGAGAATGAACGCATATGGCATATAACCAGGTGTATATTATGTTACCTGAGCATTATAGGTGTGGAATGATCATGAAATATCTGTAGATAATAGGAGAATGAACGCATATGGCATATATCCAGGTGTATATTATGTTACCTGAGCATTATAGGTGTGGAATGATCATGAAATATATGTAGATAATAGGAGAATGAACACATATGGCATATATCCAGGTGTATATTATGTTACCTGAGCATTATAGGTGTGGAATGATCATGAAATATATGTAGATAATAGGAGAATGAACGCATATGGCATATAACCAGGTGTATATTATGTTACCTGAGCATTATAGGTGTGGAATGATCATGAAATATCTATAGATTACAGTAGAATGAACGCATATGGCAGATATCCAGGTGTATATTACGTTACCTGAGCATTATAGGTGTGGAATGATCATGAAATATCTATAGATTACAGTAGAATGAACGCATATGGCATATAACCAGGTGTATATTATGTTACCTGAGCATTATAGGTGTGGAATGATCATGAAATATCTGTAGATAATAGGAGAATGAATGCATATGGCATATAACCAGGTGTATATTATGTTACCTGAGCATTATAGATGTGGAATGATCATGAAATATCTGTAGATAATAGGAGAATGAACGCATATGGCATATAACCAGGTGTATATTATGTTACTTGAGCATTATAGGTATGGAATGATCATGAAATATCTGTAGATAATAGGAGAATGAACACATATGGCATATAACCAGGTGTGTATTATGTTACCTGAGCATTATAGGTGTGGAATGATCATGAAATATCTGTAGATAATAGGAGAATGAACGCATATGGCATATATCCAGGTGTATATTATGTTACCTGAGCATTATAGGTGTGGAATGATCATGAAATATATGTAGATAATAGGAGAATGAACACATATGGCATATAACCAGGTGTATATTATGTTACCTGAGCATTATAGGTGTGGAATGATCATGAAATATCTGTAGATAATAGGAGAATGAACGCATATGGCATATATCCAGGTGTATATTATGTTACCTGAGCATTATAGGTGTGGAATGATCATGAAATATATGTAGATAATAGGAGAATGAACGCATATGGCATATAACCAGGTGTATATTATGTTACCTGAGCATTATAGGTGGGGAATGATCATGAAATATCTATAGATTACAGTAGAATGAACGCATATGGCAGATATCCAGGTGTATATTACGTTACCTGAGCATTATAGGTGTGGAATGATCATGAAATATCTATAGATTACAGTAGAATGAACGCATATGGCATATAACCAGGTGTATATTATGTTACCTGAGCATTATAGGTATGGAATGATCATGAAATATCTGTAGATAATAGGAGAATGAACACATATGGCATATAACCAGGTGTGTATTATGTTACCTGAGCATTATAGGTGTGGAATGATCATGAAATATCTATAGATTACAGTAGAATGAACGCATATGGCATATATCCAGGTGTATATTACGTTACCTGAGCATTATAGGTGTGGAATGATCATGAAATATCTATAGATTACAGTAGAATGAACGCATATGGCATATAACCAGGTGTATATTATGTTACCTGAGCATTATAGGTGGGGAATGATCATGAAATATCTGTAGATAATAGGAGAATGAACGTATATGGCATATAACCAGGTGTATATTATGTTACCTGAGCATTATAGGTGTGGAATGATCATGAAATATATGTAGATAATAGGAGAATGAATGCATATGGCATATAACCAGGTGTATATTATGTTACCTGAGCATTATAGGTGTGGAATGATCATGAAATATCTGTAGATAATAGGAGAATGAACGCATATGGCATATAACCAGGTGTGTATTATGTTACCTGAGCATTATAGGTGTGGAATGATCATGAAATATATGTAGATAATAGGAGAATGAACGCATATGGCATATAACCAGGTGTATATTACGTTACCTGAGCATTATAGGTATGGAATGAACATGAAATATCTGTAGATAATAGGGGAATGAACGCATATGGCATATAACCAGGTGTATATTATGTTACCTGAGCATTATAGGTATGGAATGAACATGAAATATCTGTAGATTACAGGAGAATGAACGCATATGGCATATAACCAGGTGTATATTACGTTACCTGAGCATTATAGGTATGGAATGAACATGAAATATCTGTAGATTACAGGAGAATGAACGCATATGGCATATAACCAGGTGTGTATTATGTTACCTTAGCATTATAGGTGTGGAATGATCATGAAATATATGTAGATAATAGGAGAATGAACGCATATGGCATATAACCAGGTGTATATTACGTTACCTGAGCATTATAGGTATGGAATGAACATGAAATATCTGTAGATAATAGGGGAATGAACGCATATGGCATATAACCAGGTGTATATTATGTTACCTGAGCATTATAGGTATGGAATGAACATGAAATATCTGTAGATTACAGGAGAATGAACGCATATGGCATATAACCAGGTGTATATTACGTTACCTGAGCATTATAGGTATGGAATGAACATGAAATATCTGTAGATTACAGGAGAATGAATGCATATGGCATATAACCAGGTGTATATTACGTTACCTGAGCATTATAGGTGTGGAATGATCATGAAATATATGTAGATAATAGGAGAATGAACGCATATGGCATATAACCAGGTGTATATTATGTTACCTGAGCATTATAGGTGTGGAATGATCATGAAATGTCTGTAGATTACAGGAAAATTAACACATATGCCATATAACCAGGTGTATATTACGTTACCTGAGCATTATAGGTTTTTTTACTACGGGTGCGGTAGTCTTTCAGACCCTGTGGAATTTTCTTAAGAAAATTACGTTTTCCAGTGCGCACAGGGCCTAAGGCTGACAGTTTGCAGCTCTTGATCTTCCCAGTTGCGGGAACAGGCTGCTGTTTTAACAACAGGCTTCATCGAACTGAGGGGAACCGGGCGAGTCCCAGCCCTGGCTACGGGATGCTACAAATGGCGAAAAGAGTCCAATTCTCTTGTTTTACACTGCTTAAATAAAAGTATACATGTTTGGATTCCCTGAAAAATGCCCACAGGAAAATTGCCCACAGGAAAAATGCCCACAGGAAAAATGCCCACAGGAAAAATGCCCACACGGAAAATTGCCCACACAGAAAATTGCCCACACGGAAAATTGCCCACATGGAAAATTGCCCACACGGAAAATCGCCAATTGCAGCATCCCAATGTTTCAGATCTATATTTGAGGTGGAAGGTGAGGATGTTCACATGATAGGTGATCAACTTGTGATTTACAGTTGACCTAGTACAAAACTGCAAAAATGCTGAAGAACTGTGGTTTGTAGCAACAGTCTGTCATTATCAGCGATAGATAGATACAGTCTGCTCTAATCTCACTGATTCTGCCTTAGGATACTTTATACTTGCGTTGAACGGCATCCGTCACAATGCGTTGTGTGACGTATGTCATGGATGCGTTGTAAATAGTGTGATATAAAGGCAACAGATTCCTGTGAAATAACACGCTGCATTACGCCAAGAGAGAGAGCCCCCTATCATCACTGCACATGTGACACCCTGGACTAGCCAGGTAGTCACAGACATAACAACACACACACACCCTCCCCTGGACAGTTACACCAGTCAGACAAAAACCCTTATTGCCTCCCTCCAGGGTCTGATGTCCACACCAGGTGGGGTGGAGCCAGGCGGTTGGCCCCACCCACTAAGGAGTTCACAAGCCTGGAGGCGGGAAAACAGATAGATTGGTTTAGGAGGTGAAAGTGAGAGGAGTAAAACATCTGCGTGTGCCTGGGTAGGAGCCCAGGCACTGACAGCAAGGTTGGCAGACGGTGGTGGCCATCTGCAGGAGTTAGTGAATCTCTGCAGAGCTGTAGGACCGGGGTCGGGCGTTGGCCCGCTGGTACCGAACCGGAAAGCGGAGTGAAGCTAAGCACAAAGGCAGGGCCATCGGACCCCGACCAGGTTTGGAGCCGCTGACAACAATCAAATCCGAGTGTGACAGGAACCCCAGGGGTTTCCCAACAACCAAGACCCGACAGAAGGCAACAGTCCACACCAAGAGGATATACAGCCACCGCCATAGACTAGAGATCCAAGGGCCAGTGCCTGCGGGCAAAACGGGCTCCTACGGCACCTATACGCCGGGGAGCGGACTACCGGTGGGCAACCACAGGAGTCAGAACATTCTAACAGGTGCAGGGAAAGACAGACACCATCAGCCGTCCGGGGAGAGCACAACACTGCAGCCGGCTGCGGGACCCATCCATCCGGCCGTGTGGTTTACCAGAGACTCTGTCATTGACTGTCTGAGTGAGTACACCAGTGCCATCTGGCACCGCGCCGCGCTGTCCCTGCAACCCTGCACCCCCAGCCATCCAGCCTCCCCGTTACACCACCGGGCCCCGGGATCACCAACCCCTACCCACGGAGGGGACAACATCCTAGCTGCTCCCTACCATCTCTCCCAGGATCCCCGTCACCAGCAGCGGTGGTGCCATCATCACCACGTCCCGTGGGTGGCGTCACGAACCATCTCCCCAAACAAACCATCCCTTTTCACTCACGGGTGAGGGGCGCTGCTCGAGTCCCCGGGTCCGGCCCACCGCTTGAGCCACCGAGCAGCAGCAGCAGAAGCCCCGGACCCGAGCGTGGCGAGCGTTTTCCCTCCGCCCGCGACACACACACCCCGGCACTACCGCACTCATCATCATCACTGCACACACCCCGGCACTACCGCACTCATCATCATCACTGCACACACCCCGGCACTACCGCACTCATCATCATCACTGCACACACCCCGGCACTACCGCACTCATCATCATCACCGCACACACCCCGGCACTACCACACCTATCATCACCGCACACACTCCGGCACTACCGCACTCATCATCATCACCACACACACGCAGGCACTACCGCACTCATCATCACCGCATACACACCGGCACTACCGCTCCCTTCATCACCGCACACATTACCTCAGTGACGTCCCTGTAACATTATATCCCCCCAGCCTGTATCATATTGCAATCAGGCTTCAGCCGTAGCTATTGTCCTTGATTTGGGGGGGGGGGGTTGCATATATATTGTTCTCCTCTGCAGGGGGCTTGCCTAGTACACAATCTCTAGAGGCTGTGTCTAGGAACCCTTTTCTAGCTAGTAGCTACAAGTAGCAAATTTTAAGGGGGTGGATCTAAGGAGGGGTGGGAGATTCAGCCCCATGTTTTAGTTTTTAGTTATGCTTTGTTGAGTGAAGGGTGAGGACCTGTGCTAAGGCCAGCTCCTTATCGCCCGTACATGGACGATTGGACTTTGAGGACTTTTGCATTCTCCTTGGCGCCCCCGGACCTATTTCCTTTGTGTGGACTCTAAAGAACCATTTTAATATTGGATGGTTTATGCTCCCTGCCTCATTAAATCTTCTTGGATTGTTCCTTGGCCTGGCGTCCCTCACTGCTCTGTTGCATACCCCGTCACAGTCCCCGCTGACAGCGTGACTCACTTCAGTTGCTACCTGGAGCTGACAGAGAGCAGCGGTGTTCGACGGCCGCTCCTGTCAGCTTCATGTAGCAGAGCTGGATGCGTCGCAGGACCTCGTGTGGATTACGCCGGACCTGGAGGGGTATTTGGGGATTAAAAAAGTGGTGAAAGAGCGTGGTTTTCATTCTTTTATTCCAAATAAAGTAATTTTTCAGGTGTATGTGTTTATTTACTTTCACTTACAGGTTAATCATTGTGGTTGTCTCATAGACACCTGCCATGATTAACCTAGGACTTAGTGGCAGCTATGGGCTGCTGCCATTAACTCCTTATTACCTCGACTTGCCACCGCACCAGGGCAATTCGTGATGAGCCGGGTAGAGTCCCGGGACTGTCGCATCTAATGGATGCGGCAATTCCGGGTGGCTGCTGGCTGATATTGTTAGGCTGGGGGGCTCCCCATAACGTGGGGCTCCCCATCCTGAGATTACATTCTTCAGATGTGTGACTTTACCTTGGCTGGTATCAAAATTAGGGGGGACCGCATGACTTTTGTAAAATTATTTATTTATTTATTGTACTGCACGATATAGACCTCCCACCGGCGGCTGTGATTGGTTGCAGTGAGACAGCTGTCACTCAGCATTGGGGCGGGTCTGACTGCAACCAATCATAGGCACCGGTGGGTGAGGGAAGCAGTGAATACTAGATGGAATAATGAGCGGCCAGAATTTTCAAAAGAGGAAAAGCCACCAGAGCTTTGTGACAACTGTGCAGTGTCGCGCCTGTGATCGGTGAGTATGAGAGAGGGGGTGAGAGGAGGGAGAGAGACCAGGAGTGATTTTAAACGATTTTGATCGTTCTGCTAGACATGCTGAGCATGCTCAGTAGAACGTGACGGTATCCGTCAGCGGATTCCGCCGCTTAGCGCATAGCGGCGGAATCCGCCACCATAGACAATCATTAGACACCTTGGCGGATTCCAACAGAGGTGCATTATTTTAACAACCCAAAAAACGCTACCTGTAGCGTTTCCTCTGTCAAAATAACGACGCAGCGTCATCCAGCGAACGGAACGCAGACACTTGCGTTACAGTGTGTTGTCAATACAAGTCTATGGAAAATAGCGCAGTGCGTTAACGGACTGCGCTATTCTCCATAGCGGCAGATTGCGCTGAACACAAGTGTAAAAGTAGCCTTACTCCTCCCACCAGCCTAAAACAGCAGCACATGTGTCGCGGGCGGGGAGGGCGCTGCGCTAACCACGCTTGGGTCCGGCGCTGCTGCTGCCGCTGCTGCTCGGTGGCTCGAGCGGTGGGCCGGATCCGGGGACTCAAGCGGCGCTCCTCGCCCGTGAGTGAAAGGGGGTAGTGTGGTTTGGGGGATTTGGTCCGTGACGCCACCCACGGTTTGTGGTGAGGTTGGGGCACCACCGCTGCTGTTGACGGGATCCCGGAAGCGATGGCAGGGAGCAGCTGGGATGTTTCTCTCCCCTCCGTGGGTAGGGGGGTTGGTGGTGGCCCCGGGGCCCGGTGAGGTGACGGGGAGGCAGGGTCGGGCAAGGTGCAGGGTCGCTTGGACTGCGCAGCGCGGTGCCGGACGGCACGGTAGTACTCACTCAGCCACAAATGGATGCAAAGTCTCTGGTAAAACAAACGGCTGGATGGACGGGTCCCGCAGCCGGCTGCTGTGGTTTCTCCCGGACGGTTGGTGATGGCTGCCTTTCCCTGCACCTTTTGTGTATCGTCGGTCCCGATGGCTTCCCACCGGTAACCCGCTCCCCAGCGTGTATATGGGCCGGAGGAGCCCTTTTGCCCGCAGGCTCTGGCCCTGGGAACTCTAGCTGTGGCGGTAGCTGTATTTCCCTTGTGCTGGTTGGACGGTTGCCTTCAATCGGGTCTTGGCTGTTTGGAAACCCCTGGGGTTCCGGTCACTAACGGATTTGACCTGTTTAATGGCGACTCCAAGCCTGGTCGGGGTCCACAGGCCCTGCCGGTTTGTGCTGGCTTCACTTCGCTCCCCGGTTCGGTACCGGCGGGCCACCGCCCGTCCCCGGTCCTACGGTTCCGCATTGATCTGCCTCTCCTGCAGACGGCCACCACCGTCTGCCAACCTTGCTCTCGGTGCCCGGGCCACGTACCCGACACAGTCAGTTTGCTCCTCTCCTACTACTTCACTCCTCTCACTTTGACCTCCCTAACTGATCTGACCTCCTTTTCCCGCCTCCAGGACTGTGAACTCCTCAGTGGGTGGGGCCAACCGCCTGGCTCTACCCCACCTGGTGTGGACATCAGCCCCTGGAGGGAGGCAACAAGGATTTTGTGTCTGGCTGATGTGCCTATCTCGGGGTGGGGGTGTCGTGTTGCAGTCCCTGTGACGACCTGGCTAGTCCAGGGCGCCACACATGCAGTACCAGCAGCAGTGTGATCCAGAGGTGCAATCACTACTATCTGTACTCACAAAAGTATCACTGTATTATCTGTTGAGTTACATGGGACTGCAGGTCACATCTAATGCATGACCCCCCAGTGCTCTGTGCTGCCCCCCCAGGGCTCTGTGTTGCCCCCCAGTACTCTGTGCAGCCCCCCAGTGCTCTGTCTGTGCAGCCCGCTCCAGTGCGGTTTATCACCACCAGTGTTGTGTTTTGTCCAATGCTGCGTACCACCTCCAGTGTTGTTTGCCCCCCTAGTGATGTCTGTACTCTGCAATTGCTGACCGTGCCACCCAGTGATGTCCATGCCCCCCCCTAGTGATATCTGTGCCCCCTAGTGATGTCTGTGTCCCCCTAGGGATGTCTGTGCTCACCTAGTGATGTCTGCTCACCTAGGGATGTATGTGCCTACATAGGGATGTCTGTGTACCCCCCTAGTGATGTCTGTGTACCCCCCTAGTGATGTCTGTGTACCCCCAGTGATGTCTGTGTACCCCCTAGTGATGCATGTGCGCCCCCTTAGTGATGTCTGTGTACCCCACCTAGTGATGTCTGTGTACCCCCCTAGATGTCTGTGTATCCCCCTAGTGATGTCTGTGCAGTAATTTTTTTAGGGAAACACTTCTTTTCCTGGAACAACTTCAAGGGTGCTAACACTTTTGGCCATGTGTATTTGTGTGCTTCTGTGTGTGTATGTATGTATGTATCTGTATGTGTATATATATATATATATATATATATATATATATATATATATATATATATATATATATATATAAAAATATCCAGAGTTGCCTGGGTTGGTAGCTGTCTCTCTCTCTCTCTCTCCCCCACTGTCCCTCTCTCCCAGCCTCACTCTGTCTCCCTCGCTGTCTGTCTCTTTCCCTGTCTGTCTCTGCCTGTGTGTCTGCCTCTTTCCCTGTCTGCCTCTTTCCCTCTCCCTGTCTGTCTCACTCCATCTGTCTTATTCCCTGTCTGTCTCTCTCCCTGTCTGCCTCTCTCTATTTGTCTCTTTCACTGTCTGTCTCTCTCTGTCTCTATCTTTCTCTCTCTGTCTCCCCTCCGATATCATATTATCTCACACATAAGCTTCTTATACTAAGAATGTCCTTTGTTCTTATAGCAACCAATCACAGTTCCTATTAATGACCTGTAGCTCCCAGCTCCGTTGACTTTAATGGAGGCAGGATTTTTGGTGAAAAACTAAAGCGTGGGGTTAAATTTTCTCATAAAAACATAGTCTGACAGTCCCTGAGTCACATGAGGCATCTGGAAAATGTCGTGATTGTAAATGTGACAGTGCGGATTCTTTTAGCGGACATACGCACATAGATACATACAGCTTTATATATTAGATTATATATATATATATGCACACACACGTTTTTCCAAGCATGGCGTCAGGAGTGTGGAAGGTTTAAGGGGTGGAGGCAGAGCTGGGGTGCAACCTATGCGGAGTCTCAAGGGGGCCCAGAAATTTTGCCAGTATGGGGTCCTGAAATTCCTAGTGGCGGCCCTGTGTTTTTGCAGTGGTGTAACTAGAGTCCAATGGGCCCCAGTGTGAAATTTGGATCTGCTCCCACCACTCACACATGTTTTTCACATGTATGGGCCCTTAGCGTTCTAACTTCTACCAAGACTTATGAACTGCCTCCCCTCCCCCTCCTGGTATATATGCCTATCATCCTGGTGAATATGTCCTCATCCTGGTATATATGTCCCAATGCTGGTATATAAGGTCCTCATCCTGGTATATATGGTCCACGTTGTCTCCATCCTGGTATAATGCCCCCTTCCTGGTATATATGTTCCCATTCTGGTTTACATGGTCCCCAATCCTAGTGGGCATTCATGTCGGTTGGCAATTTTCTGTGGACATTTTTCACATATCATGTGAACATCCTCACCTTGCACCTCAAATATCATAGATCTGAAACTTTCTGATGCTGCAATTGGCAATTTTCTGTGTGGGCAACTTTCCATGTGGGGAATTTTCCGTGTGGGCAATTTTCCATGTGGGCAATTTTCCATGTGGGCAATTTTCCTGTGGGCAATTTTCCTGTGGGCAATTTTCTGGTCACCACCTGTTTGTTATCTAAAAACTGGTTCTTACCTGAGGCATCATACTGCAATGTCAGTTTTACCATGTAGTGAACATGGTTAATAAAACACCCAAAGTCAATTGTGAAATTGCACTTGTGTTTGCAATTTCATTGCACTTGGATTTTCTACCCTATTTTCCTGTATAGTATATGGTAAAATGAATCATTTCATTCAAAAGTACAACTCATCCCACAAAAAAAGAAGCTTTATATATCTATATTGACATTAAAATAAAAAAATCATTGAAGAAGGTGACCGAAAAACGAAAATTAAAAGCAAAAATCGCCAGGGGGTGAGGGGAATAACCCCCTAAATGCTGTAATAAATAGCAATCTCGGCATTTAGGTGGATGCGACCGCTGCCATGATGACCAGTCATGACAACTTCTCAGTCACTCAGCTGGAGAATGCCTGGTATACCATGCTAAATGCATGATATGTGAGGCAAAGTGTCAGCTGCAAGTGCAGCTCTGACATATAATCCATTGCAATGCTGGTAAATTGCAATGGATTATATCAGCAGTCAAACTAATAAAAGGTGATATCCCATAAAGGGAGTAAGTAAAAAAAGTAAAAAAAAAATAAAAAATAAAGAGCAAATAAAATTTCAAAAAATATCATACCAATTAATACATATTTTTAAGTAAAAAAATAATTAAACAATAAATGTACACATTTTTGTTATCGCCACATTTATAACGACTCAGTTTACAACTGTCACACTAGTTCACCCCTTCAGTGAACACAGTAAAAATTAAAAACTGGAAAAACAATATGCTTTTTTCATCATATCGCCAAAAAAAGTGTAATCAAACGTGATCGAAACATTGTCACATGTAAATAAAAATTTTATCTGCGGAAACATCATCTTATTCTGCAAAAATACAAGCTGTCACATAGTTCCATCAGTGAAAAATGTAGAAGGCTACAGCACTTAGAACACAACAATGCATAAACAAATCCTTTTCCCTATAAAATTGTTTTAAAGTTGTTAAAGCGCCAAATAAAAAAATATATAATATATGTAATAGTGGTATCACTTTAATCGCAGTGACCCGAATAATAAAGTTGTGTTATCACTTTTATGACGTGGTGAACAGCGTAAGCAAAAACCCTGAATTTCTGGTCCTTCTATATTCTGCCTCACAAAAAGTGAAATAGAAAAAAATATTATGTGGCCCAAAATGGTATCAATGAAACCTCCCAACTTATCCTGCCAAAATCATGACGGTCAGTAGAAATATATAAAACTCTAACATTCCAAGTTTGGTGATGTATAACCTTTATTAATTAAAGGTTGAGAAGATAGAATTAATACACAACAACATATCATCAGAAGAAGCTAAATTGTCAAAGATTGAAATGTTATTGTTAATATCAAGGTTGAAAATTTATTTATTTCTTAACAATAAATACATGAATTACAACAAAATGGTAGGATCAAAGAAGAAGGTGAAAGATAAAATAAAGACAAATAAAATACACCTCTTTCTTGTATTTGGATTGCTGCTGGTAATTTCAATTAACCATGGATGTTGGCTTATTAGAAGTAAAAATCTAGACCTAACACAAGTATGAAATACTGCGCTACAATCAATGGGATAAACCTGACAAAAGGACAAAGATTTCCAAGTTAAACACAGACTGTTCATGTCACAGACTTTATTACATCCAAAAATTAGCTAAATACAAACCTAAATATACACAGACTTATGTTTTTATTTAGCTAATTTTTGGATGCAATAAAGTCTGTGACAGTCTGTTTTTAAGTTTGAAATCTTTGTCCTTTTGTCAGGTCCATCCCATTGATTGTAGCGCGGTATTTCATACATGTTAGGACTGCAACACACATCCGTATAAAACGTGCGTGTTTGGTCCGTTTCCGTATATACCGGAGACACGGCCAAACGTGCACCAATGTTATTTAATGTTTGAGGACATGTGCGTTTTTCATTAAGGTCCGTGTGTCCGTGTGCGTGCTACGTTTGTGTCTCCGTTTTACACGGAAGCATGTCCGTTTTCAGCACGCAACACGCAGCATGGGCCCAATGAAAGTCAATGGATCTGTGCGCACGTCCGAGTGACACGGTTGCATCTCTGTTTGTTCCCTGTACGTTTTGTGCTTTTTTCATGTGATGTCGGTCTTTTTTCTTTTTTCTGTTTCGTTCTCTCCCTCAGTCCGTCGGTCGGTCGGTTTCTCTCTGTCTGTCGGTCGGTCTCTCTGTCTTATCTGTCCCTCTCGCTGTCTGTCAGTCAGTTCCCCCCCTCTCTCATACTTACCGTTCCTCGATCTCCGGCGCGGTGCTGCACTGCTGTTATAAAAGCTCCGGCGGCTTTTACTATTTTGAAAATGCCGGACGCTCATTAAACAATCTCGTATTCCTTGCTTTCACTGGCCACAGGCGCCTGTGATTGGTTGCAGTCACACACGCCCACCACGCTGAGTGACAGCTGTGTCACTGCACCCAATCACAGCCGCCGGTGGGCGTGTCTATACTGTGCAGTAAAATAAATAAATAATTTAAAAAAACGGCGTGCGGTCCCCCCCATTTTAATACCAGCCAGAAAAAGCCATATGGCTGAAGACTGGTATTCTCAGGATGGGGAGCCCCACGTTATGGGGAGCCCCCCAGCCTAACAATATCAGTCAGCAGCCGCCCAGAATTGCCGCATACATTAAATGCAACAGTTCTGGGACTGTACCCGGCTCTTCCCAATTTACCCTGGTGCGTTGGCAAATCGGAGTAATAAGGAGTTAATGGCAGCCCATAGCTGCCACTAAAGCCTAGATTAATCATGTCAGACGCCTGGGTGCAGTGAGACAGCTGTCACTCAGCGTGGTGGGAGTGTGTGACTGCAACCAATCACAGGCGCCTGTGGGCGGGGAAAGCAGGGAATACGAGATTGATTAATGAGCGGCCGGCATATTCAAAGTAATTGTTGCCACGTATTCTCTGCACAGCTGTTCCTCGCCGCGCTGGTGATCGGGGAGCGGTAAGTATGAGAGAGGACTGCTCACTTCAGTCACTCGGGGGATTAGCAGTCACTGGTGAATCCTTCACAGGTGACCGCTAATCAGTACGCGGCACACAGACAGAGCCGCGGCATGACAATGAAGTAGGGTGAAGTTCACCCGAGTTCATTCTCATCGCGCAACTCTGTCTGCTGTCAGCCGACATGTATCAACGACATTGTGCAACACACAAACGGACATTCCACACGGACATTCCACGTACACATACACGGGCATTTTACACACAAACACGGACATTTTACTCGTACACACGGCTCGCATACGCCATCACACGGATGCCATACGTACCGGAGAAACGCCCCAAAAAAAACGGAACACGGACCCGAAAAACGGACCGTGTCACACGGACGTTTTTTTTTGCGGAAGCGTGTTTTAGGCCTCAGACTGTAACATATTGGTCAACAAACTGCTGTAGGCTTTCTTACAGTTCTTTCACTTGAGAATATCATTTGTAGCATCCGTAAACACTTTTTTCATAGAAGGAATAAAAGGTCGGTTTGACAGCTTTTGATTACCATGAGCTGAGGCTCTATGTAGATTTTCATCAACGAGATAATGAATGACATACATTTGGTTCAGCTCTGATGATACCCTGAGAAAGTATACATGTTTCTTGAAGCCAGACAATGTTTGTTTTCTCATACCATTTGGGTCTTTAAGATAGTAGTATTGTTTTATAACTACCGGCAAATGTTTAATCTGTGAATTCACATTAGAACCTTTGCAAATCCACCTGTACTGATCATACTTGAAATCCATTTGATGGCCTCTTTCCGGTGATTGTGAGCAGTACACATATACTTCTCCTCCTTTAGGCAATGCAGGCGGCATTGAAATAACTTTTGCTTCATTTAGTTCGATCTTACTAAGAAGTTTGAAAACTTCATCAAATGCTAATGGCTCATGCACCCCGATCATATATGGGGTGATTGTAGGTGACATTTTTCAGATTTTTCTGAACGATCTACCTCAGCCAGCAACAGTGAGTCGGTCTATAATCATCTCACTAGAATCAGAACTCCTAAAATGAAAGGGAATATGTCACCATTTTGACCTTTGTAAAGTATTCATATGGCCATACATGTTATTGATCTACTGAAAAGAATCCTACCTGTCTACCTCTTATCAGATGCCTTGTAGTGGAGAAATCATCTTTTATCACTTCACATAGATTAGCCGTTTCCAACCATGGGGTGGATGTTGCCTGGAAGATGGCTGCCTCCAGAGTTTGTTTTAAAGGAGGAGGGAGTTACCAGCGTGAGACAAGTAAGGCTAGTTTCACACTTGCGTTGAACGGCATCCGTTGCGTTGTGTGACGGATGCAACGGATGTGTTGCATATAGTGGCACAACGGATGCAACGGATGCTGAAAAACAACGCAATTCGTTTTTTTTTGTTTTTTTTATTTTTACAGTTTTACCGTCGGCAGACTATTGTGAACGATCAGCTGATCACTAACAGTAGCCGGCCACCGGGTAATCAGCCGATCACTCACAGTAGCCGGCCACCGGGTGATCAGCAGATCACTCACAGTAGCCGGCCACCGGGTGATCAGCCGCTCACTCACAGTAGCCGGTCGCCGGGTGATCAGCCGATCAGTCACAGTAGCCGGCCGTCAGGTGATCAGCTGATCATTCGGTCGCCGACAATGTGTGTGGGGGGCGGAGTGCGGTGGGTGGAGCCGAGCAGGGCCATGGCTGAGGACGTCAGTGCCGCGGGGACTGCATCGCTGGGGGACAGGTGAGTGAGTGGGAGAGTGTGTGTGTGTGTGTGTGCGCGTGCGATTGTGTGTGTGTGTGTGTGTGCGTGCGTGCGTGCTATTGTGTGTGTGTATACATACGAGTGCGGGGAGGGGGTGGAGCCGAGCAGGGAAGTGTCGGGTTCCTTTGTTACCCGATGTGTACCCTGGTTACGGGTGGAGGGAGCCAGAGAGAGCATGCGCAGTGAAGTCCAAAGGATTCCGCTGCTCAAAAAAAGTTACATACTGCGTTCCTTCCGCCCGACGCAGCATCAAAATAACGACGCTGTGTCGTCCGGCGGATGCAACGCTGACAGTTGCGTTACAGTGCGTCATCCATACAAGTCTATGGAAAATAGCGCAGTGCGTTAACGGACTGCGCTATTCTCCATAGTGACGGACTCCGCTGAACGCAAGTGTGAAACTAGCCTAACTGACACAGAACAAGAGAACTTAAATTTAAGTTCTTGCAAACACACTTTTTGCATCTCACGGAGCTCTGCTATATTGAAACAATGTTGCACCCTGTCTGCCTGGAAGCTTAAAGGGAACCTATCAGGTAGTTTAGATTACCGAAGGCTGGTTTCACATCACAATTTTTTCCTGTATGTGGGGATGCTATATTTTGCAGGGCCCCATAGACAGGAAAGGACACCATCACATGTGACCTCCACATTCCATTTCTGTGTCCGTGTTCGTGATTTTCACGGATCGGAACACAGAAAGGCCGAGCCTGCAAAGCGCAGGCAAGCGGGGCACTTTAACTCCCACATTGCAGGAGTGAAGCAAGTGTTAAAAAAAAAAAAAAAAAATCCTCACCTCTCCGGCGTGTGTCCCGCGATGCCCTTCATCTATTCCGAGCTTAAGGACCTGGCAGGGCTACCCGATCAGCTGATCAGTCACATGAACGCATTTCATCATCATTCCACACCTATAATGCTCAGGTAACATAATATACACCTGGTTATATGGCATATGCGTTCATTCTCCTATTATCTACAGATATTTCATGATCATTCCACACCTATAATGCTCAGGTAACATAATATACACCTGGTTATATGGCATATGCGTTCATTCTCCTATTATCTACAGATATTTCATGATCATTCCACACCTATAATGCTCAGGTAACATAATATACACCTGGTTATATGCCATATGCGTTCATTCTCCTATTATCTACAGATATTTCATGATCATTCCACACCTATAATGCTCAGGTAACATAATATACACCTGGTTATATGGCATATGCGTTCATTCTCCTATTATCTACAGATATTTCATGATCATTCCACACCTATAATGCTCAGGTAACGTAATATACACCTGGTTATATGCCATATGTGTTCATTCTCCTATTATCTACAGATATTTCATGATCATTCCACACCTATAATGCTCAGGTAACATAATATACACCTGGTTATATGCCATATGCGTTCATTCTCCTATTATCTACATATATTTCATGATCATTCCACACCTATAATGCTCAGGTAACATAATATACACCTGGTTATATGGCATATGCGTTCATTCTCCTATTATCTACAGATATTTCATGATCATTCCACACCTATAATGCTCAGGTAACGTAATATACACCTGGTTATATGCCATATGTGTTCATTCTCCTATTATCTACAGATATTTCATGATCATTCCACACCTATAATGCTCAGGTAACATAATATACACCTGGTTATATGCCATATGCGTTCATTCTCCTATTATCTACATATATTTCATGATCATTCCACACCTATAATGCTCAGGTAACGTAATATACACCTGGTTATATGCCATATGCGTTCATTCTCCTATTATCTACAGATATTTCATGATCATTCCACACCTATAATGCTCAGGTAACATAATATACACCTGGTTATATGGCATATGTGTTCATTCTCCTATTATCTACAGATATTTCATGATCATTCCACACCTATAATGCTCAGGTAACGTAATATACACCTGGTTATATGCCATATGCATTCATTCTCCTATTATCTACAGATATTTGTCACGCTCCCCGGGTCCTCTGCTCCGCTTCCCGGCTCACCTGCCACGCTCCCCGCTCTCCAGCCTCCATCGCCCGCGCTTCCCAGGCCTCCTGGTCCCCGCTCCCGGCGCCCGTCGGCTTCCCAGCCCCAGCCCGGCTCTGCTGCGTCCTCCTCTCAGCTTCCTGCCCTGGCTTCTGGCACCCGGGCCGCGCGCATGCGCATTAGGGCGCGCGCGCGGTCACTGACCCTTTCTTAAAGGGCCAGTGACCACTGACAGGAAATGAAGCACACAGGTACGGGGTATAAAGGGGTGCAATGTCCAAGGGGGCGGGGCCTGATCTTCGTGTTTCCCAAGCTAGGAGTCAGGTCTCCTTGTGTTCCTGTGAGATACTTACCTCTCTCTCTTCTAGAGCCGATCCTGCATTGCCATCCGGTCCTGCCGTATCCCGAACCCCGAACGCTGCCTATATGCCATCCTGACAGTCCGCACCATCTCTGTTCCCTGCGGTGACCCGTCATCTCGCTCCAACGGTTCCGGACCCCGCCTGACATCATCCCGGCTTCCGAACCTGAGCTCCGTCACCCGGACCACCATCAGTGACCCCGTGGTTCCAGGGACTTCTCCATTGTGCTCTTGTGCGCGGACTGTTCTGCTACCTATAGTGCTCCGGCTACCGGACTCCTTTCCCTCATCGGGGAGTTCGGCCCAGTGGATCCACCTCCCGGGTCTGCCCATCCACCTGGCCCTAACAGTAAGATCAGGCCATGGATCCCGCCGAAGCACTAGCGGCCTTGCATGAGGAACTCCAACGCCAGCGTGAAGTCCAGACCCGCATGCTGAACTTTATGACTTCCGTGGACGCCCGCTTGAACACGCTACAAGCATCGGTCACGTCTTCAGCACCTCCGGCCTCCACTAGTCAATCCACGGCTCCCGCTCCCGTGGCAGCCTCCTCGGATGCTTCCAGACTTCGTTTGGCCTCACCACCCCGGTACGCCGGAGATCCCAAGACCTGCAGGGGGTTTATAAACCAATGCTCCCTCCATTTCACGCAGCTGCCGCATTTGTTTGCCTCCGACCAAGCCAAGGTCGCCTTCATAATGTCTCACCTAGAGGGCGAGGCACTGGCGTGGATGAACCCCTTGTGGGAGAAGGAGGACCCTATGACCAAGAACCTCCAGGAGTTCCTGCAGGCTTTTCGCGGCACCTTTGACGAGCCCGGACGCGCCTCCGCGTCTGCTTCATCTCTTCTCCGGTTACGTCAGGGAACTCTGACGGTGGGTCAATACGCCATCCGTTTCCGCACCTTGGCTTCGGAACTCGGGTGGAATAACGAGGCCCTAACCGCCGCCTTCTGGGAAGGACTCTCGGGTCGAATCAAAGATGAGCTGGCTGGTCGTGACGTACCGTCCACCCTGGACGCCCTGATTACCCTAGCGACTCGAGTGGACATTCGCTTTCAGGAGCGGTCCAAAGAGGTGTCCCGTGAGAGACGCCCGGTACGGCATTCCTTTCCTCCGCAGAAGTCCGCCGTACTCCAGTCAACGGCATCTGGTGTCTCCGTCCATGAGCCCATGCAGGTCGACCGTGTGCGACAGTCTGAACAACGTCGAGCAGAGCGGCTCGCCAAGGGTCTCTGCTTCTACTGCGGATAGGGCACACACCTGCTACGCTCCTGTCCAGAGAGGCCGGGAAACTCCAAAGCCTAGGGTCGGTAGGAGAGGCCACCCTAGGTGCTGGGACTCTCTCAGACCCGGTTATGTGGACTGTACAAGTGACAACGGGAGAGACGCGGTTCACGGCTGAGGCGTACCTCGATTCTGGGGCAGCAGGCAATTTCATCCAGCAGGCCACGGTGGACAAGTACCAGGTGCCTGTTACTCCACTCGACAAACCCCTCGTGATTGCCTCTGTGGATGGGAGACCCCTCTCTGACACCATCTCCTGGATCACCAGGCCGGTTGAATTGCGTATCGGTGCTCTGCACACCGAGAACATCGCTCTCTACGTCCTCCCACACATGTCACATCAAATCCTGCTGGGCCTTCCTTGGTTACGGACACACGAACCTTCAGTCAGCTGGGGCACTGGTGAAATCACTCGATGGGGCTCTTCTTGCCATGAGAACTGTCTGAAGACCATACAACCCATCCGGCGACCTCCGGTTCCAGACTCCCTACCGGGACTACCCTCAGCCTATTGGTCCTTCGCGGACGTCTTTGATAAGAAGGAGTCAGAGGTACTTCCGCCACATCGTCCTTACGATTGTGCCATTGACCTGCTCCCGGGAACTACACCACCTCGAGGACGGATATATCCACTGTCTCCAGCCGAAACAAGGGCCATGTCTTCTTACATCACAGAGAGCCTGGCAAGGGGATTCATTCGGAGATCCTCCTCTCCTGCTGGAGCAGGCTTCTTCTTCGTAAAGAAGAAAGAGGGCGACTTACGCCCATGCATAGACTACCGGGGATTGAACCAAATCACCGTAAAAAACAAGTATCCCCTGCCGCTCATCCCCGAATTGTTTGATCGGCTCAGAGGAGCTCGCGTGTTCACCAAATTGGATCTTCGGGGTGCCTACAACCTGGTCCGTATCCGCTCGGGGGATGAATGGAAGACCGCGTTTAACACTCGCGATTGGCACTATGAATACTGCGTGATGCCCTTCGGCCTGTGTAACGCACCAGCAGTCTTCCAAGAATTAGTGAACGACGTGTTCCGGGACCTTCTCTACGTCTGTGTGGTGGTATATCTGGATGACATCCTTGTCTTCTCTCCGGACCTTCAGACCCACCGAGAGAACGTGCAACTGGTTCTACAAAGACTGAGAGAGAATCGTCTGTACGCCAAGTACGAGAAGTGTGTCTTCGAACAGTCTTCTCTCCCCTTCCTGGGTTACCTCATCACCGATACCGGACTGCAGATGGATCCAAAGAAGGTCTCTTCCATTCTTAACTGGCCTCCTCCTTCTGGACTGAAGGCAATCCAACGCTTTCTGGGATTCGCCAACTATTACCGCCAGTTCATCCCTCATTTCTCTGCTCTGACTGCTCCTCTCTCCGCCTTGACCAAGAAGGGGGCTAATCCAAAGGACTGGTCACCTGCGGCCGACGCCGCGTTTGGCTCCCTAAAGCGGGCCTTTGCCTCCTCTCCTGTACTCCACCGTCCGGAGTTAAACCGCCAGTTCACCTTGGAGGTGGATGCCTCCTCCTCGGGAGCCGGAGCAGTGCTCATGCAGAAGTCCTCCTCCGGGAAGATGGTGACTTGCGGTTTCTTCTCCAAGAGCTTCTCAGCGCCTGAACGCAATTACACCATCGGTGACCGAGAACTATTGGCAGTCAAACTGGCTCTGGAGGAATGGCGTTATCTTCTGGAAGGAGCAGTGTACCCCGTTATAATTTACACGGACCACAAGAACCTGGAATACCTGCGGTCTGCTCAGCGACTGAACCCACGGCAAGCCAGGTGGTCCTTATTCTTTGCCCGGTTCGATTTCCAGCTCCATTTCCGACCTGCGAACAAGAACGTACGCGCTGATGCCTTGTCTAGGTCTTTCATGCCCATGGAGCAGGAAGAGGAGACATCCCAACCCATCATCTGTCCAAGTAAGATTATTCCGGTGGCTCCTGTCACCCTGGCCCAGATACCGCCCGGGAAGACCTATGTCTCTGAGACTGACAGGCAAAAAGTGTTACACTGGGGCCATGCCTCGAAAACAGCCGGTCATGCTGGCCAGAAAAGAACTTGGACTGCGATTGTACGTCATTATTGGTGGCCATCCCTTCGCACGGACGTCGCCTCTTTTGTCTCTGCCTGCTCCTCTTGTGCCAGGAACAAGACGCCCAAACACCTGCCATATGGCCGTCTTCTGCCTCTGCCTATACCCTCAGTTCCCTGGCAACACATTGCGATGGACTTTATTACGGACTTGCCATTGTCCTCCGGACACACAGTCATATGGTTTGTGGTGGATCGGTTCTCTAAAATGGCCCATTTCGTCCCTATGGCTGGACTGCCCTCTGCCCAGGAACTCGCGGACGCCTATATACATCACATCTTCCGCTTGCATGGCTTCCCATCACACATTGTGTCCAACAGAGGAACTCAGTTTACCTCCTGCTTCTGGAGGGCTCTCTGTAAACATCTGGGAGTAACTCTGGACTTTTCTTCAGCCTACCATCCTCAGTCGAACGGCCAAGTGGAACGGGTCAATCAGATTTTGACCTCTTTCTTACGTCACTACGTCAACGCCCATCATGACGATTGGTCCACGCTTCTTCCTTGGGCTGAATTCTCCCATAATCACCACGTCAGTGAGTCCTCCTCCAGTTCTCCCTTCCATGTCGTCTACGGACTTCAGCCTTCGGTCCCATTGCCTGTATCCTCTTCCTCGGATGTCCCTGCTGCTGATGCGGTAGTCCGTGACTTTACAACCATTTGGGACTCAGTTAAGGCGTCCCTTGCACGTGCATCCCTGCGGATGAAGAGACACGCAGACAAGAGACGTCTGGATCCTCCGTGTTTCTCCCCCGGAGATCTCGTCTGGCTTGCTTCCAAGTACGTCCGATTGAAGTTACCATCTTACAAGCTGGGTCCTCGCTACATCGGACCGTTTAAAGTCCTCGGCAAGATCAATGAGGTCTCCTACAAACTGCGGCTCCCGGCCACGATGAGGATACCCAACTCCTTCCACGTCTCTCTGCTCAAGCCGGTTGTCCTTGGTCCCTTCTCCACTGCTGCCAGTCCGGCTCCTCCTCCTATTGCTGATGACGACATCTATGCGGTAAGGGATATCGTGGCCATGAAGACCGTACGGGGTCGACAGTTCTTTCTGGTGGACTGGGCAGGGCATGGTCCTGAGGATAGGTCCTGGGAGCCCAGAGAGAATGTGGGTACTCCTCTGATCCGTGCCTTCCTGTCCCGGTTGCGGGGAGGGGGGCGTGGGGGGGGTACTGTCACGCTCCCCGGGTCCTCTGCTCAGCTTCCCGGCTCACCTGCCACGCTCCCCGCTCTCCAGCCTCCATCGCCCGCGCTTCCCAGGCCTCCTGGTCCCCGCTCCCGGCGCCCGTCGGCTTCCCAGCCCCAGCCCGGCTCTGCTGCGTCCTCCTCTCAGCTTCCTGCCCTGGCTTCTGGCACCCGGGCCGCGCGCATGCGCATTAGGGCGCGCGCGCGGTCACTGACCCTTTCTTAAAGGGCCAGTGACCACTGACAGGAAATGAAGCACACAGGTACGGGGTATAAAGGGGTGCAATGTCCAAGGGGGCGGGGCCTGATCTTCGTGTTTCCCAAGCTAGGAGTCAGGTCTCCTTGTGTTCCTGTGAGATACTTACCTCTCTCTCTTCTAGAGCCGATCCTGCATTGCCATCCGGTCCTGCCGTATCCCGAACCCCGAACGCTGCCTATCTGCCATCCTGACAGTCCGCACCATCTCTGTTCCCTGCGGTGACCCGTCATCTCGCTCCAACGGTTCCGGAACCCGCCTGACATCATCCCGGCTTCCGAACCTGAGCTCCGTCACCCGGACCACCATCAGTGACCCCGTGGTTCCAGGGACTTCTCCATTGTGCTCTTGTGCGCGGACTGTTCTGCTACCTATAGTGCTCCGGCTACCGGACTCCTTTCCCTCATCGGGGAGTTCGGCCCAGTGGATCCACCTCCCGGGTCTGCCCATCCACCTGGCCCTAACAGTAAGATCAGGCCATGGATCCCGCCGAAGCACTAGCGGCCTTGCATGAGGAACTCCAACGCCAGCGTGAAGTCCAGACCCGCATGCTGAACTTTATGACTTCCGTGGACGCCCGCTTGAACACGCTACAAGCATCGGTCACGTCTTCAGCACCTCCGGCCTCCACTAGTCAATCCACGGCTCCCGCTCCCGTGGCAGTCTCCTCGGATGCTTCCAGACTTCGTTTGGCCTCACCACCCCGGTACGCCGGAGATCCCAAGACCTGCAGGGGGTTTATAAACCAATGCTCCCTCCATTTCACGCAGCTGCCGCATTTGTTTGCCTCCGACCAAGCCAAGGTCGCCTTCATAATGTCTCACCTAGAGGGCGAGGCACTGGCGTGGATGAACCCCTTGTGGGAGAAGGAGGACCCTATGACCAAGAACCTCCAGGAGTTCCTGCAGGCTTTTCGCGGCACCTTTGACGAGCCCGGACGCGCCTCCGCGTCTGCTTCATCTCTTCTCCGGTTACGTCAGGGAACTCTGACGGTGGGTCAATACGCCATCCGTTTCCGCACCTTGGCTTCGGAACTCGGGTGGAATAACGAGGCCCTAACCGCCGCCTTCTGGGAAGGACTCTCGGGTCGAATCAAAGATGAGCTGGCTGGTCGTGACGTACCGTCCACCCTGGACGCCCTGATTACCCTAGCGACTCGAGTGGACATTCGCTTTCAGGAGCGGTCCAAAGAGGTGTCCCGTGAGAGACGCCCGGTACGGCATTCCTCTCCTCCGCAGAAGTCCGCCGTACTCCAGTCAACGGCATCTGGTGTCTCCGTCCATGAGCCCATGCAGGTCGACCGTGTGCGACAGTCTGAACAACGTCAAGCAGAGCGGCTCGCCAAGGGTCTCTGCTTCTACTGCGGAGAGGGCACACACCTGCTACGCTCCTGTCCAGAGAGGCCGGGAAACTCCAAAGCCTAGGGTCGGTAGGAGAGGCCACCCTAGGTGCTGGGACTCTCTCAGACCCGGTTATGTGGACTGTACAAGTGACAACGGGAGAGACGCGGTTCACGGCTGAGGCGTACCTCGATTCTGGGGCAGCAGGCAATTTCATCCAGCAGGCCACGGTGGACAAGTACCAGGTGCCTGTTACTCCACTCGACAAACCCCTCGTGATTGCCTCTGTGGATGGGAGACCCCTCTCTGACACCATCTCCTGGATCACCAGGCCGGTTGAATTGCGTATCGGTGCTCTGCACACCGAGAACATCGCTCTCTACGTCCTCCCACACATGTCACATCAAATCCTGCTGGGCCTTCCTTGGTTACGGACACACGAACCTTCAGTCAGCTGGGGCACTGGTGAAATCACTCGATGGGGCTCTTCTTGCCATGAGAACTGTCTGAAGACCATACAACCCATCCGGCGACCTCCGGTTCCAGACTCCCTACCGGGACTACCCTCAGCCTATTGGTCCTTCGCGGACGTCTTTGATAAGAAGGAGTCAGAGGTACTTTCGCCACATCGTCCTTACGATTGTGCCATTGACCTGCTCCCGGGAACTACACCACCTCGAGGACGGATATATCCACTGTCTCCAGCCGAAACAAGGGCCATGTCTTCTTACATCACAGAGAGCCTGGCAAGGGGATTCATTCGGAGATCCTCCTCTCCTGCTGGAGCAGGCTTCTTCTTCGTAAAGAAGAAAGAGGGCGACTTACGCCCATGCATAGACTACCGGGGATTGAACCAAATCACCGTAAAAAACAAGTATCCCCTGCCGCTCATCCCCGAATTGTTTGATCGGCTCAGAGGAGCTCGCGTGTTCACCAAGTTGGATCTTCGGGGTGCCTACAACCTGGTCCGTATCCGCTCGGGGGATGAATGGAAGACCGCGTTTAACACTCGCGATGGGCACTATGAATACTGCGTGATGCCCTTCGGCCTGTGTAACGCACAAGCAGTCTTCCAAGAATTAGTGAACGACGTGTTCCGGGACCTTCTCTACGTCTGTGTGGTGGTATATCTGGATGACATCCTTGTCTTCTCTCCGGACCTTCAGACCCACCGAGAGAACGTGCAACTGGTTCTACAAAGACTGAGAGAGAATCGTCTGTACGCCAAGTACGAGAAGTGTGTCTTCGAACAGTCTTCTCTCCCCTTCCTGGGTTACCTCATCACCGATACCGGACTGCAGATGGATCCAAAGAAGGTCTCTTCCATTCTTAACTGGCCTCCTCCTTCTGGACTGAAGGCAATCCAACGCTTTCTGGGATTCGCCAACTATTACCGCCAGTTCATCCCTCATTTCTCTGCTCTGACTGCTCCTCTCTCCGCCTTGACCAAGAAGGGGGCTAATCCAAAGGACTGGTCACCTGCGGCCGACGCCGCGTTTGGCTCCCTAAAGCGGGCCTTTGCCTCCTCTCCTGTACTCCACCGTCCGGAGTTAAACCGCCAGTTCACCTTGGAGGTGGATGCCTCCTCCTCGGGAGCCGGAGCAGTGCTCATGCAGAAGTCCTCCTCCGGGAAGATGGTGACTTGCGGTTTCTTCTCCAAGAGCTTCTCAGCGCCTGAACGCAATTACACCATCGGTGTCCGAGAACTATTGGCAGTCAAACTGGCTCTGGAGGAATGGCGTTATCTTCTGGAAGGAGCAGTGTACCCCGTTATAATTTACACGGACCACAAGAACCTGGAATACCTGCGGTCTGCTCAGCGACTGAACCCACGGCAAGCCAGGTGGTCCTTATTCTTTGCCCGGTTCGATTTCCAGCTCCATTTCCGACCCGCGAACAAGAACGTACGCGCTGATGCCTTGTCTAGGTCTTTCATGCCCATGGAGCAGGAAGAGGAGACATCCCAACCCATCATCTGTCCAAGTAAGATTATTCCGGTGGCTCCTGTCACCCTGGCCCAGATACCGCCCGGGAAGACCTATGTCTCTGAGACTGACAGGCAAAAAGTGTTACACTGGGGCCATGCCTCGAAAACAGCCGGTCATGCTGGCCAGAAAAGAACTTGGACTGCGATTGTACGTCATTATTGGTGGCCATCCCTTCGCACGGACGTCGCCTCTTTTGTCTCTGCCTGCTCCTCTTGTGCCAGGAACAAGACGCCCAAACACCTGCCATATGGCCGTCTTCTGCCTCTGCCTATACCCTCAGTTCCCTGGCAACACATTGCGATGGACTTTATTACGGACTTGCCATTGTCCTCCGGACACACAGTCATATGGGTTGTGGTGGATTGGTTCTCTAAAATGGCCCATTTCGTCCCTATGGCTGGACTGCCCTCTGCCCAGGAACTCGCGGACGCCTATATACATCACATCTTCCGCTTGCATGGCTTCCCATCACACATTGTGTCCGACAGAGGAACTCAGTTTACCTCCCGCTTCTGGAGGGCTCTCTGTAAACATCTGGGAGTAACTCTGGACTTTTCTTCAGCCTACCATCCTCAGTCGAACGGCCAAGTGGAACGGGTCAATCAGATTTTGACCTCTTTCTTACGTCACTACGTCAACGCCCATCATGACGATTGGTCCACGCTTCTTCCTTGGGCTGAATTCTCCCATAATCACCACGTCAGTGGGTCCTCCTCCAGTTCTCCCTTCCATGTCGTCTACGGACTTCAGCCTTCGGTCCCATTGCCTGTATCCTCTTCCTCGGATGTCCCTGCTGCTGATGCGGTAGTCCGTGACTTTACAACCATTTGGGACTCAGTTAAGGCGTCCCTTGCACGTGCATCCCTGCGGATGAAGAGACACGCAGACAAGAGACGTCTGGATCCTCCGTGTTTCTCCCCCGGAGATCTCGTCTGGCTTGCTTCCAAGTACGTCCGATTGAAGTTACCATCTTACAAGCTGGGTCCTCGCTACATCGGACCGTTTAAAGTCCTCGGCAAGATCAATGAGGTCTCCTACAAACTGCGGCTCCCGGCCACGATGAGGATACCCAACTCCTTCCACGTCTCTCTGCTCAAGCCAGTTGTCCTTGGTCCCTTTTCCACTGCTGCCAGTCCGGCTCCTCCTCCTATTGCTGATGACGACATCTATGCGGTAAGGGATATCGTGGCCATGAAGACCGTACGGGGTCGACAGTTCTTTCTGGTGGACTGGGCAGGGCATGGTCCTGAGGATAGGTCCTGGGAGCCCAGAGAGAATGTGGGTACTCCTCTGATCCGTGCCTTCCTGTCCCGGTTGCGGGGAGGGGGTCGTGGGGGGGGGGATACTGTCACGCTCCCCGGGTCCTCTGCTCCGCTTCCCGGCTCACCTGCCACGCTCCCCGCTCTCCAGCCTCCATCGCCCGCGCTTCCCAGGCCTCCTGGTCCCCGCTCCCGGCGCCCGTCGGCTTCCCAGCCCCAGCCCGGCTCTGCTGCGTCCTCCTCTCAGCTTCCTGCCCTGGCTTCTGGCACCCGGGCCGCGCGCATGCGCATTAGGGCGCGCGCGGTCACTGACCCTTTCTTAAAGGGCCAGTGACCACTGACAGGAAATGAAGCACACAGGTACGGGGTATAAAGGGGTGCAATGTCCAAGGGGGCGGGGCCTGATCTTCGTGTTTCCCAAGCTAGGAGTCAGGTCTCCTTGTGTTCCTGTGAGATACTTACCTCTCTCTCTTCTAGAGCCGATCCTGCATTGCCATCCGGTCCTGCCGTATCCCGAACCCCGAACGCTGCCTATCTGCCATCCTGACAGTCCGCACCATCTCTGTTCCCTGCGGTGACCCGTCATCTCGCTCCAACGGTTCCGGAGCCCGCCTGACATCATCCCGGCTTCCGAACCTGAGCTCCGTCACCCGGACCACCATCAGTGACCCCGTGGTTCCAGGGACTTCTCCATTGTGCTCTTGTGCGCGGACTGTTCTGCTACCTATAGTGCTCCGGCTACCGGACTCCTTTCCCTCATCGGGGAGTTCGGCCCAGTGGATCCACCTCCCGGGTCTGCCCATCCACCTGGCCCTAACAATATTTCATGATCATTCCACACCTATAATGCTCAGGTAACATAATACACACCTGGTTATATGCCATATGTGTTCATTCTCCTATTATCTACAGATATTTCATGATCATTCCATACCTATAATGCTCAGGTAACATAATATACACCTGGTTATATGCCATATGCGTTCATTCTCCTATTATCTACAGATATTTCATGATCATTCCACACCTATAATGCTCAGGTAACATAATATACACCTGGTTATATGGCATATGCGTTCATTCTCCTATTATCTACAGATATTTCATGATCATTCCACACCTATAATGCTCAGGTAACGTAATATACACCTGGTTATATGCCATATGTGTTCATTCTCCTATTATCTACAGATATTTCATGATCATTCCACACCTATAATGCTCAGGTAACATAATATACACCTGGTTATATGCCATATGCGTTCATTCTCCTATTATCTACATATAGTTCATGATCATTCCACACCTATAATGCTCAGGTAACGTAATATACACCTGGTTATATGCCATATGCATTCATTCTCCTATTATCTACAGATATTTCATGATCATTCCATACCTATAATGCTCAGGTAACATAATATACACTTGGTTATATGCCATATATGTTCATTCTCCTATTATCTACATATATTTCATGATCATTCCACACCTATAATGCTCAGGTAACATAATATACACCTGGTTATATGCCATATGTGTTCATTCTCCTATTATCTACATATATTTCATGATCATTCCACACCTATAATGCTCAGGTAACATAATACACACCTGGTTATATGCCATATGTGTTCATTCTCCTATTATCTACATATATTTCATGATCATTCCACACCTATAATGCTCAGGTAACATAATATACACCTGGTTATATGCCATATGTGTTCATTCTCCTATTATCTACATATATTTCATGATCATTCCACACCTATAATGCTCAGGTAACATAATACACACCTGGTTATATGCCATATGTGTTCATTCTCCTATTATCTACAGATATTTCATGATCATTCCATACCTATAATGCTCAGGTAACATAATACACACCTGGTTATATGCCATATGTGTTCATTCTCCTATTATCTACAGATATTTCATGATCATTCCATACCTATAATGCTCAGGTAACATAATATACACCTGGTTATATGGCATATGCGTTCATTCTCCTATTATCTACATATATTTCCTGATCATTCCACACCTATAATGCTCAGGTAACGTAATATACACCTGGATATATGCCATATGCGTTCATTCTACTGTAATTTATAGATATTTCATGATCATTCCACACCTATAATGCTCAGGTAACATAATATACACCTGGATATATGCCATATGCGTTCATTCTCCTATTATCTACAGATATTTCATGATCATTCCACACCTATAATGCTCAGGTAACATAATATACACATGGTTATATGCCATATGCATTCATTCTCCTATTATCTACAGATATTTCATGATCATTCCACACCTATAATGCTCAGGTAACATAATATACACCTGGTTATATGCCATATGTGTTCATTCTCCTATTATCTACAGATATTTCATGATCATTCCATACCTATAATGCTCAGGTAACATAATATACACCTGGTTATATGCCATATGCGTTCATTCTCCTATTATCTACAGATATTTCATGATCATTCCACACCTATAATGCTCAGGTAATATAATATACACCTGGTTATATGGCATATGCGTTCATTCTCCTATTATCTACAGATATTTCATGATCATTCCACACCTATAATGCTCAGGTAACATAATATACACCTGGTTATATGCCATATGCGTTCATTCTCCTATTATCTACATATATTTCATGATCAGTCCACACCTATAATGTTCATTCCATGTCTAACTTGCCAAAGAAACCTTTTATACATCTACATAATATACACCTATTAAGTTATTATCCTCATTCTTTTTATTTATTCCTTTTCATCATTCCTTTTAGTATGTCCCGCAGTGGAGGTCCCACGAGTGAGCCAGTTTAGTGTGCAGTCCAGGAAGAGCAGAAGCAGACCCAGGAGCTGTTACAGTCTAACAGCGTCCGTGCAGTGACTACCGACGGGGGAGAACGGTCACCTGGGAGTGCTGCCCGAACACCACACACAGCTGGAGAGAGAGCAGTGTAGTGGAAAGTAAGGAGACTGTCAGGGAGTACCAGGCCCAAACGGGCGGCAGATCCCGGAGCGGGGATAGATCCACCTTTCCTTGCTAAACCTGCCGGTGTGGGGCCCTTAAAGCCCACGCCACAACACCACAAAAGCCGCAGCCACGTAGCCACAGTTAGGGCCCATAGTTCACAGGAGGCAAGCAGCTGGAGTGATCTGGTCCAGGCGACAAGCAAACGGCAACCAAACAAAGGGGAGAGAGGCTTCAGCAACTTCCCTGGGTGACCCCCATAGGGACTAAAAGTCGGGGTTACCCCAAACCACCAAGGGCTAAGGAAGGCGAGTCGGTAGTCACCATCATCAGTCAGCCTGAAGGATACCTGGTTCCAGCTTGGTTCATCCCAGCTACGCCCGGGTTACTCACCCTGCCATCAACTGTGAGTAAAACCCCTGAAAGACATCCTGCTTGTGTGGAGTTATTCTGCGCCTTGTGGTTCTACACACCTACACAGGGCCCTGGGGCTTGCCTCACTCTCAGGAGGCTATTACAACTAACTGCACCCACCATCAGCCCCAGGCGTCCCTTAACCTGCAGTGGCGGTCCGCACTGACCGCAATTCTGAGAGTGGCGTCACGACAATCCTACAAGAAGGTTTCCTACCTGTGACCAGACTGATCCAAGTGGAGTCCCTGAAGGTAATGCACCGACACTGCACATGCGGGGCTTCACATCTGGCGTCACGAACAGGATAAGGACTAGACCTGTCCAGACAGGTGACCATGTGCCTGGGCGGTCCGCTTGAAAAATTGGAAGCGCCGCCATATTGCCACCATGAAAAGCGCGCTGAAAAACAACAGCAGCCCGCGCTGGGAGAAGTTACCGCCCACGAAGAGGTGTGGCTACCCAGAGATCCCCTGCAGAGTCCTGACCTCGCCAGTGAAGAGAGCGGAAGCGTTCAGAGACGTCGGGACAGAAAGGGAGCCAGAAGTCTGCTGCTAGAGGAGATGGCGTCCGAACACAGAGACCCAGAGCCAGGCTCCACTGCCTGGTGGTGTCGGGAGCTTGCCGAGTTCTGCGATCAACTGGAGGCCAGGGTCGGAAGGCAGATCAGAGAGGGACGTGCGGAGTTTCTGGAAATGACCGCGGCGGTTCAGGCCTATGAGGGGAGAGCCGCGCGCCGAGTGCCAGACCGGACGGTGACGACTCAGACCCCAATGCTGCCAACGATGGGTGAGTCCAGTGTTGCCCCTGCCAGCGCGAGTGCCCCGATCCTTGCTGCCACGCCCGCGGTCCCTGAAGAGGCGCCCGGCGCGGCGACGCCGAGCCAGGCCGCAGCCACGCCAGGTGCGGCCCGCCAAGCCCAGGCCGCCTCAGCGATGCCCTGCTCGGCCCGTAGAGAACCGGCTGCCACCGCGACCCTCATCCGCGCCGCAGGTGTGACGCTGACCCAGGCCGCCGCCATGCTAGGCCCGGCCCGCCGAGACCCCACCGCAGCAGCAACGCTCGTCCGCGCCGCAAGTGAGGTGCTGAACCAGGCCGCCGCCACGTCAGGTGCGGCCCGCCAAGCCCAGATCGCTGCAGCGACGCCCAGCCCAGCCTGCAAAGATCCCATCGCGACAGCGACGCCGATCCAGGCCGCCGCAGCGATGCCCGGCCCGCCAAGAACCGGCCATAGTAGCGAAGCCCGCTAAGACGCCAGCTGCCACGGCGACGCTGAACCAGGCCGCAGCCACGCCAGGTGCGGCCCGCCAAGACCAGGCCGCCGCCATGTCGGGCGCGGCCCGCCAAGACCAGGCCGCCGCCATGCAGGGCGCGGCCCGCCAAGACCAGGCCGCCGCCATGTCAGGCGCGGCCCGCCAAGACAAGAATGTACCTCTGTTTACCCCGGCCTGCAAGGCCAGAGCAGACACCGCTCCCCAGTCTAAGGAAGTCCCTGCTAGGAGGTCCCTGATAGGAGAGGACCCCGAATACTGGAAGCTGAAGGCTGACCTAGAGGCCCAGTTCCCACAGGAGATGGTGGATCGGTACCTGCTCCCTCCGCACACCCCCAAGGCGACTTCTGCAGTAACCACGCCAAAGAGTCCTCCGCCAGGGCCTGCTGATGACCACCCATCCCCGGCGCTGCCACAACAGGAGTGCTCAGAAGAACTAAGGGGGAGGGGAGGCCAGGAAGCTGAGGAGCTGACCCCGGAGCCATCAGCAGTGGATCCATGCCCAGAGCCAGAGATGCTGCCGTATTCCCGCTGGGATGAAGAGGAAGAGTTGCCTAGAAACCTCACCTGGGGGCCTGCAGGCAGTGAAGTAACAGCCCAGCAGAATCCAGCCCGTAGGACACGGCGCCGTAGCAGAACCAAGCTTTCCCCTGCACCGCAGTCTCCAGAGCAGAAAGACGAAGTCATGGCCAGAGACTTGGAAGAGAAACGGTTCCTGAGAAGGGCCAAATCCCAGGTTAGAGGTCCACTTTGTCGTGGTGTAGTAGAAGATTTTAGCCTAAAATCAGGATACGGCTTCATAGTAGCACCTGGTATGAAAGAAGGCATTTTTGTCAATAGAAGAGACGTTAGAGCTCATCTGCCCAGAGGACATCCTGGAAGGAACCTAAGGATGGGAGACACAGTGCAGTTTACCATGCATCAAGGAGAAAGAGGCTGGTATGCGCTAGATGTTACGCCATGTCCTAAAGGAAAAGAAACAGACACAGAGGAAGAAAGGAAAGATAGAGAAAGAACCCACCGATGAGACCACCACGGACGATGAAAAAGATCGAGAAACCAACAGGTGCCGCAGCCCTACAGGCCCAAGCCCTGGTGAGGAGGAATCTGCATAAAGTAAAGTAAGAAGTACAACAAGTTACTGTTTTGACCAGTTTGAAAGTTTGCAACGTTACTGTTTAAGAGATGTGCCCACATAAACTAATGTGAGAAATGAACCTTAAGGCTATGAACTGGCTATAGCCACAAACTCTCGCAGTGTAAATAGTTACCCCAGAGGTACCACCACCAGAGCCAGCCTGTTTATGGGGCCTTGGCTCGCCTGCAACCAGGGAGCACGTCCGTTTATGGGGCCTTGGCTCGCCTGCTACCAGAGAGCATGCCTGTTTATGGGGCCTGGCTCTCCACCACAAAGAGGGTACCTGGTCAGCACCAACTGTGGAGGCCGCCTCTACATCCTGCCAGAAGAGGCTGAAGGCGCGGCTCCACCAGGCCAGGTATACCCTGAAGACCACCAGCCCATGAAAGCCGCCTCTACATCCTGCCAGAAGTGGCTGAAGGCGCGGCCAACGTGAGAGGGTTTTGGGTGGGTTAACGGACTTGTGGGTGGAGGGTGGTGATGTATGGTACCTGGTGGTTTTAAAATGTTTTACCATGTTTTACTGTTTTATGCATTTTAAACTGTTGTCTTGCAGCCCGAGGACGTGCTGGTGATAACTAAGGGGGAATGTGGCGCCCCTGACCTGGTCAGGCACCACTGAGTACTGCACCCATGCTGGGGACAGTACAAAACAGGTAATCCAGAAGGCTGACCGAGGTGTGACTACACAGGCGCATAGTGATCAGGTCTCACACATGTACCTTTGGGAGGACCCCTGGGGATCCCAGGAGGGGGTAAAAGCCTTCACCTCCACTTGAGGAGTGGAGGGGGCGAAGCCTCCATCTCCACTCAAGGGGTGTGGTAGAGAGCCTAGTTGCTAGGTGACGTAGGCAGGCACAAAGGGAAAAGAGAAGGAGGAGTAAACAGTCTGAAGCAGAGTGTGGAGGAGTGAGGAGCATGGCAGTGGAGCTCAGACAGGAGCAGCAGTGGAGGTCCCACGAGTGAGCCAGTTTAGTGTGCAGTCCAGGAAGAGCAGAAGCAGACCCTGGAGCTGTTACAGTCTAACAGCGTCCGCGCAGTGACTACCGACGGGGGAGAACGGTCACCTGGGAGTGCTGCCCGAACACCACACACAGCTGGAGAGAGAGCAGTGTAGTGGAAAGTAAGGAGACTGTCAGGGAGTACCAGGCCCAAACGGGCGGCAGATCCCGGAGCGGGGATAGATCCACCTTTCCTTGCTAAACCTGCCGGTGTGGGGCCCTTAAAGCCCACGCCACAACACCACAAAAGCCGCAGCCACGTAGCCACAGTTAGGGCCCATAGTTCACAGGAGGCAAGCAGCTGGAGTGATCTGGTCCAGGCGACAAGCAAACGGCAACCAAACGAAGGGGAGAGAGGCTTCAGCAACTTCCCTGGGTGACCCCCATAGGGACTAAAAGTCGGGGTTACCCCAAACCACCAAGGGCTAAGGAAGGCGAGTCGGTAGTCACCATCATCAGTCAGCCTGAAGGATACCTGGTTACAGCTTGGTTCATCCCAGCTACGCCCGGGTTACTCACCCTGCCATCAACTGTGAGTAAAACCCCTGAAAGACATCCTGCTTGTGTGGAGTTATTCTGCGCCTTGTGGTTCTACACACCTACACAGGGCCCTGGGGCTTGCCTCACTCTCAGGAGGCTATTACAACTAACTGCACCCACCATCAGCCCCAGGCGTCCCTTAACCTGCAGTGGCGGTCCGCACTGACCGCAATTCTGAGAGTGGCGTCACGACAATCCTACAAGAAGGTTTCCTACCTGTGACCAGACTGATCCAAGTGGAGTCCCTGAAGGTAATGCACCGACACTGCACATGCGGGGCTTCACACAGTAGCGAGGAACAACATCGTACCGTCACAGCAGCGTAATTATGGAATTCTCCGACACTACACCGATGATATGATTACGACACTTTTGCGCTCGTTAATCGTATCATCTAGGATTTACACACTACGATGTCGAGAGTGACACCGGAAGTGCGTCACTTTCGACATGACCCCACCGACATCGCACCTGCGATGTCGTAGTGTGCAAAGTGCCCCTTACTGTGACAGGAAGAGGAGGCATTGGAGGAAGCAGAGTAGAAGGAGAAGTCAACATGGACAGAGAAACATCTAGCAATCTTTTGTGGTGTTAGAACATGCGCTACAACACCTTCTGCCTTTGGGCCAGCTGCCACTACATTTACTCAGTTGGCAGTTAGTGAGATATAACATGCCTGCCCTTGCTTACTGGTCCACGTATCGGTAGTTATGTGGACCTTGCCACTGATGATGTTGTGCAGTGCACACCTAGCTTGGCGTGCAGAGCAGGAATGGCCCATCTGGAAAAGTAATGGCAGCTGGGACCAACATACTGAAGGACAGCCATACATTTTTTTAAAATTGGCCATTTCCACAAGCCAAAATGGCAGCATTTCAAAAGCCAGAAATTTAGAAATGCTGTCATTCAGGACAAGGGCTCATGGGTGGGTATGGGGGTATTTCCTCTTTTTCTCCAGGGTTTGGGGGATAGACAGCTGAACACTTTCATGGGACGCTGTGAAAATGCTTGGTCACACTGATGATGGTGGGGTCACATCTTTTTTCGGGGAAGCAGGTAGGCCTGTTGATCGTGAGAAAGAGGCCAAGACCGCAGACGATGAGGGAGCCTCAGATCTTTCCTGGTTATTCAGGTATGTACTCCACTACAACTTATGCTTGGAATTCAGATGCCTCATCATGCAGGTGGTGCTGTGTCAGAACTTTTATGCCTTGCTTCAGGCTTTCATGGCACAGTTTGCAAACCCCCTGTGTCTGGTCGTCAGCACCTTACTTTCACCAGTGTGTCACATGAGACAGTCGTGTGGTTTCTGGCCATAGAAGGTCACAGTGTCTGGCTGCACAGCTGGTTTTCTGACTTTCCATTGTTTCTGCTTTCTGTATTCATTGGTATAGCTTTCCTGCTGGATTCATCTCTTTTTGACAAAGCGGGAGCTCAACTTCCACCCAGCTGTTGATGATCAGTATTCCTTTGGTGTTTAACTACCCCTTCCTTCCTTTGGACTGGTGCTGATGATATTTTTCAGTTTCTTAAAGCCGAGGTTGCAAGGAGGTGGTTTGAACTCCTCTGTGGTATTGTTGCTAAAGCTCTGCTGAACGTCTACCTGACATCTACTGATAAGTAGATCATGCTTTTCCCCCTGTCTGTCCCCCTTGTGTTTTTTATATTTGTTTAGTGGGGTTGACAAAGAGGTCATCCCATCCATTGCCTATTTATGGCGCAGCACCAGGGATACCTAGGGTAAGGTATCTGGCTCGGCTCATAGGTGTGGAACCTATCTAGCATGGTGAGGGACCCTAGGGGCCAGCAGTAGATTCGGTCAGGGGTCACCATCTTTCCTCTCCCTAGAAACAGGGTTTCCCTTCACTTAACTTTTGTCATGCACTTGGTACTTCCCCATACCTAGTGTGACACTTACCTGAAGAAATGCAACGCCAGAGAACTTCATTGAGCTGCTTTTGGTGTGCTCGATCCATAGGCAGGATGAGCAGTAGAAGCCAAAGGACTGGCTAGAGGCCAGCTGCTGTGCTTTTGCACTCTGCTCCCTCTTTTGATGGGCTCCTGGGTCAGCGTGACCACATCCTCTTCCTCTGAACATTACTAAGATGGCTTTCACTCCATGTGGTATCTAGGACGTCATCATCTTCCACTCACTCCTTAAGGCCATTTTACACGCTGCGATATCGTGACTGATATCGCTAGTGTGTGCACCCGCCCCCATCGTTTGTGCGTCACGGGCAAATCGCTGCCCGTGGCGCACAAAATGGCGCGCACACCGTCACACTACTTACCTGCCTAGCGACGTCGCTATAATCTATCTCTATTCATCTCAGGTGCTAGTTACTGATGAAGGCCATGTTTGGACTGCAATGTCTGACTTGACTATACTGAGTATGAAATAATAAAAAATCATCATATTTTACTGAATTCAGGAGTGCCTTGTATATATTACTAGCGACTTCGCTGTGACCGGCGAACCACCTCCTTTCTAAGGGGGCGGTTCGTTCGGCGTCATAGCGACGTCACTAGGCGGCCGCCCAATAGAAGCGGAGGGGCGGAGATGAGCGGGAAGTAAACATCCCACACACCTCCTTTCTTCCTCATTGCGGCCGGCGGCAGGTAAGGAGAGGTTCCTCATTCCTGCGGTATCACACATAGCGATGTGTGCTGCCACAGGAGCGATGAACTACATCGTTACTGTAGCAGCAACGATATTCGAGATTAGGGGGGCATGTCACTGATGAGACATTTTGAGCGTTTTTGCGACGATTCAAAATCGCTCATAGGTGTCACACGCAACTACATCGTTAATGCGGCCGGATGTGCGTCACGAATTCCGTGACCTCAACGAGATCGCTTTAGCGATGTTGCAGCATGTAAAGCGGCCTTTACTCCAGCCTTCCTTGCCGGTCTGCACACTGCCGAAAGTCGCAGCAGTTAGAACCTGTGTTCCGTCATCCTCAGAGATATGCTGCTATGGTCAGCTGACTGTGTGCACTAGCCCTTTCATGTACACATATTCCAACAGACTCCACATTGGTTGGGCATCACTGCACTCAGTCTCTTCCACTTCTGGGGCAGGTCTAGGTGGATGGGCCATGGAACTTGAGCCAGCACAGTCATCAAAAATGTGAAGTGACTGCTGCATAGCTTGGGCCTCAACTTGTTTGGCAGATTTTCAAGAGAGTGAGGTGGAAGAAAGATGCCCATGGTCCTAAGGTGTTAACTCTGTGTTTTGAGCAGGGGACTGTGTGGAATGCATTGCAAAGAAACTGAAGGCCATGTCTTCCATCCAATCTAAAACCACCACTACATGTTATGGCCTCACTATTCATTCAGCGGTACTCAGGCCTGCAAAATGATGCAGAACATCCTATGGTCTGTGCAACACATGAAGGTGTTTCATTTGAACATGTAGCTGGCACAGATCGACCACATCCTCTGCCTGCAGCAGCTGCACCACCAAAACCACATGCAGCACGCCAGCTACGTCTATGACCCCTATTTTATGTTCTCCTCATGTTTTCACCACCTTCAAAAAAATTGTGAGTAGAGAAGAGACTATATTAGAGCTGAATGCAACATGCTAGAATACAGCAGCCTGCTCTAGGTTGTATTACGACTGTATGCATCAGGCTTTACTAGGACAGTCTGCACTAGTCTGTATTACAGGTGTATGTGTGGCACTCCTGCGGCTTCAGGCACCACAGGGTATTGCACCCCCATTAAGGTGTAGTACTCATCCTGGGTCTGAGGAGGCTCAAGGCCAGTTTACACATACACAAACATACAGTCACAGGGTTGCCCTCCCCAGTGGGGACTGGGCCAGGGTTGGATCACAGTAGAGGGTAACTACAGCGGTGGGTTTACAGGATGCCACCGCACCAGGGGCTCCCCAGATCCCCTGGACTGGGACTCAGGGTTAGGGAGAAGCAACCACCAGGGGGTGTCAGCAGCACACAGTGTGAAGAGCAGGTTGACCTAGTGAGAGTAATGTACCAGCTGGTGGCAGCGACTGGGGCAACAGCTCAGAACACAAAACCACAACTAGTTCAGCTTCAGACACAGAGCAGAGTGGACGTTGAGCCAAGTTGTTTAACACAGTCGCTGGGATGAAGCAGGGCAGCTGCTTCCACAGGACTGGTGATGTCGAGCTACAGATTCCTAGGACAGGCATACTTCACGTTGTCCACCAACTCTGCAAGGGTCACAGGGAACGGCTACAGAAAGTCACCGGACCTGTCCCATGAGTCTGCAGCAAATAGCACATAGGATCGGGGGTTGAGGACCAGCCCTATAATGGAACCAGGCTATCAGCATACAGAACGGAACACACTTTACTGACACCAGGACCCTCAAGTGCTTCACGCCAAGGGGGTCCGATACTTAGCGCACCAAAGGAGGAGAGAGCTCACAGGCTGACACTCACACCGGACTTGACCTTTCACAGATCTGGGATAGACTGGAGCCCATTGTGGCAGCGAATGGTACCTCGGGCAGCGTCTGAAAGACTTGTAAGTAAAAATGTGGCACCTCAGAGTGTCAGGTGCCACAGTCAAAAACACCTGGAACCGCAACCCCTGTCTCTGCCTCTCCCTTAACTAGCTCCATCGCCCAACACTGCGTTGCCAACGGGGACTACCACTACCCCCGCCATCCTCTCCGGGGTAATCTCGCTCCACCTGTGGGGAGCAACACCATCCCGGCTGCATTTATCATTTGCCCCGGTGAGAGACCCTGCAGTGACGGCCCCATCCCTGGTCGCGTACCACAGGTGGCGTCACGATAATAATAGACTTTCCTAAACTCCCGACTACTACTTCCATCCTCCCTGCCACCCTCCAACCCTCCTTCCTGTACGCCTCTGGGCAACGGAACCGGGGCAAGCCACCTCGTGATGATGCAGGCCAACCCGGCAACGAGAAAGTTAAAACACCTGCCCAGTGGGGCGCTACATATGCATAAGGCTGTATTAGGCCTTTATGAACCAATTCTGTGTTAGGGCTGGGTGCAAGGGGCTTTATTAGGACTGAATGCAGAAGGCTGTATTAGGGTTATAGGAACCATACAACAAGCTGGATTAGGCCGTGTAGACATGGCTTTAGTAGGATTGGATGCACAAAGCTGGATTAGGCCTGTATAGACCAGGCTGTATTAGGAAAGAATGCATGTGCGATGCCCTGGCCTATCAGGTCGTCACAAGGGCGCTGTACAATCTGCCCTTCTGCATGGTACCCGCTCCTCCTTGGTTACGGATCCTGTCACTTGGTGTTGCTACCAACAGGTTTACACAAATCCTGAGGAACACTCTGCACCACACCCACCAAACATCCATTGGGCAGCCTGAGGGGAATAGGGCCACCCAGATGGAGGGCTGGTAGAAGGAGGGCAGAAGTGTCAGTGCAGTTATTGAGTTGTAGAGTTGGAGAGTGGAGGTGAAGGAGAGACAGCGGTGACAGTCCAGGTCACGCTGTGGAGCTGGGCTCCTGTACCCGTCCCAGGTGCCAGACGTTGGCCTGGCCAGAAGGAGCTGGAACCCCGGTCGCAGGGGTTAGTGGCAGGGAGCACGGTGCTGCTACAGAGAGCAGGCTGGCTGCCTTGTGCTACAACCGGGCAGGGACCAGGGCACGATGGGGTACGCGGACCCTAGGCTGGGAAGTAGCTTCACGCAGCCCAGTAATTCACCCGACGGGAACGGAATCTTCAGGAACCATTCCCCACCCGCTCCAGAATCGGGATACTAGCGCAACGAGGGGGATAGGACTTCCCACAACTGTCCAGAAAATCCCAAGCGTGAACCCTGAGAGCAAGCTCACACTGCTAGCCACGCAGGTGAGCGGGACCCGAAGCGCTTCAAGTGTAAGGGATCCACACGTAGGACACACAGTGCCAAGAGACAAGGCTTCAGGTCAACAGGCAACACCAAGAGGACACGGACCCAGCGTGCCTGTCCAAGGACCACAGAGTGCTCAAGAGTTTGGTTTACCTAAGTCAGCGTCAGTGACTTTGGACTGTGTGAGTACGCGTTACCCTCCATGAACCCGATGGGTTCCCCACACCATCCATCACCGGGCCCCGGGACACCACTCCCCTGCTCACGAAGGGGTTAACAACTTCAGCTGCCACACACCAGCATCCCAGGCTTCCTAAACCGGCCATGGTGGTCGCTTACGTTACCCCAGACTGTGGGTGGTGTCACGAACACTATCCAAAGCAAACAAACTTCTCCCTTTTTATTTCGAGAGGCCACGCGACCCCGCCTCGGGTCCGGAGACCCCTCGAGCCACTGCAGATCCAGATCTGAGCAGCCCGTCGGCTGTTGCAGGGGCGGCACACATGAGGCTGTATTTATCCTGTATGGACCAGGCTCTATGAAGGATAGATGTACGAGGCTGAATTAGAGCAGTATAGCCCAGGCTGTATTAAGGCTGGATGCAACAGGCTGGATTAGGCCTGTATGGACTAGGCTTTATATGGGCTGGAGGCATGAGGCTGGATTAGGCCTGTATGGATAAGGCTGTATTAGGACATGGAAGTTCTCAGAATAGTGGTGCAACCTGTGATCTGGCCTTTATACAGGTAGTGTAACGTGTAGCGCTCGCCAATCACAGCCACGCCAGTAATCGGCCTGGCTGTGATGGCTGTGGAAGTTCACACAGCCGAAAAGCTTATTGATTGGATGGTGCAGCAGCCTTTTTACAAACTTTATTAACAGTACCCTAACTCAGAACTCAGACACAGACTCTTTTTAACCCCTTTACCCCCGAGCCCATTTTCACCTTCATAACCAGGCCATTTTTTGCAGTTCTGACCAGTGCTATTTTGACAGGTTATAACCTGGAAAGCTTCAACAGATCCTGGTGATTCTGACATTGTTTTTTCATGGTATATGATTTTTTTTTTTGTTTACAGTGGGTAAGGAAAGTATTTAGAGCCCTTTACATTTTTCAGTCTTTGTTTCATTGCAGCCATTTCGTAAATTCAAAAAAGTTCATTTTTTTCTCATTAATATACACTCTGCACCCCATTTTGACAGAAAAAAAAACAGAAATGTAGAAATTTTTGCAAATTTATTAAACAAGAAAAACTGAAATATCCCATGGTCATAAGTATTCAGACCCGTTGCTCAGAGTGAAAGCACCCGTTTGAGCTAGTACAGCCAAGAGTCTTCTTGGGAATGATGCAACAAGTTTTTTCACACCTGGATTTGGGGATCCTCTGCCATTCTTCCTTGCAGATCTTCTCCAGTTCTGTTGTGACGCCCTGACAAAATCAGGTTGTCACAGGAAACTGAACCCATCTTCCAGATGCAGGATTCTCTCCCCTTTGACCTTCCAACACAACCCCACACAGAGCCCCTGCCTTCAAAACACTGGCCCACAGTCTTGACGGTCAGAGGAGTGATTGATGTCCGGAAGGGGAGAGTGCCCGTGAGAGTGATGAATTGCGGAGAGGAAGAGGTTAAGCTACTGTGGCGCCCCAGGACCTGGTCGCCACAACAGCATTGCCCCTCCAAAGGGTTAATGCTGAGCCTGGAGGTAATTGGGAGGTCTATTGGCTAGTAAGTTCAACATCCAACGCAGTTTCTCCCTCAGGCCAGCAGGGGGAGCTCTGAACCTGGAGTTCCAGGGAGCATTCCTTAAGTCTGACCTGAGGGAGGAGTTAGTGTTCAGTCTGTAGAGAGAAAGCAGAGAAAGCAGACGCAGAGTAGTGCTGTCCTGCAAACTGGGGCCTGGAGCTGGAATAGCTTGGCCCAGTGAAGCATGAAGAGCAGAGAGGCACAGAAGAGACTCGGACATCGGAGTCTGTGGCCACCATGGCCTAAAATACTCCCTGGTAGCCGAATCCGAAGGGCAGGAGAGCTGCAAGCACCTGGCCCATAAACAGCCCGAAGGTACAGCTGCATCACCAGGGCCCGGTGTGGACTCCAGCAGAGAAGCACCAGAGAGGGCCTGCGCAGCCTAGCACACAGGGAGAGGGACGTACCACCGGTCCCAGCAGCAAGAGGGCCATTGCTAAGCCAGAGAGCAGGGTCCTATAACAGTAAAGAAAGAACAGGAGTAGGCCTCATACTCATCTGGCCAAAAAGATACCTCAGTTACGTCCAGGCCGGCCGGAGCCCTCTACCACTTGTGACGGTCTCCCAGGACTAAACTGTTGCCAAGTAAAAGAGGAGAAGGTAAAGAGACTACTGTTTGTGCCTGTTTCTTTCACTGCCTGTCGGCCCTGCACCGTATTATTCACACAACATCACACCATAGACTTTCACGAGCACCAACTGTTGCCCCGGGGCACCGCTCCACCTGTGGGGAGCAGGACCATCCGAGCTGCCATACCACCAGCCCCGGAGGCCTCATACAGCAGCGGCGGCTTAATAGCCGCAAACCACAGGTGGCGTCACGAAAATACAAACTTTAATCAACCCCACTGCAGACATCTTAATTGACTCCCGCCAGGGTCACGGAGTTGGGCCCCGCCAACACTGACGACCCCCGGACTAGTCCGGCCCGGCACCGGGTGTCCCATAGCCCTGGGGTGGGCGAGTCACTACCCTGATATGCCACTATTGCCAAGCTGTTCACAGTAGATACACATGCCATCCAAGCAGCAGCATCCACCAACACTGCACCCCAACCAGTCAGTGATAGCTCACCAAGTCAGTCAGAGGAGTGGTGTCAAGAATTACACGTAGGCACTGACTCCACACCTTCACATCACAAGGAGGGGGTCTACAGGGTAGTGCAGGAATACGAACAAGTCTTTAGTAAACAACCGCTAGAGTTTGGGAGAATAAAAGGGGTCCAACACTACATTCCCACAGGTGCACACCCACCCATCACAGAGAGGTATAGGCCAATACCACCTGCACATTATCAGTGTGTCAAGGACATGTTGAGGAACATGAAGGAGGCTGGGGTTATCCGTGAAAGCTGTAGCCCCTGGGCAGCTCCGTTGGTCCTGGTAAAGAAGAAAGACGGCACCATCAGAATGTGTGTGGACTACTGGAAAATTAATCAGATCACCCATAAGGATGCATATCCACTCCCCCGTATTGAGAAATCATTAGCCGCATTAAGAACTGCAAATTACTTTTCTACCCTTGATCTCACTAGTGGCTACTGGGTAGTGTCCGTTGCTGAGAGAAAACCGCCTTCGCCACCCTTATGGGTCTCTGCGAGTTCAACAGCATGCCCTTCGGGTTGTGCAATGTGCCAGGAACCTTCCAAAGACTGATGGAATGCTGCTTAGGACACCGCAATTTCGAGACAGTACTGCTATACCTGGATGACATCATTGTCTATTCTAAAACGTATGAGGATCATCTGGAACATCTTGCAGAAGTCTTTGAACCCCTCTCCAAAAACGGGATGAAGTTAAAGCCATCCAAATGCCACTTGCTGAAGCCTAAAGTCCAATACCTCGGGCATGTGGTTAGTGCCGAAGGCGTGGCTCTGGATCCGGACAAGATAACAGCTATTCAGAACTTGCCAAGACCCACTATCATCAAGGAGGTACGACAGTTCTTGGGCCTGATGGGTTTTACCGCCACTTCATCAAGGGCTATACCAAGATGGCAGCTCTTATGCAGGATCTCCTTGTCGGACAAACCAAGCATGGTAAGACTTCTGGTCCTCCATTCACATGGAGTGAAGAGCAAGAAAATTCCTTCCAACAGATAAAGTCAGCCCTGACCGGAGAAGAGATCCTGGCATACCCCAACTATGGTCTCCTGTTTATACTGTATACGGATGCCAGCAACGTGGGATTGGGAGCTGTCCTATCCCAAATGCAGAATGGCAAGGAGAAGGTGATAGGGTACGCAAGGAGAAAGCTCCGTCCATCGGAAAGGAACCCTGAGAATTACAGTTCTTTCAAGTTTGAGTTCCTAGCCCTCGTCTGGGCTGTAACAGAGAGATTTAAGCATTACCTGGCTTCTGCAAAGTTCACTGCATATACGGACAACAATCCTTTAACCCATCTAGACACCACGAAGCTTGGAGCCCTAGAACAGGGCTGGGTAGACAGACTGGCGAATTATGACTTCACCATAAAGTACCGAGCCGGTCGTAAGAACACCAATGCTGATGCGTTGTCTTGAATGCCACACCTGCCTGATGACGGAGTGGATGAGGACGAGTTGGAAGAGATTGAACTTCCCGTGTTTCATCAACCAGACAGTTTGGAAAATACTAAACAATACAGTGGTCAGCAGGAGGTGGCATTCAACCCATTACCACATCACGGTTGGCAAGAAGCGCAAGATAGAGATCCTGCAGTCAGATTGATCAAGACTCTAATATCCCAGGCTGATTCCAGGTTGGAGCCCACTGCCCCAGCAGAAGCACAGAGGCTGTGGAAAGAAGGGAGCCGGTTGTATCTGCAACGAGGCAAGTTGTGCAGAGGATCAATCCCAAGATGCATGAGAGGGTCTGCCAGATAGTTATACCTCAAGCATACGTGCCAGTGGTCCTGGAAGCCTACCATGATGGAGCTGGACACTTCAGCTGGAAGAAACTGGAAATGCTACTGAGAGAGCGCTTTTACTGGGCTGGGATGAGAGAATCCATCGAAGCATGGGGTAGAGATTGTGGTCCCTGTGTGCTGAGAAGGATGGTACCAGCCAGAGAGCCCCATTACAGCCGATCATCACCCGTCAGCTGTTGGAACTCATTGCTCTAGATCATGTCAAACTCACACCAAACAGGAGCGGATACACGTATGCACTCACGATGATAGACCACTACTCAAGATTCATGGTTGTGGTACCCGTTAAAGATCTAACGGCTCATACTGCGGCAAAGGCCTTCCAGGTACACTTCTGTAGTCCTCATGGCTACCTGGAGAGGGTCCTCATGGATCAAGGCCTTGCCTTCAAAGCGGAAATCTTCAAGGAGTTCTGCAGCCTGTACGGATGTAGGAAGATACGCACTACACCCTACCATGCCCAAACCAATGGGATGTGTGAGAAGATGAACCATCTAGTCATCAACCTGCTTAAGACTCTACCCCTTGAAGAACGGAACCAGTGGCCTGAGAGATTGCCCGAACTAGTGGACATGTATAACAACATTCCCATCAGTTCCACTAAGTATATGAGTGCTTACTAGAGATGAGCGAATTGGTCGCTGTTCGGCTCGAGTTCGGTTCGCCGATCGAGCGTCTCGTTCGAGTTCGGTGCCGCGAACGTTCGACGAACCGAACTCGAACCGCATAGGAAACAATGGCAGGCAATCACAAACACATAAAAACACCTAGAAAACACCCTCAAAGGTGTCCAAAAGGTGACAAACAACTCACAACACAACACAAACAAATGGGAAAGTGACAAGGACATATACTCATGCGAAAACAAAAGAGTTGGATAGGAAAAAAGAGGAGGAGACACAGATATATGAGTATATGCAAGGAAACATCGATGCCATTACTGTGCAACTTGAGCCCTGCTCATTTTAGGCTTCCAATCTGGATAAATTGCCTGAGCTTGCCACGTACGCCTTGGGAATCTTGTCATGTCCTGCAGCCAGCGTTCTCTCGGAACCTGTCTTCAGTGCTGCTGGGGGTCTGCTGGCAGATAAGCACACGTGTCTGTCCACTGACAATGTGGACATGGCTCTCAGAGGACTTTTCTTCCCCTGGCTCAGCCAGGGGAGGCGAAAGGCACGCGTATTTTTGAGAGTGCTTCATGCAAAGCATCTTTTTCTTTTTCAAAAGGGGGGTCAACTGATGCCAGTCAAGTGGGGTGTCTGTGGCCCAATTAGTGGAAACGAGAGAGACTGTGGTTGGAGTCCCCTCGCTTTTGAAAAAAGAACCAAGATGAACAAGTCATGTCTCTCAGAGGACTTTTCTTCCCCTGGGTCAGCCAGGAGAGGCCAAAGGCACGCGTATTTTTGAGAGTGCTTCATGCAAAGCATCTTTTTCTTTTTCAAAAGGGGGGTCAACTGATGCCAGTCAAGTGGGGTGTGTGTGGCCCAATTAGTGGAAACGAGGGAGACTGTGGTTGGAGTCCCCTCGCTTTTGAAAAAAGAACCAAGATGAACAAGTCATGGCTCTCAGAGGACTTTTCTTCCCCTGGGTCAGCCAGGGGAGGCCAAAGGCACGCGTATTTTTGAGAGTGCTTCAAGAAAAGCATCTTTTTCTTTTTCAAAAGGGGGTCAACTGATGCCAGTCAAGTGGGGTGTGTGTGGCCCAATTAGTGGAAACGAGGGAGACTGTGGTTGGAGTCCCCTCGCTTTTGAAAAAAGAACCAAGATGAACAAGTCATGGCTCTCAGAGGACTTTTCTTCCGCTGGCTCAGCCAGGGGAGGCCAAAGGCACGCGTATTTTTGAGAGTGCTTCATGCAAAGCATCTTTTTCTTTTTCAAAAGGGGGGTCAACTTATGCCAGTCAAGTGGGGTGTGAGTGGCCCAATTAGTGGAAACGAGGGAGACTGTAGTTGGAGTCCCCTTGCTGTGTTTTACATGCTCTTCGAAGGGCATGACATGGCTTAGAGGTTGACTTTTTGCATCTGCAAACTGTTGGCTACCAAAATGCTGCCTTTCCAACCTTTTTAACCGAGTATTTTCGAGACCTTATGCCCATCGCAGTGCCCCAAGTGCCGATGCCCAGGCGCCACTCCTTCTCCAACAAAGGCGTGCCCGCACTACACCAGCATGTCGCACCAAATATCACCGCTTCTTTGAGAAACTCTGTGTGACAGGGTGCATTTCACCACAGATACTTGGAACAGTAAGCATGGACAGGGGCGTTACATGTCGCTGACTGGGCACTGGGTAACTATGGTGATAGATGGAGAAGTGTCTGCTGTACAAGTCTTTCCGTCCCCACGAGTTGTGTGTTTAAATCCGTCCTCTGTATGTACAAGTTCCTCCACTGCTTCTGCCTCATCAACCTCGTGTTGTTCCTGCACCCCAGCCCAAACCCTGTGTGGTCAGGCCACCCTTCCTTGTAACTGCGCCCAAGGAATCCCACACACCTCCTTACTATGCTGGCAGCAGAGCTCAAGGCCATCAGGCAGTCAAATGTTTACTTTGAAATGTAGGGGAAATGTGAGACACCGCTGAGGAATTGTGGACGGTTAGCTCTGTAGAGTGAGACCGAGTATCATCAATGGTTGTCTCCACTCAACCAGCAGCCAGGGAATGCCGGGTGCGTCAATGATGCTAAACAGTCTTCGGCCCTTCTTCAGGGCAATGTGACACACGTGCCTTGTATGGCTCACGTGTTGAATCCGAATCTCCAGCAATTTTTAAAACACTATCCCTGCCTACATGTCCTTCTGTCGAGGGCACGGTGTAACGCCTGCCTGGATTGACACACTCAGACGGGCTGTAAAGGATAGGCTACTCACCAAGCTGGACCCCCAGAACCCTGAAACCCTTTAATCCCTATACAGTGATGTTGAATGACACAGGGTACAAGTTGATCAATACCCGTGGAAGGCTGCAGTTCCAGAGAATAGTAGTCATGCAGGGTCAAAACATTAATTGAGGAAGAGGAACAGAATGGGAGGGACAGGACTTAATCAGAAAACAAGCAGAGGTGAAATGAAAATCGGCCAACGAGGTACCTAAACAGCAAGCAGGAAAAGTAGTCAGGTAACAAGCACACAAACTCATAAAACTAAACTGGGAGTAACAGTAACCAGAGGTTCATAGCTATGTTTGGCAGTGGTCTTCAGACAGGAGGGGCCTAAAAAAGGGTGTTGTGTCTTCCTATTGGTTGTAGCTGAATGATGGTACTTCATCTGTGAGATACCCACCACCTGCATTCAGCCTGTGGTTCTGCATCTGTCAAGGTAACACATACCAGTGGGTGAGCATAACCTGTGTCCACCTGCACCGCTGGCGTCGACTCCTCTCCCATCATCAGCACTATGCACGAAAGGAACACGTTGTCACCTTGCGACAGGAGTACAAATTGACATAGCGGACTACGGTGGTGACTTAACAGCTGTGTGCGGCAATGATGCAAACATGGCAGCATGCCTTCGTCAGGCCCATGTGACACACGTGACTTGTATGGCTCACGTGTTTAATCTGATTCTCCAGCAATTTTTAAAACAACATCCCGGCCTACATGGCCTTGTACAGCGGGCACGCTCGCTATGAGCTCACTTCCATCGTTTGCACCCACTGGCTCAACAACTTTCATCACTCCTGAAGTCTTAAGGTCTGGCAGTTAAACGTCAGAAATGCGATGTTCCGACATGCAGGAATTTTAATCTGCACATGTTGCAGCGTCTGTGGCAGCACCGCAGAGCCCAGCTGAAATACGTTATTATGACGTATACCCTGGGCTAACTTGATCCAGAGGTGATGCAGATCACGCTGCTGGAGTGGTGTCAGATCAAAGACATATGCACCGTTCTACACAGTTTACAAATGTCGACGCAGATGTTTAACACTGGCGATGACATTCTCAGCGTGACAATTTTGGTCATCTACATGATGGAACACACTGTAAGTATTATTCGGAGTCAGGTGTTGGTCCAAGAGGAAGGGAGGAAGTACTGGAGGAGTCATATGCGGAAGGGATAACAAGATCTACAAGGTCCAGACGTTCAGCGGCACCTTGTTGGCAGTCATGGTACGGTGGGGGAGAGGGATTATCAAGGGAGCATAGTATCAACAAAACAGTTGAGGAAGGTGCAGGAGCCCAGGAAGAAAATGGAGGACGAACTGGCGATGGGCATGGAAGACTCAGCAGATTAGTGAGAGCTTGCTCACATTTTGGTTGTGCGAGGTTGTGGGGAGAGGGCAGAGGAAGGAGGCACGATTCTCACCTCTCCGCCACCAAGACACCAAGGACTTTGTCCTCCTGGATGCTCAAGACACATGAGCACCTTCTTGCTGCACTACCTACAACATGACCCTCGGATTGTACGAATTACAAGTCATGCTGACTACTGGGTTGCCACACTGTTAGATCCCCGGTACAACACAAAATTTTGCGAAATAACTCCTGCCATAGAAAGGGACGCACGTGTGCAGGAGAATCAGCAGAAGGTGGTACTCAATCTTAGATCTGCTTTTCCACCAAACACCAGTGGTGCACAGAGTGAATCTCAACGCTTTTTCATCGATAGGAGGAAATGGTCTTACTTGTCCACATCTGAGGGACCGAGGGCTGGCTGCTGTGCTGAGACGACGTTGAGTACGGTGTCTCTGCAGAGTTGCATAGTTGCATTGAGTATTTTTGGTCATATACAAACTGAGTTGAAAAAGGACAGATGCTGGTGGAAAGGGGAACAGGTGTGTTGGAAAGGGTAAAAAAGTTTGTGTCCGTGGGTGTGGTGGTAAAGCAACATTAACATTTGCTGAAGAAACAACATCTGGTATGGTGGGACTGGCAGATTTGGATAAGGTGGTACATACTATGTTACCGCTATATCAAAAATATTAAGAAGAAAAGAAAGAGAAAGGTAGATATCCCAATCGCCATTCGGTGTCCACCGTGCTCATAGATGGAAAAGGAGAGGTTGGCAACTGGAAGGTTAGGTGGAGGATACAGAGCAGGTTGACTCTCAAACAAATAGTAGCCTGAACCGAGTTAGACGCAATAGCTAGTTTAATAGCTTGGCACCTGTGAAGCACAAATGGAGTACAACAGCCACTTTTTGTATGCCACTGAATGGCAGCATTTTTTGCTATTATTATAGCTTATTAAAAAAAGAGCAGGAGGGTGTAATGCAGTGGTACTGCAAATAGCTTTGCACCAGTGGGACACTAATGGAAGTCCAACAGCCACTTTTAGGATGCCACTGAATGGCAGCATTTTTTGCTATTATTATAGCTTATTAAAAACAGAGCAGGAGGGTGTAATGCAGTGGTACTGCAAATAGCTTTGCACCAGTGGGACACTAATGGAAGTCCAACAGCTACTTTTAGGATGCCACTAAATGGCAGCATTTTTTGCTATTATTATAGCTTTTAAAAACAGAGCAGGAGGGTGTAATGCAGAGGTGCTGTAAATAGCTTGGCAACTGTGGGGCACAAATGGAGTACAACAGCCACTTTTTGTATGCCACTGAATGGCAGCATGTTTTGCTATTATTATTATAGCTTTTAAAAACAGAGCAGGAGGGTGTAATGCAGTGGTACTGCAAATAGCTTTGCACCAGTGGGACACTAATGGAAGTCCAACAGCCACTTTTTGTATGCCACTAAGTTGCAGAATTTTTTGCTATTATTATAGCTTATTAAAAACCGAGCAGGAGGGTGTAATGCAGAGGTGCTGTAAATAGCTTGGCACCTGTGGGGCACAAATGGAGTACAACAGCCACTTTTTGTATGCCACTGAATGGCAGCAAGTTTTGCTATTATTATAGCTTTTAAAAACAGAGCAGGAGGGTGTAATGCAGTGGTACTGCAAATAGCTTTGCACCAGAGGAACACTAATGGAAGTCCAACAGCCACTTTTAGGATGCCACTAAATGGCAGCATTTTTTGCTATTATTATAGCTTTTAAAAACAGAGCAGGAGGGTGTAATGCAGAGGTGCTGTAAATAGCTTGGCACCTGTGGGGCACAAATGGAGTACAACAGCCACTTTTTGTATGCCACTGAATGGCAGCATGTTTTGCTATTATTATAGCTTTTAAAAACAGAGCAGGAGGGTGTAATGCAGTGGTACTGCAAATAGCTTTGCACCAGTGGGACACTAATGGAAGTCCAACAGCCACTTTTAGGATGCCACTGAATGGCAGCATGTTTTGCTATTATTATAGCTTTTAAAAAAAGAGCAGGAGGGTGTAATGCAGTGGTACTGCAAATAGCTTTGCACCAGTGGGACACTAATGGAAGTCCAACAGCCACTTTTTGTATGCCACTAAGTTGCAGCATTTTTTGCTATTATTATAGCTTATTAAAAACCGAGCAGGAGGGTGTAATGCCACCAGTGCTGTAAATAGCTTGGCACCTGTGGGGCACAAATGGAGTACAACAGCCACTTTTTGTATGCCACTGAATGGCAGCATGTCTTGCTATTATTATAGCTTTTAAAAACAGAGCAGGAGGGTGTAATGCAGTGGTACTGCAAATAGCTTTGCACCAGTGGGACACTAATGGAAGTCCAACAGCCACTTTTAGGATGCCACTAAATGGCAGCATTTTTTGCTATTATTATAGCTTTTAAAAACAGAGCAGGAGGGTGTAATGCAGTGGTACTGCAAATAGCTTTGCACCAGAGGAACACTAATGGAAGTCCAACAGCCACTTTTAGGATGCCACTGAATGGCAGCATTTTTTGCTATTATTATAGCTTATTAAAAACAGAGCAGGAGGGTGTAATGCAGTGGTAGTGCAAATAGCTTTGCACCAGTGGGACACTAATGGAAGTCCAACAGCCACTTTTAGGATGCCACTAAATGGCAGCATTTTTTGCTATTATTATAGCTTTTAAAAACAGAGCAGGAGGGTGTAATGCCACCAGTGCTGTAAATAGCTTGGCACCTGTGGGGCACAAATGGAGTACAACAGCCAATTTTTGTATGCCACTGAATGGCTGAATTTTTTGCTATTATTATAGCTTATTAAAAACAGAGCAGGAGAATGTAATGCAGAGGTGCTGTAAATAGCTTGGCACCTGTGGGGCACAAATGGAGTACAACAGCCACTTTTTGTATGCCACTGAATGGCAGCATTTTTTGCTATTATTATGGCTTTTAAAAACAGAGCAGGAGGGTGTAATGCAGTGGTACTGCAAATAGCTTTGCACCAGTGGGACACTAATGGAAGTCCAACAGCCACTTTTTGGATGCCACTGAATGGCAGCATTTTTTGCTATTATTATAGCTTATTAAAAACAGAGCAGGAGGGTGTAATGCAGTGGTACTGCAAATAGCTTTGCACAAATGGGACACTAATGGAAGTCCAACAGCCACTTTTAGGATGCCACTAAGTTTACTCAGTGTTTGCTAGTATAATGGCTTAGTAACAATGAGTTTGAGTGTGCAATGCAGAGGTGCTTCACATAGATTTGCACCAGTGGGACACTAATGGAAGTCCAACAGCCACTTTTAGGATGCCACTAAGTTTACTCAATGATTGCTAGTATAATGGCTTAGTAACAATGAGCTTGAGTGTGCAAAGTGCAGGAGGCTACAGTGGCAGGGTTGTGGGTCTGGGTAGAGGAAAGGAAGCCTGCCTTTCTATCCCTCCTAATGGGGAAATGCAGCGAGGAAATCCCTGACCTTAGCTACACAGACGCTGTCATCTTGTGTAGCTGTTAAAATCTGTTTTCACGGACCTGTCACCTATGGCTCTGACCCTGCCGGTATTAGCCCTTAAAAGGACTAATAGAAACTTCTATACCTATTCTGTATAGCACTGTGTATAGAGCGTACACAGCAGTATCGGATACAGGAGCTACGCCAGCGGTGACTGACGCAGAAGGCAGATAATGGCGTGCTGGAGGAAAATGTCTATTTTTATAATGCAGGGACATGTGACATGGACATCCTATCACACATGCCGTTGCTTCTCTGGCTAAAAGTCCACTTAGCTGTCTGTGTGTCTGGGATTGGCTGACATGCTGGCCCGCCCCACTACACGCGCGCGCTTAGGGAAGGAAGACAAGGGAGAAAAAAAAAAATGGCGATCGCCATTATCCATACAGCAGTGATCTGAATGCGCTGTTCCCGCACACTATACGCTGAAATTTCATAATAGTGTGAGTCACAGAGTGACTTACACTATTACAGCGGAAAGCCAGCTAGTAATTAGCTTGTCTTTTTGCTGCTAGAACCGTTCTTGAACGTATCTAGAACTATCGAGCTTTAGCAAAAAGCTCGAGTTCTAGTTCGATCTAGAACAGCCCCCAAAATAACTCGAACCGCGAACTGGAGAACCGCGAACCGCGCTTAACTCTACTGCTTACCTCATGAGGGTGAGGCCTGGAAGATTGCCGGTGGACTTGGACATGGAGGTTGAGGTAACTGAAACCATTTCCCCAACTACTGATTGGGACTCCAAACGTCAGATGCAGTACAAGCAAATCCAGGAGTATGTGGAAAGAAACTTGGACCAAAGCAGGGAAAAGCAAGATCAACACTTCAACAAACAGGCAAAAGCTGCCCCCTTTGAACCGGGAGAAGTGGTGCTGAAGAGAAAGAGGAAGCTACATAAATTGGACGACCAGTGGGAGAAGATTCCCTATGTCATACAACCCTCTGACTTTGATAATCGGAAGACCTGTCTTATTAGCAAAGACCAAGGAAGAACTACGGCTACAGTCTCCAGGGACCACCTGAAAAGGTGTCCGGAACCTCTTAAGATCCCCGAAAAAGTTCCCACTCCTGCCCTGGGTGTCGAGAAAAGGAAGGAGGTGATCCACACCATCCTAGGCAACTACCCAGCAGATTGGCCTATGCAAAATGGAGCAGTGATTGTCCCCGTTCTAACATTCCCACAACCCGTGGAAGAACCAGAACCAGAGAGGCCTGCTGACATTGCACCAGTACACCCACCTAGAGTCGCATCTGTATCCATGCCATGCACCCTCAGGTTTCTACCTACAGTACCCATCACAGAGAGTGAGGAACCCGTAGATAGTACAACTCCACAGGGCCTAGGAGAGAACTTAGGGTTGAGGAGGTCTACACGCCCTAACCTAGGTCATCCACCACTCAGATACAGGGAGTAAGTGATGCCTAAATGTACTTGTATATAATAATGTATGAATATATACAAACTGTAAATGTTGATTAGTTGTTAATGTCAAAAAGCCAATTAACCGTGTACTTCACCTGATTCATTTGCATGAGAAGAAGGAGTAAACAGGTAGCGGAACTCGGCTACCCCCTTTCCCTGTTTTAACCCAGCTTTACCCCTATTCTTGTTTATGGACCATGGCCTCAGGACTAGCAGAGGCCACCCAAAAACTTTCTTGATTTATTGTACATATCCCCAATTTGCCTTCTTGTTCCTGTGCCCACCAGGACTGTAACACCCACTGGAGAGGACTGGTTAGAGGAAGGGCCCGTAGTAGAGTCGGCCGAGGCCCAGTCACTACCAAAACCAGTGGCTAACCTCAAGGCCAGAGGGTTCTAGACTTTGGGAGTCTTTGGGGTGGACTGGTGTGAAAGGGACTCTGTTATGCAACGTTCAAGAAATGTGCCTTCCTTTAAAGGGATGAAATGTTCAAAGTTTTAGATGTTATGCTTTTACCTTCTTACATTTTTACAGAAGCAGTTACAATAAAAACCGGTGCCAGAAAGCCCGAGGACGGGCTGTGTTTTATCAAGGGGGAGTGTGACGCACTGACAAAATTAGGTTGTCACAGGAAACTGCACCCCTCTTCCAGATGGAGGATTCTCTCCCCTTTGACCAACACAACCCCACACAAATGCAGAACACCAGCCACAAAAGCCTAGTCACCCCCCAAGGACAATAGGGACACACCAGTGGGCGGGGCCAGGCAAATGGTGATGCCCAACTAGGGGTCTTCAGGTGTCAAGGGGAGGAAACATGTCAGTCTGAGTTAGAGAGACACAGTTAGATGGAGACAGTGGAAGTGACAGGAGTGAAGTGGTAGTCGGGGATTGTAGCTCCCGTATTACCGGACTACCTGAGCTGACTAGGTGGCAGATGGCAGAGCAGGGCCACTGGCGACGGAGATCCAGTTGCGGGAGACCTTAAGTGGAACAGGGCAGGGTTGTAGCCTGTCGGTGCCGACATCGGGAATCCGGTCCGGAGGCCGTGCACAGTCGGGGTACCTGAACTCTAGGGCGAGGACAGCTGCAACCACCTTTCCAATCAACCAGCAGGGGACAAGATTCCAAGTCTTGTCCCACTAGCAGCCCAGATAAAGCGAGACAGAAGCCAACGCGGGGGATAGGGCGTCTGCAAGTGCCTGTTAAAATCCCAAGGGTCAGTTCTCACGGGCAACAGCTCCCACAGCAAAGACACCGGGAGCAGACTTTTCCCGTTTCATGCGGACTAGTCAACACACCAGACAAAAATACCAAAGTGCAGAAGGAAGGGCCCCTGTTCTGGCCACAAGTGTGTGGAACCCGAGCATACCCCTCCGTCGGCTACCGGTATCCGGCCGTTGGTTTACTATCTGGACTCTGTGTGATTTGTTCAAAAACAGTGAGTACACCGGTATCATCCGGTCCAGCCCTGCAGACTGCGTCCCAGCACTCTACTCCATCTACACCTGGTCCCCAGGACTATACCTTCCCTACCCGTGGAGGGGATACCATCCTGCTGCCCCACTCCATCAGCTCCAGGCATCCCATACCAAGGCAGCGGTGGTGTCATCAACAATCACTGCAACCCACGGGTGGCGTCACTGTCAAACTCTCCCCTGTAAATAACCCCCCCTTTTCTCTCTTGTGGGTGATGGACAGGTGCACAAGCCCGGTTCCGGTTGCCACTCGAGCCACAGCAATGACCCCGGATCCGAGCGTATCGAGCAGCCCCATGGCCATGGTCTGTCCCCCGCCCACAACACTGTAAGGTTGAGTGGTAAATGTTGGTGGCAAGCCATTTTTAGGTCTCTCCAGAGATGCTCAATTGAGTTTTGGTCAGGGGTCTGGCTGGGCCAGTCAAGAATGGTCACAGAGTTGTTCTGAAGCCACACCTTTGTTATTTTAGCTGTGTGGTTAGGGCATTGTCTTGTTGGAAGGTGAACCTTCGGCCAAGTCGGAGGTCCAGAGCACTCTGGAAGAGGTTTTCTTCCAGCATAACTATGTACTTGGCCGTATTCATCTTTCCTTCAATTGCAACTAGTCGTCCTGTGCCTGCAGTTGAACATGTTTAACTGTTGGGGTTGTATTGGGCAGGTGATGAGCAGTGCCTGGTTTTCTCCACACATACCGCTTAGAATTATCACCAGAAAGTTCTATCTTTGTCTCATCAGACAAAAGAATCTTATTTCCCCTTTATCTGGGGTCCTTCATGGTTTTTTTTGCAAACGCTAAGCAGGCTTTCAAATGTTTTGCACTGAGGAGAGGCTTCCATTGGGTCATTCTGCCATAAAGGCCCGACTGGTGGAGGAGTGCAGTGATAGTTGACTTTGTGAAACTTTCTCCCATCTTTCTACTGCATTTCTGGAGCTCAGACACAGTGATCTTGGGGTTTTTCTTTACCTCTTTCACCAAGGCTCTTCTCCAATGATTGCTCAGTTTAGCTGGATATCCATGTCTAGGAAACGTTCTGGGGGTCCCAAACGTCTGTCATTTAAGGATTATGGAGGCCATTGTGCTCTTAGGAACCTTGAGTACTGCAGAAATTCTTTTGTAACCTTGGCCAGATCTGTGCCTTGCCACAATTCTGTCTCTGAGCTCCTTGGGCTGTTCCTTTTACCTCATGATTCTCATTTGGTCTGTCATGCACTATGAGCTGTGAGGTCTTATATAGACAGGTGTGTGCCTTACCAAATCAAGTCCTATCAGTTTAATTAAACACAGCTGAACTCCAATGAATGAGTAGAACCATCTCAAGGAGGATCACAAGGAAATGGACAGCTTGTGACTTGTAATAAGAGTGTCTGAATAAAGGGCTGAATACTTATGACTAGAGATAAGCGAGCCTCTAGAGGCTCGAGTTCGGTTCGGTTCGTCGAGCGGAGGCCGCATTTGAGTTCGGCTCAACGAACCGTTCGACGAACCTCTCAAGCCCCATTGAAACCCATCGAACCCCATTGAAAACAATGGGAGGCAAACACAAAAACATAAAAACACATTAAAAATGTACACATACAGTTAATAAACATTGCCATAACACTTACAGGTCCCCGCGACGTGTCCTGCACTCTGTCTCCCGCCGCTTTTCCTTCCGATAATCATTGCGTCCTCCCAGTAACCAGCACTGATGATAGGACCTTCCGTGACGTCAAAAAAAGCATGTGACCAGTCACGTGTCTATTATCTCATTGGCTACAGACTGGTCACATGGCTATGACGTCATGCTAGGTCCTGTCATTATACTCCGTACGCGGTGATCGTTCCAGCATCTGCGTATACCGGCGAAATGCTCTTGCACATGGTCGACTCCCCGTTCTGCTTCCCCATTCTGTTATTCACCGGCTGCCACAGCCACTGCTATAGCAACCCGCCTGTCAGTGGTGACATCACCGCTTACAGCCTGCAGCCTCTGCTCACTGACTGAGTGAATAGACTGCAGTGCACTGGGAACAGCAGCGTCTTCCTCCTATGCAGCGCTGTCTGATGTAGCAGAGCTGCATGGGTTGAAGGAGAAAGAAGACAGAAGACCATGGATTGTGGAGGGATGAGAGGGATTAATAAACATAGAGTCTCTAATGTGTCTGTATGTTTATTTCTATTAAAGTATTTTTTCTCTGTGTGGTGTCTTTTTTTTAACCCTTTATTGGAGATTCTTAATGAACGGGTCAAACTTGCCTGACATTAAGAATCTCTGACTTAATACTAGCTAGTAAAACAAAGCTAGTATTAACTCATTATTACCCATCAAGCCACCCGTAACCAGGGCAGATGGAGGACTTGGATACAGCGCCAGATGATAGTACTTCTATGAAAGCGCCATTTTCTGGGGCGGCTGCGGACTGCAATTGGCAGCAGAGGGGCCCAGAAAGCTCGGGCTAACCTGTGCTACGGATTCCAATCCCCAGCTGCCTAGTTGTACCTGGCTGGACACAAAAATGGAGCGAAGCTCATGTCGATTTTTTTTTTTTAATTATTTCATGAAATTCATGAAATAATTAAAAAAAGGGGCTTCCCTATTTTATTATTTTCCAGCCGGGTACAAATAGGCAGCTGGGGGTTGGGGGCAGCCGTACCTGCCTGCTGTACCTGGCTAGTATACAAAAATATGGCAAAGCCCACGTCATTTCTTTGGTGGGCAAAAAACTCCTGCATACAGTCCTGGATGGAGTATGCTGAGCCTTGTAGTTCTGCAGTTGCTGTCCGCTCTCCTGCATACACTAGTGAATGGAGCATGCTGAGCCTTGTAGTTCTGCAGCTGCTGTCTGCTCTCCTCCATACAGACAGACAGCAGCTGCAGAACTACAAGGCTCAGCATACTCCATCCAGGACTGTATGCAGGAGTTTTTTGCCCCCAAGAAAACTTATGTGGGCTTCGCCATGTTTTTGTATGCTAGCCAGGTACAGAAGGCAGCTACAGGCTGCCCCCAACCCCCAGCTGCCTATTTGTACCTGGCTGGTAACCAAAAATATAGGGAAGCCCTTTTTTTTTTTTAATTATTTCATGAATTTCATGAAATAATTAAAAAAAATAAAATGACATGGGCTTCGCCCAATTTTTCTGTCCAGACAGGTACAACTAGACAGCTGGGGATTGGAATCTTCAGCGCAGGGTGCCCAAGCTTTCTGGGCACCCATGCTGCAAATTGCAGTCTGCAGCCGCCCCAGAAAATGGCGCTTTCATAGAAGCGCCATCTTCTGGCACTGTATCCAACTCTCCAGCTGCCCTGGTGACGGGTGGCTCACTGGGTAATAATGGGGTTAGGGCTAGCTGTATAGTAGCAACTGGCCCAAAGCCCGAAAGTCATGGTGTCACGCCAATATTAGACATCGCCACCATGAATTTCTAGTACAGATAAAAAAATTGTTTAAAAGAACAGAGAGTCCTCAGTGGTTGATACCTTTAAAAGGTATCAACCACTGAGGACTCTCTGTTCTTTTAAACAATTTTTTTATCTCTACTGGCTAACACGGTACAAAGATATATTTTACTAGTACAGATAAAAAAAAACAACACAGAAAAATATTTTTATTACAAATAAAACACAACACAATTAGTGACTCCATCTTTATTGAAATAAAGAACCCCCCTCCGCAGTAATCCTGGGTCAAGGGTCCCGCGCCGTCCAATCCGGATCCAATATCATCTGATCGGTTTGCTGGAAGGCAAAGCAATCAGATGATGTGTCAGGTTCAAGGGCCTGAATCACATGACACAGGAGCTGATTGTATAAATGGCTCTTATACAATCAGCTGATAGATCAGGGAAAAAACCCCCAGAAAACTACACACATCAGTGCAAACTCCTGTAGGACAGCATCAGCTGATAGTTTAGCCTGCCGGGCGTTATACAGCCGGCCTCACCGCTCGACTTATCGTGTCAGCTGAACGCATCAGCTGATCATCACCAAGTCTGAAAAAGAGAGAGAGAGAAAGAAGAGAGAGAAAAGATAGCGAAAAGAGAGAGAAAAGAGAGAGAAAAGAGAGAGAGGAGAGAGAGAGAAGAGAGAGAGAGGAGAGAGGGAGAGAGAGAGAGAGAGAAGAAAGAGAGGAGAGAAGAGAGAGAAGAGAGAGAGAGGAGAGAGAAGAGAGAGAGAGAAGAGGAGAGAAGAGAGAGTCAAGAGAGAGAGAAGAGAGAAAGGGGAGAGGAGAGAGAGCGAGAGAGAGAGGGAAAAAGAGAAAGAGATACTGAGAAAAAGAGAGAGAGAGAAAAAGAGAGAGGAGAGAGAGAGGGGGGGGGGAGAGAGTGATAGAGAGAAAAAGAGAGAGAGAAAAAAAGAGAGAGAGAAAGAGAGAAAAAGAGGGAGAAAAGAAAGTGAGACAGGAGAGAGAAGAGAGAGAGAGGAGAGAGAAGAGAGAGAGAAGAGGAGAGAAGACAGAGAGAGGAGAGAGAGACAGAAGAGAGAGAGAAGAGAGAGAGGAGAGAGGAGAGAGAGAGGGAAAAAGAGAAAAAGAGAGATTGAGAAAAAGAGAGAGAGAAAGAGAGAGAAAAAGAGAGAGAGAGAGGAGAGATGGAGGGAGAGAGGGAGAGGAGAGAGGGAGAAGAGAGAGAGAAGAGAGAGATGAGAGAGAGAGAAAGAGAGGAAAAACGAGAAAAAGAGAGACTGAGAAAAAGAGAGAGAAAGAGAAAAAAAGAGAGAGAGAGGAGGGAGAGGAGAGAGAGAAAGAGAGAGAGAAAAAAGAGAGAGAGAGAGGAGGGAGAGGAGAGAGACAGAGGGAGAGAGAGATAGAGAGAGAGAGAGAGAAAAAGAGAGAGAGAAAAAGAGAGAGAGAAAGAGAGAGAGAGAAAGAGAGAGAGAGAGAAAGAGAGAGAGAGAGAAAAAGAGAGAGAGAGAAAGAGAGAGAAAGAGAGAGAAAAAGAGAGAGAGAGAGGGGGAGAGGAGAGGGGGAGAGGAGAGAGAAGAGAGAGATGAGAGAGAGAGAGAAAGAGAGAAGAAAAACGAGAAAAGAGAGACTGAGAAAAAGAGAGAGAGAGAAAAAGAGAGAAAAAGAGAGAGAGAGTAGAGAGAGGAGAGACAGAGGGAGAGAGAGATAGAGAAAGAGAGAAAAAGAGAGAGAGAGAAGAGAGAGAGGAGAGAGCAATGCAGCCTCATTCCGTGAACTGCTCTGATTTTAGAGGTGTGTCCTGTGGCTCACAGCTGATGTCCGGCTCCTCCCCTCAGTGCATAATTAAATTAAATTATAATTATAAATATATAATAATTATAATTTAAAATAAAAAAAAAAAAAAAAATCTTTACTGGGACCAGGACTCTTGAAGGTATGCTTCTTAGGTGAGCGCTCTATCCACTGAGATACTGCCTCTAATGATATAGATAGGCAGATTTGGTAATCTTGAAGTCTGCATTGCTGATGGCTCTGCTGACCGCGCAATTCACTTCATTGCTACGTGGAACTGATACAAAGCACTCATGTTCTGTAGCAGAGCTGACAGCGTCGTGTGGATTATGTCGGATCTGGAGGGGTATTTGGGGATTTTAATAAAATGGTGAAACAGGGTGTTTTTTTGTCTTTTATTCCAAATAAAGGATTTTTCGCTGTGGGGTGTTTCTTTACTTTCACTTTCAATTTGATCATGGAAGGTGTCTCGGGGAGACGCCTGCTATGATTAACTCATTATTACCCCGATTGCCACCGCACCAGGGCAATTTGGCATGAGCTGGGTGGAGTCTCAGGACTGTCGCATCTAATGGATGCGGCAATTTCGAGCGGCTGCTGGGTGATTTTGTTAGGGTGGTGGACTCCCCATAATGTGGCGCTCCCCATCCTGACAATGCCAGCCTCCAGCCGTGTGGATTTATCCTGGCTGGTATCAAATATGGGGGAACCGCATTTTTTTATTTATTTATTATTATTTATTTATTTTACTGCATGATATCATTTAAAATTAAATTAAAAATAAAAAATTAAAAAAAAATAAATTAAAATCTTTACTAGGAACAGGACTAGAACTAGAAGTTATTCTTCTTAGGTGAGCGCTCTATGCACTGAGCTTCTGTCTCTAATGATAAAGATAGCCAGATGTGTTAATCTTGACGTATGCATTGCAGAGTGAAGTCTCTGGTCACAGCTCGATTCACTTCATTACTATGTGGAGAGGACACAGTGTGATCATGTTCTACGGTGCTGCTGCATCTTCATGTAGCAGAGCTAGCAGAGCTGACAGTGTCATGTGGATTACGTCGGACCTGGATGTGTATTTGGGGATTAATAAACTGGTAAAAGAGGATGTTTTTTTTGTCTTGTATTCCAAAAAAAGGATTTTTCGCTGTGTGTGTTTCTTTACTTTCACTTCCAGGTTGATCATGGAAGGTGTCTCGGGGAGACGCTTGTCATGATTAACCTCTTATTACCCCGTTTGCTACCACAGCAGGGCAATTCGGGATGAGCTGGGTAGAGTCCCGGGACTGTCGCATCTAATGGATGTGGCAATTCCGGGCGGCTGCTGGGTGATATTGTTAGGGTGGTGGGCTCCCGATAACGTGACAATACCAGCCTCCAGCCATGTGGCTTTATCCTGGCTGATATCAAATATGGGGGGAACCGCATTTTTTTTTATTTATTTATTTATTTTACTGCACGATATAGACCTGCCCACCGGCGGCTGTGATTGGTTGCAGTGAGACAGCTGTCACTCATCGTGGGGGCGTGTCTGACTGCAACCAATCATGGGTGCCAGTGGGCGGGGAAAGCACCAAATACCTGATTGAATAATGAAGCGGCAGCCATTTTCTAAAGAGGAAAAGACACTGCAGATTTGTGACAGCCGTGCCGCGCCGCGCCCGTGATCGGTGAGTAGGAAACAGAAAGGGATTGTGCTGGGGACGCAGGACGCGTGCAGATAGCAACGTGTGCACATAGCCTTACTGTGAAAAGCCACGTTTTTGTTGATTGAACCGTTCTCGAACTTAACTCGAACTGTCAAGCTTTTAGCAAAAAACTCGAGTTCGAGCTCGAACACCCCCCAAAATCACTCGAACATGAAATTGCCGAACTTCGAACCTCGAACATCCCTCATCTCTACTTATGACCATGTGATAATTCAGTTTTTCTTGTTTAATAAATGTGCAAAAATGTCTACATTTTTGGTTATTTTTTTGGCAAGATGGGGTGCAGAGTGTACATTAATTAGAAAAAAAATTTACTTTTTTAAATGTACCAAATGGCTGCAATGAAAGAAATAGTGAAAAATGTAAAGGGGTCTGAATACTTTCGTACCGACTGTCTTTGTGAGAATATCAAAAAATTGGCAAACATTTTGCGATTTTCAAACTTTGACATTTTATGCTCATAAATGCAAGAGTTATGTCGCACACAATAGTTACTAAATAACATTTTCCACGTGTCTACTTTACAATAGCACAATTTTTGAAACATAATTACTTTTTGTTAGGAAGTTAGAAAGGTTCAAAGTTCATCAGCGATTTCTCATTTTTTCAACAAAATTTACAAAACCATTTTTGGGACCACAACATATTAGAAGTGACTGAGAGGCCTAGTTGACATAAAATACCCAAAAATGACACCATTCTAAAAACTGCACACTTCAAACTGCTCAAAACCACATCCAAAAACTTTATTAACCCTTTATTTGCTTCACAGCAAGCAATGTGCAAGGAAAAAATGAAAATGTTACTCTCTTCCATAAAAATGTTACTTTAGCCATAACATTTTGCATTTTCAAAAAAAGTGCATCATAAAATGTATTATACAATTTTTCCTGAGTGCGCTGATAAATAATATGTGGTGGAAATCAATTGTTTGGGTTCACGGCAAGGCTCGGAAGGTAAGGAGCGCCATTTGACTTTTTGAAAGCAAAATTAACTTCAATCATTAGTGGCTGCCATGTCGCGTTTGGAGACCCACTGAGGTGCCTAAACAGTGAAGCTCCCCCACAAGTGACCACATTTCAGAAACTAGACCCCTCAAGGAATCAAAGAATTTATTTAGGAGGCTTCACAGAAGTTTATAACATTGAGCCATAAACATAAAAAAATGCATTTTTATCACAAAATTGTTACTTCAACCAGGTAGCTTTTTTCTTAAGGGTATCAGGAGAAAATACACTATAAAATTTATTGTGCAATTTATCTTGAGTAAGCCAATACTTCATATGTAGCGTAAATCAATTGTTTGGGTGCATGGCAGGGTTTGGAAGGGAAGGAGCACCAATTGACTACAAAATTGGCTAGAATCATTAACGGACGCCATGTCATGTTTGGAGAGCCTAAACAGTGGAGCTCCCCCACAAGTGAAACAATTTTGGAAACCTTTAACCTCCGGGTCTTTACAGAATTTTATAACGTTCAGCTGTAAATTTAAAAATAAATTTTTAACCAAAAAAAAAATGGTGTTTTAATGTCCCATTTTTAAAATTCATAGGTTAGCAGGAAATAATGAATCATACAATTTGTTGTGCAATTTCTTCTGAGTACGCCAGAATCTCATATGTGGTCAAAAACTACTTTTGAGGCACAATATAAAGTGAAGCGTAGGAGCACCATATTGGAGTGCAGATTTAGTTGGAATGGTTTGCAGCTTCCATGTCACATTGGCAGTGCCAGAACAGCAGAAACCCCCCACAAGGGACACCATTTTACAAACTGCACCTCTCAATGAATTCATCCAGTGATGCAGTGAGCATATTGACACCACTGGTGTGACACCAAATTTTATACTATTAGGCAGTGAACAAAAAATTACATTTTTATCACTGTCCCTGGCTGTTAGGGTAGGGGCTCGGCTGTCGGGTAAGCCGAGTCCCCAGCCACGATTGCGAGTGCACAGCCCCCTGTGCCCCTGCAATTGCCAGAAGGTACCAGTACATTCTTGGACATTAAGTCTCCTAAAAATAGGACGTACCGGTGTGTCCTTGGTCGGAAAGGGGTTAAAGCCCGTGTTCAAGTCTGAGACCCGTAAACTATCTGTTCTTTCCAGTTTGGGTTCGGTCATCTCAACTCTTAACCCCGTCTCAATCAAGTGCTTTTTGTTTTGATGTTTTAGCTTTTTCCTCCTCATCTTCCAAGAGCCATAACTTTTTTTTACTTTTCAGTTAATATAGCCATATGCGGGCTTGTTATTTTTATGGGACAAGTTGTACTTTTAAAAGGCCCAATATATTTTATTAGGTGATATGCAAGAAAGCAGGCAAAAAGTTCTAAGTGTGGCAAAATAGTGGAAAAAGTGGAATTGTGCATTTTTTTAAATTACTTATAGTGCTCATTATTAGAGATGAGCGAACCGGTTGCGGTTCGGCTCGAGTTCGGTTCGTCGAACGGAGGTCTAGTTCGAGTTAGGTTTGGCGAACCGGTTTGGCGAACCACTCGAACCCCCATAGGAAACAATTGGAGGCAATCACAAACACATAAAAACACCTAGAAAACACCCTCAAAGGTGTCCAAAAGGTGACAAACAACTCACAACACAACACAAACACATGGGAAAGTGACAAGGACATATACTCATGCGAAAACAAAAGAGCTGGACAAGGAAAAAGAGGAGGAGACACAGATCTATGAGTATATGCAGGGGAACATCGATGCCATTACTGTGCAACTTGAGCCCTGCTCATTTTAGGCTTCCAATCTGGATAAATTGCCTGAGCTCACCATGTACGCCTTGGTGATCTTGTCGTGTCCCTCAGCCAGCGTTCTCTCGGAACGTGTCCTCAGTGCTGCTGGGGGTGTGCTGACAGATATGCACGCACGTTTGTCCACTGACAATGTGGACATACTAACGTTCACCAAGATGAACAAGTCATGGCTCTCAGAGGACTTTTCTTCCCCTGGGTCAGCCAGGGGAGGCGAAAGGCACGCGTATTTTTGAGAGTGCTTCATGCAAAGCATCTTTTTCATTTTGAAAAGGGGGTAAATTGATGCCAGTCAAGTGGGGGGGTTGTGAGGCCCAATTAGTGGCAACGAGGGAGACTGTGGTTGAAGTCCCCTCGCTGTGTTTTACATGATTTTCAAAGTGCATGACATGCCTAAGAGGTTTAGTTTCAGCATCTCAAACTTGTTGGCTACAGAAAGGCTGCCTTTACACCCTTTTGTCACCGAGGATTTTCGAGACCTTATGCCCATTGCAGTGCCCCAAGAGCCGATGGCCATTTGCCACTCCTTCTCCAAGAAAGGGGTGCCCGCGCTACCACAGCAGGTCGCACACAACATCACTGATTCCTTGAGAAACTCTGTGTGTGACAGGGTGCATTTCAACACAGATACTTGGAACAGTAAGCATAGACAGGAGAGTTAAATGTTGCTAATTGGGCACTGGGTAACTATGGTGAGAGATGGAGACGGGTCTGCTGTACAAGTCTTTCCGTCCCCACGGGTTGTGTGTCAATCCTTCCTCTGTATGTACATGTTCCTCCACTGCTTCTGCCTCATCAATCTCGTGTTTGTCCTGCACCTCAGCCCAAACCCTGTGTGGTCAGGCCACCCTTCCTTGTAACTGCGCCCAAAGAATCCCACACACCTCCTTACTATGCTGGCAGCAGAGCGCAATGCCACCAGGCGGTCAAATGTTTGCTTTGAAATGTAGGGGAAATGTGAGACACTGCTGAGGAGATGTGGACGGCTAGCTCTGTAGAGTGAGACCGAGTTTCATCAATGGTTGTCACCACTCAACCAGCAGCCAGGGAATGCCGGGTGCGACAATGATGCAAAACAGTCTGCGGCCCTTCTTCAGGGCAATGTGACACACGTGCCTTGTATGGCTCACGTGTTGAACCTGGTTGTCCAGCAATTTTTAAACCACTATCCCGGCCTACATGGCCTTCTGCAGAGGGCACGGTGTAACGCCTGCCTGGGTCGACACACTCAGACGGGCTGTAAAGTATAGGCTAGAGGGGAGCCACTCACCAAGCTGGACCTCCAGAACCTTGAAACCCTTTAACCCCTATACAGGGATTTTGAATGACACAGGGCCCAAGTTGATTAATACCTGTGGAAGGCTGCAGTTCCAGAGAATAGTAGTCATGCAGGGTCAAAACATTAATTGAGGAAGAGGAACAGAATGGGAGGGACAGGACTTAATCAGAAAACAAGCAGAGGTGAAATGCGAATAGGCCAACGAGGTACATAAACAGCAAGCAGGAAAAGTAGTCAGGTAACAAGCACACAAAATCATAAAACTGAACTGGGGGTAACAGTAACCAGAGGTTCATAGCTATGTCTGGCAGTTGTCTGCAGACAGGATGGGCATAAAAAAGGGTGTGGTGTCTTCCCATTGGTTGTAGCTGAATGATGGTACTTCATCTGTGAGATACCCACCACCTGCATTCAGCCAGTGGTTCTGCATATGTCAAGGTAACGCAGCCCAGTGGGTGACCATAACCTGCGTCCACCTGCGCCGCTGGCGTCGACTCCTCTCCCATCATCAGCACTATGCACGAAAGGAACACGTTGTCACCTTGCGACAGGAATACAAATTGACGTAGGAGACTCCGGTGGTGACTTAACAGCCATGTGCGGCAATGATGCAAACATGGCTGCGGGCCTTTGTCAGGGCAATGTGACACGTGACTTGTATGGCTCACATGTTTAATCTGATTCTCCAGCAATTTTTAAAACAACATCCCGGCCTACATGGCCTTGCACAGCGGGCACGCTCGCTATGTGCTCACTTCCATCGTTCGCACCCAGCAGCTAAACAACTTTCATCGCTCCTGAAGTCCTAAGGTCTGGCGGTTAAACGCCTGAAATGCGATGTTCCGACACGCAGGAATTAAAATCTGCCCATGTTGCTGCATCTGTGGCAGCACCGCAGAGCCCTGCTGAAATACGTTATGATGTATATCCTGGGCTAACTTGATCCAGAGGTGGTGCAGATCACGCTGCTGGAGTGGTGTCAGATCAAGGACCTATGCACCGTTCTACACAGTTTACAAATGTCGACAAAGATGTTTAACACTGGCGATGACATTCTCAGCATGACAATTTTGGTCATCTACATGATGGAGCACACTGTAAGCATTATTCGGAGTCAGGTGTTGGTCCAAGAGGAAGGGGAGGAAGTACTGGAGGAGTCATATGCGGAAGGGATAACAAGATGTACAAGGTCCAGACGGTCAGCGGCACCTTGGCGGCAGTCATGGTACGGTGGGGGAAAGAGATTATCAAGGGCACATAGTATCAGCAAAACTGTTGAGGAAGGTGCAGGAGCCCAGGAAGAAATGGAGGACGAACTGGCGACGGGCATGGAAGACTCAGCAGATGAGTGAGAGCTTGCTCACATTTTCGTTGTGCGAGGTTGGCGGGAGAGGGCAGAGGAAGGAGGCACGATTCTCACCTCTCCGCCACCAACACAGCAAGGACTTGGTCCTCCTGGATGCACAAGACACATGAGCGCCTTCTTGCTGCACAACCTACAACATGACCCTCAGATTGTACGAATTCCAAGTAATGCTGACTACTGTGTTGCCACACTGTTAGATCCCCGGTAGAACACAAAATGTTGTGAAATAACTCCTGCCATAGAAAGGGACGCACGTATGCAGGAGTATCAGCAGAAGGTGTTACACAATCTTATATCTGCTTTTCTACTAAACACCAGTGGTGCACAGAGCGAATCGCAAAGCTTTGTCATGGATAGGAGGAAATGGTCTTTTACTTGTCCACATCTGAGGGACCAAGGGCTGGCTGCTGTGCTGAGACGGCGTTGAGTACGGTGTCTCTGCAGAGTTGCACTTTTGGTCATATACAAACTGAGTTGAAAAAGGAAAGATGCTGGTGAAAAGGGGAACAGTTGTGTTGGAAAGGGTAAAAAAGTTTTTGTCCATGGGTTTGGTGGTTAAGCAACAGTAGCATTTGCTGAAGAAACAACATCTGTTATTGTGGGACTGGCAGATTTGGATAAGGTGGTATATACTATGTTACCGCTATATAAAAAAATTAAGAATAAAAGAAAGAGAAAGGTAGATACCCAGATGGAAAAGGAGAGGTTGGCAACTGGAAAGTTGGTGGAGGATAAAGAGCAGGTTGACTCTGAAACAAATAGTAGCCTGAACCGAGTTAGATGCCACTCGGATCTGGAGACTGGGAGCCTTGTTAGCGTCACAGAGTCCACACGACTACCCAGCCCCGAAACTCCCTGTTAACAACACAGGGGCCATTGGGTACGCTGTCCGTGTGCATATGGGACACACCTGTGGACAGCAGGCGCATCAGCAGCAGCAGGCCTGTTTATGCCACTGGGCTGCACTAGCATGACTGGTAGTACAGGAGCTGTTCTTAAACGTTCTGCGTTACCAACTGTGGTGGCGGCCTGCATCGATGCCCTATCCCTGCCTACCTCTGGGCTAAAGCCGCAATGGGTTCAACACATGGAGGTGTGCTCTTTTGAAGCATAATAGAAGACTGGGCACCTCCTTGTTGGCTCCAGCCCCTTTTATAACCTGGGTCCGCCCCAAACCAGGGTGGACCACAATGCACCTCCTGGAGACAAAAGCAGAGTGACACGTCATAAGTGGCATAACTAGCGTCCTATTTAGAACCACCACTTTAATGATGACCTCATGGCTGACACGACCAAAACACCTCAACAGTCATCATCTCACCAACAATGAGGTGACAAGTCATAGGGGCGGGCTTCTGGAAGCCTGTTGGGAGTGGCCTGGCCAAATCGCGAGGACACCTGATGCCCTGTGGTCTATATGTGCCCCCCACATCAGGGGCAGGGCCAAAGAGTTCATTACCGGACCTAGCCTCTGATGCAGTAAGTGCCTGAGCATGCTAAGTAGCATGAAATACAGTTTCTGAAAAAAAGACTATCCGCTTCAGCATGCTGTCTAGGCACAACACAGGACTTAGACCCGGCACGGAGTGCAAGTACCTGTGCAAAGAGGCTTTTCGCAGTAAGTGTGAAGCCCCACAGGTGTTGTGTCGGTGCATTACCTTCAGGGACTCCACGTGGAGGAAGAGTCTGGTCACACGTAGGTTGTTTCTTTATATGTATTTTCGTGATGCCACTCTCGTTATTGCGGTCAGTGGGGACCGCCACTGCAGTGTAAGGGGACACCTGGGGCTGATGTTGGGTGCAGTTAGTTTTAGTGGCCTCCCAAGAGTGAGTCAAGCCCCAGTGCCCTGTGTAAGTGTGTTGAGCCGCAGGTCGCAGAATGACTCAGGCACAGTCCAAACGAGCATGCGCTGTAGCCCAAAATGAAGACTTTGCCTCAGGAATGACACAGTCAGGCTGAGCATACCCAGTAGGCGAAACACTGGAGTTAGGCTGCGGCTGGGGTAAATCGGCACACGCATGCGCAATGGCCGCCTCTCCACACTTACACGTGGTGGAGAAAGCAGCCAGCTGGACAACCCGAGGCACAGCCCTAAATGGCAGCTGACGCCTATGCGCAACTGGAACCGCAGCAGGTTGCTTGCGTTTACAGCGGCACCAATTCATAACAACAAATAACAGCTAAAATAACAGGTGTACTTCCTCCCGTAGATCAGGGGTGGGGAACCTTTTTTCTGTCGGGGGCCATTTGGAAATTTCTACCAACCTTCGGGGGCTGCACAAAATTATCAATGTTTAAATGACCCTGCTATATTGGGTGAAGCAATTAATTAACTGGGGGCATGGGGCTGGGGGCACAGACACCACACGCGGGGCTGGGGGCACAGACACCACACGCGGGGCTGGGAGCACAGACACCACACGCGGGGCTGGGGGCACAGACACCACTGGAGGGGCTGGATGCACAGACACCACTGGAGGGGCTGGATGCACCGACACCACTGGAGGGGCTGGAGGCACAGACATCACTGGGGGGGAGGCACAGACATCACTGGGGGGGAGGCACAGACATCACTGGGGGGGAGGCACAGACATCACTGGGGGGGAGGCACAGACATCACTGGGGGGAGGCACAGACATCACTGGGGGGGGCACAGACATCTCTGGGGGGGAGGCACAGACATCACTGGGGGGGAGGCTGCACACACGACTGGGGGGGGTGCACACACGACTGGGGGGGCTGCACACACGACTGGGGGGGCTGCACACACGACTGGGGGGGCTGCACACAGGACTGGGGGGGCTGCACACAGGACTGGGGTGGCTGCACACAGGACTGGGGGGGTGCACACAGGACTGGGGGGGTGCACACAGGACTGGGGGGGTGCACACAGGACGGGGGGGTGCACACAGGACTGGGGGGAGTGCACACAGGACTGGGGGGGTGCACACAGGACTGGGGGGGGGCTGCACACAGGACTGGGGGGGTGCACACAGGACTGGGGGGGCTGCACACAGGACTGGGGGGGTACACACAGGACTGGGGGGTGCACACAGGACTGGGGGGTGCATACAGGACTGGGGGGGTGCACACAGTACTGGGGGGGTGCACACAGGACTGGGGGGTGCACACAGGACTAGGGGGGTGCACACAGGACTGGGGGGTGCACACAGGACTGAGGGGGTGCACACAGGACTGGGGGGTGCACACAGGACTGGGGGGTGCACACAGGACTGGGGGGTGCACACAGGACTGGGGGGTGCACACAGGACTGGGGGGTGCACACAGGACTGGGTGATGGGCTGCACATAGGATTGTGTGGGGGTGTACACAGGACATTGGGGGGCTGTACACAGGACTGGGGGAGGGGTGCACACAGGATTGGGGGGTGCAAACAGGACTACTGGGTGATGGGCTGCACACAGGACATTGGGGGGCTGCACACTGGACATTGAGGGAGGGGTGCACACAGGACATTCGAGGCCACACAGCGCTGAGAGTTTCATGCAACTCTGGGGGAGAGGGTTTACAGAACTGGTGTGGGGAGGCACAAAGCATTGGGCAGGGCACATAGCAGCAGAGGGTCGGCGCTGGACTCACAGCAGCATTGCACTCACATCACCGGAGTGCAGGTGTCGGACACACAGCATCAGAAGGAGAAGGCAGGCACTGATCTCCGGAGGGCAGGGGGCGGACACACAAGGCTGGAAGCTGTGAGGCTGCTGTGGACCCGCCCACAATTGGCACTGGCCGACGGGAGAACACATTGCAGCACAAACAGCAATGTGTGGATTTAAAGGGCCGGCGGCAGCAAACTGCGGTGACAGCACCAGCACTGCCTCCCCCGGGAATCTGCCCGGGGACCACATAAAAGGTCATGGCGGGCCGCATGCGGCCCGCGGGCCGGAGGTTCCCCACCCCTGCCGTAGATAATCTGATATGATCATTTTTTCACAGACACGACCATCGTTAACAAAAGTAGAGGAGGCACCAAAACAGCAGCTGCTTCAATGGATGTCAAGTGCGCAATAAAGTGGGCTTTCCTCCACCTCAAGTTCAATATCACAAATACTACATTCCACAGTGGTTAAACACAACTTTTGGACGTTAGTGGATGACCAAATCAAGGAGTGACATAAATGGCAATAAAAAACAATCTTTATTTATATTTCATGAAACAATTAAAATGTTAGCATAAAAGGTACCGAATAACTAGAGGGGCACAAACAGGAAATCAATTGGGTCCCTAACGTTATGACAAAATTACAACTGGGACATTCACATTAAATCCAAGTACATGTATTTTTGCAAACAATACTGCACGTCCATTCATCAAAGTAAAAGTGCTATTCTGTAGTCCCGCTTGCGCTAATAACCATGAAAAATAAGTGAATTTTATTCCAACTGCAAAAGCATGCTATCCATAAATAATTCCCATATAAATAAATAAATAAAAGGGTATGTGGATTTCAGGTTCTTAATGCAGCAGAAAGTGCGCAAAATTCACAAATGCTAAGCACAATGTGTGCATACATGGGCAGCGCAAACAGAATACAGAGAGAAAACACAAGTCATTTAAATGCACAGACAAAGAGCTGAATAATAACAGAATAGATTACATCACCTGAGAGATAATGTCCTGCTGTGACCCTCACACTCCGACACGTGTTTCGCAATAGCTTTTTCGAGGAGCGTGAGGGGCAGGCTGGTTTAATAGCAGGCAGTAGCCAATGAAACAAATGAACCCTGATCATGTGTTTAAACATGAGATGGAAGTAAACTTTATCCAATAAAGCGGCGCATGACAACCGTTGCTATATCCCCTAGTACAATAGACCTTCCACATATCGCGATCACGTGACCGTGATGTCACGACCCACATGATAGTGAGTCATAGAAACCACAGGACGCTATCTGACGCAATGTGGGAAGTCAGCGGAGAGCACAGCAGTCATGCGCACTGGACAGATTACTACACTTAAACAGAAGTGAGAAGATAAGATGTGTGGGGCGTTTAACCCTTACATGCTTGGTATAAGGAAAATGGGCATTTAGAACACAATGCTGATTTAGTTGATAGTGTCATACAGGTGCAGAAAAAATAGAATAGTATTTATATCAATAGACAACATCACACTAGTTATCATAATGCAATATTGTGAAAATGATGGACATCATATGGCTGAAGAATAGACGGGACATACGGTAACCTGATGTACTAAAAGAAACAAAAAATTAAAATTAAAAATTAAAAATTAAAAATTAAAATCATTTTAATTTTTTGTTTCTTTTAGTACATCAGGTTACCGTATGTCCGGTCTATTCTTCAGCCATATGATGTCCATCATTTTCACATCCAAAGATATTTGCCCACGATAGTCCTTTGACGGCCTGAAGTGGGAATTCATTTTCAAGCATCTTAAAAATGTTACAGAATCTTGTTTATAGCATGTTGTTATGTATAGAAACAATGCTATGTTTTTTGAGCACTTTTATATATTACTGTCATACAATAATATTGGATTATGATAACTAGTGTGATGTTGTCTATTGATATAAATACTATTCTATTTTTTCTGCACCTGTATGACACTATCAACTAAATCAGCATTGTGTTCTAAATGCCCATTTTCCTTATACCAAGCATGTAAGGGTTAAACGTCCCCACACATCTTATCTTCTCACTTCTGTTTAAGTGTAGTAATCTGTCCAGTGCGCATGACTGCTGTGCTCTCCGCTGACTTCCCACATCGCGTCAGATAGCGTCCTGTGGTTTCTATGACTCACTATCATGTGGGTCGTGACATCACGGTCACGTGATCGCGATATGTGGGAGGTCTATTGTACTAGCGGTAATAGCAACGGTTGTCATGCGCTGCTTTATTGGATAAAGTTTACTTCCGTCTCATGTTTAAACACATGATCAGGGTTCATTTGTTTCATTGGCTACTGCCTGCTATTAAACCAGCCTGCCCCTCACCTCTGACACGCTCCTCGAAAAAGCTATTGCGAAACACGTGTCGGAGTGTGAGGGTCACAGCAGGACATTATCTCTCAGGTGATGTAATCTATTCTGTTATTATTCAGCTCTTTGTCTGTGCATTTAAATGACTTGTGTTTTCTCTCTGTATTCTGTTTGCGCTGCCCATGTATGCACACATTGTGCTTAGCATTTGTGAATTTTGTGCACTTTCTGCTGCATTAAGAACCTGAAATCCACATACCCTTTTATTTATTTATTTATATGGGAATTATTTATGGATAGGGTGCTTTTGCAGTTGGAATAAAATTCACTTATTTTTCATGGTTATTAGCGCAAGCGGGACTACAGAATAGCACTTTTACTTTGATGAATGGACGTGCAGTATTGTTTGCAAAAATACATGTACTTTGATTTAATGTGAATGTCCCAGTTGTAATTTTGTCATAACGTTAGGGACCCAATTGATTTTCTGTTTGTGCCCCTCTAATTATTCGGTACCTTTTATGCTAACATTTTAATTGTTTCATGAAATATAAATAAAGATTGTTTTTTATTGCCAATTATGTCACTCCTTGAATTGGTCATCCACTGACGTCCAAAAGTTGTGTTTAATAATGATATTTGGAGTGCTATATGCATTTAGGACATGAGGTTATTAACTATTCCACAGTGGTGTAAACCCAATTGCACTTGCTTCATAACTGCTCTCAAGTTTCCACCAGCCCTGCTGAATAAGGGGTAACAGAGATGGTTGAGTCTGCAGAGCCGTTCGGTCACACTGTAGCCTGGGAATCAGAGGTCTGCTATAAAGCTGCAGTGAGTACAGACAAAGAAGTTCTTATTATTAGTATTATTATTATTAATATTTATTTATAGAGCACCATTGATTCCATGGTGCTGTACATGACAAGGGGGTTACATACAGAATACATATACAAGTAACAATAGACGGACTGGTACAGAGGGCAGAGGACTCAGCCCTTGCGGGATTACATTGTAAAGTATTTTGTGGAGTAGACAGTAGGTGGGGTGTAGGTTGGGCAGAAGCTCCGCACCGTGGTGGTGTCATTTAATCATTTAATGGTTATAGTAATTTATGAACAGATGAGTTTTCAGGTTCCGTTAGAAGCTTGCGGGTGTAGCAGATAATCTGACGCGTTGACGCAGCGAGTTACAGGAGACAGGGGAAATGATCTGCACAGATGGCCAGAAGGTTTGTGAGTTGGATGCAGGCCCCGATGAAGAAGGTGCTGATCATAATGTACACCCTCATTTATAAACCGTACATCATCCTGGTAGAGGCAATGGGTAACATGATGAGGAGACTCAGATACCTGAATGGAATGTCAACTTTGCTTTTCGGTCAGGGCAGGAAGAGATTGTCATGGAGGACTCAGGACGAGGGGAATGAAAACACACAGGGTGATGATGAAGTTGGAGACACCACTTACTGTCAAACCAAAGTGAGCCAATCGATGATGTCAGCAGTGGAGGTGGAGGAGGATGCTACTGACGACGAGTTTATGTTTTGTCTTCATGGACAAAGACAAAGTACTGGAAGCAAGTCAACAACTGAATCCTTGGCCACAACTCTGCCTATGAGCATAAGTCATGTTGGCTATGCAGTTTGCATGGGCTGTAAGCCTTGCCTAGCCTGGGAATTATTTGGACATAGCAAAGAATCACCCAAGTCATGTAATCTGTAACAATCTCTAAGTAGAAGGGAAAAAATTTCAACTTTGAGTACTTCCACCATGAAGTGTCACATGGATATGAAAAGATAGCATGAGGATGTATTGCTCAGCTTTAGCCACTGTCAATGCAACATGCTTAGTTGCCGTTCATTGCATGCATTGTTGCAGACTACACACAAGGGGCTGCTGTTTTTTTGGAGCTGCTTTTGTCTGTTTGGTCACTATAGCAATAGCAAAACGATCTTCGGGTATGGACTTGGAAATGCTGTCTACGAACAGAATCAAAAGATAAAGGTGTGTGTTACAGCAAGGAGCAACCGCGGAAACACTTTGTTCAATTGTGAGGGGAGTCATTTTGGAGTTTGGTGGAGTCATTTTGGAGTTTGGTGAAGAGTACCGTAACGCCAGTGAGCAGCATCCTGTGCCACAGACCAACATTCTTCCGGTGCTGTCTATACTGTTTACCATGATAGGAGCGTAAAGTCTGTATTTATGACAAATGGACATCACAGTACCCGGGTACAGTAGGCTGTGCCCAGACAGTAATGCGTGCACGCAATACTTTGCTTTATTATCAAAACACATATCTGTTCTGGGTAGAACAACTATATAGACAATAAGATTTGCTGCCTCTGCACTGTCAAATTGTCACGTACAGTTTAAATCATAGAGGGACAGCGACACATGTTTGCATTGACTGTTGCTTTTCAAGATTTCCATGACTGTTGCAGAGCTGTGTGGTTTGCATTCACACTGTTATCATCTGCCTTATCTGTGAGGCTTCAGCTAACAAGGGTATTCAGGGTGGGTGATGTGTTTTGTCTGTTTAGATAGATAATTGGGAAGCTCTTGTGATGCGCCACTAGTAAGTTGTGTTCGCACACACACACACACACACACACACAAACACGCAATTACTGCTGCTACGCAGAGGGCTTAGCAAGTAGTAGGCAACTGAATAGATTGTTCTATTATTTCAATTTTATGCATGGTTCTTATTGTTTGTTTTGGGAAAGTGAAACAATCATTTATGAACCCAACTGCATACAGTGCTTTTCATGTTGCGTGGTTTTGCTGCATACTGGGGAGCCCACCAAATACAAGACTTAAAATGAAGCATAAGTCGCAATGGGAATTTCACTGTGCTACAATGCAGCCTAGCGGGGCTGTGCAACCACCGCCTGCCCCATCAAGTGCATCTGCATGCTCTTCATCCTCTGTGACTGTGTGGACAGCAGTCACGCATGCTTTTTCCCATTGAACTTCCACCCTGTTTCCCGTAAGCGGGAGTGTGATTGTCAGGTCGTCACTTGTTTTGTAAGTGAAAACAGATGGTATTGTTGAGCTGTCAGACATCGAGAGAACCACCATTGGATGAAGGAAACATTATAACCACGCCTGCAGCTTCATGAAAGATTGGCTGGACTACCTGCAGTTAATTATTGCGTTCCACAAATGGAAAGGAGTGTAGCATGCACATGTGTTCTACCTTGCTTGGCAGCAAAGGAACAATAACTTAGTGTTCCAATCAATTTTAAGATGGCAGAAAAAGAGTCAGCTCTTTGGGCAAATTAAATAGCGTGGCAAAAGTGGGCAGGTGGGTACAGTGGCCGTGTTCTGTGGGTACCAGGACAGTAAAGGAAGCCTCACTTTCTATCCCTCCTAATGATAAAATGCAGCAATTAATTCCATGAGTTTGCTATGAAAATAGCATAGCAAAATGAGCAGGAGGGTGTAATGCAGAGGTGCTGGAAATTGCTTTGCACCTGTGGGGCACAAATGGAGTACAACAGCCACTTTTTGGATGCCACTAACTTGCAGCATTTTTTGCTATTATTATAGCTAATTAAAAATGAGCAGGAGGGTGTAATGCAGAGGTGCTGGAAATTGCTTGCCACCAGTGGGGCACAAATGGAGTACAACAGCCACTTTTTGGATGCCACTAACTTGCAGCATTTTTTGCTATTATTATAGCTAATTAAAATAGAGCAGGAGGGTGTAATTCAGAGGTGCTGGAAATTGCTTTGCACCTGTGGGGCACAAATGTAGTACAACAGCCACTTTTTGGATGGCACTAACTTGCAGCATTTTTTGCTATTATTATAGTTAATTAAAAATGAGCAGGAGGGTGCAATGCAGAGGTGCTGGAAATAGCTTGGCACCAGTGGGACACTAATAAAGTCCAACAGCCACTAAGTTTTCTCAGTGTTTGCTGTTATAATGGCTTTCTAAAAATGAGTTTGAGGGTGTAATGCAGAGGTGCTGGAAATAGCTTGGCACCAGTGGGACACTAATGGAGTACAACAGCCACTTTTTGGATGCCACTAACTGGCAGCACTCTTTTCAATTAAAATGGCTTTGCAAAAATGTGCAGGAGGGGAGAATGCAGAGGTGCTGGGACTTGCTTGGCACAAGTGCCACAATAATGGAGGACAGCAGCTACTCTTTGGATGGCACTAACTGGCAGCACTCTGCAATTAAAATGGCTTTGCTAAAAAGGGCAGGAGGGTACAGTGGCTGGGTTGTGGGTCAGTGTAGAGGAAAGGAAGCCTCACTTTCTATCCCTTCTAATGGTGAAATGCAGCAAGGAAGTCCCTGAGCTTAGCTACACAGACGCTGTTATCTGTAGCTGTTAAAAACTGTTTCCACGGACCTGACTGTCACCTATGGCTCTGAGTCAGCTGTAATAAGCCCTTAAAAGGGCTGAAAGAAACTTCTATCCCTATTCTGTATAGCGCTGTGTGTAGAGCGTACACAGCAGAATCGGCGAAAGGCACTGTCACCCAGAAGCAGAAGGCAGATAATGGCGTTCTGACGGGCAGATGCCCGTATTTATACTGCAGGGACATGTGACATGGACATCCTATGACACATGCCCTTGCTTGTTTGGCAAAAAGTCCACTTAGCTGTGTGTGTGTCTGGGATTGGCTGACATGCTGGCCCGCCCCACTACACGCGCGCTTAGGGAAGCAAGAACAGAAAAAAAAATTATTATCATTATCCCAGCAGCAGTGATCTGAACGCGCAGTCCCCGCACACTATACACTGAAATTTCATAATAGTGTGAGTCACAGAGTGACTCACACTATTACAGAAAAAAGCCAGCTAGTAATTAGCTTGGCTTTTTGCTGATAGAACTGTCCTCGAACGTAACTCGAGCTAATGAACTTTTAGCAAAAAGCTCGAGTTCTAGTTCGATCTAGAACACCCCCCAAAATCACTCGAACCGTGAACTGGAGAACCGCGAACCACGAACCGCACTCAACTCTACTCATTATATGGTAAAAAATGACCTGCCATCAATATTTCTCAACCTTAATAATATTAGTGATAGTTTGTTTTATTATTTAAGTGATGACAGAAAAAAAAATTGTAGAAAAAAAAAAAACCATTTCTTGCATTGCAAAAGCAGCAAAGTTCATACATTTCTGTGGAGGGTCTGTTTAACAGCCGTAGGCAGAGCTCAGGTCAGCAATCATCTGCTGGCAAAGATGCAGGCTCAGTTCCTGAGAAAATGGCTAATCACTGAATTCTGTTTTTTTTGTTTAGACCTATTGCCATAAATTAAGCACCTGTCAAACCAGTCTGTTTTTAGGCCTCTTTCAAATGTCTGTTTTACATGTATGTGCTCTATCCATGGATTTCACGGAAAGAACATGTATTCATTATTAGAGATGAGCGAACCTGTTCGCTATAGGTGCTCCAATTTCAAATTCGGTATGAGCCTGAGCTTGTTCGTTCAGGCTCGGCAACCCCAAGCCCCTGCTACAAAATTCAGTAATGTTCATTTTTGAGTTTTTTTCTGCCACCGAACGCTGGCCACATTTCAAAAATTACTTTTTAATAGCATTTTCTACTTTTGGATAGGATTGTGGTGCTGTTTTATGTGAGGATGTGTAAAACTGGTGGAGGGGGAGGGGATTCTGAATTGGGAGAAGCCAGATATGTGCAGCGCCAATGATTTTTTTCTCATAACTTTATTTGTGGATGTTGCTGCAGCCAATCATGGCGCAGCAACATCCACAGGGTTCGGACAGAAGGGCTTCTGTGATTGGCTGCATAAGTCACATGTCCAGGTGCCTATAAATCACGTACATGTTGACATGGCTTCATTTTGTGAACACCCCGTTTTTCCCTGAGGAAGCCATCTGGATATGGCGATACGCATGGGGGGGTTTTGCTTTAGGTCTCCACCTCCTCCATGACTGCTTTTTCACCATTGCTCTGTTTGCCTTAATGGGAATTATTTTGCATGCCTCTTTTTCCATCATTGTGATTCTGGTAAAGATTATGGATTTGTATATATTTACTTATATGTAAACCTGCTTTCTTCCATCTTACAAGCTTTTCCATGCCCTATCCTATGGTTGATTGGATTGATATATGTATTTGGGCATTTTTGCATATTGATTATTACATATTAATGTATTAGCCATTTGTCTTTAGGACTGACACTTATATCCTTGGGGTTTTTTGCATGCTATATGATTATGCTTCATTGGTGTTATTGATTGTGTGGCGCCCTGGACTAGCCAGGGGCCACAGGTAACAACACACACACACCCCCACCCCCAGCAGTTTCACAGCAGACATCCCCAGTGAAACTTGATTCCTTTCCTCGGGCTCAGACTGACACACCAGGTGGGCGGAGTCAGGAGATGGAGATGCCCACCCAGGAGTTAGCTGGCCTGAGGCAGGAAGCAAGCCCAGTCAAGTTCAGGCGGAGGAGGAGAGAAGAGGTCTGCAGAGAGGCAGACGCAGACTGGGGTCTAGGATTGGAGCCTAGGGCCCTCGTGCAGCAGAGAGTCAGGCAGACGGTAGTGGCCGTCTGCAGGGAGCCGGGAAGACAGCTGGTGGAACCGTAGGTAGCCGGGGCTGGGCGGTGGCCCACCGGTACCGAACCGGTGAGCCAGCTGGAAGCCGGAGCGCAGGAGGAGCGTGCATGGAAGTGGAAGAAAAAACTTACACCACCAAACTGGGTCAGGGGAGAAACAACAACCGCAGCCGTCTGTGGGCACCCGTCCATCCAGCCGAGTGTTTTACCAAGGACTGTGTCGTGATTACTGGCTGAGTGAGTACCCCGTGCCGTGCGGCACAGCGCTGCCCCTGCGACCCTGCACCTCACCAGGCCCCGTAACCCGCCTGCTACCCATCCACCTACCTCACCGGGCCCCGGGACAACCAACCCCCTACCCACGGAGGGTAGAACTAACATCTAGCTGCTCCATACCATCACTCCCGGGATCCCCATCCAGAGCAGCGGTGGTGTCACAACCTCACCACAACCGTGGGTGGCGTCACGGACAATCTCCCTTACCAAATCCCCTTTTACTGTGGAGCCTGGGATCACAGACCGGGTCACGCCACCGTGATACCCACAGAAGTGACCTCGTGGCCCGGATCTGAGTACCCCCTGATCCACGGGCGACACAATTGCAGTACATGGTCGAAAATCTCTGAGGTGGACACTTCTCAGATGATTATGCTTTATTATAGCAAACCTCTGATGTTTATTGTAACTTCATGTTTTTAGATGTTTTTAAACTATGTTGGTGTTTTTCCTACAATAAACTTTTGAATATTTATTGCCATTATTGTTTTGGTGATCTCCTCATTAGCACACCACCCTTTTCTCCTTTTCATTGTTGCTGCTTTCAGGTGTGCATTTGGAGGATCCCATTTATATTGCCTTAGTGCCCTCAAATTTGTTTTTCAAATTTTGTGAATGTGAAACATTACGGAAGATGCTGCCGCCAGGCCTGCTAGGCAGTCAGCTTAGCTGGGGAAATATGCTAGCTAGTTCAGATAGATAGGAAAGCCATAGTTTACAACAGGGGCATGCATTGTAGGTGAGCTTAGCTACGAGATTAATGCTGCATAGGTCACATAGATGGATAGTTTACAAAAGGGTCATGCAGTGTTCGGAAAGGTGTGTGTATGTGTGCTACATATCAGCACAATTTATGATCAAAAAAAGGATTGATACTTGTAGTACCTGGTAAAGAGTTACCAGTGAAGCATGTAAATAAGTATTGCTACGTATTACTAACTGCTGAAAAGTATGCAAACACAGTTATAGGTCTTGTTACTTGATACTTAGTGCATGGCCTAAAAAAGTATCAAGTGAAGTATCTTAAAAGTGGTTCTTGGCAATTTTAAATTCCTGTTCAAAAATCTGCAAACACAGTTATAGGTATTGTCACTTGAAAGTTCATGGCCTAAAAAAATTCCCAGGGAAGTATCTGGGCAATTGGTTATGGGCAATTGTAATTGCCTGCTGAAAATTATGTACCGCCCCGGGCTTAGCTGCGACCGAGCCGCTCGGATCTGGGCTCGCTGGTGGGTGGCTCGAGCGTTTCCGGACCCGGGGGCCCCGTGGTCCACTTCGATCTGAAAGGGGGGCTGGCGGTTTAGGGGACGTAGGTGTACGGCCGGAGCCATGTTTGAGTTCGTGACGCCACCCACGGGTTGTGGTGAAGGTGGACGGGAGTCCGCTCCCCGGCTTTGTGTGTGTCGAGAGAGCCCTTTTGCCCGCAGGCACTGGCCCATGGGATCTCCCTGCCTGTGCGGTGGCTTTCTTTCCCCCTCGTTGGGCTGTTGTCTTCAGTCGGGACTTTGGGTGGGAAAGGACCAGACCGCAATCAGTTGATTAACTCGGTCCAGTGGCTTCTGAACCTCGTTTCAGGGTTTGAGTACCCCCCCTTTGTGCTCCGGTTTCCGATTCGGTTCCCTGGGTCGGTACCGGCAGGCCACTACCCTGTCCCAACCCCACCATGGTTCCACCGAGCCGTCTTCCTGGCTCATGTAGGCTGAGGCCACCGCTTGCCTCCTAACCATAGGTAACAGGGCTCCAACCCTGGCACCTGTCAGTTAGTTGCAGACCTGACACACAGGCCTGCCTCCTCTACTGCTCTCTCCACTAACAGACTGACGTTTTTCCCGCCTCTGGCCCTCTGAAATCCTCGGTGGACGTGGCCAACCGCCTGGCTCTACCCCCTGGTGTGTCCATCAAGCTCAGAGAGGGGTGATTAGAGTTTAATGGTTGGCTGATGATACCTTTTTAAGGGACAGGTGTTGTGCGGGGCGCTAACTGTGACTACGTGGCTTGTCCAGGGCATCACACTCCCCCTTGGTTAACTACAGACCGTCCGCGGGCTGTCCGACCACCACCGTTTATTTTTGTTGTAACTGGAAAAGATAAAAGAGAACTTGTATACAAGTATACCAACATATTTACATTTACGAATGCTTTTGGATTCATCCCTTATGGGAGGAATTTTTGCTTAAATGTTACCAACATTTTTATTAACCGGGAACAGGACGGGACCGGGTCCTTTCCATTTTGCCCACCCAAGCAAACCTAAACCTTGATGCTGTCTCTAAAAACAGCTCAGCACCCCTTTTCCCCAGTCCAGGAATCGGGTTCAGGTCCGAGTGTTGCCCAACAGGCCGGGTACAAAGTTCCATACCCGGCAGTCTCTCAGAGGCCCCACATCCAGGGGACCCCTGGCCCAGAGGGTTGTCACCGGTCTGCATGGTGACGGGACCTCGGCCTACTTTGCTGCAGGCCCTTCCTCCAACCAGCCTCTCCGGAGACTGTAGGACCTGAAAGGGTGGTCCAGGATTATTTACAACATGTTAACTCTGCTGCCGACGCAGCTTCCTTGGCAACTTTCCCACAGTCCGCCACAGGGCAGCACAGGTCCCCAATGCCACATTCACTCACGATGACACTGTCCATAAAGACCTTGTCTTCCACTGCCTGCAGTGTGGGTACGGTAAATCGGGTTCTGTAACAGAAATTGTCCTCACTCCCGCTTAACTGGCTTGCTGTCCTCCACCAGGGGCTACTACCCCTGATGGCGACTTCTGGGGCTCCAAATGCAGCGGCGTTCAACAAGTCGGGAAGCTTCTCTTTCTCTTCCACCCAGTGTGCTGGATGGCACCTCCCGGGGAACTTAGATACATTCAACAAAGGTATAAGAGTCTATTTTAGCAGGAGCAGGTGCTTTACTTAAAACTTTTTCAACTTTAACTTTTTAACTTCAGGGTTTAACTTATAGATGCGGCTACCATTGCAGGGGACCATGCTGCGCTATCCTTGGCCAGGTTATCGGGATCCCCTTCCAGGTGCAATAGATCCATGGGCTATGGACCTCCATGGGGAATGGCGGCGGGGGCAGCATAAACGGTACCTCGTCCTCAATGAGCTGCACTACTCCGGGCTCACTTGTCACAGTACTGGCGGGTTCCAGCTCCCAGCTGATGAGGGATGAAATGGGGGTCTGCGTGGCTTTGTCGTGGCACGGCATGGTGGATATGACCCCCTGTTCACGGGCCCACACCACGGCAACCATCCTCCTGACCTCCGCCTTCCAGTCAAGCACCTGCTGCAGGGTCTGTGCCCTTACCCGGACGCAGAAACGGCCCAGCTCCCACTCCAACCAGTCAGCGGTTCCCACGGGGAGCACATTCGGGTTGCGGTCCTGCACGTCAAAAGCCACTCTGCCTCTGCCGCTTCTGGGTCCCACCACTCTGGTGATGGGCACCGCTCCACTCGCCTCCCTGAACGCCGACTTCTTCCATCCGCTCCCCCTTGGTCTTTTTGCGGCACTCCCTTCTCCGGCCGGTAAGTTTCGTTTTCCGACCTCCAGCCTTGCTTTACGGCCGTGTTCCCAGGGGGCAGGGCTTCAGCTGTCACGCCATTTCTGCGGAGAGGAAGACTCTGGCGGGAATCTTTGCACCAAAAGATGGTGGCAAGATGGTGGATTTCAGAAATTTTACACCTGATCACCGCTGACTGTTCATACAAGGCGCACTTCAACAGGTGAGTGAATGGGTAAGTATCCTGTTCGTGACGCCAGAAGAGTCGATGTGTACCACCCCGGGCTCGGCTGCGACCAAGCCGCTCGGATCCGGGCTCACTGGTGGGTGGCTCGAGCATCTCCGGACCCGGGGGCCCCGTGGTCCGCTTCGATCTGAAAGGGGGGGCTGACGGTTTAGGGGACGTAGTTGTACGGCCGGAGCCATGTTTGAGTTCGTGATGCCACCCACGGGTTGTGGTGAAGGTGAACACCACCGCTGCTATTGCGGGACACCCGGGGGAGATGTTATGCAGCAAGTTGTTAACCCCTCCGTGGGCAGGGATGGTGGCCCCGGGACCCGTTGGGAGTTGTAGTTTGGTTGGGCGGTGCAGGGAGGTGCGCGGCCAAAGGGCACTGTTGTACTCACGATTAGAAACACACAAGTCTCTGGTAAACCAAATTGATGGTGGTCGGTGCCTGCAGCCGGCTGCGTCAGCTCCCCCCACTCGGTTGGTGGTCTCTGCCTTTCTCCTGCATCGTGTAGTGTAGCTGTGGACTGCCTGCGCTTCAGATTTGATGTTTCTTTGGTGCTTGACGGTCCTGAGGAAGGGAACAGAGCTCCTGAAATGCGTAGACCTATGCCAACAATAAAGACACGTTAATCTGACTTTGAAACAGTGATCATTTGGCGCGGCATTAAACACCCCCCTCTTTTTCTCTCTGTTATGCGCTTCAGCGGCGGGAGTCCGCTCCCCGGCTTTGTGTATGTCGAGAGAGCCCTTTTGCCCACAGATGCTGGCCCGTGGGATCTCTCTGCCTGTGCAGTGGCTTTCTATCCCCCTCGTTGGGCTGTTGTTTTCATTCGGGACTTTGGGTGGGAAAGGACCTATAGTCCAGACCGCAATCAGTTAATAAACTCTGTCCAGTGGCTTCTGGACCTCATTTCAGGGTCTGAGTATCCCCCTTTGTGCTCCGGTTTCCGATTCAGTTCCCCGGGTCGGTACCGGCGGGCCACTACCCTGTCCCAGTCCACCACGGTTCCATCGAGCCGTTTTCCCGGCTCCTGCAGGCTGAGGCCACCGCTTGTCTCTGAGCCAAAGGTACCAGAGCCCCAACCCTGGCATCTGTCAGTTAGTTTCAGACCTGACACACAGGCCTGCCTCCTCTACTGCTCTCTCCACTAACAGACTGACGATTCCCCTGCCTCTGGCCCCCTGAACTCCTCGGCAGGCGTGGCCAACCACCAGGCTCCGCCCTCTGGTGTGTCCATCAAGCTCAGAGAGGGGTGACTAGAGTTTAATGGTTGGCTGATGACCCCTTTTCAAGGGACAGGTGTTGTGCGGGGCGCTAACTGTGACTACCTGGCTAGTCCAGGGCGTCACAATTACGCAAACACATTTATAGGTAGAGGTTTTTAGCCGTGTGTGGCCTAAAACGTTGCTAGGGAACTATCTAATAAGTTGTTCTTGCCAATTTTAATTCCATGGTCAAAATTGTACTAACACAGTTATAGGTATTGTTGTTTGTTTTGCCTGGCCAAATAAAGTGGTAAGGAAGTATCTAAAAACTGTTTCTTTCTAACTGAAATTACAAGCTTTCAATTACCCATTGAAATACATGTCTAGGTACTGTTATTGGTGCCTGCTGAAAATTTTCTATTAAACAAGCTAAAAAGGGCTTCTTGGCACTTTACCATGTTTGCTCCAAATTTCGCAGTGAACAGCCTTTCTATGTAGTGGTACTTTTTAGTACCTTCACAATATTGCCAATTCAGGCAGTAACTAAATCATTTATCTTTTGTATCAGGTATCTGACAGGTGTGAGTTTAGGGTTGGGAAACATCTGTTTCAAAGGGGAACGGTACATTAACCATGAGTGGTAAATCATGACGAGGTTGTCGTGGAAGGGGAAATAGGCGGGGTGTTGGGGGTGTATGTGTGGGAAGTTACACCTTACTCCATCCTCTCTCAGCACAGCAGCCAGCCTTCGGTCCAGCAGTTTTGGTCACATAAAAGACCATTTGCTCCCATACATGGCAAAGCAAAGTGGTTGAACTTCACCATATCGAAACCTTTGGATACGCAAATGCTGCCTTTCTGCTTGGTGGATACAGATGTTTTTCAAAACCTAATGGCCAATGCAGTCACCCAGTACCAGTTGCCCAGTCGCCATTACTTCTCTAATAAAGCTGTGCCTGCCCTTCACCATCATGTCGCAGCCCAGATTACCTTTTCCTTGAAAACCTCTGTGATTCACAGGGTGAATTTCCCCATTGACACCTGGACGAGCAAGCATGGCCAGGGGCGTTACATCTTGCTGACTGTGCACTGGGTTACTCTGGTTGCTATGTGGGCAGCCGGGGAAGGGGCTGCTTCCCAAGTTTTGAAATATCCAGGGGTTTCAGGACAAATTTCTTGATCTACCGCTTCCCCTTCATATTCCACGACCTTGTCTAGGTACTCCACCTGTGCCTTCAACATCTCTCTTAATGTAACATGCCTTCAGAGAGGGCAGAAAGAATCTAGTCTCACAGCTGCAAAGTTGTGGACCGCTATCCGGGCCGAGTTTGACCAATATCTGTCTCCACTGAATCTGGAGTCAGGAAAGGCCATTTGCGACAATGGTCTGAACCTGTTAACGGCCCTTCACCTGGGCGACATCCCACATGTGCCTTGCAGGGTTCACATTCTGAACCTGGTTGTCCAGAAATTTATAGCCCCCTATCCCGGGCTGAATGCACTGCTGCACAAGGCATGGTTGGTGTGTGCTCACTTCTGCCATTCGCACCCGACAGCTAATCGACTTGCAACGCTCCGAAAGACTTTTGGCCTACCGGCTAACCGATTGATATGCAATGTGCTGAAATGGTGGAATTCTACTCTGCACATGTTGCAGCAACTGTAGCAGCAACAACAAACCCTGGTTCACTATGCATGTTACATAACCTTGGACAACGCAGTACGGATGTGGGGCAAATCACGTTTGCGTGTGGTGCAAACTACATTTGTTAGTGAGCATAAATTAATGACCTCTGCACCCTCCTACATAGCTTCAAAATGGCTGCAAAGATGGTTAACACTGACGATGCCATCATCAGCCTCACTATTCCGCTTATCTACATGATGGAGCACACTTGGAACAATTTGCAGGAAGAAGTGGGGTCCCAGAGGAAAAGGAGGAAACAGAAGAGTATGAGGAAGGCATACTATTTCCTGTAAGGTCCAGACAGTCGTCACAGAGATGGGTGTCATGGGAAGGTAGAATACATCGACCGAGGTGGCTCATGGTAACAGACAAAGTGATAGTGAAGGCGCAGTAGCCAAAGAACAAATGGAGGAGGAAAAGGTAATATGAGCAGAAAACTCCGGAGACATAGAATATATTAATCCCGTGTCTGCTGTCTAGGGTTGGTGGGAGGGGATGGAGGAGGCAAACTTGAGCATTACCCTGCTACCAATACAACATGAACTTGGACCACATGGAAGCGACCGACACATGTGCGCCTTCTTGCTTCGCTATTTGCAACATGATGTCCGTATCGTTACTATTAGAAATAGTGCTGACTACTGGGTTTCCACTCTGTTAGATCCACGCTACATGACTTAATTTAGCAAGATGCTTCCACCCCTGGAAAGGAACACGTGGATGCTAGAGTATCGAAACAAACTTGTAGACCATCTTAACAGTACTTTTACACAAGTCAGCAGTGAGGCACAAAGCATGAATCGCAGTTCTAGAATTCCAACTACGGGAATGTTGCTTCGTCAACACACAGAAGCATTAGCAACAACAATTTAAGTGCCAGAACCAATTTCTGTGATTTGTGGTACACATTATTCACACCATAGCATGCACCAGCAGAACAGAGCAGAAGTCTGACACATAGTGAACGACTGGAGAGGATGGTGCTGGAGTATTTAGAGCTCAACATCAATGCTATAAGGGGGGGATTGGACCCTTTTGCATTTTGGTCTTCAAAAATGGAAGAGTGGCCTGAGCTTGCCAGTCACGCCTTAGAAGTTTTGCCTGCCCTGCAGTCTCTCAGAACGTGACTTCAGTGTTGCTGGCAGTGTATTGACTGATAAGCAAATCCGGTTGTTTCCTCAAAGCGCAGACCACTAAATTGTGGATGTCTGGTGACTTTGCTACTCTAGTTTCAGGCTGTGCAGACTTGGCGATGGTGTACTGCCAAGTTTCTGTGAGGAAAAGGCCTACGCTTGTCTGTCATGCATGTCTAAATTGTTAACATTTAAATGCCAGACCACAACTTGTGTGTTGCATGGACCGTACCTCCCTGCTGTTTTAACACCCTTTGAGAAGGGGAGCATTTCAAGGTACTGTACAGCTGTCTGCCTGAAAGGAATTAGAGTGTTGAGAATCCAAAATGGGTCTGAAACCTATGTCTTGTGGGTAGTGTCAGGCTTCTGGGAGGGACAGGTCTACACCGGTCACTGTAGCATGTCTTTACTTTTCAAATAAAAATGACTGCCCACATTCAGTGTGTGGCATGTGTGGTGCCCCTGAGGTTTCAGTTGCCATAGGGTGCGGCACCTCACCAGAAGTGCAGTATTCATCCTGGGTAAGGAGGTAGTCATTGCTGGTAAACCACCACAGTGCACCAAAACACATAGTTAGTTGCCCTTCCACTGGGAGTGGGTTAGGGTAGGGTCATTTGGACGGTCACCACAAGGTATGGGACCTTCCAACCACTAGTTCAGCAACCCCGGTGGTGGAGATACATAAGGGGGAGGAAGGACACACACACAGAGATTGAGTCAGTAACAGTTAGTGAGCAACAGGGAACAAGTGAGACGTGGGGCGAACACGGTCGCTGAGGGGAGAGCTGCGCCATAGCATCCTCAGGATCGAGTGCACAGAACAGGGTGCGGAGCCCTAGGCTGGTGGGTACGGCATGTCCCGCTAGCAGAATCTGCCGGGCAGAGGAATTCAAATCTTCTGCCCCACACAAAGTACCTGGGGCATAGCAACATATAGAGCCAGCAGTCATGACAAAAGAGCGACACCAATAACAGACTTGCGCTGCCTGCCATACGGGACAAGGAATGAAGCCAATCCAAGGACTCAGGTCCCAGCGTAGCTTCAAGCCGTAGGGACTCACACAACACAGTGAAAGTAGGAAGGACTTATAGAAAGAAAGACCGGTTCTGGCCTCCGAACTATCCGGGACCGGCTGGCGCCCATGAGAGCGGAGTCCGGTAGTCCCATCTCAGTGAGTAAATAACGTTGATTGCAATCCCTGTGTCGCTCCCTTTCTTCACCGCCTCTGACCCTGCGCTCTGTCAAAAGATTACTACTACTCCCAACCTCCCTGTGGGCCTGAGCTCTGTCTGTGGAGAGCTGTACCAATCTAGCTGCACTACCGTCGGCCCTCAAAGGAAACTTCTTGCAGCGGCAGCTTCTATTATAGCCGCACACCACAGGTGGTGTCGAGAATAACTACTATCCCCATCATCATACCCTCATTTATTGACACCGCCGGGGTCACGGAACTGGGCTTAGCTGCTGTGACATCCCAACCCCCCTACACTGGCTCGGTGACGAGTATCCCCCCAGACCCCATGAGCGCGTCAACTTGGCATCACGAACAGGATATCGTGCCCACAACTGCAGGTAATGTGCTCTTACAGACTGTATGTTTTAACTATAGCACACTGGCGGCCATTAAAGAAAAAACAGTGGTCTGGGTGTATCTGCCCTTCATGGGCTCGTTGGCAGTTTGGCGCCAACAGCTATACCCGCTCCCTTCAGCAAATGACCAAAAACAAAGCTCACCCAAAAGCCCAGAGGTCTTGTCTCACGAAAAAGCGGAAGAGGATAAGATAACTGGGCAGTCAGCAGAAGATCACTGAAAAGCGAGCAGCAAGCGGAGCTATCTGCAGCGCAGGGTGAGAAAGTGGCGTCCCCAGGCTGTCCTGGAGGCGATCGGTGCCGCTGACGGTGATGTATGCAGACTACCTACAAGAGGAGGTGGAGCGGCTGAGCCGGAGGCTGACGGAGATGCAAATGGACGCCATCCAGCACTGGCAGACATCCATGATGGGAGCAGTGGCGGAATTGCGTGCCCACTAGCAGAAGGCGACGCTGATCCCGGAGGAGGCAGAGACCGGTACCGAGGTAGTTACAGATCCCGTTTCCCCGGTGACTGGTGACATCCTGCCCATCCCCCTGCTCCCGACCCTGTCCCAGCAGCTGACGATGTGCAACTGCCTTTTGTAACAGCCCCGACCAGTGAACTGGATCATCCCTTGGCCACAGGTGGAACCCCAGTGGGACCGCTGGTTGAGCCTCCAGCCAAGGCCAGTGGTCGAGCTCTGCTATGTGTGGCTTGGGTCGACTACTGCCCACCCATGTCACCCACTACCGTACCTGGAGTGCGGAGGACGTCACCAGCATGGCGTCGAGCAGCAACTACGAGGCTTGCCAGGATATTATCACCAAGCTGGCAGCCGAGGAAGAACAATGCCAGGTCCACTGGGAGGTGATTGAGACTCAAAACATGGCTGAAAAACAGCGGTTCTGGAAGGCCCGTCCATGTGCCCGGGGACCGCTGAGGCGGGGAGTGGTCATCCGGTTCAACCTAGAGAAAGGATGGGGCTTCATCTCTGAGCCGGGACTGTCCAAAGAAATCTTTGTCTCTCAGCAGGATGTTGACGCCCATCTGGACCAGGGACTTCTGGGCCACGACATCTATCCTGGAGACGCGGTCGTCTACACCCGGCACAAAGGTGAGCGGGGCTGGTACACCCTGGTGTGGGGCTGTGCCGTCCAGAGGTGGCTGCTCTGGTGCGAAGACACATCCCGGTGCCCTGCCAAGGGCCCACTCCAGCCCGTAATATTCGAACTATTGACAAATGTACCCAGACCTATGGAGAGAGCTTTGGGAAGCCCACCTGCCTGGAGTATGCCTACCCATAGTAAAAAGTACAGAAGAGCAATGTAAATAGTTGATCTGAATATTAATAATGCTGCATAAGTTTTTTTTTCTCTTCTTCTTAAAGTGATAAGTGTGTTGAAATGGATGCCTGGGCCACTGGACTAGGTGTGGCCAGGACTACCATGTAAATAATTAGCACCTGTTGTGCTCCCTACAAAAATTAATATGACCACAGAATCTTAAAACCTGTCGCGCGTGCAGAAGTAATGAAGAGTGGTCTGGAATGCTCTGAAGCATGCCCAGAGCCTACATTGGGGGTTTGAGGCAATTCTACCATATTGTTGTCTTCTAAAAAAATTGTTGCACTTGCTTGGAACAATGCAAGGTGTAAAAGCAAATGTTTTATTGTCTTTTATAGTACCAAGAGTTTTATATGTCTTAATGTAGAAAATGTAAGAGTTTGTAATGTTCAAGAAACAATGCCTCCCATAAAGGGAAGAAAAGTTAATGTTTTACAGCAACACAAAGTTTTGCAGTCATAACCATTGTATTGTTTTTTTTCCAGCCTGCGGACGTGCTGGGATTCGCTGTGGGGAAGTGTGGCATCCCTGAGGCTTCAGTCGCCACAGGGTACTGCACCTCACCAGGGGTGCAGTATTCATCCCGGGTAAGGAGGAGGTCATTGCCAGTAAACCACCACAATTCACCAAAACACACAGTTAGTTGTCCTTCCACTGGGACTGGGTTAGGGTAGGGTCATTTGGACTGTCCCCACAAGGTATGGGACCTCCCAACCACTAGTTCAGCAACCCAGGGGGTGGAGGTACTCAATGGGGAGTAGGGACACACACACAGACTTTGAGTCACTAACAGTTAGTCATCAACAGGGAACAAGTGAGACGTGGGGAGAACACGTTCGCTGAGGGGAGAGTTGCTCCATAGTTCCTTCAGGACTGAGCGCGCAGAACAGGGTGCGGAGCCCTTGGCTGGTGGGCACTGCATATCCCGCCTGCAGAATCTGCCGGGCAGAGGATTTCAAATCTTTTGGCCCACACAAGGTGCTCGGAGCACAGCAACATATAGAGCCAGGAGTCATGAGTCGTGACAAAGGAGCACCAGTAACGGACTCCTGCTGCCTGCCATATGGGACAAGGAACGGAGCCAATCCAAGGACTCGGTCCCCAGCGTAGCTTCAAGCCATAGGGACTCACACAACATAGCGCAAGTAGGAAGGACACACAGAAAGAAACACCAGTTCTGGCCTCTGAACTATCCGGGACTGGCTGGAGCCCATGACAGCGGAGTCCGGTAGTCCAAAGGCGGTGACATCTCAGTAAAGAACTTTGATTGCAACCCCTGTGTCGCTCCCTTTCTTCACCACCTCTGACCCTGCGCTCCGCCAAAAGATTTCTACTACTCCCAACCTCCCTGTGGCTGTGGACCTAAGCTCTGCCTGTGGAGAGCTGTACCAACCTAGCTGCACTACCATTGGCCCTAAGAGAAAACGTCTTGCAGCGGCGGCTTCTATTATAGCCGCACACCACAGGTGGTGCTACAAATAATTACTATCCCCATCATCATCCCCCCATTTATTGACACCGCTGGGGTCACGGAACAGGGCCTAGCTGCTGTGACATCCCAACCCCCTACACTGGCCCGGTGACGAGTAACCCCCCAGACCCCGTGGGCGCGTCACATGGACCGTACCTCCCTGCTGTTTTAAGACCCTATGGAGAGGAGGGCAATTGATTCTACTATGTTACTGTATGCTTTAAAGGATTTAGAATATCGAGACTCCAAAATAGATCTGAAACGTATGTCTTGTGGGTAGTGCCAGGCTTCTGGGGGCAAGAGGCCTACACCGGTCTCTGTAGCATGTCTTCGTTTTTCAAATTAAAATGCTAGCCTACAGCCTGTGTGTTGCATGGACCGTATCTTCCTGCTGTTTTAACGCCCTATGGGGAGGTGGCAATTGATGCTACTATACTAATGTATGCCTGAAAGGAATTTTATGATTTCTTTTATCATGTTTTGTGAACAATACAAACATTAACAAACCGTAAAAATATAAAACCATCTTTAAAAATGCTCTGTAAAACTTTTTATTTTTAACACTGTTGACGTAAATATCTTTCAAAACAAGAATAATGGTTTCTCCAAACATAGACTAAGATCTTAAGAGATGGGGTACAAACCTTGTGGAATGTTGCTTTTAGAATGTATAAGGGTTATAGCCAGATGGATCACACATGGTCAATGGATCAGACATGCCAGCAGGATCATTACCAAAAGAAACAGGAGCCTGAAAAGTAGGTGCCATAGAATATGATGGCCAAACAGGGGCTGCTGCTTATTTGGGGTTTGGAGGCGGAGCCTAAAAATTATTGTTGTTTTGTTCAGCAATACCCTGCAGGTTATTTGACAGAAAACACGGATTATTCATCAGCTGTGGCATACCCACTTCTCCCACCACAGTGATCTGTTGCCCCATAGGTTGCAGCCCTTGTTCTTCCATCTACTTCTCCTTCCTTTCCACATCTACTATAGAAGTGAATATGACGTCAGGAATATCCAGCTGCTCCTCTCTCTGTACTTTGGTGACTGAGTTTGATAAATGGCTAGCTCCACTAAACTTGGAGCTAAGGAAGGCCATACGTGATTAGGGTTCAAGCCAAGTGGCAGCACTACGGCTGGGCGACACTCCGTCTGGGTGACATTACATATGCACTGCATGGATCAACCAGGGGCGTAACTACCGCGGTTGCAGAAGTCGCGACTGCGACCAGGCCCGCGGACGCTCTGCAGATCAGCAGCCAGCTCCTTTCTGTGAGAGGAGCTGTGCTGATCTGGCGCAGATCACGCGGCTGCAATATGAAATTGTGTCGCCACTGACACCGAGCCCCCTGCCCGATGTCAGTGGCGGCACCGGGCCCCCGTCATCGCGCACAGCAACAATGAAGCGTGGAGCGACCCGAGCAGCTCCACATTCCATCATTCTCCCCCTGTGCCTGTGCGGTGACAGCACTCCTGTGCGACTGCTGTGCTGAGAGCACAGAGCGCAGGATGGGAGGACACCGACCGTAGTAGCAGGGGAACAAGGAGAGGTGAGGACGGAGCAGCAGTGGAACAGGAGAGAGGTAAGAACTTGTTGTTTTTTTGTTTGTTAAATCAGTGTGTACACGGTGGCCAGAGGCTATAAGGGGCTGCATTATACATGGAGCATGAGCGGTTGCATTATACATGGAACATGGGGGGCTGCCTGCATTATACATGGAGCATGGGGGCTGCATTATACATTTAGCATGGGGGCAATTTCTATGGCAATATTATGTCCTGGATGTACTGCTGCAGAAGGCACGTTCACTGCTTGCTCACTTTTTCACATTAAAATGCTAGCCCACTGGCCTGTGTGTTGCATGGACCATAACTCCCTGTTCTATTAAAGCCTTATGGGGAAGGGGGGCAATTGATGCTACTCTACCCCTTTGTCCCTGGAAGGATTTTTAATGTTGACACTCAAAATTGCGTGTGAAACTTATGTCTTGTGGGTAGTACCAGGCTTCTGTGACCAAGATGCTTAGACCATTCACTGTAGCACATCTTCCTTTTCTATTTCTAATGCCAGACCACAGGCCTGTGTGTTGCATGGACCGTACCTCCCTGCTCTTTTAAAGCCTTATGGGGTAGGGGGAAAATTAATGCTACTGTACATCTCTTTCCCTGGAAGGATTTTTCATGTCAAGACTCCAAAATGGGTGTGAAACTTATGTCTTGTGGGTAGTACCAGGCTTCTGTGACCAAGAGGCCTACATCGGTCACTGTAGCATTTCTTCCTTTTCCTAATTCTAATGCTGGCACACAGGCTTGTGTGTTGCATATGTGACGCCCTGGCCTATCAGGTTGTCACAGGGTATTGTGCAATTTGTCCTTCTAAACAATATCCACATCCTCCTTGGTTACGGGTCCCTGGCCTTTGGTGTTACTAAGAACAAGCTAATCAAAATCCTAGGAACACTCTGCACCACACCCACCAGACACACCAATGGGTAGCCTGAAGGGAATAGGGCCACTTACTTGGGGGATTTGTTAGAGAGGGTCAGGAGTGTCAGGAGCAGAAAGTTGTGGAGTGACTCTCAAGAGGAGAGGTCACGAGACAGTTGAGAGAAGCGTAGCATTAAAGGAGGTTGGGAGAAGGGCTCCTTGAGAATACTAGGTGGCAGATGTTGGTCTGGGCCTGATAAGGAGCTGGAACCCCAGTCGCAGGGGATCGTGACATGAGGCACGGAACTGCCGAGGAGGGCAGCCGGCGGCCTTGTGCCATTGTGAAGCCCCGCAAGTATTGTGTCGGTGCATTACCTTCAGGGACTCCACGTAGCTGGATCTTGTCACAGGTAGGAGATCTTCTTTTAGGATTGTCGTGACGCCACTCTCAGAATTGCGGTCAGTGGGGACCGCCACTGCAGGTTAAGGGATGCCTGGGGCTGATGGTGGGTGCAGCCAGTTGTAATAGCCTCCTGAGAGTGAGGCAAGCCCCAGGGCCCTGTGTAGGTGTGTAGAACCACAAGGCGAAGAATAACTCCACACAAGCAGAATGTCTTTCAGGGGTTTTACTCACTGTTGATGGCAGGGTGAGTAACCCGGGCGTAGCTGGGATGAACCAGGCTGGAACCAGGTATCCTTCAGGCTGACTGATGAGGGTGGCTACCGACTCGCCTTCCTTAGCCCTTCTGTGGTTTGTGGTAACCCCGACTTTTAGTCCCTATGGGGGTCACCCAGGGAAGTAGCTGCTCCCCTCGTTTGTTTGCCGTTTGCTTGTCGCCTGGACCAGATCACTCCAGCTGCTTGCCTCCTGTGAACTATGGGCCCTAACTGTGGCTACGTGGCTGCGGCTTTTGTGGTGTTGTGGCGTGGGCTTTAAGGGCCCCACACCGGCAGGTTTAGCAAGGAAAGGTGGATCTATCCCCACACCGGGATCTGCCGCCCGTTTGGGCCTGGTACTCCCTGACAGTCTCCGTACTTTCCACTACGCGGCTCTCTCTCCAGCTGTGTGTGGTGTTCGGGCAGCACTACCAGGTGACCGTTCTCCCCCGTCGGTAGTCACTGCGCGGACGCTGTTAGACTGCAACAGCTCCAGGGTCTGCTTCTGCTCTTCCTGAGCTGCACACTAAACTGGCTCACTCGTGGGACCTGCACTGCTGCTCCTGTCTGAGCTCCACTTCCATGCTCCTCACTCCTCCACACTCTGCTTCAGACTGTTTACTCCTCCTTCTCTTTTCCCTTTGTGCCTGCCTACGTCACCTAGCAACCAGGCTCTCTACCATACCCCTTGAGTGGAGATGGAAGCCTCGCCCCCTCCACTCCTCAAGTGGAGGTGAAGGCTTCGCCCCCTCCTGGGATCCCCAGGGGTCCTCTCAAAGGTACATGTGTGAGACCTGATCACTATGCGCCTGTGTAGTCACACCTCGGTCAGCCTTCTGGATTACCTGTATTGTACTGTCCCCAGCATGGGTGCAGTACTCAGTGGTGCCTGACCAGGTCAGGAGCGCCACATTCCCCCTTAGTTATCACCAGCACGTCCTCGGGCTGCAAGACAACATTTTAAAATGCATAAAACAGTAAAACATGGTAAAACATTTTAAAACCACCAGGTACCATACATCACCACCCTCCACCCACAAGTCCGTTAACCCACCCAAAACCCTCTCACGTTGGCCGCGCCTTCAGCCACTTCTGGCAGGATGTAGAGGCGGCTTTCATGGGCTGGTGGTTTCAGGGTATACCTGGCCTGGTGGAGCCGCGCCTTCAGCCTCTTCTGGCAGGATGTAGAGGCGGCCTCCACAGTTGGTGCTGACCAGGTACCCTCTTTGTGGTGGAGAGCCAGGCCCCATAAACAGGCATGCTCCCTGGTTGCAGGCGAGCCAAGGCCCCATAAACGGACGTGCTCCCTGGTTGCAGGTGAGCCAAGCCCCTAAACAGGCTGGCTCTGGTGGTGGTACCTCTGGGGTAACTATGTACACTGCGAGAGTTTGTGGCTATAGCCAGTTCATAGCCTTAAGGTTCATGGGTTTCTCACACTAGTTCATGTGGGCACATTTCTTAAACATTAACGTTGCAAACTGGTCAAAACTGTAACTTGCTGTACTTCTTTCTTTACTTTACATAGATTCCTCCTCACCAGGGCTTGGGCCTGTAGGGCTGCGGCACCTGTCGCTTTCTCCATCTCTGTCTTTTCCTTCTTCTTCTGTATCTGTTTCTTTTTCTGTTGAGACAGCAGGTTCACTGTAGGGATTTCTGGAACATGGTGTAACATCCAATGCATACCATCCTCTTTCTCCTTGGTGCATGGTGAATTCCACTGAATCTCCTGTTCGTAGGTTCCTTCCTGGATGTCCTCTGGGCAAATGGGCTCTTACGTCTCTTCTATTAACAAAGATACCTTCCTTCATACCAGGAGCTACTATGAAGCCATATCCGGATTTCAAGCTGAAGTCTTCTACTACACCACGACAAAGTGGACCTCTAACCTGGGATTTGGCCCTTCTCAGGAACCGTTTCTCTTCCAAGTCTCTGGCCATGACTTCGTCTTTCTGCTCTGGAGACTGCGGTGCAGGGGAAAACCTTGTTCTGCTACGGCGCCGTGTCCTACGGGCTGGGTTCTGCTGGGTTGCGGCTTCACTGTTTGCAGGCTCCCAGGTGAGGTTTCTGGACAAATCTTCCTCTTCATCCCAGCGGGAATACGGCAGCATCTCTGGCGCGGGGCATGGATCCACTGCTGATGGCTCTGGGCATGGATCCCCTGCTGATGGCTCCGGGGTCAGCTTCTCAGCTTCCTGGCCTCCTCTCCCCCTTAGTTCTTCTAAGCACTCCTGTTGTGGCAGCGCCGGGGATGGGTGGTCATCAGCAGGCCCGGGCGGGGAACTCTTTGGCGTAGATATTGCCGGAATCCTCCTGGGGGTGTGCGGAGGGAGCAGATACCGGTCCACCATCTCCTGTGGGAACTGGGCCTCTAGGTCAGCCTTCAGCTTCCAGTATTCAGGGTCCTCTCCTATCAGGGACTTCCTAGCAGGGACTTCCTTAGACTGGGGAGCGGTGTCTGCTCTGGCCTTGCAGGCCGGGGTAAACAGAGGTACATTCTTGTCTTGGCGGGCCGCGCCTGACATGGCGGCGGCCTGGTCTTGGCGGGCCGCGCCTGACATGGCGGCGGCCTGGTCTTGGCGGGCCGCGCCCTGCATGGCGGCGGCCTGGATCAGCGTTTCAGTTGCAATCAGGGTCGCAGCTGGAGTCTTAGCGGGCATCGCTACTGTGGCCGGTTCTTGGCGGGCCGGGCAGGGCATCGCTGCGGCCTGGTTCAGCGTCGCCGCGCCGGGCGCCTCTTCAGGGACCGCGGGCGTGGCAGCAGGGGTCGGGGCACTCGCGCTGGCAAGGGCAACACTGGACTCACCCATCGGTGGTATCATCGGGGTCTGAGTCGTCGCCGTCCGGTCTGGCACTCGTCGCGTGGCTCTCCCCTCGTAGGCCTGAACCGCTGCAGCCATCTCCAGAAGCTCCGTGCGTTCCTCTCTGATCTGCTCTACGACCCGGGTCTCCAGTCGGTCGCAGAATTGGGCAAGCTCCCGATACCACCAGGCAGCGGAGCCTGGTTCTGGGCCTCTGCGTTCAGACGCCATTTCCTCTGCGCCTTCTTCTGCACGATTTCCCAGCAGCGGACTCGTCGCTGCCTCCAGTTGCAGGCTCTTCAGTTTCTGCTCTGCCTCTTCCAGCAGCAGGCTTCTGGCTCCCTTTCTGTCCCGACGTCTCTGAACGCCTCCGCTCTCTTCACTTGCGAGGTCAGGACTCTGCAGGGGATCTCTGGGTAGCCACACCTCTTCGTGGGTGGTAACTTCTCCCAGCGCGGGCTGCTGTTGTTTTTCAGCGCGCTTTTCATGGTGGCAATATGGCGGCGCTTCCAATTTTTCAAGCGAACCGCCCAGGCACATGGTCACCTGTCTGAACAGGTCTAGTCCTTATCCTGTTCGTGACGCCAGATGTGAAGCCCCGCAAGTATTGTGTCGGTGCATTACCTTCAGGGACTCCACGTAGCTGGATCTTGTCACAGGTAGGAGATCTTCTTTTAGGATTGTCGTGACGCCACTCTCAGAATTGCGGTCAGTGGGGACCGCCACTGCAGGTTAAGGGATGCCTGGGGCTGATGGTGGGTGCAGCCAGTTGTAATAGCCTCCTGAGAGTGAGGCAAGCCCCAGGGCCCTGTGTAGGTGTGTAGAACCACAAGGTGCAGAATAACTCCACACAAGCAGAATGTCTTTCAGGGGTTTTACTCACTGTTGATGGCAGGGTGAGTAACCCGGGCGTAGCTGGGATGAACCAGGCTGGAACCAGGTATCCTTCAGGCTGACTGATGAGGGTGGCTACCGACTCGCCTTCCTTAGCCCTTCTGTGGTTTGTGGTAACCCCGACTTTTAGTCCCTATGGGGGTCACCCAGGGAAGTAGCTGCTCCCCTCGTTTGTTTGCCGTTTGCTTGTCGCCTGGACCAGATCACTCCAGCTGCTTGCCTCCTGTGAACTATGGGCCCTAACTGTCGCTACGTGGCTGCGGCTTTTGTGGTGTTGTGGCGTGGGCTTTAAGGGCCCCACACCGGCAGGTTTAGCAAGGAAAGGTGGATCTATCCCCGCACCGGGATCTGCCGCCCGTTTGGGCCTGGTACTCCCTGACAGTCTCCGTACTTTCCACTACGCGGCTCTCTCTCCAGCTGTGTGTGGTGTTCGGGCAGCACTACCAGGTGACCGTTCTCCCCCGTCGGTAGTCACTGCGCGGACGCTGTTAGACTGCAACAGCTCCAGGGTCTGCTTCTGCTCTTCCTGAGCTGCACACTAAACTGGCTCACTCGTGGGACCTGCACTGCTGCTCCTGTCTGAGCTCCACTTCCATGCTCCTCACTCCTCCACACTCTGCTTCAGACTGTTTACTCCTCCTTCTCTTTTCCCTTTGTGCCTGCCTACGTCACCTAGCAACCAGGCTCTCTACCACACCCATTGAGTGGAGATGGAGGCCTCGCCCCCTCCACTCCTCAAGTGGAGGTGAAGGCTTCGCCCCCTCCTGGGATCCCCAGGGGTCCTCTCAAAGGTACATGTGTGAGACCTGATCACTATGCGCCTGTGTAGTCACACCTCGGTCAGCCTTCTGGATTACCTGTATTGTACTGTCCCCAGCATGGGTGCAGTACTCAGTGGTGCCTGACTAGGTCAGGGGCGCCACACCATCTCCGGACAGGGGTCAGGGCACGACAGGGTACTTGGACCCTAGGCCATGAAGTAGCTTCAAGCGTCCTGGTAATTCACCCGACAAGGATGGAACCTTCAAGATTCGTTCTCCACCCGCTGAAAAATCAGGGTACTAGCGCAACAAGGGGAATAGGACTTTCCCAATAAATAGTCCAGAAAATACCAACCGTGAACCCTGAGAGCAAGCTCACGCCGTTAGCCATATGGGTGAGCGGGACCCGACTAGTTCTACACTACAGGGGCCAATCAGTAAAAAGATGCCAAGGCAAAGGTCACAGGCTAACAAGCAACAACAAAGAGACAAAACAATCACTGATGTCGGGGAGACCAGCCTAAGAAAACACTGCCAGCAGCCAACAAGAGCGCTCAACACAATAAAAAACCTAGGTGCATTGCCCCCTGGGAAATATGCAAATCAAAACCATCCATGGAGCTTCTGTTAGGAGTCTCAACACAGAAGATTGCCAGATATCCCTCCGGGAAGAAAACAGCCTTGGTATAGGTGGTCTCCTTGACTGGAGACTGCTCTTCCCGTGGTTGTTCCTTCCCGGTGAAAGACCTGGCTAGTTTCCTGCCAGCGTTGAGAAACATGTGATGGTGTCTCCGCGGCTTTCTTATTTGCATACTTCCCAGGGGGCTTTGCTCTAGAATCACTGCGTGAGAAACACGTGATGGTGTCTCCGCAGTGGATATGTTGATCTCCCTAAGGTCAACAATGCTTGCTTAAGTAGTCTTTTCCTAGGCATTGCCCCCACTAGCCAGATTCCTACTCCACACTGGTGAGGGGCAAATACCCCGAAACGGCTGTCTGTGGATGGATACCATGTTTGGTATAGGAGGTCTCCTTGACTGCAGACTGCCCATCCCGTGGTTGTTCCTTCCCGGTGAAAGACCTGGCTAGTTTCCTGCCAGCGTTGAGAAACATGTGATGGTGTCTCCGCGGCTTTCTCATTTGCATACTTCCCAGGGGGCTTTGCTCTAGAATCACTGCATTGAGAAACACGTGATGGTGTCTCCGCAGTGAATATGTTGATCTCCCTAAGGTCAACAATGCTTGCTTAAGTAGTCTTTTACTAGGCATTGCCCCCACTAGCCAGATTCTTACTCCACACTGATGAGGGGCAAATACCCCGAAACGGCTGTCTGTGGATGGATACCATGTTTGGTATAGGTGGTCTCCTTGACTGGAGACTGCCCTTCCCGTGGTTGTTCCTTCCCGGTGAAAGACCTGGCTAGTTTCCTGCCAGCGTTGAGAAACATGTGATGGTGTCTCCGCGGCTTTCTCATTTGCATACTTCCCAGGGGGCTTTGCTCTAGAATCACTGCGTTGAGAAACACGTGATGGTGTCTCCGCAGTGGATATGTTGATCTCTCTAAGGTCAAAAATGCTTCCTTAAGTATCCCTCCGGGAAAGACCTAGCAAAGGAGTGGCTCTTTTTAAGAGACCACCATATTAAGTGGCCCTTTTAGTCAATATCCAACTTTTTGACAAGTTTAAAGATATGTCAACAGAAATACCAAGACCAGGTATCCATCCACAGACAGCTATTTAGGAGTATTGCGTCTCATCAGTGTGGAGTAGGATTCTGGCTAGGTGGGAGCAATGCCTGGTAGACCAACAAGACAAAAAATCACTGATCTCAGGGAGACCAGCCAAAGAAAACACTGCCAGCAGCCAACAAGGGCTCTCAACACAGTAAAATCCTAGGTGCATTGGCCCCTGGGAAATATGCAAATCAAAAACGTCCGTGGAGCCTCTGTTAGGAGTCTCAACACAGAAACTAGCCAGATATCGCTACGGGAAAGAGCTAGCCAAGAAGTGGCTCTTTTAAGGAGACCACCATAACCACCATATTAAGTGGCGCTTTTAGTCAATATCCAACTCTTTGACAGGTTTTAAGATATGACAAGGGAAATACCAAGGCCAGGTATCCATCCGCAGATAGCTGTTTCGGGGTATTGCCCCTCATCAGTGTGGAGGAGGACTCTGGCCAGGTGGGAGCAATGCCTAGTAGACCAACAAGACAAAACAATCACTGATCTCGTGGAGACCAGCCAAAGAAAAAACTGCCGGCAGCCAACGAGGGCGCTCAAAACAGTAAAATTCTAGGAGCATTGCCCCCTGGGAAATATGCAAATCAAAAACGTCTGTGGAGCCTCTGTTAGGAGTCTCAACACAGAAACTAGCCAGATATCCCTCCGGGAAGGACCTAGCGAAGGAATGACTCTTTTTAGGAGATCACCATTACCACCATATTAAGAGGCCCTTTTAGTCAATATAAAACTTTTTGACAAGTTTAAAGACATGACAAGGGAAATACAAAGGCCAGATATCCATCCACAGACAGCAGTTTCAGGGTATTGCCCCTCATCAGTGTGGAGTAGGATTCTGGCCAGGTGGGAGCAATGCCTAGTGGACCAACAAGACAAAACAATCACTGATATCGGGGAGACCAGAAATAGAAAACACTGCCGGTAGCCAACGAGGGCGCTGAACACAGTGAAATCCTAGGTGTATTTTCCCCTGGAAAATATGCAAATCAAAAACATCAGTGGAGCCTCTGTTAGGTGTCTCAACACAAAAACTAGCCAGATATCCCTCCGGGAAGGAACTAGCCAGGGAGTGGCTCTTTTTAGGAGACCACCATAACCACCTTATTACGTGGACCTTTTAGTCAATATCCAACTCTTTGACAAGTTTTAAGATATGACAAGGGAAATACCAAGGTCAGGTATCCATCCACAGACAGCTGTTTCGGGGTATTGGCCCTCATCAGTGTGGAGTAAGATTCTGGCCAGGTGAGAGCAATGCATAGTAGACCAACAAGACAAAACAATCACTGATATCGGGGAGACCAGCCAAAGAAAACACTGCCGGCAGCCAACAAGGGCTCTCAACACAGTGAAATCCTAGGTGCATTGCCCCCTGGGAAATATGCAAATCAATACCATCCGTGGAGCCTCTGTTAGGAGTCTCAACACAGAAACTAGCCAGATATCCCTCCAGTAAGGACCTAGTCAAGGAGTGTCTCTCTTTAGCCGACCACCATAACCACCATATTAAGTGGCCCTTTTAGTCAATATTAAACTTTTTGACAAGTTTAAAGATATGACAAGGAAATAGCAAGGCCAGGTATCCATCCACAGACAGCTGTTTCGGGGTATTGGCCCTCATCAGTGTGGAGTAGGATTCTGGCCAGGTGGGAGCAATACCTAGTAGACCAACAAGACAAAACAATCACTAATCTCGGGGAGACCAGCCAAAGAAAACACTGCTGGCAGGCAACAAGGGTGCTCAACACGTTGAAATCCTAGGTGCATTGCCCCCTGGGAAATATGCAAACCAAAAACGTCTGTGGAGTCTCTGTTAGGAATCTCAACACAGAAAATAGCCAGATATCCCTCTGGGAACAACCTAGCCAGGGAGTGGCTCTTTTTAGGAGACCAGCATAACCACCATATTAAGTGGCCCTTTTAGTCAATATTCAATTCTTTGACAAGTTTTACGATATGACAAGGGTAATACCAAGGCCAGGTGTCCATCCACAGACAGCTGTTTCAGGGTATTGCCCCTCATCGGTGTGGAGTAGGATTCTGGCCAGGTGGGAACAATGCCTAGTAGACTAACAAGACAAAACAATCACTGATCTCGGGGAGACCAGCCAACAAGGGCTCTCAACACAGTGAAATCCTAGGTACATTGCCCCCTGGGAAATATGCAAATCAAAAATGACCGTGGAGCCTCTGTTAGAAGTCTCAACACAGAAACTAGCCAGATATCGCTACGGGAAGGAGCTAGCCAAGAAGTGGCTCTTTTTAGGAGACCACCATAACCACCATATTAAATGGCCCTTTTAGTCAATATCCAACTCTTTGACAAGTTTTAAGATATGACACCAATGCCACAAAACTGATGAAAAGCTTTGCTTATATGACAAAACACTAAATTGTGTTGGAGGGGGTTGCTACACTGATACCACTTGTTCCATCTGGTAATATGATGTTATGATGCATGATTTTTAAGTCCTAACTACATAGCCTCTTTACTTCTTATTACTTTTTGTAAGTTTTCATGTCCTGATACACTTGTATCTCTTTGTGGCTATGTTATTCACTGACAAACATGCATATATGTATTTATGATATATTTCTTACTCTTTTAGGTAGTATATAGTGGTGCTATTAGTCACCACAGGTGTTGTACCCCCATGTGTTTATATTTCATCCGTCACCTGGGCGGTTCCATTTTTGATTGATGTGGTTTTAATTCAATTTGCCAATAAAGGTTACCCTTTTAATTATTATTGCTTGCTTTGAATCTCTATTGGTGGTCAAGTTTTAAGATATGACAAGGGAAATACGAAGACCAGGTATCCATCCACAGATAGCTGTTTCAGGGTATTTCCCCTCATCAGTGTGAAATAGGATTCTGGCCAGGTGGGAGCAATGCCTAGTAGACCAACAAGTCAAAACAATCACTGATCTTGGGGAGACCAGCCAAAGAAAACACTGCCGGCAGCCAACGAGGGCGCTCAACACAGTGAAATCCTAGGTGCATTGCCCCCTGAGAAATATGCAAATCAAAAACGTCTGTGGAGCCTCTGTTAGGAGTCTCAACACAGAAACTAGCCAGATACCCCTCCGGGAAGGACCTAGCCAAGGAGTGGCTCTTATAGGAGACCACCATAATCACCATATTAGGTGGCCCGTTTAGTCAATATAAAACTTTTTGACAAGTTTAAAGATATGACAAGGGAAATACAAAGGCCAGATATCCATCCACATAATGCTGTTTCAGGGTATTGCCCCTCATCCGTGTGGAGTAGGATTCTGGCCAGGTGGGAACAATGCCTAGTAGACCAACAAGACAAAACAATCACTGATCTCGGGGATACCAGAAATAGAAAACACTGCCGGTAACCAACGAGGGCGCTCAACACAGTGAAATCCTAGGTGTATTTCCCCCTGGGAAATATGCAAATCAAAAACATCAGTGGAACCTCTGTTAGGCATCTCAACACAAAAACTAGCCAGATATCCCTCCAGGTAGGAACTAGCCAAGGAGGGGCTCTTTTTAGATGACCACCATAACCACCATATTAAATGGCCCTTTTAGTCAATATCCAAATCTTAGGCAAGTTTAATGATATGACAAGGGAAATACCAAGGCCAGGTATCCATCCACAGACAGCTGTTTTGGGGTATTGCCCCTCATCAGTGTGGAGTAGGATTCTGGCCAGGTGGGAGCAATGCATAGTAGACCAACAAGACAAAACAATCACTGATATCGGGGAGACCAGCCAAAGAAAACACTGCCGACAGGCTACGAGGGCGCTCAACACGGTGAAATCCTAGGTGCATTGCCCCCTGGGAAATATGCAAATCAAAAACGTCTGTGGAGTCTCTGTTAGGAATCTCAGCACAGAAAATAGCCAGATATCCCTCTGGGAATGACCTAGCCAAGGAGTGGCTCTTTTTAGGAGACAAGCATAACCACCATATTAAGTGGCCCTTTTAGTCAATATCCAATTCTTTGATAAGTTTTACGATATGACAAGGCCAGGTATCCATCCACAGTTAGCTGTTTCAGGGTATTGCCCCTCATCAGTGAGGAGTAGGATTCTGGCCAGGTGGGAGCAATACCTAGTAGACTAACAAGAAAAAACAATCACTGATCTCGGGGAGACCAGCCAACAAGGGCTCTCAACACAGTGAAATCCTAGGTGCATTTCCCCCTGGGAAATATGCAAATCAAAAACTTCTGTGGAGCCTCTGTTAGGAGTCTCAACACAGAAACTAGCCAGATATCCCTCCGGGAAGGACGTAGCCAAGGAGTGGTTCTTTTTATTAGACCACCATAACCACCATATTAGGTGGCCCGCTTAGTCAATATAAACCTTTTTGACAAGTTTAAAGATATGACAAGGGAAATAAAAAAGGCCAGATATCCATCCACAGACAGCTGGTTCAGGGTATTGCCCCTCATCAGTGTGGAGTAGGATTCTGGCCTGGTGTTAACAATGCCTAGTAGACCAACAAGAAAAACAATCACTGATTTCGGGGTAACCAGAAATAGAAAACACTGCCGGTAGCCAACGAGGGTGCTCAACACAGTGAAATCCTAGGTGTATTTCCCCCTGGGAAATATGCAAATCCAAAACATCAGTGGAGCCTCTGTTAGGCGTCTCAACACAAAAACTAGCCAGATATCCCTCCGGGAAGGAACTAGCCAAGGAGTGGCTCTTTTTAGGAGACCACCATAACCACCATATTAAGTGGCCCGTTTAATCAATATCCAACTCTTTGACAAGTTTAATGATATGACAAGGGAATTACAAAGGCCAGCTATCCATCCACAGACAGCTGTTTCGGGGTATTGCCCCTCATCAATGTGGAGTAGGATTCTGGCCAGGTGGGAGCAATGCATAGTAGACCAACAAGACAAAACAATCAGTGATATCGAGCAGACCAGCCAAAGAAAACACTGCCGGCAGCCAACAAGGTCTCTCAACACAGTGAAATTGTAGGTGCATTGCCCCCTGGGAAATATGTAAATCAATAACGTCAGTGGAGCCTCTGTTAGGAGTCTCAACACAGAAACTAGCCAGATATCCCTCCAGGAAGGACCTAGCCAAGGAGTGGCTCTTTTTAGATGACCACCATAACCACCATATTAAATGGCCCTTTTAGTCAATATCCACATCTTAGACAAGTTTAATGATATGACAAGGGAAATACCAAGGCTCAGTATAAATCCACAGACAGCTATTTCGGGGTTTTGGTTCTCATCAGTGTGGAGTAGGATTCTGGCCAGGTGGGAGCACTTTATAGCCACAAAGAACTATTAGGGACGGTGTTTAACCTAAAAAGCTAAACTTTATTTATTCATATAAAAAAATGTATTAACAATCACATGTGTCAAACAAGAGATCTCAAAATTATCACACTGGACATGTCAACATACCAATATTATACCAGTAATCTCTACAATGCCGTCTAAGCATAATTACATCTTCAATAACCAGTATCTATTAAAAAAATTGTTTAAAAGAACAGAGAGTCCTCAGTGGTCTATTATTCAGCTTCACCTGTGGTTACTGCTACAACCCCTGGGGGTAAGGCTTATTATATGGCTAATACCGAAATACGACCGCTATTGTTGTTATCACTAGCATTGATATCCTAATTCCCAAACTTGCAAGGGTTCTGCCTGACCCAGTCAGGCTGATGCCACTCAAAAATACAAGTACGACCTTAATAATTACATTGCAAGTGAGATGACACCCAGTGACCGAGAGTCTCCACCTCCAACCGTTACCTCCCCAAAGTGGCTGATGCAACCCACGGTGATGTAGAGATACACGGACCTGGCTGTGTTAGTAATTGGCGTGACCGTCCGCTATCCCATTATCCTATTGGGATAGCGGACGGTCACTGCGTAGTAGACCAACAAGACAAAACAATCACTAATCTCGGGGAGACCAGCCAAAGAAAACACTGCCGGCAGGCAACGAGGGCACTCACCACAGTGAAATCCTAGGTGTATTGCCCCCTGGGAAATATGCAAATCAAAAACATTTGTGGAGTCTCTGTTAGGAATCTCAACACAGAAAATAGCCAGATATCCCTCTGGGAAGGACCTAGCCAAAGAGTGGCTCTTTTTAGGAGACCAGCATAACCACCATATTAGGTTGCTCTTTTAGTCAATATCCAATTCTTTGACAAGTTTTACGATATGACAAGGGTAATACCAAGGCCAGGAATCCATACAGCCAGCTTTTTTAGGATATTGCCCCTCATCAGTGTGGAGTAGGATTCTGGTCAGGTGGGAGCAATGCCTAGTAGACTAACAAGAAAAAACAATCACTGATCTCGGGGAGACCAGCCAACAAGGGCTATCAACACAGTGAAATCCTAGGTACATTGCCCCCTGGGAAATATGCAAATCAAAAACGTCCGTGGAGCCTCTGTTAGGAGTCTCAACAGAGAAACTAGCCAGATATCGCTACGGGAAGGAGCTAGCCAAGAAGTGGCTCTTTTTAGGAGACTACCATATTAAGTGGCCCTTTTAGTCAATATTCAACTCTTTGACAAGTTTTAAGATATGACAAGGGAAATACCAAGGCCAGGTATCCATCCACATATAGCTGTTTAAGGGTATTTCCCCTCATCAGTGTGGAGCAGGATTCTGGCCAGGTGGGAGCAATGCCTAGTAGACCAACCAGACAAAATAATCACTGATCTCGGGGAGACCAGCCAAAGAAAACACTGCCAGCAGCCAACGAGGGTGCTCAACACAGTGAAATCCTAGGTGCATTGCCCCCTGGGAAATATACAAATCAAAAATGTCTGTGGAGCCTCTGTTAGGAGTCTCAACACAGAAACTAGCCAGATATCCCTCCGGGAAGGACCTAGCGAAGGAGTGGCTTTATTTAGGAGACCAACATAACCACCATATTAGGTGGATCTTTTAGTCAATATCCAATTCTTTTACCAGTTTTACGATATGACAAGGGTAATACCAAGGCCAGGAATCCATCCCCAGCCAGCTTTTTTAGGATATTGCCCCTCATCAGTGGGGAGTAGGATTCTGGTCAGGTGGGAGCAATGCCTAGTAGACTAACAAGACAAAACAATCACTGATCTCGGGGAGACCAGCCAACAAGGGCTCTCAACACAGTGAAATCCTAGGTACATTGCCCCCTGGGAAATATGCAAATCAAAAACGTCTGTGAAGTCTCTGTTAGGAATCTCAACACAGAAACTAGCCAGATATCCCTCTGGAAAGGACGTAGCCAAGGAGTGGCTCTTTTCAGGAGACCACCATAACCACCGTATTAAGTGGCCCTTTTAGTCAATATTAGTGATGAGCGAGTGTGCTTTTTACTACTCGGTACTCGCACGAGTATCACTGTACTCGGGCTACTCGGCGGGGACCGAGTAATCTCGCGATACTCGTGCTGTACTCGTGGTCTTCATCCCTGCATGTTGGCGCTCTTTTAAGAGCCAGCCCTCATGCAGGGATTGGCTGGCAGACCACTGCAATGCCACAGCCCTGTTAGTTGTGGAATTGCAGTGATTGGCCGGCCCGCACAGCGTGACCGAGCCTTTATACCGGCGGGCGCGCTGTGCTCTGCTCACAGCCATCCAGACAGTCAGTGCAGGGAGAGGGTCGCTGCTTCAGGGAAAGGTTTGCGGCCCTTTATAGTTAGTTCCGGAGCAGGGCTGCAAACAGTGTGACCAGAAGTCCTTCTCAGGACTATTCTAGTTGTATACAGGCAGGCAGGGTATAGCCAGGTCGGAATACAGTAGCAGAGTCCTTCTCAGGACTATTGTTGCTATATACAGGCAGGGTATAGCCAGGTCGGAATACAGGCTAGTGACCAGAAGAGTCCTTGTCAGGACTATTGTAGCAGTATACAGGCAGGCAGGCAGGCAGGCAGGGTATATAGCCATTCCTATTGATGACCGTATACCAGCCTTCATCATATCTGGGGCTGGTGTACACAGTCTAAAACAGTCCAGATAGTGTCAGACTTCTCAGTAATTTTTTCTCCTAAAAACCTGTTAGGTTCTTAGTGCATCCGTGCTTGCATTTAAAAACCGCACGTGTGTGCCTGTCGGTGGCAGCGTACAGGTGCACGTTTTGCACAAACTATTATATAACGCACATGTCTAGTGAATAATACACGTCAGTCAGCAGTGTCTGATAGTGTCAGACTTCTCAGTAATTTTTTCTCCTAAAAACCTGTTAGGTTCTTATTGCGTCCGTGCTTGCATTTAAAAACCGCACGTGTGTGCCTGTCGGTGGCAGCGTACAGGTGCACGTTTTGCACAAACTATTATATAACGCACAAGTATAGTGAATAATACACGTCAGTCAGCAGTGTCTGATAGTGTCAGACTTCTCAGTAATTTTTTCTCCTAAAAACCTGTTAGGTTCTTATTGCGTTCATGCTTGCATTTAAAAACCGCACGTGTGTACCTGTCGGTGGCAGCGTACAGGTGCACTTGAGTGCGTTTTTCACAAACTATTATATAACGCACAAGTCTAGTGTATAATACACGTCAGTCAGCAGTGGCTGATAGTGTCAGACTTCTCAGTAATTTTTTCTCCTAAAAACCAGTTAGGTTCTTAGTGCGTCCGTGCTTGCATTTAAAAACCGCACGTGTGTGCCTGTCGGTGGCAGCGTACAGGTGCACTTGTGTGCGTTTTTCACAAACTAGTATATAATGCACAAGTCTAGTGAATAATACACGTCAGTCAGCAGTGTCTGATAGTGTCAGACTTCTCAGTAATTTTTTCTCCTAAAAACCTGTTAGGTTCTTATTGCGTCCGTGCTTGCATTTAAAAACTGCACGTGTGTGCCTGTCGGTGGCAGCGTACAGGTGCACTTGTTTGCGTTTTTCACAAACTATTATATAACGCACAAGTCTAGTGTATAATACACGTCAGTCAGCAGTGGCTGATAGTGTCAGACTTCTCAGTAATTGTCGCTCCTAAAAACCTGTTAGGTTCTTATTGCGTCCGTGCTTGCATTTAAAAACCGCACGTGTGTGCCTGTCGGTGGCAGCGTACAGGTGCACGTTTTGCACAAACTATTATATAACGCACAAGTCTAGTGAATAATACACGTCAGTCATCAGTGTCTGATAGTGTCAGACTTCTCAGTAATTTTTTCTCCTAAAAACCTGTTAGGTTCTTATTGCGTCCGTGCTTGCATTTAAAAACCGCACGTGTGTGCCTGTCGGTGGCAGCGTACAGGTGCACTTGAGTGCGTTTTTCACAAACTATTATTATATAACGCACAAGTCTAGTGTATAATACACGTCAGTCAGCAGTGGCTGATAGTGTCAGACTTCTCAGTAATTTTTTCTCCTAAAAACCTGTTAGGTTCTTATTGCGTCCGTGCTTGCATTTAAAAACCGCACGTGTGTGCCTGTCGGTGGCAGCGTACAGGTGCACTTGTGTGCGTTTTTCACAAACTAGTATATAATGCACAAGTCTAGTGAATAATACATGTCAGCAGTGTCTGTGTTACGGGGGGCTGTCTGATAATAACCGAAAGGAGTATCAGACAGTCAGGGTCCACCGTGCAAAGACTTTGCTGCAGACTATGGCAGAGTGCAATACCTCTGTTAACTCACAGAAGGATATAATAAGAAAGTAAAGCAATTCCTCCCTTACTTGGAGGGTGTGTGGAATGATCTCTGTTAATAATCACAGAGACAAAGGCAATGTGTGTGAAATGGCACCTACCTAGGTCCGCTCTTCTAGTGGTGCAAAAGAGACGAACAGCAGCGTAAGCCGCACAAAGCTCCTACCTGCGTTCGCTCCACTAGTGTGCGAGGACACGAACCACTAGATATGGCACCTGCCTAGGTCCGCTCTTCTAGTGGTGCAAAAGAGACGAACAGCAGCGTAAGCCGCACAAAGCTCCTACCTCTGTTCGCTCCCCTAGTGTGCGAGGATACGAACAACTGCCAGACGCAGTATAAGGAACGTTACCCTAGCGGCAACGTCCACCTACGAGTAGAATCACAAGGCCCAGCCAGACCATGTGCCTCAGGCACCTGCCTATGTCCGCTCCCCTAAGAGGTAAGGATACGGACAGCAGCCGAAGCTGTAAGGTATAAGAACGCTACCCTGCCGGTAGCGCTCACCTAGCATAGACAGAGGAATGCCTAGAGGAACGCGCACAGAGCGTCTACTCATATGCATGAACCAAGAGGACTGAGCACCATGCGGCATGTGTCAGGGTCTTATATAGACTCTGTGCCTCATCCAAGATGGAGGACACCAGAGCCAATCCGCTGCCAGAACGACAGGAGTGACGTCATGCTGGCCTATCACCGAGCAAGACGTCACAAGCACATGACCAGCGACCAATCGGCATAGAAGGTGTCAGAGACATGTGACCTCGTGTCAGCGATGATGTCACCCGCACATGTGCAATGGCTCCAAGATTGGACTTAGTCTCCGGCGCTCGCACATGTGCAGTAGCAAGAAATCTGGACTTAGTCTCCAGCGCTCGCACATGTGCAGTAGCAAGAAATCTGGACTTAGTCTCCAGCGCTCGCACATGTGCAGTAGCAAGAAATCTGGACTTAGTCTCCAGCGCTTGCACATGTGCAGTAGCAAGAAATCTGGACATAGTCTCCAGTGCTCGCAGCAACCGTAACAGTACCTCCCCCTCAAGGGCCCCCCTCCCAGCGACGCAGGTAATCGGCAACTAAGTCGGGAGCATGGACAGCCTCCTCAGGCTCCCAAGAGGGATGTTCCGGGCCATAGCCCTCCCAATCTATCAAGAAGAACCTGCGCCCTCTAACCATCTTAGAACCAACTATGGCTCGTACCTCATAGCTAGAGCGAGAGGAATCAGAGGCAGGAGAGTGCACTTCACGAGCGTGAGGTAAAATAGCCGGCTTTAGCAGTGAGACATGGAATTTGTCATGAATCCTAAGATGGACAGGTAACTTCAATTGATAGACTACAGGATTTACCTGTCGAAGAACCTCATAAGGACCCAGGAAGCGAGGAGCAAATTTAACAGAGCTCACTCTAAGTCTCACGTGTTTTGCAGAGAGCCACACAAAGTCCCCTGGAGAAAAGACAGGAGCCGGGCGACGAAACCGATCGGACACCGTCTTCATACGGTCCTTAGCTGCTTGGATCGACTCTTGAGTCCGATCCCAAACCTCTCTGGCATTAGTTGCCCAGTCGGCCACAAGAGGAGGAGGTGCAGCAGCGGGAAACGGTACCGGTACCCTAGGGTGTTGCCCATTATTGAGTACGAACGGTGTCTGCCCAGTGGCCTCAGCCAGCGAATTGTTAAGGGCAAATTCTGCCCAGGGTAGGAGGGAGGACCAGTTATCGTGGTTCTCAGCAACAAAGTGTCGAAGGTATATAATCATAGATTGATTGGTACGTTCAACCAAACCATTAGTCTCCGGATGGTATGCCGAAGAGAGATTCAACTCAATTTGCAGAAGGCTACAAAGATCTCGCCAGAAACGGGAAGTAAATTGCGGGCCTCTATCACAAATGATACGATCTGGCATCCCGTGAAGCCTAAAGACATGCTTGAGGAATAGTTTGGCTAGTACCCTGGAAGATGGGATTCTCGATAACGGTACGAGATGAACCATCCGGGAGAAATGGTCCGTAATGACCCACACAAATCTATGTCCCTGTGAACATGGAAGATCACCCACAAAGTCCATGCCTACCACCTCCCATGGTCTATCTGGCACTGGTAAAGGATGCAAGAGCCCAGCCGGTCTCTGCCGTAATGGACGGTTGCGAGCACACGAGTAGCAGGAACCGACATATCTCTTGACGTGGCTGGCTAAGTGTGGCCACCAATACCACCTCTCCAGTAACTCTCGTGTCCGCCTAATACCAAAATGCCCACCCACCTTTGAGGTGTGGGCCCATGACAGTATATCATTCTGTCGATCAGGCGGAACAAAGGTCTTGCCCGGTGGGATTTGGTCTAACGTCACAGGGGAGAGCGTATGAAAAACCCTGGAGGGAAGGATAAGACGAGGTTCGTCAATCTCTTCCTGGGTAGAAAGCATAGAGCGAGACAGGGCGTCTGCCTTGTTATTCTTACTCCCAGACAGATAGTTGATGGAGAAGTGAAAGCGGGAGAAAAACAAGGACCAGCGGGCTTGGCGAGGATTCAGACGCTGAGCGGTTTGTAAGTACGTCAGATTCTTATGGTCTGTATAGACCTGGAAAGGATGTTTCGCTCCTTCCAGCAAGTGACGCCACTCCTCCAAGGCTAATCTCAAGGCGAGCAGTTCCCTATCCCCAATGGTATAGTTTCTCTCTGCCGGTGAAAAGGTTTTAGCAAAGAAGAAACACGGCCTTTTTCTACCTGCACCGTTCTTTTGATACAAGACCGCACCAGCACCCACTGAAGAGGCATCAACCTCTAAGAGGAAGGGCTTATTCTCATCGGGTCTTTGAAGAACGGGAGCAGTTGAAAAGTGTCTTTTTACTGTCTCAAAAGCCTGAGATGTCTCAGTAGACCAGGCTTTGGGATTAGCACCTTTCTTAGTCAAGGCCACCAAAGGGGCCACCAAAGTAGAAAAATGGGGTATGAACTGCCTGTAATAATTTATGAATCCTAAGAAGCGTTGCACCGCCTTCAAGGAATGAGGTTCGGACCATTGCAGGACAGCAGAGAGCTTCGCAGGATCCATAGCCAGACCCTCTTGTGAGATAATGTAACCCAAAAAAGGCAATGAGGACTGCTCGAATACACATTTCTCGAGTTTAGCAAACAATGAGTGCTCCCTTAAACGGGAAAGGACACGAACGACATCCTGACGATGAGTCTCCAGATCAGGAGAAAAAATCAGGATGTCGTCCAGATACACCACTACTGAGGATAACAGTAAATCCCTGAACACATCGTTTACGAAGTCCTGAAATACTGCGGGTGCATTACATAACCCAAAAGGCATGACGAGGTATTCATAGTGACCGTCTCGGGTGTTAAAAGCGGTCTTCCATTCGTCACCCTTTCGAATTCGTACCAAGTTATATGCACCCCGCAGATCCAACTTCGTAAAAACTTGAGCTCCTCTCAGTCTGTCAAAGAGCTCCGAAATTAAAGGTAATGGGTATTTGTTCTTTATTGTGATTGCGTTGAGACCCCTGTAATCTATGCAGGGACGCAAATCACCCTCTTTCTTCCGAACAAAGAAAAACCCAGCTCCCGCGGGAGAGACAGACTTACGAATGAACCCCTTCTCTAAACTCTCTCTTATATAGGTCGACATGGCCTCCGACTCAGGTATCGACAGGGGGTAAACCCTGCCTTTAGGTGGAACCGAACCTGGGATAAGGTCTATGGCACAGTCATACGGCCTATGGGGTGGAAGAACCTCAGCACCCTGTTTGGAGAACACGTCAGCGAAATCCAAATAGGGTGTAGGTATGGGAGAGAGATCAGTTGATGCAACCGCAACGACCTTAGGTGGTAAGGGAAGGCATCGGGACTGACATTTCGAACCCCAACTAATAATGCTGTCAGACTCCCAGTCAATGTGAGGAGCATGAGTCCGAAGCCATGGAAGACCCAGAAGGACGTCGTCTATACCCTCAGGCAAAACAAGAAAAGAAATCTCCTCTATGTGACCCTGAGACAGGGAAAGGCGCAAGGGAACTGTCCTCAATGTAATGGAGTCAGACAACATAGTTCCATTAACAACACGGACAGGAATAGGCGCCTCTAACATGATAGAGGGAATATTGTGTCCCTTTACAAATCCTGAGGACACAAAAATCCCGTCAGCTCCGGAATCCACAAAAGCCATAATAGGCCATGTATTCTCAGATAACGAGAGCTGACCTGGGATACAACACTTAGAGGGTGCAGAAGACGTCTCTAGTAACCCCCCTCTAATGGTTACTAGGCCAGGGAGTTTCCCTGACGACTAGGACACTTGTTGGCATAGTGCCCAGCCTGACGACATACATAACATCTAGGAGGACCAGACTTGCGTAGTCTGGAAAACGTATGACCTAACTCCATAGGAGTGGGAGATGTTTCAGATGTTGAGGAAGATGGTAGTGGACCCTCAACAACTGGAATAGCCCGATGCTTAGGGCGTGAGGAAGAGACCTCGAGTCTACGTTCCTTATGGCGTACATCGATCCTCGTTGCTACTGTGATCAAGTCCTCCAGAGAAGCAGGGACCTCACGAGTAGCAAGGGCATCCTTGACATAGCCTGCCAACCCTCTCCAGAAGATAGGAATCAACACCTTCTCTGGCCAATCTAGTTCTGCCACCAGAGTTCTAAAAGCAATGGCATAAGAACTAGTGGATAACGAACCCTGAGATAGATCTAACAGTCTCAGGGCCGCATCATGGGTAACCTGCGGACCGATGAATACCGCCTTAAGAGCATCAAGAAAGTCTTGATGTCTCAGAGTAACCACATCAGAGCGCTCCCATAGGGGAGTCGCCCATTCTAAGGCTTTGTCCTGAAGTAAGGAGATGATAAAGCCTACTCTGGACCTCTCCGTAGAGAAGCGAGAAGAGTTGACCTCTAGGTGTATCTGACACTGACTAATGAAACCACGACATGATCTGGCATCGCCAGAATATCTGTTTGGCAGAGCAAGTCGAGGATCATGTGCAGATGTCACCATGGTCTGAGGTTTATCCTCTATACTCTTGAGCCGTGACTCAAGTACTTGTATGTAACGGTGTAACTGCTGATATTCTGCCATAACTGCCAGACCCTTGGCTCAGTCCTAATGTTACGGGGGGCTGTCTGATAATAACCGAAAGGAGTATCAGACAGTCAGGGTCCACCGTGCAAAGACTTTGCTGCAGACTATGGCAGAGTGCAATACCTCTGTTAACTCACAGAAGGATATAATAAGAAAGTAAAGCAATTCCTCCCTTACTTGGAGGGTGTGTGGAATGATCTCTGTTAATAATCACAGAGACAAAGGCAATGTGTGTGAAATGGCACCTACCTAGGTCCGCTCTTCTAGTGGTGCAAAAGAGACGAACAGCAGCGTAAGCCGCACAAAGCTCCTACCTGCGTTCGCTCCACTAGTGTGCGAGGACACGAACCACTAGATATGGCACCTGCCTAGGTCCGCTCTTCTAGTGGTGCAAAAGAGACGAACAGCAGCGTAAGCCGCACAAAGCTCCTACCTCTGTTCGCTCCCCTAGTGTGCGAGGATACGAACAACTGCCAGACGCAGTATAAGGAACGTTACCCTAGCGGCAACGTCCACCTACGAGTAGAATCACAAGGCCCAGCCAGACCATGTGCCTCAGGCACCTGCCTATGTCCGCTCCCCTAAGAGGTAAGGATACGGACAGCAGCCGAAGCTGTAAGGTATAAGAACGCTACCCTGCCGGTAGCGCTCACCTAGCATAGACAGAGGAATGCCTAGAGGAACGCGCACAGAGCGTCTACTCATATGCATGAACCAAGAGGACTGAGCACCATGCGGCATGTGTCAGGGTCTTATATAGACTCTGTGCCTCATCCAAGATGGAGGACACCAGAGCCAATCCGCTGCCAGAACGACAGGAGTGACGTCATGCTGGCCTATCACCGAGCAAGACGTCACAAGCACATGACCAGCGACCAATCGGCATAGAAGGTGTCAGAGACATGTGACCTCGTGTCAGCGATGATGTCACCCGCACATGTGCAATGGCTCCAAGATTGGACTTAGTCTCCGGCGCTCGCACATGTGCAGTAGCAAGAAATCTGGACTTAGTCTCCAGCGCTCGCACATGTGCAGTAGCAAGAAATCTGGACTTAGTCTCCAGCGCTCGCACATGTGCAGTAGCAAGAAATCTGGACATAGTCTCCAGTGCTCGCAGCAACCGTAACAGTCTGATAGTGTCAAACTTCTCAGTAATTGTCGCTCCTAAAAACCTGTTAGGTTCTTATTGCGTCCGTGCTTGCATTTAAAAACCGCACGTGTGTGGCAGTCGGTGGCAGCGTCAGGCTCCACATTGTCCCTGGATAGAGACGTGCATGATGGCCTGTAAACCTGAAGTGCCCATTGTAAGGAAGTGGGTCTATTGTAGTATAGCCCTTAGGCAGGGCAGGCAAAAATTTGGAGGCTCCACATTGTCCCTGGATAGAGACGTGCATGAGGGCCTGTAAACCTGAAGTGCCCATTATAAGGAAGTGGGTCTACTGTAGTATAGCCCTTTGGCAGGGCAGCCAAAAATTTGGAGGCTCAACATTGTTCCTGGATAGAGATGTGCATGAGGGCCTCAAAACATTGTTCCCATTGCAAAGGAGCGGGTCTCCTGTCATTGTAATGCCCATTCTGAAAGAATGGGCGAAAAAATTTACCACTGGGGGTATACCTGAAACAACGGCCTAACTATTGTAACGGTCATCATGGTGGCGCATGAGGAGAAGGAGGAGCAGTCCAGCGATTAGCCAAAGTCCAGAAGTGTGTTACCATGGGTGAGTGGAGGTACATGGCAAATTCCCGTTACAAACTTTAAATTCCGCTGTCATTTGCTGGTGGTGTGGTGAAGTCTGGCCCAATCCAACCCTTGTTCATCTTGATCAGAGTCAGCCTGTAAGCATTTTCAGTTGACAAGCGGGTGCGTTTATCTGTAATGATTCCACCTGCGGCACTAAAAACACGCTCTGACAAAACGCTAGCGGCAGGGCAGGCCAGGACTTCTAAGGCGTAGAGAGCCAATTCATGCCACGTGTCCAGCTTGGATACCCATTAATTGTAAGGCACAGAGGAATGTCAGAGTACATTTGTTCGATCTGCAAGGTACTCCTTGAGCATCTGGGCAAACTTAGGATTTCTTGTAGCACTACCCCGCACCTCAGGGGCTGTGGTATGTGAGGGGCTGAGAAAACTGTCCCACATCTTAAAGACTGTTCCCCTACCTCTGGCGGATTGGACTTTTGCGCCTCTCGGCTGTACGCCTTGGTTGTCCACCGATTCCTGACCTATGCCGCTAGCGTTTTGTGAGGGGAATGCTTTGCCTACTTCCGTGACTATGGCCTTCTGGAACTGCTGCATTTTGCCTGACCTCTCCGCCTCGGGAATAAGAGACATAAAGTTCTCCTTTTAGCGTGGATTTAACAGTGTTACCAACCAGTAATGATTGTCGGCCAAGATGTTCTTAACGCGAGGGTCACGAGACAGGCAGCTTACCATAAAGTCAGCCATGTGCGCCAGACTCTTAACAGTCATCACTTCAGTATCCTGACCAACACGATGACTGAACATGCTGTCCTCCTCCTCTTCCTCCTCCTCATCATCTACCCTGTCCTCTGGCCAGCCACGCTGAACCGAGGATATGACTGCATGTCATATCCTCAATTTGGCCGGAGAGTTGCTCCATGTCTTCATCCTCCTCCTTGTCATAGTCCTCCACTGCACGTTGTGATGAGACGAGGCTGGGTTGTGTGTTATCACCCACACCCACTACTGTTTCTTGCTCCAACTCATCGCGCTCCGCCTGCAATGCATCATGTTTGTTTTTGAGCAGAGACCATTTTAGAAGGCAGAGAAGCGGTATGGTGACGCTAATAATGTCGTCATCGCCGCTCACCATCTTAGTGGAGTCCTCAAAGTTTTGGCGGATGGTACATAGGTCGGACATCCATCTCCACTCCTCAGGTGTTATGTGTGGAGTTTGACCCATTTCCCGACGGCTTAGGTGATGCAGGTACTCAACAACTGGCCTCTTCTGCTCACATATCCTGACCAACATGTGCAGAGTTGAATTCCAACGCGTGGTGACATCACACACCAGTCTGTGAGCCGGAAGATGCAAATGGCGCTGAAAGCCGGCAAGGCCGGCTGAAGCAGTAGGTGACTTTCAAAAATGTGCAGACAGGCGGCGAACGTTTACCAGCAGATCAGACAGCTCTGAGTATGACTTTAGAAACCGCTGAACCATGAGGTTGAGCACATGGGCCACGCATGGAACATGTGTCAGCTGGCCTTGCCTCAAAGCCGCCACCAGGTTCCGGCCATTGTCACACACGACCTTTCCTGGCTTTAGGTTCAGAGGTGTGAGCCAGTGATCTGCCTGCTGTTTCAGAGCTGTCCACACCTCTTCTGCATTGTGGGGTTTGTCACCTATGCAGATTAGCTTCAGCACAGCCTGTTGCCGCTTCGCCGAGGCAGTGCTGCAGTGCTTCTGTGTCGCCCTGGACAAGCCAGGGGCCACAGAGCACAACACTTACACACCCCACACTCCCTGCATGCATATCATAGTCAAAACACAAAATCCTTGTTGTCCACACCAGGGGGTGGAGCCAGGCGGTTGGTCTCCACCCACCAAGGAGGAGGGAAAACACAGGCAGTGAGAGTTAGGGTACCTTCACACTTAGCGATGCAGCAGCGATCCGACCAGCGATCTGACCTGGTCAGGATCGCTGCTGCATCGCTACATGGTCGCTGGTGAGCTGTCAAACAGGCAGATCTCACCAGCGACCAGTGAACAGCCCCCAGCCAGCAGCGACGTGCAAGCGACGCTGCGCTTGCACGGAGCCGCCGTCTGGAAGCTGCGGAGACTGGTAACTAAGGTAAACATCGGGTATGGTTACCCAATATTTACATTAGTTACCAGCGCACACCGCTTAGCTGTGTGTGCAAGGAGCAGGGAGCCACGCACACTGAGCGCTGGCTCCTTGCTCTCCTAGCTACAGTACACATCGGGTTAATTAACCCGATGTGTAATGCAGCTACATGTGCAGAGAGCAGGAGCCGCGCACACTGCTTAGCGCTGGCTCCTTGCTCTCCTAGCTGCTGTACACATCGGGTTAATTAACCCGATGTGTACAGCAGCTACATGTGCAGAGAGCCGGAGCCGGCAGCACAGGCAGCGTGAGAGCTGCAGAGGCTGGTAACTAAGGTAAATATCGGGTAACCACCTTGGTTACCCGATGTTTATCTTGGTTACAAGCTTACCTCAGCTGTCAGACGCCGGCTCCGGCTCCTGCTCGCTTCATTTGTCGCTCTCTCGCTGTCACACACAGCGATCTGTGTGTCACAGTGGGAGAGCGCCTTTGAAGAAAACGAACCACGGCTGTGTGTAACGAGCAGCGATCTCGCAGCAGGGGCCAGATCGCTGCTCAGTGTCACACACAGCGAGATCGCTAATGAGGTCACTGCTGCGTCACAAAAAGCGTGACTCAGCAGCGATCTCGGCAGTGAGCTCACTGTGTGTGAAGCACCCCTAAAGCTAAGGAAGTGGAAGGAGGAAAGTAGTAGAGAGGAGAAAAGCGACAGCAAAGAGCCTGAAGTTGGTCCGGGTGTGTGGCCCGGACAGGACAGCAAGTTTGGCAGGATGTGGTGACCGTCTGCAGTGGAGGCCGATTGGAGTCTGCCGTAAGGACCGTGGACGGGTGGTGACCCGGCCGTACCGGACCGGTATACAAAGAGAAGCCAGCACCATTGGCAGGGGCCTTTCGGATCCCGGCAAGGCTTGGTGTCGCCGTGAATTTGCCAAATCCGTTAGTGAAGGGGACCTCAGGGTTTCCAAACAGCCAAGTCACGATAGAAGGCAACCGTCCAACCGTGAAGGGGAGACACCGCCACCGCCAAGGGCAACCGCCTCCCAGGGCCAGCGCCTGTGGGCAAAAGGGGCTCCTCCGGCCCATATCCAGGTCGGGGAGCGGGTTATCGGTGGGAAACCATCACTACCAACACTGAACTTAGGTGCAGGGAGAGACAGTCATCACTAACCTGCAGGGAGGAACAACCGCAGCCGTCCGAGGGACCCGTCCATCCAGCCACTTGTTTTACCGTGAACTGTGTCATCATCATTGGGCTGAGTGAGTACCTCCGTGCCGTGCGGCACAGCGCTGCCCCTGCGACCCTGCACCTCATCAGGCCCCGCAACCCGCCTGTCATCCATCTCTACCCCATCACCGGGCCCCGGGACAACCAACCCCCCTACCCACGGAGGGGAGAAATAACAACAAAGCTGCTCCCTGTCACAGGCTCCCGGGATCCCCGTCCAGAGCAGCGGTGGTGTCCACACAATCACCAGAACCGTTGGTGGCGTCACGGACAATATCCCCAAAACCCAAACGACCCCTTTTCACTCACGGGCGATGAGCTCCACTCGAGTCCCCGGGATCCGGCCATCGCTCGAGCTACCGAGCAGCAGCAGCCGTAGAGCAGCGGCAGCCGGACCCGAGCAGTGGGAGAGCGCAGCGTCCCCTCCTCCGCCCGCAACACTTCCAGCTTGGGACTGGTGTGGAGGGTAAAGTGGATGAGGATGCGCAGGAGGAGGAGGAGGCTGAGGAGCATGACATTCCGGAGCTGTAGAGTGTGGGTGAAACCCTGACTGAGGTAGGGCCTGCAAAACTTGGTGTGTGAAGGACGTGTTCTGTCCCTCGCTCAGACTGGGTCCCAGCTTCCACAATATTAACCCAGTGTGACGTCAACGAGATGTAGCGGCCTTGCCCACATGCACTTGTCCACGTGTCTGTGGTTAGGTGGACTTTGGCTGAAACAGCGTTGTTCAGGGCACGTGTGATGTTTTGTGACACGTGGTTATGCAATGCGGGGACGGCACACCGGGAGAAATAGTGGCGGCTGGGGACCGAGTAACGTGGGCAGCTGCCACCATCAGGTCGCGGAATGCTTCTGTCTCAACCAGCCTAAAAGGCAACATTTCCAGCACAAGCAGTCACGAAATGTTAGAATTTAGAAGTGTGGCAAGTGGGGCGTTGGCAGTGTATTTGCGCCTGCGTTCAAAGGTTTGCTGAATGGATAACTGAACGCTGCGCTGGGACAAGGACGTGCTTGATGATGGTGTTATTTCTGCGTGGGCAACTGCAGGTGCAGGGCCGGAGGAGGCTTGTTTGCGGGCAGCATGGACAGGGGATTGGCTCGCATGCACAACAAGCGAAGACGTAGCAGTGACATCAGCAAGCACTGCTCCTTGACTCTGTTGTACATCCCACAAAGTCAGGTGCTTGGCTGACATGTGCCTGATCATGCTGGTGGTGGTCAGGCTGCTAGTTTTGGTACCCCTGCTGATGCTGGCACGGCAGGTGTTGCAAATGGCCTTTTTAGAATCATGTGGAGCCAACTTAAAAAACTGCCAGACTCGGAAAGACCTAACATTTGTACAGGCACCTTGTGTCGTGTTGTTCCGGGGAACAGTTGCCTGACGTCTGCCTGGGGCCACCACCCTGCTTCTTACTGCCTGTTGGGATGCTACGCCTCCCTCCCCCTGTGCACTGCTGTCCTCGCTCTGCATATCCTCCTGCCAGGTTGGGTCAGTTACTGGATCATCCACCACGTCGTCTTCCTCTTCCGCACCCTGCTCCTCCTGACTTTCTGACAATTGTGTCTCATCATCGTCCACCCCTTGTTGAGACACGTTGCCAACTTCGTGAGAACGTGGCTGCTCAAATATTTGGGCATCTGTACATACAATCTCGTCATGGCCCACTTCAACAGGAGCTGGCGAGAGGCCAGAATGTGTGAATGGAAACGTGAACGAACAGCTCTTCCGAGTGTCCAAGTGTGGGATCAGTAATGTCCGTGGACGTGTACTCGGCCTGGTGGTAGGAAGGAGGATCAGGTTCTGAAATGTGCGGTGCAGTATCACGGCTACTGACACTTGACCGTGTGGAAGACAGAGTGTTTGTGGTGGTGCCAATCTGACTGGAAGCATTATCCGCTATCCAACTAACAACCTGTTGACACTGGTCTTGGTTCAAGAGCGGTGTACTGCTGCGGTCCCCAAGAATTTGGGACAGGACGTGCGAGCGAGTAGATGTGGCCCTTTGTTGTGGCGAAATTAGAGCTTGCACACGACCTCGGTCTCTGCCTGCACCACCATCAAGTCCACTTCCTTGTTCGTTGACAATGCCCTTGCGCATTTTGCAATGCTGTGCTGATGTGTATTCACTAGACTTGTGCGTTATATCCAAGTTTTTGCAAAACGCACACAAGTGCCGCGGAAAGCTGCCACCAACAGGCACACACGTGCGGTTTTTAAATGCAAGCACGGAGGCACTAAGAACCTAACAGGTCTATATCCAGGGACAACAGGTTTACAGGCCCTCATGCACGTCTCTATCCAGGGACAACGTGGAGCCTCCCAATTTTTGGCTGCCCTGCCTAAGGGCTATACTACAATAGACCCACTTCCTTACAATGGGCACTTCAGGTTTATAGGCCCTCATGCACATCTCTATCCAGGGACAACGTGGAGCCTCCCAATTTTTGGCTGCCCTGCCTAAGGGCTATACTACAATAGACCCACTTCCTTACAATGGGCACTTCAGGTTTACAGGCCCTCATGCTCGTCTCTATCCAGGGACAACGTGGAGCCTCCCAATTTTTGGCTGCCCTGCCTAAGGGCTATACTACAATAGACCCACTTCCTTACAATAGGCACTTCAGGTTTACAGGCCCTCATGCACGTCTCTATCCAGGGACAACGTGGAGCCTCCCAATTTTTGGCTGCCCTGCCTAAGGGCTATACTACAAGAGACCCACTTCATTACAATGGGCACTTCAGGTTTACAGGCCATCATGCACGTCTGTATGCAGGGGCATTGGTGAACCTCACAATTTTGGACTGCCCTGGCAAAGGAAAATACTACAAAGACTCACTTCCTCAAAATGGGCACATTAGACTCAGAGGCCTTTATGTACGTCTCTTCTCAGGGACATCGGAGTGCCACACAATGTTTTACGTAAAATCTTTCATGTATTGATCTCAAAAAGTAACATACATTAGCTCTATCTCACTATTGGGTATGTGCCCTTAACATTTCCGCCATGAAAATTCATTTTGGTGTCATTTTGGAAGGTTTTCTGGTGAGTCCGTAAAAATGGCGTAAAACGCGGACAAAATTGTTCACAGCTGTGACTTTTCAGTGATAAATGCTTCAAGGGGTCTTCCCCATGCTGTTGCCATGTCATTTGAGCACTCTTCTGAGACTTTTGTGCCATTTTTAGGGTTTCTACATGCTGCCGGGGGTCATTTCACAAAAATACTCGGGTCTCCCATAGGATAACATTGGGCTCAGTGCTCGGGCCGAGTACACGAGTATCTTGGGATGCTTGGCCCGAGCCTCGAGCACCCGAGCTTTTTAGTACTCGCTCATCTGTTACACGTCGTGGCTCTCTTATTGCAAGGAATGAGGTGGTCCCACATTCCTTGTCGGCCACGAGCCCTCCTGCTCAGCAGCACCAAAGGTCTGGGAGACTGTGCAGTCTGCAGGAGTTGCCTTCTCAGAGACACAGCAGAAGGGTGACACCTAGTGGTTCTCCCCTTGCAAGGAATGTAGCGGTCTCCCATCCCTTGCCTGCCATGAGCTCTCCTGCTCAGCATCACGGAGGCTCTGGGAGGTCGCACAGTGTGCAAAGAATATATGCTCAGGGAAGCAGTAAGACTTCCCATGTCTCTGCACATTGTGAAACCGGGGATCCCGCCTTTATGACCCAGAGGCAGGAAGATGAGCATGTGCTCCACGTGACGTCTTCTGATTCGCTCACTGATATCACACGGCCCCATGACGAGGCTGGTGATGTGCTGAATCCTGACTGGCTGGGCCAGGACGTCACGAACCCTGATTGGGTCACGCCCGTCTCGCGCCCGCACTTGGGTGGAGCTACACTTCCTTAAAAGCTCCCCCTGCCATCATGGCGGTGCGCGACCGTCCTTCTATGTTTGGATGTCTGGCAGCGTGCTGCCACGCCACTGCTTAGGCATTATTGCCTTTTGTGGGCTTTGCCCTTGCTGCTCAGGCAGCACCTAGTTTGCAGGTCTTGCCCCTGCCTTGCTGCTCCGGCAGTATCCCGTTTAGCAGGCTGTGTTCCTGTCCCAGGTGAGCTCCTCGAGTCTCTGTCGGACTCACTTGGTTTCTGAAGCACACGTGCGTGGGCACCTCTGTGCTACCCCCGTGCCATATTCCTGTGACTCCCGCTGGCACACGTGTGTAGGCACCTCTGTGCGTCCCCGTGCAACAGGTACACCGTACGAGAAGCCCCGAGCCATACAACCCTCGCGGGTTAGGGCGGACCGGTGTACATAGATCGTCGGTGACGTTCCAGACGATCACTAGCAGCAACCCACTCACTCTTTCCTGACCATAGCAGTGGTCCCTTACACCGCACAGTGGACCTTGACCGGCGGAAGCTGTCCATTTCCCATCTTGGCACGCTTCCCCGGGTCCCCCTCGTAACATTACGGTCGCGCCAAAGGTCTGGCTATGGCGGAAGAGCAGCAGCAGTTGCTGCGTTATGTGCAGCAGTTGGAGTCACGATTGGCAGCAGTGGAGCGGTTTTTCCCCGATAAGGCTGCTCTAGCAACAGTCGCCACCCAGGCGGCTACTCAGGCTGTGGAATTGTGCGGAAGGTCGCCTCGCCTTGCGCTCCCAGAGCGCTTCAGCGGGGACAGCTCTGAGTGCCGTGGTTTCATAAACCAGGTTACCACCTACTTGGAGATGTCCGCCACTCTTTATGCTACTGAGAAGGCGAAAGTAGCATTCGTCCAGTCCCTGCTCACAGGGAGAGCACTAAAATGGTCCACGCCGTTGTGGGAGTGCGGAGATCGGGTGGTGAATCACCTTCCAGTTTATCTTGAGGCCATGAGAAAGGTGTTCCTCGGGCCTCAAGTCACCCACGACTCTGCGCTGCGGCTCCTACGCCTTCGGCAAAGGTCCACTTCAGTCGGGGACTTTGCAGTACAATTCAGGACACTCGCCGCAGAGCTGGACTGGCCAGATAAAGTCCTGGTCCCTGTGTTCTGGGAGGGTCTAGCAGGGTTCGTCAAAGACACGCTGGCCACGCGTGACATGCCGACCACCTTAATGTCCTTGATTCGGCTTGCCTCTCGCATAGACATCCGCCACGCGGAGCAGAGGCTTGAGGTCTCTTCGGCACCCACGTTTACCTGGTCTACAGAGCCTCTGACTTCCCTTCCCCACCAGACCGGTCTCCCAGCCAGCTCTGTTGATGACTCTGTGGAGCCAATGGAAGTCTCCAAAGTGGTCTCCTCTACCACAGGTTCTCTGCCGTCGGCCGATTGCTTTGCCTGTGGGCAGGGGGGACATGTAGCTACCCGATGTTTGAAACCTTCGGAAGAAAGTCAGTGTCTTGTTTCACCTTCAATCAGCGTGAGGAGGGTCATTCCCACTTCCCAAGACCAGGTGCCACCTGGTAAGACCCTCACTTCCTCTGACTCAAGGAACGGTGTGCTGTCATGGGATCATGCCTCCAAAGTTGGGGCCCACTTAGGGGTCGACAGGACCAGAGACCTAGGGGTCAGGCATTATTGGGGGCCGGCGGTAGCTCAGGATGTACAGAAGAATATGGGAGTCCGTACGTCATGTGCGTATAATATACCGTTCAGGCGGAGGCCTGCGGGTCTTCCACATCCTGTGCCATCTTTTGCACCTGGTGACCTAGTGTGGCTGTCTTCTAAACATATTAACCTTCCGGTACAGACAGCCGAATTTGCTCCTAGGTACCTTGGCCCATTTACAGTAATAGAGCAGGTAACCCCGGTAACATATCGACTCCAGCTCCCTCCGTGCTGGGCTATTTCTAATACTTTTCATGTATCTCTCCTGAAACCCGTACAACCTAAAACCTCGGGGTCTCTGCTGTCCCAGGTTGGCTTCTCGTCCGACGACCCTGAAGTAGCGAAGCTAGTAAGAACAAAAATTGTACAGGGCAAGAGGTACTTCCTCGTGGAGTGGGTCGGTCGTGGCCCGGAGCATAGGTCCTGGGAATTGGAGGAGCATGTCCACGCCCCAGGTTTGGTGGCGGCCTTCAGGCGCAGGCGAGGGGGGTCCCTAGACGGGGGGGGTAATGTTACACGTCGTGGCTCTCTTATTGCAAGGAATGAGGTTGTCCCCCATTCCTTGTCGGCCACGAGCCCTCCTGCTCAGCAGCACCAAAGGTCTGGGAGACTGCGCAGTCTGCAGGAGTTGCCTTCTCAGAGACACAGCAGAAGGGTGACACCTAGTGGTTCTCCCCTTGCAAGGAATGGAGCGGTCTCCCATCCCTTGCCTGCCACGAGCTCTCCTGCTCAGCATCACGGAGGCTCTGGGAGGTTGCGCAGTGTGCAAAGAATAGATGCTCAGGGAAGCAGCAAGACTTCCCATGTCTCTGCACATTGTGAAACCGGGGATCCCGCCTTTATGACCCAGAGGCAGGAAGATGAGCATGTGCTCCACGTGACGTCTTCTGATTCGCTCACTGATATCACACGGCCCCATGACGAGGCTGGTTATGTGCTGAATCCTGACTGGCTGGGCCAGGACGTCACGAATCCTGATTGGGTCACGCCCGTCTCGCGCCCGCCCTTGGGTGGAGCTACACCTCCTTAAAAGCTCCCCCTGCCATCATGGCGGTGCGCGACCGTCCTTCTATGTTTGGATGTCTGGCAGCGTGCTGCCACGCCACTGCTTAGGCATTATTGTCTTTTGTGGGCTTTGCCCTTGCTGCTCAGGCAGCACCTAGTTTGCAGGTCTTGCCCCTGCCTTGCTGCTCCGGCAGTATCCCGTTTAGCAGGCTGTGCTCCTGTCCCAGGTGAGCTCCTCGAGTCTCTGTCGGACTCACTTGGTTTCTGAACCACACGTGCGTGGGCACCTCTGTGCTACCCCCGTGCCATATTCCTGTGACTCCCGCTGGCACACGTGTGTAGGCACCTCTGTGCATCCCCGTGCAACAGGTACACCGTACGAGAAGCCCCGAGCCATACAACCTTTACGGGTTAGGGTGGACCGGTGTACATAGATCGTCTGTGACGTTCCAGACGATCACTAGCAGCAACCCGCTCACTCTTTCCTGACCATAGCAGTGGTCCCTTACACCGCACAGTGGACCTTGACCGGCGGAAGCTGTCCATTTCCCATCTTGGCACGCTTCCCCGGGTCCCCCTCGTAACACTAGTCAATATCCAATTCTTTGACAAGTCTTACGATATGACAAGGGTAATACCAAGGCCAGATATCCATCCACAGACAGCTGTTTCGGGGTATTGCCCCTCATCAGTGTAGAATAGGATTCTGGACAGGTGGGAGCAATGCCTAGTAGACCAGCAAAACAAAACAATCACTGATCTCTGGGAGACCAGCCAAAGAAAACACTGCCGGCAGGCAACGAGGGCGCTCAACATGGTGAAATCCAAGGTGCATTGCCCCCTGGGAAATATGTAAATCTATAACGTCCGTGGTCTCTCTGTTAGGAGTCTCAACACAGAAACTAGCCAGATATCCCTCTGGGAAGAACCTAGCCAAGGAATGACTCTTTTTAGGAGACCACCATAGCCACCATATTAGGTGGCCCTTTTAGTCAATATCCAACTCTTTGACAAGTTTTAAGATATGACAAGGAAAATACCTAGGCCAGGTATCCATCCACAGACAGCTGTTTCGGGGTATTGTCCCTCATCAGTGTGGAGTAGGATTCTGGCCAGGTGGGAGCAAAGCCTTTTAGACCAACAAGAGAAAACAGTCACTGATCTCGGGGAGACCAGCCAACGAGGGCACTCAACACAGTGAAATCCTAGGAGCATTGCCCCCTGGGAAATATGCAAATCAAAAACATCCATGGAGCCTCTGTTAGGAGTCTCAACACAGAAACCAGCCAGATATCCCTTCGGGAGGGACCTAGCCAAGGAGTGGTTCTTTTTGGAAGACCACCATAACCACCATATTAAGTGACCCTTTTAGTCAATATCCAACTCTTTGACAAGTTTTAAGATATGACAAGGGAAATACCAAGGCCAGGTATCCATCCACTGATAGCTGTTTTGGGGTTTTGCCCCTTATCAGTGTAGAGTAGGATTCTGGCCAGGTGGGAGCAATGCCTAGTAGACCAGCAAGACAAAACAATCACTGATCTCTGGGAGACCAGCCAAAGAAAACACTGCCGGCAGGCAACGAGGGCGCTCAACATGGTGAAATCAAAGGTGCATTGCCCCCTGGGAAATATGAAAATCTATAACGTCCGTGGTCTCTCTGTTAGGAGACTCAACACAGAAACTAGCCAGATATCCCTGTGGGAAGGACCTAGCCAAGGAATGACTCTTTTTAGGAGACCACCATAGCCACTATATTAGGTGGCCCTTTCAGTCAATATCCAACTCTTTGACAAGTTTTAAGATATGACAAGGAAAATACCTAGTCCAGGTATCCATCCACAGACAGCTGTTTTGGGGTATTGCCTCTCATCAGTGTGGAGTAGGATTCTGGCCAGGTGGGAGCAAAGCCTTTTAGACCAACAAGAGAAAACAATCACTGATCTCGGGGAGACCAGCCAACGAGGGCACTCAACACAGTGAAATCCTAGGAGCATTGCCCCCTGGAAAATATGCAAATCAAAAACATCCATGGAGCCTCTGTTAGGAGTCTCAACACAGAAACCAGCCAGATATCCCTGCGGGAGGGACCTAGCCAAGGAGTGGTTCTTTTTAGAAGACCACCATAACCACCATATTTAGTGACCCTTTTAGTCAATATCCAACTCTTTGACAACTTTTATGATATGACAAGGGAAATACCAAGGCCAGGTATCCATCCACTGATAGCTGTTTCGGGGTTTTGCCCCTTATCAGTGTAGAGTAGGATTCTGGCCAGGTGGGAGCAATTCCTAGTAGACCAACAAGACAAAACAATTACTGATCTCGGGGAGACCAGCCAAAGAAAACACTGCCGGCAGCAAACGAGGGCGCTCAACACAGTGAAATCCTAAGTGCATTGCCCCCTGGGAAATATTAAAATCATAAACATCCATGGAGCCTCTCATAGGAGTCTCAACACAGAAACCAGCCAGATATCACTCCGGGAAGCACCTAGCCAGGGAGAGGCTTTATTTAGGAGACCACCATATTAAGTGTCCCTTTTAGTCAATATCCAACTCTGACAAGTTTTAAGATATGACAAGGAAATTACCAAGGCCAGGTATCCAACCACAGACAGCTATTTAGGGGTATTGCCCCTCATCAGTGTGTAATAGGATTCTAGCCAGGTGGGAGCAATGCCTAGTAGACCAAAAAGACAAAACAATCACTGATCTCGGAGAGACCAGCCAAAGAAAACACTGCCGGTAGCAAGTTTTAAGATATGACAAGGAAAATACCAAGGCCAAGTATCCATCCACAGGCAGCTGTTTCGAGGTATTGCCCCTCATCAGTGTTGAGTAGTACTCTGGCCAGGTGGGAGCAATGCCTACTAGACCAACAAGACATAACAATCACTGATCTCGGGAAGACCAGCCAAAGAAAACACTGCCGGCAGCCAAGGAGGGTGCTCAAAACAGTGAAATACTAGGTGCATTGCCCCCTGGGAAATATGCAAATCAAAAATGTCCGTGCAGCCTCTGTTAGGAGTCTCAACACAGAAACTAGCCAGATATCCCTCCAGGAAGGACCTAGCCAAGGAGTGGCTTTTTTTAGGAGACCACCATAACCACCATATTAAGTGGCCCTTTTATTTGGTATCCAACTCCTTGACAAGGTTTAGGATATGACAAGGGAAATTCCAAGGCCAGGTATCCATCAACTGACAGCTGTTTCGGGGTTTTGATCCTCATCAGTGTAGAGTAGGATTCTGGCCAGGTGGGAGCAATGCCTAATAGACAAACAAGACATAACAATCACTGATCTCGGGGAGACCAGCCAAAGAAAACACTGCCGGCAGCCAACGAGGGTGCCTAACACAATAAAATACTAGGTGCATTGCCCCCTTGGAAATTTGCAAATCAAAAACGTCCGTGGAGCTTCTGTTAGGGTCTTAACACAGAAACTAGCCAGACATCTCTCCAGGAAGGACCTAGGCAAGGAGTGACCCTTTTTAGGAGACGACCACAACCATCATATTAATTGGCACTTTTATTCAATATCCAACTCTTTGACAAGTTTTAAGATATGACAAGGGAAATACCAAGGCCCGGTATCCATCCACAGGCAGCTGTTTCAGGGTATTGCCCCTCATCAGTGTTGAGTAGTATTCTGGCCAGATGAGAGCAATGCCTAGTAGACCAACAAGACATAACAATCACTGATCTCGGGGAGACCAGCCAAAGAAAACACTGCCGGCAGCCAAGGAGGGTTCTCAAAACAGTGAAATACTAGGTGCATTGCCCCTGGGAAATATGCAAATCAAAAACGTCCGTGCAGCCTCTGTTAGGAGTCTCAACACAGAAACTAGCCAGATATCCCTCCAGGAAGGACCTAGCCAAGGAGTGGCTTTTTTTAAAAGACCACCATAACCACCATATTAAGTGGCCCTTTTATTTGGTATCCAACTCCTTGACAAGTTTTAAGATATGACAAGGAAAATACCAAGGCCAGGTATCCATCCACAGGCAGCTGTTTCTGGGTATTGCCCCTCACCAGTGTGGAGTAGGATTCTGGCCAGGTGGGAGCAATGCCTAGTAGACCAACAAAACATAACAATCACTGATCTCGGGGAGACCAGCCAAAGAAAACACTGCCGGCAGCCATGGAGGGCGCTCAACACAGTGAAATACTAGGTGCATTGCCCCTGGGAAATATGCAAATCAAAAACGTCCGCAGAGCCTCTGTTAGGGTCCCAACACAGAAACTAGCCAGATATCCCTCCGGGAAGGACCTAGCCAAGGAGTGGCTCTTTTTAGGAGACCACAATAACCACCATATTAAATGGCCCTTTTAGTCAATATCTAACTCTGACAAGTTTTAACATATGACAAGGGAAATACCATGGCCAGGTATCCATCCACAGACAGCTGTTAAGGGGTATTGCCCCTCATCAGTGTGGAGCAGGATTCTGGCCAGGTGGGAGCAATGCTGAGTAGACCAAGAAGACAAAACAATCACTGATCTCGGGTAGACCAGCCAAAGAGGGCGCTCAACACATTGAAATTCTAGGTGCATTGCCCTCTGGTAAATATGCAAATCAAATTTGTCCGTGGAGCCTCTGTTAGGAGTCTTAACACAGAAACTAGAAAATTATCCCTCTGGGATGGACCTAGCCAAGGAGTGGCTCTTTTTAGGAGACCACCATAACCACCATATTAAGTGACCCTTTTAGTCAATATCCAACTCTTTGACAACTTTTATGATATGACAAGGGAAATACCAAGGCCAGGTATCCATCCACTGATAGCTGTTTCGGGGTTTTGCCCCTTATCAGTGTAGAGTAGGATTCTGGCCAGGTGGGAGCAATTCCTAGTAGACCAACAAGACAAAACAATTACTGATCTCGGGGAGACCAGCCAAAGAAAACACTGCCGGCAGCAAACGAGGGCGCTCAACACAGTGAAATCCTAAGTGCATTGCCCCCTGGGAAATATGTAAATCATAAACATCCATGGAGCCTCTCATAGGAGTCTCAACACAGAAACCAGCCAGATATCACTCCGGGAAGCACCTAGCCAGGGAGAGGCTTTATTTAGGAGACCACCATATTAAGTGTCCCTTTTAGTCAATATCCAACTCTGACAAGTTTTAAGATATGACAAGGAAATTACCAAGGCCAGGTATCCAACCACAGACAGCTATTTAGGGGTATTGCCCCTCATCAGTGTGTAATAGGATTCTAGCCAGGTGGGAGCAATGCCTAGTAGACCAAAAAGACAAAACAATCACTGATCTCGGGGAGACCAGCCAAAGAAAACACTGCCGGTAGCAAGTTTTAAGATATGACAAGGAAAATACCAAGGCCAAGTATCCATCCACAGGCAGCTGTTTCGAGGTATTGCCCCTCATCAGTGTTGAGTAGTACTCTGGCCAGGTGGGAGCAATGCCTACTAGACCAACAAGACATAACAATCACTGATCTCGGGGAGACCAGCCAAAGAAAACACTGCCGGCAGCCAAGGAGGGTGCTCAAAACAGTGAAATACTAGGTGCATTGCCCCCTGGGAAATATGCAAATCAAAAATGTCCGTGCAGCCTCTGTTAGGAGTCTCAACACAGAAACTAGCCAGATATCCCTCCAGGAAGGACCTAGCCAAGGAGTGGCTTTTTTTAGGAGACCACCATAACCACCATATTAAGTGGCCCTTTTATTTGGTATCCAACTCCTTGACAAGGTTTAGGATATGACAAGGGAAATTCCAAGGCCAGGTATCCATCAACTGACAGCTGTTTCGGGGTTTTGATCCTCATCAGTGTAGAGTAGGATTCTGGCCAGGTGGGAGCAATGCCTAATAGACAAACAAGACATAACAATCACTGATCTCGGGGAGACCAGCCAAAGAAAACACTGCCGGCAGCCAACGAGGGTGCCTAACACAATAAAATACTAGGTGCATTGCCCCCTTGGAAATTTGCAAATCAAAAACGTCCGTGGAGCTTCTGTTAGGGTCTTAACACAGAAACTAGCCAGACATCTCTCCAGGAAGGACCTAGGCAAGGAGTGACCCTTTTTAGTAGACGACCACAACCATCATATTAATTGGCACTTTTATTCAATATCCAACTCTTTGACAAGTTTTAAGATATGACAAGGGAAATACCAAGGCCCGGTATCCATCCACAGGCAGCTGTTTCGGGGTATTGCCCCTCATCAGTGTTGAGTAGTATTCTGGCCAGATGAGAGCAATGCCTAGTAGACCAACAAGACATAACAATCACTGATCTCGGGGAGACCAGCCAAAGAAAACACTGCCGGCAGCCAAGGAGGGTGCTCAAAACAGTGAAATACTAGGTGCATTGCCCCTGGGAAATATGCAAATCAAAAACGTCCGTGCAGCCTCTGTTAGGAGTCTCAACACAGAAACTAGCCAGATATCCCTCCAGGAAGGACCTAGCCAAGGAGTGGCTTTTTTTAAAAGACCACCATAACCACCATATTAAGTGGCCCTTTTATTTGGTATCCAACTCCTTGACAAGTTTTAAGATATGACAAGGAAAATACCAAGGCCAGGTATCCATCCACAGACAGCTGTTTCGGGTTATTGCCCCTCATCAGTGTGGAGTAGGATTCTGGCCAGATGGAAGCAATGCCTAGTAGACCAACAAGACAAAACAATCACTGATCTCAGGGAGACCAGACAAAGAAAACACTTCCAGGAGCCAACGAGGGCGCTCAACACAGTGAAATCCTAGGTTTATTGCCCCCTGAGAAATATGCAAATCAAAAATGTCCGTGGAGCCTCTGTTAGGAGTCTCAACACAGAAACTAACCAGATATCCCTCCGGGAAGGACCTAGCCAAGGAGTGGCTTTTTTTTGGGAGACCACCATAACCACCATATTAAGTGACCCTTTTATTCAATATCCAACTCTTTGACAAGTTTTAAGATATGACAAGGGAAATACCAAGGCCAGGTATCCATCCACTGGCAGCTGTTTCTGGGTATTGCCCCTCACCAGTGTGGAGTAGGATTCTGGCCAGGTGGGAGCAATGCCTAGTAGACCAACAAAACATAACAATCACTGATCTCGGGGAGACCAGCCAAAGAAAACACTGCCAGCAGCCATGGAGGGCGCTCAACACAGTGAAATACTAGGTGCATTGCCCCTGGGAAATATGCAAATCAAAAACGTCCGCAGAGCCTCTGTTAGGGTCCCAACACAGAAACTAGCCAGATATCCCTCCGGGAAGGACCTAGCCAAGGAGTGGCTCTTTTTAGGAGACCACAATAACCACCATATTAAATGGCCCTTTTAGTCAATATCTAACTCTGACAAGTTTTAACATATGACAAAGGAAATACCAAGGCCAGGTATCCATCCACAGACAGCTGTTAAGGGGTATTGCCCCTCATCAGTGTGGAGCAGGATTCTGGCCAGATGGGAGCAATGCTGAGTAGACCAAGAAGACAAAACAATCACTGATCTCGGGTAGACCAGCCAAAGAGGGCGCTCAACACATTGAAATTCCAAGTGCATTGCCCTCTGGTAAATATGCAAATCAAATTTGTCCGTGGAGCCTCTGTTAGGAGTCTTAACACAGAAACTAGAAAATTATCCCTCTGGGATGGACCTAGCCAAGGAGTGGCTCTTTTTAGGAGACCACCATAACCACCATATTAAGTGACCCTTTTAGTCAATATCCAACTCTTTGACAACTTTTATGATATGACAAGGGAAATACCAAGGCCAGGTATCCATCCAAAGACTGCTGTTTCGGGGTATTGAACCTCATCATTGTGGAGTAGGATTCTGGCCAGGTGGGAGCAATACCTAGTAGACCGACAAGACAAAACAATCACTGATCTCGGGGAGAACAGCCAAAGAAAACACTGTCGGCAGCCAATGAGGGCGCTTAACACAGTAAAATCCTAGGTGCATAGCCCCCTGGGAAATATGCAAATTAAAAACATCCATGTAGCCTCTGTTAGGAGTCTCAACACAGAAACTAGCCAGATATCCCTCATGGAAGGACCTAGCCAAGGAGTGGCTCTTTTTAGGAGACCACCATAACCACCATATGAAGTGGCCCTTTTAGTCAATATCCAATTCTTTGACAAGTTTAAAGACATGACAAGGGAAATACCAAGGCCAGGTATCCATCCACAGACAGCTGTTTCGGGGAAATGACCATCATTAGTGTGGAGTAGGATTCTGGCCAGGTGGGTGCAATGCCTAGTATACCAACAAGACAAAACAATCACTGATCTCAGGGAGACAAGCCAAAGCAAACACTGCTGGCAGCCAATGAGGGCGCTTAACACAGTGAAATCCTAGGTGCATTGCCCCCTGGGAAATATGCAAATCAAAATCGTCTGTGGAGCCTCTGTTAGGAGTCTCAACACAGAAACTAGCCAGATCCCTTCGGGAAGGACCTAGCCAAGGAATGTCTCTTTTTAAGAAACCACCATAACCACCATATGAAGTGGCCCTTTTATTCAATATCCAACTCTTTCTCAAGTTTAAAAATATAACAAGAGAAATATCAAGACCAAGTATCCATCTACAGACAGCTGTTTCGGGGTATTGCTCCTCATCAGTGTGGAGTAGGATTCTGGCCAGGTGGGAGCAATGCCTAGTAGACCAACAAGACAAAACAATCACTGATCTCGGGGAGACCAGCCAAAGAAAACACTGATGGCAGCAAACGAGGGCGCTCAACACGGTGAAAGCCTAGGTGCATTGTACCCTGGGAAATATGCAAATGAAAAACGTCCATGGAGCCTCTGTTAGGAGTCTCAACACAGAAACTAGCCAGTTATTCCTCAGGGAAGGACCTAGCCAAGAAGTGGTTCTTTTTAGAAGACCACCATATTCACCATATTAAGTGGCCCTTTTAGTCAATATTCAACTCATTGACAAGTTTAGAGATATGACAAATGAAATACCAAGGCCAGGTATCCATCCACAGACAGCTGTTTCTGGGTATTGCCCCTCATCAGTATGGAGTAGGATTCTGGCCAGGTGGGAGCAATGCCTAGTAGACCAAGACAAAAAAATCACTGATCTCGGGGAGACCATCCAAAGAAAACACTGCCGGCAGCCGAGGGAACTCAACACTTTGAAATCCTAGGTGCATTGCAAATCAAAAATGTCCATGTAGCCTCTGTTAGGAGTCTAAACACAGAAACTAGCCAATTATCCCTCTGGGAAGGACCTAGCCAAGGAGTGTCTCATTTTTGAAGACCAACATAATCACCATATTAAGTGGCCCTTTTAGTCAATATTTAACTCTTTGACAAGTTTTAAGATATTACAAGGGAAATACCAAGGCCAGGTATCCATCCACAGACAGCTGTTTCGGGGTATTGCCCCTCATCAGTGTGGAGTAGGATTCTGGCCTGGTGGGAGCAATGCCTAGTAGACCAACAAGACAAAACAATTACTGATCTCGGGGAGATCAGCTAAAGAAAACACTGATAGCAGCCAACGAGGGCGCTCAACACTGAATTTCTAGGTGCATTGCCCCATGGGAAATATGAAAATCAAAAACATCCGTGGAGCATCTGTTAGGAGTCTCAAAACAGAAACTAGCCAGATATCCCTCCAGGAAGGATGTAGCCAAGGAGTGGCTCTTTTTAGGAGACCACCATAACCACCATATTTAGTGGCCCTTTTAGTCAATATCCAACTCTCTGACAAGTTTAAAGATATGACAAAGGAAATACCAAGGCCATGTATCCATCCACAAACAGCTGTTTCGGGCAATTGCACCTCATCAGGGTGGAGTAGGATTCTGGCCAGGTTGGAGCACTGCCTAGTAGACTAACAAGACAAAACAATCACTGATCTCGGGGAGACCATCCAAAGAAAACACTGATGGCAGCCAACGAGGGCGCTCAACAAAGTGAAATCCTAGGTGCATTGCTCCTTATGAAATATGCAAATCAAAAACGTCCGTGGAGCCTCTGTTAGGGTCCCAACTAGAGATGAGCGCGGTTCATGGTTCGTGGTTCTCCAGTTCGCGGTTCGAGTGATTTTTGGGGGGTGTTCTAGATCGAACTAGAACTCAAGCTTTTTGCTAAAAGCTCGATAGCTCGAGTTACGTTCAAGAACTGTTCTAGCAGCAAAAAGCCAAGCTAATTAGTAGCTGGCTTTTCGCTGTAATAGTGTAAGTCACTCTTTGTCTCACACTGTTATGAAATTTCAGCGTATAGTGTGCGGGGACTGCGCGTTCAGATCACTGCTGCTGGAATAATGGCGATCGCCATTTTTTTTTTCTCGTCTTCCTTCTCTAAGCGCGCGTGTAGTGGAGCGGGCCAGCATGTAAGCCAATCCCAGACACACACACAGCCAAGTGGACTTTTTGCCAGACAAGAAAGGGCATGTGTTATAGGCTGTCTATGTCACATGTCCCTGCATTATAAAATGGGTATCTGCCCGTCTGGACGCCATTATCTGCCTTCTGCGTCTGGGTGTCAGTCACCACTGGCACAGCTCCTGTCACCGATCCTGTTGTGTATGCTCTAGACACAGCGCTATACAGAATAGGGATAGAAGTTTCTTTCAGCCCTTGTAAGGGCTAATTACAGCAGGCTCAGAGCCATAGGTGACAGTCAGGTCCGTGGAAACATTTCACCATTAAGAGGGATAGAAAGTGAGGCTTCCTTTCCTCTACACTGACCCACAAAACGGCCACTGTACCCTCCTGCCCTTTTTAGCAAAGCCATTTTAATTGCAGAGTGCTGCCAGTTAGTGGCTGTTGGAATTCCTTAGTGTCCCACTGGTGCAAAAGCGATTTGCAGCACCTCTGCATTGCACACTCAAGCTCATTGTTACTAAGCCATTATAATAGCAAACACTGAGAAAACTTAGTGGCGTCCTAAAAGTGGCTTTTGGACTTCATTAGTGTCCCACTGGGGCAAAGCTATTTGCAGCACCTCTGCATTGCACACTAGAGATGAGCGAACCAGCCGCGGTTCGGCTCAAGCTCGGTTCGCCGAACCGAGGTCCCGTTCGAGTTCGGTTCGGCGAACGTTCGACGAACCGAACTCGAACCAATAGGAAAGAATGGGAGGCAATCACAAACACATAAAAACGCATTATAAATGTACACATACAGTTAATAAACATTGCCATAACACTTACCGGTGCCCACGATGCGTCCTGCACTCTGTCTCCTGTCACTATTCCTTCCGATGATCGCTGCATCCTCCCGATAACCAGCACTGACAGGACCTTCCGTGACGTCGTCAAAATAGCCATGTGACCAGTCACGTGGCTATTATCTCATTGGCTACAGACTGGTCACATGGCTTTGACGTCATGTCCTGTCCTAGGTCCTGTCATTGCACTCTCCGGTACACGGTGCACATTTGTGTATCGCCGTGTACCAGCGACATGCTCTAGCACACGGTCGACTTCTCATTCCGTTAGGGACCGGCTGACACAGCCGGTCATTAACGGAGATCACCGTTGCCATAGCAACGCAGTTAGCGGTGACGTCACCGCTAACCGCGGCTCCGGGAATCACATGATCGGAGCACCGTTGCTATAGTAATGCGTCTGTCAGCGTTACCGCTGTTACTGCTAACAGCCAGCAGCAGTGATCTCTCACAGAGTGAAGGCTGCATGGGAAGCAGCGTCTTCCCCATGCAGCAGTGATGGAGCAGAGCTGCATTTGTTGAACGAGAAAGACAGAAGACCATGGATCGTGGAGGGCTGACAGTGAGTAATAAACATGGAGTCTCTAATGTGTCTGTGTATTTATTTCTATTAAAGTACTTTTTCTCTTTGTGGTGTCTTTTTTTTTAACCCTTTATTGGAGATTCTTAATGGCCGGGTCAAACGTGCCTGACATTAAGAATCTCTGGCTTAATACTAGCTAGTAAAACAAAGCTAGTATTAACTCATTATTACCCAGCAAGCCACCCGGCTTCAGGGCTGTTGGAAGAGTTGGATACAGCGCCAGATGATGGCGCTTCTATGAAAGTGCCATTTTCTGGGGCGGCTGCGGACTGCAATTCGCAGCAGAGGCGCCCAGAAACCTCGGGCTAACCTGTGCTGCGGATTCCAATCCCCAGCTGCCTAGTTGTACCTGGCTGGACACAAAAATGGGGCGAAGCCCACGTCATTTGTTTTTTAATTATTTCATGAAATAAGTGAAATAATTAAAAAAAAACGGGCTTCCCTATATTTTTGGTTCCCAGCCGGGTACAAATAGGCAACTGGGGGTTGGAGGCAGCCCGTGGCTGCCTGCCGTACCTTGCTAGCATACAAAAATATGGCGAAGCCCACGTCATTTTTTTGGTGGGCAAAAAACTTCTGCATACAGTCCTGGATGGAGTATGCTGAGCCTTGTAGTTCTGCAGCTGCTGTCTGCTCTTCTCCATACAGACAGACAGCAGCTGCAGAACTACAAGGCTCAGCATACTTCATCCAGGACTAATGGTAAAAAAGTTTTTTGCCCAGCTCACCTGTGCAATGGAAGCCAGTAATCCTGGGCTGTGCACGGAGAAGAGATTTGGAGAGCCAGTCCATGTGCATAGGAAGTAATTAAGGGATTTCACCAGCACAAAACTCCAGGCGTCTTGTTCTTTAAAATAAAAACTTCTTTATTTTCTTATCATTAAAAAGTCCATGCTATAATGGTTAGCCCATGTCAGAGAGGACGCGTTTCGAACATCCAGTTCTTATTCAGTCTCTAAACCATCTAGTCACAGAACTGTTTAAAAAGGGCTGAACTCAAACATGTGATCAAATGCAAGGAGAGAGCAAGACAATTACAAAAACATTAACCCATTACGTTGGATCACTCCATATAGTGCCATAACACTTATATACATACATAGTATTTAAGCAAGATTAATATGCAAACATCAATTCATTTCTTTTATTTAGACCCTTAGGAAATCTTGTGCCCATTAAAAACATCCATTTTATTTCTCTCTGAAAAAGGATATCTTTCAAATTTCCACCTCTTCTAGGTAGTTTGATTTTTTCAATGGTATTAACTTTCATGCCTTTCAAATCACCTGCATGTGCGTCACGAAAATGTTGAGACGCTTCTGATAATTTTCTCGTGGTGGCATTATTCACATCATAGATGTGTTCAGATATCCTCTTTCTGAGGGAACGACAAGTGCTGCCTATATATTGTAACTGACAAATAGTACAAGATATTAAATAAACCACATGGTCTGAACTGCAGTTTATAAGTGACATTATTTTATAAGTTTTTTTGTCAGTAAATGAGGAAAAATCCTTTACATTTAACATATAACCGCATAGTCCACACGATCTGTGGCCACATTTAAACGAACCTGTACTAGGTAACCAATTGCCGGTATTTTTTTCTCCATTAGTGGAACCGCACCTGTTCATGTGATCACTAGGTGATAACATGGATCCCAATGTAATGTTCCTTTTTGAAACAAACTTAACTCCATTTTTTAAGATTTGATATAATGTGTCATCTGTAGATAAAATGGGTAAATATTTTTTGATAATTTTAATTACATCATAATAGTTCTTACTGTATGTTGTTGAAAAAACAACTGACAATTCTTTCTGGGAACTGTCTTTGATTTTATTCATGTCCAAATATTGTGACCTACTCACTTTATTCGCCTTAGTTTTGGCTTTTTGGAGATTTTTCATTTTATAACCTCTTGCTAAAAACCTTTTTTCAATAATGTTGCATTCCACCTCAAAACCATTTTGGGTATTGCAACACCTCCTGGCACGGACATATTCACCTGTAGGGATGTTATTTATAACATGCTTTGGATGGCAGCTCCCCGCATGTAATAGCGAGTTGCCTGATATGGGTTTTCTATAGAGGCTGCAATTAATTTCTCCATTATCACCCTTCCCATGAAATTGTATATCCAAAAAATTAATTTTTGATACATCATGAAAAAAAGTGAAAAAAAGATTATGGGCGTTATTATTGATGTAAAATATGAAATCCTCAATTTTTTTGTTTGGATTTTGCCATACAATAAGTACATCATCTATGAATCTCAGATATAATGCTATATCCGAGAAAAAAGGATTACATTGATTAAAGATATATTGTTCTTCCCACCAAAACATGAATATGCCCGCTAATGAGGGGGAAAATCGTGCGCCCATTGAACATCCCTGCAACTGAACATATCCTTTATTTAGAAAGGTGAAATAGTTGTTCTTAAGTAAAAATTCAGTCACATCCACCAAATAATTTTGTAGTTCAAGTGAGTAGTCAGAATATTTGTTGAGCAAATCCCTCAAGGCCAAAATGGCAAGAGAATGTGGAATGGATGTATACAGTGATTGCACATCACAAGTTAACCAACTGTAATTATCCTGCCATTTCATCTGAGAGATAATATTCAACACATGTTTGCTATCCAATACATAGGCAGGAGACATTTTGGGAAGAAATTGGAGGTGGTTATCCAACCACTCTGCCAGATGTTCAGTGTAAGAATCAATACCTGAAACAATTGGTCTCATTTTTGGAGGAAATTGGTTTTTATGTGACTTGGGTAAGGCATGTAATAGTGGTATCAAACAATGAGAGGGATTAAGATAATCTCTCAATTTTTCATCCATTAAACCCAAATGTAAGCCTTCCTCTAAAATTTTCTCCAAAGATTTTTTTATGCCTGCAGAGGGGTCATGATCGACTCTCCTGTAGGTATCACAATCCTGTAACATAGTCAATACCTCCCTTTCATAAAGTCCTGTGTCCAAAACTACGACTGCCCCCCCCCTTGTCAGAATTTTTTATTATGATGTTCAAGTTTTTTTGCAGGGAAATAACCGCATCTTTTTCAGTTTTAGACAAATTTTGAACCATAGGTTCTTGTAAATGAGAAAGAGCAGTTAATTCTTTTTCTACTATATTCTGAAAGTCAGTCATCTGATCACACCTCGAGGGGATGGGATAAAAACTTGGATTAGGAACATTAAAATGGGAAACCGCACAATGTGAATTAGGTCTGGTACCACTATCACTTGATAAATCATGCAAATCTTGTAAAGCCATTTGTTCTTTGAATGACATAGGAGAGAAAAATGTGTCGGCTGATGCATCTGAAACATTAGGAACATTAGACCCATTTTCATCTTGAAAGAAGTGTTTTTTTACTGTTAATTTTCGAATGAACTTATTAACATCTAATATTGTTTTAAAAAGGTCAAACCTCTTATTGGGAACAAAATTTAAACCCCTTTTCAAAACACTTATTTCACTACTGTTTAAAATGCATGCCGACATATTTATGACAGAAAAATTATTATTATCAATATTCATTTCCTCTTCCCCCTCGTATAATGATTGTGTTGATACACATGACTTTCTATGTTTGCGGCCGCTCCTCCTTGCTTTTTTCGATTTTTCTGGAAAAACGGCTGATTTTTCAAGTTTTTTGACACACTTGATGAAGTAGATGGAGTGTCAAAATTAGTATCGGACGTGTCTGTATTGTAATCTGTAGAGTCCACATCAGTCGTTTCAAAATCTGTAGAAGAAAAATTTACACGAGTGGAATTGTTGCGTCTTTTGTTATTTTTCAATATGGATTTAGGACCAGCTTGGAAAAATCTCCTAGAATTGTGCCAATTGTAGATTTTATTATCCTCATAGTCCCGCAAATCTCGAACAAACTTTTTTTCTTTAAATGCAGTGATTGTATCCTCAAGGGCAATAATTTTGACATTTATCTGATCTTTCATGGTCTTATAAGCGTCTAGACCCGAATATTGTGCAAGGGAAACTTCAATTTCTTTAATCTTGTTCTCCAACACACCTATTTTATTTCGTTCTTGTTCTATAATTAATTGAATAAGTTTTTTGGAGCATTCAAATAAGATTGTATCCCATTTTGCAACAAATTCTTGATTAAATTCTACTGTGGGTCTTTTGTTCAGGCGAAGTCCTCTGGGAACCATGCTTTTATCAAGATATGCTTGCAAGGTTTTGCTGTCCCACCAGGTACGAATTCTCGCTGACATTACTTTTTCTAATTCCCACATAATTTGGTTCATTTCTGTATGCGTTTCCAAAAGGGTATCTTGCTTATTTAGTGAAAACATTTTTGCAGCTCTCTCCATTCGTAATCTGTCTGAAGTAACAAAGCTTTCCCAATTCTGATTGCTATTAGCATCATTCATCTGGTCTTCCATTTTATGACACAATTTTGTAAGGAACTATAAGTCATGCAATTTCATCATATATGATATACAAAGTCTCTTTTTGAAAAGATCCAAGGCAATAATAATTGACTTACTGAAAAGTTCCTGATCGTAGATCACAGGGAGCACGGGTATAGCAGCTCAGGATGAATGGTAAAAAAGTTTTTTGCCCAGCTCACCTGTGCAATGGAAGCCAGTAATCCTGGGCTGTGCACGGAGAAGAGATTTGGAGAGCTAGTCCATGTGCATAGGAAGTAATTAAGGGATTTCACCAGCACAAAACTCCAGGCGTCTTGTTCTTTAAAATAAAAACTTCTTTATTTTCTTATCATTAAAAAGTCCATGCTATAATGGTTAGCCCATGTCAGAGAGGACGCGTTTCGAACATCCAGTTCTTATTCAGTCTCTAAACCATCTAGTCACAGAACTGTTTAAAAAGGGCTGAACTCAAACATGTGATCAAATGCAAGGAGAGAGCAAGACAATTACAAAAACATTAACCCATTACGTTGGATCACTCCATATAGTGCCATAACACTTATATACATACATAGTATTTAAGCAAGATTAATATGCAAACATCAATTCATTTCTTTTATTTAGACCCTTAGGAAATCTTGTGCCCAAGATTGTATGGCAAAATCCAAACAAAAAAATTGAGGATTTCATACTTTACATCAATAATAATGCCCATAATCTTTTTTTCACTTTTTTTCATGATGTATCAAAAATTAATTTTTTGGATATACAATTTCATGGGAAGGGTGATAATGGAGAAATTAATTGCAGCCTCTATAGAAAACCCATATCAGGCAACTCGCTATTACATGCGGGGAGCTGCCATCCAAAGCATGTTATAAATAACATCCCTACAGGTGAATATGTCCGTGCCAGGAGGTGTTGCAATACCCAAAATGGTTTTGAGGTGGAATGCAACATTATTGAAAAAAGGTTTTTAGCAAGAGGTTATAAAATGAAAAATCTCCAAAAAGCCAAAACTAAGGCGAATAAAGTGAGTAGGTCACAATATTTGGACATGAATAAAATCAAAGACAGTTCCCAGAAAGAATTGTCAGTTGTTTTTTCAACAACATATAGTAAGAACTATTATGATGTAATTAAAATTATCAAAAAATATTTACCCATTTTATCTACAGATGACACATTATATCAAATCTTAAAAAATGGAGTTAAGTTTGTTTCAAAAAGGAACATTACATTGGGATCCATGTTATCACCTAGTGATCACATGAACAGGTGCGGTTCCACTAATGGAGAAAAAAATACCGGCAATTGGTTACCTAGTACAGGTTCGTTTAAATGTGGCCACAGATCATGTGGACTATGCGGTTATATGTTAAATGTAAAAGATTTTTCCTCATTTACTGACAAAAAAACTTATAAAATAATGTCACTTATAAACTGCAGTTCAGACCATGTGGTTTATTTAATATCTTGTACTATTTGTCAGTTACAATATATAGGCAGCACTTGTCGTTCTCTCAGAAAGAGGATATCTGAACACATCTATGATGTGAATAATGCCACCACGAGAAAATTATCAGGAGTGTCTCAACATTTTCGTGACGCACATGCAGGTGATTTGAAAGGCATGACAGTCAATGCCATTGAAAAAATCAAACTACCTAGAAGAGGTGGAAATTTGAAAGATATCCTTTTTCAGAGAGAAATAAAATGGATGTTTTTAATGGGCACAAGATTTCCTAAGGGTCTAAATAAAAGAAATGAATTGATGTTTGCATATTAATCTTGCTTAAATACTATGTATGTATATAAGTGTTATGACACTATATGGAGTGATCCAACGTAATGGGTTAATGTTTTTGTAATTGTCTTGCTCTCTCCTTGCATTTGATCACATGTTTGAGTTCAGCCCTTTTTAAACAGTTCTGTGACTAGATGGTTTAGAGACTGAATAAGAACTGGATGTTCGAAACGCGTCCTCTCTGACATGGGCTAACCATTATAGCATGGACTTTTTAATGATAAGAAAATAAAGAAGTTTTTATTTTAAAGAACAAGACGCCTGGAGTTTTGTGCTGGTGAAATCCCTTAATTACTTCATCCAGGACTGTATGCAGGAGTTTTTTGCCCCCTGAAAAAATTATGTGGGCTTTGCCATATTTTTGTATGCTAGCCAGGCACAGCAGGCAGGTACGGCTGCCCCCAACCCCCAGTTGCCTATTTGTACCCGGCTGGGAACCAAAAATAAAGGGAAGCCCTTTTTTTTATTATTTCATGAATTTCATGAAATAATTAGAAAACAAATGACGTAGGCTTCGCCCCATTTTTGTGCCCAGCCAGGTACAACTAGGCAGCTGGGGATTAGAATCCGCAGCACAGGTTGGCCTGAGCTTTCTGGGCCCCACTGCTGCGAATTGCAGTCTGCAGCCGCCTCAGAAAATGGCACTTTCATAGCAGTGCCATCTTCTGGCGCTGTATCCAACTCTTCCAGCACCTGCCTGCTATACCTGGCTAGCATACAAAAATATGGCGAAGCTCACGTCCTTTTTTTGTAGTTTTTTGGCAAAAAAAATAAAAAATGCTTCCCTGGATTTTCTATTGCCAGTGAAGGTAACACCAAGCAGTAGGGGTTAGCAGCCAGTAGCTGCTTGGATAACTCTTAGCTAGCAATACAAAAAAATGCAGCGGGAGTCCATATATATTTTTTTTAATTATTTATTTAAATAACTAAAAACAAAATGGGCTTCCCTGTATTTTGATTGCTGGACATCACAGTGCTGTAAAAATAAGTCTTTAAAAAAAATGACGTAGCGCTCCGCGGTATTTTTGATTCTCAGCGCAGATAAAGCAGACAGCTATGGGTTGCCACCCCCATCTGCCTGCCGTTACCTTGGTTGGCAATCAAAATACAGGGAAGCCCATCAATTTTTTCTATTTAAAAAATAGTTAAGAAAAAATGACGTTGGGTCCCCCCATTTTGATAGCCAGCTAGGGTAAAGCAGACGGCTGTAGCCTGAAAACCACAGCTGGCAGCTTTACCGTGGTTGGGGATCCAATGTGGAGGTCCCCCCAGGCTCTTTTTTTATAATTATTTTATAAATATTAATAATTACACAAAAAAAGGTAGGGTCCCCCCCAAATTGGATCACCAGCCAAGGTAAAGCGGACAGCTGGGGTCTGGTATTCTCAGGGTGGGAAGGTCCATAGTTATTGGGCCTTCACAGCCTAAAAATAGCAGGCCGCAGGCACCCCAGACGTGGCGCATCCACTAGATGCGCCAATCCTGGCGCTTCACCCCAGCTCATCCCGTGCCCTGGTGCAGTGGCAAGCGGGGTAATAAATCGGGTTAATACTAGCTGTAAAGTCACCTGAGTTCAAGCCCAGCAGTTTGTGATGTCATGGCGTCTATTAGATACCCAACATCATAAACTGTCAGTACTAACAAAAAAAAATCGACAAAAGAAATTTATTTTTGAAAAAACAGTCCCCAAAAGATTCCCTCTTTCACCAATTTATTGTAAGAAAAAAAATAAAGGGGTCCCACGACGACTCTGGACCGTCTAGAATATGGGGGGAGACACTCTGGGAACGTATCCCCCATTTTCTAGGAGTGCAGACCCTTCATGTGAGGAGTGTGGGTGCAATGAATCTGCACTCTCTCTCCCCAGGTCCACAGCAGCAGAGTCCATGTCGTAATGGTTGCTACCAAAGTTGCAATGCCCTGCTCATGAGGTAAGGGCATGCCTAATCAGGAGAACTATTCTACATTTCCAAATATTGGTATTTGCTGATATTATTGCTATTCAACCTACTATATATTGGGGATAGGATCTTGGAGATGGAATACCCCTTTAAGTCCAGTTATCCAGCTGAATGAATACTTAACAACAGAGCTCGCTATTTAGATGTGTTTTCTTGTGGCGTATAACGGACTCTCATGTTTGGTAGTCGTTCAGCAGGGAAATTATAAAAGCAAATCCCTCCATTTGGAAATGTAGTATAGCTCTCCTGATCAATTATGTTCCTTACCTCATTTGCAGGGGATTGCAGTAAAAATAATAATTTATTCATTTATATAGCGTTATTAATTCCATAGCGCTGTATGTCTTTGGAGTGTGGGAGGAAACCCCACGCAAACACGGGGAGAACATACAAACTCTTGCAGATGGTGTCCTTGGTGGGAATTGAACCCAGTACCTCAGCGCTGCAAGACTGCAGTGCTAACCACTGAGCCACCGTGCCGCCCATTTAGCTTACAGATGCATAACCAGCACTCACTGTGTCTGAACACAGGAAGCTGAGCTGACAGCCGCTCTGTGCATGCGGCAGCATCTATTATGAAGGAGAGGACCGTGGGGGATCAACGCTGCACAGGTACCGTGGGACACCGAGGAACACCGGTGGGGTTATAGGGGGTGACCTGGCAGGGCCTGGGGAGAAGTTTTCTGTCGCATGTGTCATGGCACATGCGACAGAAATCAGAGAAGTAGGGTGAATGCGGCCGGCGCGCTGCTGTGTGCGCGGCCATCTTGGATTTCTGGGAGGGCATCAGGGGGGAACTTTGGTGACACCGGAGGACTGGAGGGGACCGGGGAGGAGATTTATCATGTTTGTTCATGCCAGATGGGAGATAAATAATTTTTTACCGACACTGTCATTTACTGTAACGTGATCATCGGTATACGGTGTATACCTGTGATCACGTGAGCGGGGACCGGAAAAACCGTCCTGAATCAGGATCTCCAGGGTCTCAGCTAGCCCTGAAACCCCAGAGATTTTCTGATGCTGGGGGGCGCTATTCACTTATTTCTGCCTGCTGTTTATAAACGGCAGATTAGAATAAGGCTACATTCACACGACCGATCCGTTTTTGTGGTCTGCAAAAAACAGTTCGTTTTTTTTCACGGGTGCATCCGTGAGGCATCCATTTCCGTTCCGTAGACGGTCCGTATGTCATCTGTTTGTCATCCGTGTTCCTTCCGTTTTTTTTGTGTACTGCAAAAAAACTGAAGGAGGGAAAATACATAAATTTACCCAGGATCCATAGCTTCAACCTACATGAGACGGTCACATGTTCACTCCAGTGCCATTTTCTACTGCTTTTCACAGCGTAGAGCGCTCTGGTGATTTTCCTGTGCTTGTACACTTTATATCAGTCTTTTCTGTCATTATAATGGCAGAAAGACACATAATGTCCCACTCTCCTGCATTTTGTAATTTTGCACCCTTTGGTGCCTTTCATGTGGCACTAAGGGGTGCTTAGCTTTGTATTTAGCCAAAAAAATGAAAAAAAAAATGACGTGGGGTTTCCCCTATTTTTGTAGCCAGCTAGGGTAAAGCAGATGGCTGCAGCCTGCAGACCACAGCTGGCAGCTTCACCTTGGCTGCTAATCCAAAACTGAGGGCACCCCATGCTGTTATTTTAAATTAAATAAATAATTAAAAAAAAAAACACATAGGGGTCCCCCCAAAATTGGATCACCAGCCAAGGTAAAGCAGACAGCTGGGGTCTGATATTCTCAGACTAGGGAGGTCCATAGTTATTGGACTCTCCCCAGCCTAAAAATAGCAGGCCGCAGCCGCCCCAGAAGTGGCGCATCCATTAGATGCGCCAATCCTGGTGCTTCGCCCCAGCTCATCCCGTGCCCTGGTGCGGTGGCCAACGGGGTAATATATGGGGTTAATACCAGATGTGTAATGTCACCTGGCATCAAGCCCTGGGGTTGGTGAGGTCAGGCGTCTATCAGATACCCGACATCACCAACCCAGTCAGTAATAAAAAAAAATAGACGACAAACACATTTTTATTCGAAAAAAACACTCCCCAATACATTCCCTCTTTAACCAATTTATTAGAAAGAAAAACAAATCCAGGTCTGGTGTAATCCAAGGGGTTGCCATGACGATCCACACTGTCCCAGTCAATGAAGAGTAGGATGTTCCCCATTGGCTGGTAGAGCAATGCAGTGACTTGAGCTAACATCAATAGGTCAGCCCAGGTCACTGCAGGGGATGACAAGTGCTGGCTGTCAGCGAGGTACATTACCTGCGCTGATCTCCTACACTGCTGACAGCACCTGTAACTGAGTTCAATAACCTTCACAGTCAAGTATCGCGAGAGGCCCCGTGACGTCACCGCTAGTCAGTCTCGGGTCGAAAGCGAGAGAAGGTGATGTGACAAGCTGCGGCCATGGAGGACAGTGACAGCGCTGAGGTCGGGACCTTCATCACCGAAGGTAAGCCGAGCGGGACCATGTGTGCAGAGTGACAGGTGGGCGGAGCCTAGCGGGATAATGTATGCAGAGTGCCAGGTGTGCAGAGTGCCAGGTGAGCGGAGCCTAGCGGGACCATGTGTGCAGAGTGCCAGGTGGGCAGAGCCTAGCGGGGGAAATGTGTGCAGAGTGCCAGATGGGAGGAGCCTAGCGGGACCATGTGTGCAGAGTGCCAGGTGGGCAGAGCCTAGCAGGACCATGTGTGCAGAGTGCCAGGTGTGCAGAGTGCCAGGTGGGCGGAGACTAGCGGGGAAATGTGTGCAGAGTGCAAGGTGGGCGAAGCCTAGCGGGACCATGTGCGCAGAGTGCCAGGTGGGTGGAGACTAGCGGGACCATGTGTGCAGAGTGTCAGGTGGGCGGAGCCTAGCGTTGTAATGTGTGCAGAGTGCCAGGTGGGTGGAGTCTAGCGGGACCATGTGTGCAGAGTGCCAGGTGGGCGGAGCCTAGCAGGTAATGTGTGTAGAGTTCCAGGTGGGCGGAGCCTAGCGGGACCATGCGTGCAGATTGTCAGGTGGGTGGAGCCTGGCGGGACCATGTGTGCAGAGTGCCAGGTGGGCGGAGCCTAGCGGGACCATGTGTGCAGAGTGCCAGGTGGGCGGAGCCTAGCGGGACCATGTGTGCAGAGTGCCAGGTGGGCGAAGCCTAGCGGGGTAATGTATGCAGAGTGCCAGGTGGGCGGAGCTCAGCGGGACCATGTGTGCAGAGTGCCAGGTGGGCGGAGCTCAGCGGGACCATGTGTGCAGAGTGCCAGGTGGGCGGAGCCTAGCGGGGTAATGTGTGCAGAGTTCCAGGTGGGAGGAGCCTAGCGGGACCATGTGTGTAGAGTGTCAGGTGGGCGGAGCCTAGCGGGACCATGTGTGCAGAGTGCCAGGTGGGCTGAGCCCATGTGTGCTGGTGGCGGAGTGCGAAGTGGGTGGAGCCTAGCGGGGTCATGTGGCGCTGAGGCTGTCAGTGTCGTGGACTGCATGGCTGGGGACAGGTGAGTGTGAGTGTGTGTGTGTGTGTGTGTGTATGTATGTGTGCATGCCGCGTGCAGGAGGGGGCGGAGCAAGCTAAACAGGGAAGTGTCGGCTTCCTGCACACGTAACTAGGATAAATATCGGGTTACTAACCAAAGCGCTTTGCTTGGATACCCGATGTTTATCTTGGTTACCAGCTTCTGGCAGGCTGCCAGCGATGGCTCCTGCACACTGTAGCTGTAAAAAGCCCTGCTTTTTGCTGCTAGAACCGTTCTCGAACGTAACTAGAACTATCGAACTTTAGCAAAAAGCTCGAGTTCTAGTTCGATCTAGAACAGCCCACAAAATCACTCAAACCGCGAACTGGAGAACCGCGAACCGCGAACCACGCTCAACTCTATTGCACACTCAAGCTCATTGTTACTAAGCCATTATAATAGAAGACACTGAGGAAACTTAGTGGCATCCAAAAAGTGGCTTTTGTACTCCATTTGTGCCCAACTGGTGCCAAGCTATTTACAGCACCTCTGCATTACACCCTCCTGCTCTGTTTTTAATAAGCTATAATAATAACAAAAAGTGCTGCAACTTAGTGGCATCCAAAAGTGGCTGTTGTACTCCATTTGTGCCCCACTGGTGCCAAGCTATTTCTAGCACCTCTGCATTACACCCTCCTGCACATTTTTGCAAAGCCATTTTAATTTAAAAGAGTGCTGCCAGTTAGTGGCATCCAAAAAGTGACTATTGTACTCCATTTGTGCCCCATTGGTGCCAAGCTATTTCTAGCACCTCTGCATTACACTGTCCTGCTCTGTTTTTAATAAGCTATAATAATAGCAAAAAATGCTGCCCGTTAGTGGCATCCAAAAAGTGGCTGTTGTACTCCATTTGTGCCCCACTGGTGCCAAGCTATTTACAGCACCTCTGCATTACACCCTCCTGCTCATTTAGCTACGCTATTTTTATAGAAAACTCAAGGAATTCCTTGCTGCATTTCATCATTAGGAGGGATAGAAATTGAGGCTTCCTTTACTGTCCTGGTACCCACAGAACTCAGCCACTGTACCGACCTGACCACTTTTGCAACGCTATTTTATTTGCCCAAAGAGCTGACTCTTTTTCTGCCATCATAAAATTGTTTGGAATACTAAGTTATTGTTCCTTTGCTGCCAAGCAAGGTGCAACACATGTGGATTCTACACTCCTTTCCATTTGTGGAACGCAATAATTAACTGCAGGTAGTCCAGCCAATCTTTGACGAAGGTGCAGGCGTCGATATAATGTTTCCTTCATCCAATGGTGGTTCTCTCGATGTCTGACAGCTCAACAATACCATCTGTTTTCACTTACAAAACAAGTGACGACCTGCCAATCCCACTCCCGCTTACGGGTAACGGGCTGGAAGTTCAGTGTGAAAAGCATGTGTGACTGCTGTCCCCACAGTCACAGAGGATGAAGAGCACGCAGATGCACATGATGGGGCAGGCGGTGGTTGCACAGCCCCGCTAGGCCGCATTGTAGCACAGTGAAATTCCCATTGCGACTTATGCTTCATTTTAAGTCTTGTATTTGGTGGGCTCCCCAGTATGCAGCAAAACCACGCAACATGAAAAGCACTGTATGCAGTTGGATTCATAAATGATTGTTTCACTTTCCCAAAACAAACAATAAGAACCATGCATAAAATTGAAATAATAGAACAATCTATTCAGTTGCCTACTACTTCCTAAGCCCTCTGCGTAGCAGCAGTAATTGTGTGTGTTGTGTGTGTGTGTGTGTGTGTGTGTGTGCGAACACAACTTACTAGTGGTGCATCACAAGAGCTTCCCAGTTATCTACCTAAACATAGACAAGGCAGATGATAACAGTGTGAATGCAAACCACACAGCTCTGCAACACAGTGATATAAATCTTGAAAAGCAACATTCAATGCAAACATGTGTCGCTGTCCCTCTATGATTTAAACTGTACGTGACAATTTGACAGTGCAAAGGCAGCAAGTGTGATTGTCTATATAGTCGTCCTACCCAGAACAGATATGTGTTTTGATAACAAAACAAAGTGTTGCGTGCACGCATTTGTGTCTGGGCACAACCTACCGTACCCAGGTACTGTGATGTCCAGTTGCCATAAATACAGACTTTAAGCTTCTATTATGGTTAACAGTATAGACAGCACCGGAAGAATGTTGGTCAGTGGCACAGGATGCTGCTCACTGGCGTTACGGTACTCCTCACCAAACTCGAAAATGACTCCCCTCACAATTGAACGAAGTGTTTCCGCGGTTGCTCCATGCTGCAACACACACCTTTATTTTTCATTCTGTTCATAGATAGCATCTCCAAGTCCACACCCGAAGATCGTTTTGCTATTGCTATAATGAACAAACAGACAAAAGCAGCTCCAAAAAAACTGCAGCCCCTTGTGTGTAGTCTGCAACAATGCATGTAATGAACGGCAAATAAGCATGTTTCCTTGACAGTGGTTAAAGCTGAGCAATTCATCCTCACGCTATCAATTCATATCCATGTGACACTTCATGGTGGTAGTACTCAAAGTTGAAATTTTTTTACTTCTACTTAGAGATTGTTACAGATTACATGACTTGTGTGATCCTTTGCTATGTCCAAAAAATTACCAGGCTAGGCAAGGCTTACAGCCCATGTGAACTACATAGCCACCATGACTTATGCTCATAGGCAGAGTTGTGGCCGAGGATTCAGTTGTTGACTTGCTTCCAGTACTTTGTCTTTGTCCATGAAGACACAACGTAAACTCGTCATCAGTAGCATCCTCCTCCACCTCAACTGCTGACGTCATGGATTGGCTCACTTTGGTCTGACAGTAAGTGGTGTCTCCAACCTCATTATCACTCTGTGTGGTTTCATTCTCCTCGTCCTGAGTCCTCCGTGACAACCTCTTCCTGCCCTGACCCAATAGCAAAGTTGACGTTACAATCAGGTATCTGAGTCTCGTCATCGTGTTACCCATTGTCTCCACCAGGATGATGTACGGTTTGGAAATCAGGGTGTACATTATGATCAGCACCTTCTTCATCGGGATAATGTATCAAACACATGTGTGATAATAAGATTTTTTTTATTTTTTATATTATATTTTGTTTTATCAAAACAGTACATAAAGTGCTGGTGCTCACAAAGCATTAAAAATCCCTACCCCATAAAACCATCCAAAAAACAACCTGGTGCGTTGTGGAACAATCTTGATACAATTCACAATATAAATATATAAATATATCTGGATATCAAAAATTCATAGAACAAACCTCAATATACCTCTCACAGCATAAATAAGGTGCATATGCATTCACTTCATAATATAAATAGTCAATCTAACCCCGCAGACTGGAGAGCAACCCGACTGTTTCATTTCTATGTGAACTTGAAGTTATTTTGAAAAAAGCTTTGGATGACAATATCATACCACAGTCAGTGTTTGATGGTCTAATTAATAGACTCCCCATGACACCTACAATGTACTTTCTGCCAAAGGTTCACAAGGACATTGAGAACCCTCCAGGTAGACCCATTGTGTCAGGGATCAATGGTCTTTGTGAACCTGTATGCATTTTCCTGGACTACTATCTGAAGCCCCTTATGTTTGATCTCCCTTCTTACATAAGAGACTCTACGGACGTTTTGGTCCGTCTGCAAGATTTACATCTGGATGGAGATTCTATAATGCTAACTGCAGACGTAGAATCTCTTTATACGTCCATTGCACATTATGACAGACTTAGGGTTGTGGATTTCTTTTTGAGTGTCACAGCATTGGATAGGCATTTGATTGATCTCCTGCTCACCCTGCTCAGATTTATTCTCACCCACAACTATTTCCTCTTCAGGGGGCGCTACTACCTCCAGGAGAGGGGCACTGCTATGGGGGCGTCTTGTGCGCCCTCGTATGCGTGCCTCTTCCTGGGGTATTGGGAGTGCCTAATACAATTCCCTGGGGAGGATTGTGGTACAGTCTTGTTGTGGGTGAGATATATCGATGATGTGTTTGCCATCTGGCAGGGTAAGCAGGAGAAGCTTGATATGTTCATGTTGACACTGAATGACAATGCCCTTAATATCAATCTGACATATCATTATAGCATGGACTCCATTGACTTTTTGGATGTTAAAGTTTTGAAGAGTGAGGGCGGTTCCATCAGGACGGATATCCACAGGAAAAGCACAGCTGTAAATTCTCTCTTGAATGCCAGATCGTCTCACCCTCCACAAGTGGTCAATTCAGTCCCAACAGGTCAGTTCCTTAGAGCCCGCCGTATATGCTCTGATCTTGATTTGTTTGAGGGCCAAGCCTTAGAACTAAAAAGACGCTTTATAAATAGATCTTATAATGATAGGGCAATTCAACACGGCTATGATAGGGCTAGATTAACATCAAGGGACGACCTGTTACGACCAGTGACTAGAAAAGCAGACAATCAGGTGAGACTGATAACACCGTATCATTCTAAATGGTCAGAAATGAAACAGGTGATTGAGAGATACTGGCCTATTCTACTATCAGATAGAGATTTGAAGTGTGTTCTGCTTCCCTCTTCCCCTGTTCTCCCCGCTTCATTTGGGTATGGTCCTTGGTACTTTGGTGGTTCGGTTAGTGTAAGCTCATAATGGAGGACACGTTGTGATGGCTATGTTTTTGACATTTTGCTTGCCGCTGATTATCTCATCTTTTAACTTGTTTTATGGTCACTCATTAATATTATGATAAATATATTCTTTTTATATAGAATTTCACATGCACCTATATCGAGCATCTGATGGGATGGAGTATCTATATGGAATATGTGGATTAATTTGCGGAGCACGAAAAACTACTATGTGAAGACCATCAATCACAATAATGATATAGGGTTGAGATATGGATGAATTGTTCCTATGAGATTTACCCTGTAATCTGCCATGATATTAATACGTCTGCATGTCCCCTACATTATGTGGATCCTTGCTTACTATATATATATATATATATATATATATATATATATATATATATGTTAATATTTTGGATCTGCAATATATGATATCTTTCTTATTCTTATATGTGGAGACTTGCTCACTCATGGTGGCAAACTTTTCCGCTATTTAAATATGGCTATGTGTCTTATTACCCTCCTGTCTATTTTGCTCATTACATTTGCCATCATCTTTGCCCTTCTTTAAGATGGCCACGGTGATGCACTGACGTCAGAGCGCGCTCTGCCCGTCGGAGCCCGCCTCTCCTCTTCGGCTGGCGCCCAATAGAGGGAGTTTTCTTTGCGCATGCGCAGGATCTCCTTCGGGACGCCGGCTGTTCTGGATGACGCGGTGGACGTCAGGTGGGCTCTATGGTATATATGGGTGACCCCACTGCTACCCCAGCACCTCCTGACGAAGCGAGAGGCGAAATGCGCGTCGAGGTGCTGGGCGTTGTGGTTCACCACTCTGGATTTCTACCATTCATATTTTCTTTCCTCTGTCCGCCCTCCAGCCATACCGGTAACTCCTTTGGTTACCCAGGTATTAAGCCAAACGCCCGGCCCCATGAGCCTCATGGGTCACACTATATGGTGATACATTGATTTTGGCAATACTAATTGTTTAACTTTGCTGCTAACTATACAAACCATAGATTGTGGGGTTGGATTCACTATTTATACTATGAAGTGAATGCATATGCACCTTATTTATGCTGTGAGAGGTATATTGAGGTTTTTTCTATGAATTTTTTATATCCAGACATATTTATATATTTATATTGTGAATTGTATCATGATTGTTCCACAACGCACCAGGTTGTTTTTTGGATGGTTTCATGGGGCAGGGATTTTTAATGGTTTGTGAGCACCAGCACTTTATGTACTGTTTTGATAAAACAAAATATAATATAAAAAATAAAAAAAATCTTATTATCACACATGTGTTTGATACATTATTATGATCTTTACATGAGCAGCGCTCTTTCTTTGTCAGGGTATATGTATTAATCAGTGAGATCTGCTTTAAGAATAAACATAGATATGATATGGATCTGCATCCTCTTTTTTGGTTTAACCTTCTTCATCGGGGCCTGGATCCAACTCACAAACCTTCTGGCCATGTGTGCAGATCATTTCCCCTGTCTCCTATAACTCGCTGCCTCAGCACGTCATATTATCTGCTACACCCGCAAGCTTCAAACGGAAGCTGAAAAATCATCTGTTCATAAATTACTATAACCATGAAATGACACTACCACGGTGCGGAGCTTCTGCCCAACCTACACCCCCTGTTACGGGGGGCTGTCTGATAATAACTGAAAGGAGTATCAGACAGTCAGGGTCCACCGTGCAAAGACTTTGCTGCAGACTATGGCAGAGTGCAATACCTCTGTTAACTCACAGAAGAATATAATAAGTAAGTAAAGCAATTCCTCCCTTACTTGGAGGGTGTGTGGAATGATCTCTGTTAATAATCACAGAGACAAAGGCAATGTGTGCGAAATGGCACCTACCTAGGTCCGCTCTTCTAGTGGTGCAAAAGAGACGAACAGCAGCGTAAGCCGCACAAAGCTCCTACCTGCGTTCGCTCCACTAGTGTGCGAGGACACGAACCACTAGATATGGCACCTGCCTAGGTCCGCTCTTCTAGTGGTGCAAAAGAGACGAACAGCAGCGTAAGCCGCACAAAGCTCCTACCTCTGTTCGCTCCCCTAGTGTGCGAGGATACGAACAACTGCCAGACGCAGTATAAGGAACGTTACCCTAGCGGCAACGTCCACCTACGAGTAGAATCACAAGGCCCAGCCAGACCATGTGCCTCAGGCACCTGCCTATGTCCGCTCCCCTAAGAGGTAAGGATACGGACAGCAGCCGAAGCTGTAAGGTATAAGAACGCTACCCTGCCGGTAGCGCTCACCTAGCATAGACAGAGGAATGCCTAGAGGAACGCGCACAGAGCGTCTACTCATATGCATGAACCAAGAGGACTGAGCACCATGCGGCGTGTGTCAGGGTCTTATATAGACTCTGTGCCTCATCCAAGATGGAGGACACCAGAGCCAATCCGCTGCCAGAACGACAGGAGTGACGTCATGCTGGCCTATCCCCGAGCAAGACGTCACAAGCACATGACCAGCGACCAATCGGCATAGAAGGTGTCAGAGACATGTGACCTCGTGTCAGCGATGATGTCACCCGCACATGTGCAATGGCTCCAAGATTGGACTTAGTCTCCGGCGCTCGCACATGTGCAGTAGCAAGAAATCTGGACTTAGTCTCCAGCGCTCGCACATGTGCAGTAGCAAGAAATCTGGACTTAGTCTCCAGTGCTCGCACATGTGCAGTAGCAAGAAATCTGGACTTAGTCTCCAGCGCTCGCACATGTGCAGTAGCAAGAAATCTGGACATAGTCTCCAGTGCTCGCAGCAACCGTAACAGTACCTCCCCCTCAAGGGCCCCCTTCCCGGCGACGCAGGTAATCGGCAACTAAGTCGGGAGCATGGACAGCCTCCTCAGGCTCCCAAGAGCGATGTTCCGGGCCATAGCCCTCCCAATCTATCAAGAAGAACCTGCGTCCTCTAACCATCTTAGAACCAACTATGGCTCGTACCTCATAGCTAGAGCGAGAGGAATCAGAGGCAGGAGAGTGCACTTCACGAGCGTGAGGTAAAATAGCCGGCTTTAGCAGTGAGACATGGAATTTGTCATGAATCCTAAGATGGACAGGTAACTTCAATTGATAGACTACAGGATTTACCTGTCGAAGAACCTCATAAGGACCCAGGAAGCGAGGAGCAAATTTGACAGAGCTCACTCTAAGTCTCACGTGTTTTGCAGAGAGCCACACAAAGTCCCCTGGAGAAAAGACAGGAGCCGGGCGACGAAACCGATCGGACACCGTCTTCATACGGTCCTTAGCTGCTTGGATCGACTCTTGAGTCCGATCCCAAACCTCTCTGGCATTAGTTGCCCAGTCGGCCACAAGAGGAGGAGGTGCAGCAGCGGGAAACGGTACTGGTACCCTAGGGTGTTGCCCATTATTGAGTACGAACGGTGTCTGCCCAGTGGCCTCAGCCAGCGAATTGTTAAGGGCAAATTCTGCCCAGGGTAGGAGGGAGGACCAGTTATCGTGGTTCTCAGCAACAAAGTGTCGAAGGTATATAATCATAGATTGATTGGTACGTTCAACCAAACCATTAGTCTCCGGATGGTATGCCGAAGAGAGATTCAACTCAATTTGCAGAAGGCTACAAAGATCTCGCCAGAAACGGGAAGTAAATTGCGGGCCTCTATCACAAATGATACGATCTGGCATCCCGTGAAGCCTAAAGACATGCTTGAGGAATAGTTTGGCTAGTACCCTGGAAGATGGGATTCTCGATAACGGTACGAGATGAACCATCCGGGAGAAATGGTCCGTAATGACCCACACAAATCTATGTCCCTGTGAACATGGAAGATCACCCACAAAGTCCATGCCTACCACCTCCCATGGTCTATCTGGCACTGGTAAAGGATGCAAGAGCCCAGCCGGTCTCTGCCGTAATGGACGGTTGCGAGCACACGAGTAGCAGGAACCGACATATCTCTTGACGTGGCTGGCTAAGTGTGGCCACCAATACCACCTCTCCAGTAACTCTCGTGTCCGCCTAATACCAAAATGCCCACCCACCTTTGAGGTGTGGGCCCATGACAGTATATCATTCTGTCGATCAGGCGGAACAAAGGTCTTGCCCGGTGGGATTTGGTCTAACGTCACAGGGGAGAGCGTATGAAAAACCCTGGAGGGAAGGATAAGACGAGGTTCGTCAATCTCTTCCTGGGTAGAAAGCATAGAGCGAGACAGGGCGTCTGCCTTGTTATTCTTACTCCCAGACAGATAGTTGATGGAGAAGTGAAAGCGGGAGAAAAACAAGGACCAGCGGGCTTGGCGAGGATTCAGACGCTGAGCGGTTTGTAAGTACGTCAGATTCTTATGGTCTGTATAGACCTGGAAAGGATGTTTCGCTCCTTCCAGCAAGTGACGCCACTCCTCCAAGGCTAATCTCAAGGCGAGCAGTTCCCTATCCCCAATGGTATAGTTTCTCTCTGCCGGTGAAAAGGTTTTAGCAAAGAAGAAACACGGCCTTTTTCTACCTGCACCGTTCTTTTGATACAAGACCGCACCAGCACCCACTGAAGAGGCATCAACCTCTAAGAGGAAGGGCTTATTCTCATCGGGTCTTTGAAGAACGGGAGCAGTTGAAAAGTATCTTTTTACTGCCTCAAAAGCCTGAGATGTCTCAGTAGACCAGGCTTTGGGATTAGCACCTTTCTTAGTCAAGGCCACCAAAGGGGCCACCAAAGTAGAAAAATGGGGTATGAACTGCCTGTAATAATTTATGAATCCTAAGAAGCGTTGCACCGCCTTCAAGGAATGAGGTTCGGACCATTGCAGGACAGCAGAGAGCTTCGCAGGATCCATAGCCAGACCCTCTTGTGAGATAATGTAACCCAAAAAAGGCAATGAGGACTGCTCGAATACACATTTCTCGAGTTTAGCAAACAATGAGTGCTCCCTTAAACGGGAAAGGACACGAACGACATCCTGACGATGAGTCTCCAGATCAGGAGAAAAAATCAGGATGTCGTCCAGATACACCACTACTGAGGATAACAGTAAATCCCTGAACACATCGTTTACGAAGTCCTGAAATACTGCGGGTGCATTACATAACCCAAAAGGCATGACGAGGTATTCATAGTGACCGTCTCGGGTGTTAAAAGCGGTCTTCCATTCGTCACCCTTTCGAATTCGTACCAAGTTATACGCACCCCGCAGATCCAACTTCGTAAAAACTTGAGCTCCTCTCAGTCTGTCAAAGAGCTCCGAAATTAAAGGTAATGGGTATTTGTTCTTTATTGTGATTGCGTTGAGACCCCTGTAATCTATGCAGGGACGCAAATCACCCTCTTTCTTCCGAACAAAGAAAAACCCAGCTCCCGCGGGAGAGACAGACTTACGAATGAACCCCTTCTCTAAACTCTCTCTTATATAGGTCGACATGGCCTCCGACTCAGGTATCGACAGGGGGTAAACCCTGCCTTTAGGTGGAACCGAACCTGGGATAAGGTCTATGGCACAGTCATACGGCCTATGGGGTGGAAGAACCTCAGCACCCTGTTTGGAGAACACGTCAGCGAAATCCAAATAGGGTGTAGGTATGGGAGAGAGATCAGTTGATGCAACCGCAACGACCTTAGGTGGTAAGGGAAGACATCGGGACTGACATTTCGAACCCCAACTAATAATGCTGTCAGACTCCCAGTCAATGTGAGGAGCATGAGTCCGAAGCCATGGAAGACCCAGAAGGACGTCGTCTATACCCTCAGGCAAAACAAGAAAAGAAATCTCCTCTATGTGACCCTGAGACAGGGAAAGGCGCAAGGGAACTGTCCTCAATGTAATGGAGTCAGACAACATAGTTCCATTAACAACACGGACAGGAATAGGCGCCTCTAACATGATAGAGGGAATATTGTGTCCCTTTACAAATCCTGAGGATACAAAAATCCCGTCAGCTCCGGAATCCACAAAAGCCATAATAGGCCATGTATTCTCAGATAACGAGAGCTGACCTGGGATACAACACTTAGAGGGTGCAGAAGACGTCTCTAGTAACCCCCCTCTAATGGTTACTAGGCCAGGGAGTTTCCCTGACGACTAGGACACTTGTTGGCATAGTGCCCAGCCTGACGACATACGTAACATATAGGAGGACCAGACTTGCGTAGTCTGGAGGACGTATGACCTAACTCCATAGGAGTGGGAGATGTTTCAGATGCTGAGGAAGATGGTAGTGGACCCTCAACAACTGGAATAGCCCGATGCTTAGGGCGTGAGGAAGAGACCTCGAGTCTACGTTCCTTATGGCGTACATCGATCCTCGTTGCTACTGTGATCAAGTCCTCCAGAGAAGCAGGGACCTCACGAGTAGCAAGGGCATCCTTGACATAGCCTGCCAACCCTCTCCAGAAGATAGGAATCAACACCTTCTCTGGCCAATCTAGTTCTGCCACCAGAGTTCTAAAAGCAATGGCATAAGAACTAGTGGATAACGAACCCTGAGATAGATCTAACAGTCTCAGAGCCGCATCATGGGTAACCTGCGGACCCATGAATACCGCCTTAAGAGCATCAAGAAAGTCTTGATGTCTCAGAGTAACCACATCAGAGCGCTCCCATAGGGGAGTCGCCCATTCTAAGGCTTTGTCCTGAAGTAAGGAGATGATAAAGCCTACTCTGGACCTCTCCGTAGAGAAGCGAGAAGAGTTGACCTCTAGGTGTATCTGACACTGACTAATGAAACCACGACATGATCTGGCATCGCCAGAATATCTGTTTGGCAGAGCAAGTCGAGGATCATGTGCAGATGTCACCATGGTCTGAGGTTTATCCTCTATACTCTTGAGCCGTGACTCAAGTACTTGTATGTAACGGTGTAACTGCTGATATTCTGCCATAACTGCCAGACCCTTGGCTCAGTCCTAATGTTACGGGGGGCTGTCTGATAATAACTGAAAGGAGTATCAGACAGTCAGGGTCCACCGTGCAAAGACTTTGCTGCAGACTATGGCAGAGTGCAATACCTCTGTTAACTCACAGAAGAATATAATAAGTAAGTAAAGCAATTCCTCCCTTACTTGGAGGGTGTGTGGAATGATCTCTGTTAATAATCACAGAGACAAAGGCAATGTGTGCGAAATGGCACCTACCTAGGTCCGCTCTTCTAGTGGTGCAAAAGAGACGAACAGCAGCGTAAGCCGCACAAAGCTCCTACCTGCGTTCGCTCCACTAGTGTGCGAGGACACGAACCACTAGATATGGCACCTGCCTAGGTCCGCTCTTCTAGTGGTGCAAAAGAGACGAACAGCAGCGTAAGCCGCACAAAGCTCCTACCTCTGTTCGCTCCCCTAGTGTGCGAGGATACGAACAACTGCCAGACGCAGTATAAGGAACGTTACCCTAGCGGCAACGTCCACCTACGAGTAGAATCACAAGGCCCAGCCAGACCATGTGCCTCAGGCACCTGCCTATGTCCGCTCCCCTAAGAGGTAAGGATACGGACAGCAGCCGAAGCTGTAAGGTATAAGAACGCTACCCTGCCGGTAGCGCTCACCTAGCATAGACAGAGGAATGCCTAGAGGAACGCGCACAGAGCGTCTACTCATATGCATGAACCAAGAGGACTGAGCACCATGCGGCGTGTGTCAGGGTCTTATATAGACTCTGTGCCTCATCCAAGATGGAGGACACCAGAGCCAATCCGCTGCCAGAACGACAGGAGTGACGTCATGCTGGCCTATCCCCGAGCAAGACGTCACAAGCACATGACCAGCGACCAATCGGCATAGAAGGTGTCAGAGACATGTGACCTCGTGTCAGCGATGATGTCACCCGCACATGTGCAATGGCTCCAAGATTGGACTTAGTCTCCGGCGCTCGCACATGTGCAGTAGCAAGAAATCTGGACTTAGTCTCCAGCGCTCGCACATGTGCAGTAGCAAGAAATCTGGACTTAGTCTCCAGTGCTCGCACATGTGCAGTAGCAAGAAATCTGGACTTAGTCTCCAGCGCTCGCACATGTGCAGTAGCAAGAAATCTGGACATAGTCTCCAGTGCTCGCAGCAACCGTAACACCCCCCCTACTGTCTACTCCACAAAATACTTTACAATGTAATCCCGCAAGGGCTGAGTCCTCTGCCCTCTGTATCAGTCTGTCTATTGTTACTTGTATATGTATTCTGTATGTAACCCCCTTGTCATGTACAGCACCATGGAATCAATGGTGCTCTATAAATAAATATTAATAATAATAATAATAAGAAGAAGAACATCTTTGCCTGTACTCACTGGAGCTTTATAGCAGATTTCTGATTCCCAGGCTACAGTGTGACTGAACGGCTCTGCAGACTCAACCATCTCTGTTACCCCTTATTCAGCAGTGCTGGTAGAAACTTGAGAGCAGTTATGAAGCAAGTGTGATTGGGTTTACACCACTGTGGAATGTAGTATTTGTGATATTGAACTTGTGGTGGAGGAGAGCCCACTTTATTGCGCACTTCAGATCCAATTAAGCAGCTGCTGTTTGGGTGCCTCCTCTACTTTTGTTAACGATGGTCGTGTCCGTGAAAAAAAGATCATATCAGATTATCTACGGGAAGAAGTACACCTGTTATTTTAGCTGTTATTTGTTGTTCCGAATTGGTGCCGCTGTAAATGCAAGCAACCTGCTGTGGTTCCAGTTGCACACAGGCGTCAGCTGCCATTTAGGGCTGTGCCTTGGGTTGTCCAGCTGGCTGCTTTCTCAACCACGTGTAAGTGTGGAGAGGCGGCCAGTGCATATGCGTGTGCCGATTTACCCCAGCCGCAGCCTAACTCCAGTGTTTCGCCTACTGAGTATGCTCAGCCTGACTGTGTCATTCCTGAGGCAAAGTCTTCATTTTGGGCTACAGCGCATGCTCGTTTGGACTGTGCCAGAGTCATTCTGTGACCTGCGGCTCAACACACTTACACAGGGCCCTGGGGCTTGACTCATTCTCGGGAGGCCACTAAAACGAACTGCACCCAACATCAGCCCCAGGTGTCCCCTTACACTGCAGTGGTGGTCCCCACTGACCACAGTACAGAGAGTGGCGTCACGAAAATACATATAAAGAAGCAACCTAAGTGTGACCAGACTCTTCCTCCACGTGGAGTCCCTGAAGGTAATGCACCAACACAACACCTGTGGGGCTTCACACTTACTGCGAAAAGCCTCTTTGCACAGGTACTTGCACTCCATGCCCGGTCTAAGTCCTGTGTTTTGCCTAGACAGCATGCTGAAGCGGATAGTCTTTTTTTCAGAAACTGTATTTCATGCTACTGAGCATGCTCAGTCACTTACTGCATCAGAGGCTAGGTCCGGTAATGAACTCTTTAGCCCTGCCCCTGATGTGGGGGGCCCATATAGACCACAGGACATCAGGTGTCCTGACAATTTGGCCAGACCACTCCCAACAGGCTTGCAGTGGCCCGCCCCTATGACTTATCACCTCATTGTTGTTGGTCAGACGATGACTGTTGAGGTGTTTTGGTTGTGGCAGCCATGAGGTCATCATTCAAGTGGCGGTTTAAAATAGGACGCTAGTTATGCCACTCATGACGTGTCACTCTGCTTTTGTCTCCAGGAGGTGCTTTGTGGTCCACCCTATTTTGGGGCAGACCCAGGTTATAAAAGGGGCTGGAGCCAAAAAGAAGGTGCCCAGTCTTCTATTATGCTACGATACAGCACACCTCCATGTGTTGAACACATTGCGGCTTTAGCCCAGAGGTAGGCAGGGATAGGTCATCACTGCAGGCCGCCACCACAGTTGGTAACGCAGAACGTTTAAGAACATCTCCTGTCCTACCAGTCCTGCTAGTGCAGCCCAGTGGCATAAACAGGCCTGCTGCTGCTGATGCGCCTGCTGTCAACAGGTGTGTCCCCTATGCACACGGACAGCGTACCCAATGGCCCCTGTGTTGTTAACAGGGAGTTCCGGGGCTGGGTGGTCGTGTGGACCCTGTCACGCTAAGAGGGCTCCCAGTCTCCAGATCCGAGTGGCGTCTAACTTGGTTCAGGCTACTATTTGTTTGAGAGTCAACCTGATCTGTATCCTCCACTTAACCTTCTAGTTGCCAACCTCTCCTTTTCCATCTGTGAGCACGGTGGACACCGAATGGCGATTGGGATATCTACCTTTCTCTTTCTTTTCTTCTTAATTTTTTTATATAGCGGTAACATAGTATATACCACCTTATCCAAATCTGCCAGTCCCACCATACCAGATGTTGTTTCTTCAGCAAATGTTAATGTTGCTTAACCACCAAATCCATGGACACAAACTTTTTTACCCTTTCCAACACACCTGTTCCTCTTTCCACCAACATCTGTCCTTCTTCAACTCAGTTTGTATATGACCAAAAATGCAACTCTGCAGGGACACCGTACTCAACGCTGTTTCAGCACAGCAGCCAGCCTTCGGTCCCTCAGATGTGGACAAGTAACACCATTTCCTCCTATCGATGAAAAAGCATTGAGATTCACTCTGTGCACCACTGGTGTTTAGTGGAAAAGCAGATGTAAGATTGCGTAACACCTTCTGCTGATACTCCTGCATACGTGCGTCCCTTTCTATGGCAGGAGTTAGTTCGCAAAATTTTGTGTTCTACCGGGGATCTAACAGTGTGGCAACCCAGTAGTCAGCATGACTTGTAATTCGTGTAATCCAAGGGTCATGTTGTAGGTAGTGCAGCAAGAAGGCGCTCATGTGTCTTGTGCATCCAGGAGGACCAAGTCCTTAGTGTGTTGGTGGCGGAGAGGTGAGAATCGTGCCTCCTTCCTCTGCCCTCTCCCCACAACTTTGCACAACCGAAATGTAAGCAAGCTCTCACTAATCTGCTGAGTCTTCCATGCCCATTGCCAGTTCATCCTCCATTTCTTCCTGGGCTCCTGCACCTTCCTCAACTATTTTGCTGATACTATGCGCCCTGATTAATCCCTCTCCACCACCGTACCATGACTGCCGCCAAGGTGCCGCTGACCGTCTGGACCTTGTAGATCTTATTATCCCTTCCGCATATGACTCCTCCAGTACTTCTTCCCCTTTCTCTAGGACCAACACCTGACTCCGAATAATGCTTACAGTGTGCTCCATCATGTAGATGACCAAAATTGTCACGTTGAGAATGTCATCGCCAGTGTTAAACATAAGCGTTGACATTTGTTAACTGTGTAGAATGTTGCATAGGTCCTTGATCTGACACCACTCCAGCAGCGTGATCTGCACCACCTCTGGATGAAGTTAGCCCAGGGTATACATCATAACGTATTTCAGCAGGGCTCTGCGGTGCTGCCACAGATGCTGCAACATGTGCAGATTCAAATTCCTGCGTGTCGGAACATTGCATTTCAGGCGTTTAACCGCCAGACCTTAGGACTTCAGGAGCGATGAAAGTTGTTGAGCTACTGGGTGCGAACGATGGAAGTGAACACATAGCGAGTGTGGCCGCTGTACAAGGCATTGTAGGCCGATTTGTTGTTTTAAAAATTGCTGGAGAATCAGATTAAACACGCGAGTCATACAAGTCACGTGTGTCACATTGCCCTGACGAAGGCACGCTGCCATGTTTGCATCATTGCCGCACACGGCTGTTAATTCACCACCGGAGTCCGCTACGTCAATTTGTACTCCTGTCGCAAGGTGACAACTTGTTCCTTTCGTGCATAGTGCTGATGATGGGAGAGGAGTCGACGCCAGCGGCGCAGGTGGACGCAGGTTATGCTCACCCACTGGGCTGCGTTACCTTGACATATGCAGAACCAATGGCTGAATGCAGGTGGTGGGTATCTCACAGATGAAGTACCATCATTCAGCTACAACCAATGGGAACACACAACACCCTTTTTTAGGCTCCTCCTGTCTGAAGACCACTGCCAGACATAGTAACCTCTGGTTACTGCTACCCCCAGTTTAGTTTTATGAGTTTGTGTGCTTGTTACCTGACTACTTTTCCTGCTTGCTGTTTAGGTACCTCGTTGGCCAATTCGCATTTCACCTCTGCTTGTTTTCTGATTAAGTCCTGTCCCTCCCATTCTGTTCCTCTTCCTCAATTAATGTTTTGACCCTGCATGACTACTATTCTCTGGAACTGCAGCCTTCCACAGGTATTGATCAACTTGGTACCTGTGTCATTCAAAATTACTGTATAGGGATTAAAGGGTTTCAGGGTTCTGGGGGTCCAGCTTGGTGAGTGGCTTCCCTCTAGCCTATCCTTTACAGCCCGTCTGAGTGTGTCGATCCAGGCAGGCGTTACACCGTGCCCTTGACAGAAGGACATGTAGGCCGGGATAGTGTTTTAAAAATTGCTGGAGATTCAGATTCAACACGTGAGCCATGCAAGGCATGTGTGTCACATTATAAATCCAAAAACGGAAATAGAGATCCCTAATCTATATATTCATGTCCACCAAACAGAGTATATAAACCTACACTAGACCTGCGCAATCACATAGTACATCAATGAAAATACACATGATTTCAAAAAAGTATTACAAATTTTTATTAACATGATACCAATAGACAATATATCACATGATTCGAGCTGGATATCAAAAACACAGTAAAAAGTCATTACCCCTTAAAAACACAGAAAAAACAAATTGCTGGCATAACTCCATGTGGGGTAAAATCCTGGGACAGTGTGGTCTTAAAGTTGGTACATTATAGTGGTCACATAGGATGTATACATGCACCCCAAAACACATCAAGGGTAATATTACAAGACCAGCAATCTGGTATACTGTAGTTGAACAGGATGCAGGCATAAATCCCAAATACATCAAAGGTGAAGGTACAAAGCTGGCACTCCAGCAGAAATTAATATTGCTGTATCAATTTATCATGTCATGCAATTATAAGCATATAGTACATAAAGAAACCCCTGCGGATTACATAAATCACAGCATATCTATCTACAATGAGATTTTACCCCACATGGAGTTATGCCAGCATTCAGGTCAGTATTGAACCATCCCATCACCCAGTGAAGGGAGATAGGAAGAATTCGGACCTGAAACACTGCTGGAGGCAAATTGAAGTTAGTAAGAGACCACTACCTGGTGAACCACACTGCCCTGCACCTCAAGTGTGTCACATTGCCTTGAAGAAGGGCCGCAGACTGTTTTGCATCATTGTCGCACCCGGCATTCCCTGGCTGCTGGTTGAGTGGAGACAACCATTGATGAAACTCCGTCTCACTCTACAGAGCTAACCTCCAGAACTCCTCAGCGGTGTCTCACATTTCCCCTACATTTCAAAGTAAACATTTGACCGCCTGATGGCCTTGAGCTCTGATGCCAGCATATTAAGGAGGTGTGTGGGATTCCTTGGGCACAGTTACAAGGAAGGGTGGCCTGACCACACAAGGTTTGGGCTGAGGTGCAGGAACAACACGAGGTTGATGAGGCAGAAGCAGTGGAGGAACTTGTACATACATAGGAAGGATTGAAACACTCAACTCGTGGGGACGGAAAGACTTGTACAGCAGACCCTTCTCCATCTCTCACCATAGTTACCCAGTGCCAAGTCAGCGACATGTTACACCCCTGTCCATGCTTACTGTTCCAAGTATCTATGGTGAAATGCATCCTGTCACACACAGAGTTTCTCAAGGAAGCGGTGATGTTGTGTGCGACCTGCTGTGTTAGCGCGGGCACCTCTTTCTTGGAGAAGGAGTGGAGAATGGCCATCGGCTCTTGGGGCACTTGGGCATAAGGTCTCGAAAATCCTCGGTTTCAAAAGGGTGTAAAGGCAGCCTTTCTGTAGCCAACAAGTTTGAGATGCTGAAACTGAACCAATAAGGAATGTCATGCACTTCAAAAATCATGTAAAAAACAGTGAGGGGACTCCAACCACAGTCTCCAAAGTTTCCACTAATTGGGCCACACACACCCCACTTGACTGGCATCAGTTGACCCCCAATTTCAAGATGTAAAAGATGCTTTGCATGAAGCACTCTCAAAATCACGTGTGCCTTTCGCCTCCCCTGGCTGAGCCAGGGGAAGAAAAGTCCTCTGAGAGCCATAACTTCTTCATCTTGGTGTATGTTTGTATGTCCACATTGTCAGTGGACAGACGCGTGTGCTTATCTGTCAGCACATCCCCAGCGGCACTGAGGACACGTTCAGAGAGAACGCTGGCTGCGGGACACAATAAGATCCCCAAGGCGTACGTGGTGAGCTCAGGCAATTTATCCAGATTGGAAGCCTAAAATGAGCAGGGCTCAAGTTGCACAGTAATGGCATTGATGTTCCCTTGCATATACCAATATATCTGTGTCCCCTCCTCTTTTTCCTTGTCCAGCTCTTTTGTTTTCACATGAGTATATGTCCTTGTCACTTTCTCATGTGTTTGTGTTGTGTTGTGAGTTGTTTGTCACCTTTTGGACACCTTTGAGGGTGTTTTCTACTTGTTTGATGTGTTTGTGATTGCCTCCCATTGTTTCCTATGGGGTTCGAGTAGTTCGCCGAACCGAATGCGAACCAGACCTCGGTTCGGACCGAGCTCGAGCTGAACCGCGACCGGTTCGCTCATCTCTAGTCCCAACACAGAAACTAGCCAGATATCCCTCCGGGAAGGACTTAGCCAAGGAGTGGCTCTTTTTAGAAGACCACCATAACTACCATATTAAGTGGCCCTTTAAGTCAATATCCAATTCTTTGACAAGTTTTAAGATATGACAAGGGCAATACCAAGGCCAGGTATCCATCCACAGACAGCTGTTTCGGGGTATTGCCCCGGATCAGTGTCAAGTAGAATTCTGGCCAGGTGGGAGCAATGCCTAGTAGACCAACAAGACAAAACAATCACTGATCTCGGGGAGACTAGCCAAAGAAACCACTGCCGGCAGCCGAGGGTACTCAACACTGTGAAATCCTAGGTGCATTGCCCACTGGGAAATATGCATATCAAAAACGTCCATGGAGCCTCTGTTAGGAGTCTCAGCACAGAAACTAGCCAATTATCCCTCCGGGAAGGACCTAGCCAAGGAGTGGCTCTTTTTAGGAGACCGCCATATCAAACATATTAAGTAGCGCTTTTAGTCAATGTCCAACTCTTTGACAAGTTTAAAGATATGACAAGAGAAATACCAAGGCTAGGTATCCATCCAAAGACAGCTGTTTTGGAGTATTACCCCCTCATTAGTGTGGAGTAGGACTCTGGCCAGGTAAGAGCAATGCCTAGTATACCAACAAGACAAACCAATCACTGATCTCGGGGAGACCAGCCAAAGAAACCACTGCCGGCAGCCAACGAGGGCACTCAACACAGTGAAATCCTAGGTGCATTGCCCCCTGGGAAATATGCAAATCAAAAATATCCATTTAGCCTCTGTTAGGAGTCTCAACACAGAAACTACTCAGATATCCCTCCGGGAAGGGCCTAGCCAAGGAGTAACTCTTTTTAGAAGAGCACCATAACCACCATAATAAGTAGCCCTTTTAGTCAATATCCAACTCTTTGACAAGTTTAAAGATATGACAAGGGAAATACCAATATGGGGAGATAAGGTATGCACACCAGTGACTATGTAAGGGGAATACATGAAATAGCAGAAACTGCTGTGTGAATACTGACTTGAAAAATCCAATAGCTATATGCAAGAGTGAAAATGTGAAAAATGGAATCTGCATTACTGCCATGAACATATGAATCAAGAGAAATTTAGATGCAATAGAGCCCCAACACTACGCCAAAGTATTTCTCTACGTTGGGGTCCCTAGCTTGTGTGTGTCCTCTCATGCAGTTAAAAAACTTACCGTGTATGGGAAGCTGATTACCATACACGGTAAGTTTTTTAACTGCATGAGAGGACACACACAAGCTAGGGACCCCAACGTAGAGAAATACTTTGGCGTAGTGTTGGGGCTCTATTGCATTGATCAATTCAGTAGCTAAATTTCTCTTGATTCATATGTTCATGGCAGTAATGCAGATTCCATTTTTCACATTTTCACTCTTGCATATAGCTATTGGATTTTTCAAGTCAGTATTCACACAGCAGTTTCTGCTATTTCATGTATTCCCCTTACATAGTCACTGGTGTGCATACCTTTTCTCCCCATAGTGATGTTTTTTTAGGTTTTTGCACCCAGTTCGGACTTAGAATGGTGTTCCAAACGTTATTCCTATTTGCAAGGGAAATACCAAGGCCAGGTATCCAGCTGTTTCAGGTTATTGCCTCTCATCAGTGTGGAGTAGGATTCTGGCCAGGTGGGAGCAATGCCTAGTAGACCAACACGTCAAAACAATCACTGATCTCAGGGAGACCAGCCAAAGAAGACACTGACGGCAGCCAACGAGGGCGCTGAACACAATGAAATCCTAGGTGCATTGCACCCTGGAAAATATGCAAATCAAAAACATCCGTGGAGCCTCTGTTAGGAGTCTCAACAAAGAAACTAGCCAGATATCCCTCCGGGAGGGACCTGGCCAAGGAGTTGCTCTTTTTAGGAGACCACTATAACCACCATATTAAGTGGCCCTTTTAGTGATTATCCAACTCTTTGACAAGTTTAAAGATATGACAAGGGAAATACCAAGGCCAGGTATACATTCACAGACAGCTGTTTCGGGGTATTGCCCCGAAATCAGTGTGGAGTAGGATTATGGCCAGGTGGGAGCAATGCCTAGTAGACCAAAAAGGCATAACAATCACTGATCTCGGGGAGACCAGCCAAAGAAAACACTGCCGGCAGCCAACGAGGGCACTCAACACAGTGAAATCCTAGGTGCATTGCCCCCTGGGAAATATGCAAATCAAAAACGTCCGTAGAGCCTCTGTTAGGAGTCTCAACACAGAAAGTACTCAGATATCCCTCCAGGAAGGACCTAGCCAAGGAGTAGCTCTTTTTAGAAGAGCACCATAACCACCATAATAAGTAGCCCTTTTAGTCAATATCCAACTCTTTGACAAGTTTAAAGATATGACAAGGGAAATACCAAGGCCAGGTATCCATCCATAGACAGCTGTTTCGGGGAATTGCCCCTCATCAGTGTGGAGTAGGATTCTGGCCAGTTGGGAGCACTGCCCAGTAGACCAACAAGACAAAACAATCACTGATCTCGGGGAGACCAGCCAAAGAAAACACTGCCGGCAGCCAACGAGGACGCTCAATACAGTGAAATCCTAGATGCATTGCCCCCTGGGAAATATGCAAATCAAAATCGTCCGTGGAGCCTCTGTTAGGCTTCTCAACTCAGAAACTAGCCAGATATCCCTCCACGAAGAATCTAGCCAAGGAGTGGCTCTTTTTAGGAGACCACCATAACCACCATATTAAGTGGCCCTTTTAGTCAATCTCCAACTCTTTGACAAGTTTAAAGATATGACAAGGGTAATTGTTATGGGGGCTGTCTGATAGTAGATAACCACAATCTATCAGGATCCACTATGCAGGAAACCTGCTGCTGAAAATGGCAGAGGACAAGGGGGAACGTGTACCACAGAAACAGTACTTACACGGTTACGTCACAGTGACACTAAGGCCAAAGACGGCGTACACTGTTTAAATCACAGCGACTACCGAATTAGCATAAACGCAAATGAGGGATATGCTAAACAACTAATGGAGACTATAAAAGTAAGCAAAAGGGGACGTAGTAGAGTCTGTTAGCTGCACAGAGCTCTACATAAACGTGTGGTCACTAACCATAACCACACCCAGTGGCAGATACCTCTGTTAACTCACAGAGGGGTATATGAGAGATAACAAGCCTATCGCTGCACTCACATAGAGTGTGTACAGTAATGTCTCCGTTAATCTTCACGGAGACAGTATGAGATCACTTGTGCAAAAGCACAGGAAAATACTTAAAGTCTGCTAGCTAACCACTAGCAACAAAGGAAAAGCTCTCCTTAGTAAGAGCTGGAGTGGAACTACAAGTCCCAGCACGGCCACATGCAGCAAGCACCTGCCTAAGTCCGCTCCACTAGTGTGCGAGGATACGGACAGCAGCTATGCTGCAGAGTACAAGAACGCTATCCTGCTGATAGCTCTCACCTACTTGTGACAGTAGTGGTGCAGGGAAGGAGCCAGCATGGAGCATCTACTCCTATGCATGGACCAAGACGAGTGAACGCTGAACATGTGTGTCAGGGCTTTATATAGACTCTGTGCCTCCTCCAAGATGGAGGATCACATAGCCAATCAGTACCATCACCCGCGATCGCAACAGCGTCACACTTTCAGGTCGCAACAGCGTCACACTTTCAGATCTCAGTCAAGAGTGCTACTGTGTTCTGGGACCGACAGGACGCTGCAACAGAGCACCAGAAAAAGGCAAAGGAGAACGCGAGTTATTAGAAGCAGAACTCGTAACATTACCTCCCCCTCTAGGGCCCCTCCTCTGGTGACGCAGGTAATCGGCAACTAAATCAGGAGCATTAACAGCCTCCTCTGGCTCCCAGAAGCGATGTTCCGGGCCATAACCCTCCCAATCAATCAAAAAGAACCTGCGAGCACGAACCATCTTAGTACCAATGATAGCTCGTACCTCATAGCTGGAGTGTGAGGAATCAGAGGAAGGGGATAGCTCTCCTCTGGCATGAGGAAGAATAGCAGGCTTCAGAAGTGAAACGTGAAATTTGTCATGAATCCGCAGATGTACTGGTATTTTCAATTGATACACAACAAGATTTACCTGTCTCAACACCTCATAAGGACCCAAGAATCGTGGAGCAAATTTGGCAGATTCCACTCTCAGTTACATGTTCTTCGCAGAGAGCCATACGAAATCGCCTGGGGAGAAAACAGGTGGAGGACGACGGAAACGATCAGCCACCGTCTTCATACGATCCTTGGCTGCTTGGATTGCCTCCTGAGTCCGGTCCTAAACCTCCCTAGCATTGGTTGCCCAGTCTGCCACGAGAGGTGGTGGTACAGAGGCGGGAAATGGAACCGGAACTCTAGGGTGTTGCCCGTTATTGAGAATGAAAGGCGTTTGCCCAGTTGCCTCAGCCACGAAGTTGTTAAGGGCAAACTCAGCCCAGGGTAGAAGGGAGGACCAATTATCATGATTTTCAGAGACAAAATGTCGTAGGTAAATGATCATGGATTGGTTGGTTCGCTCAACCAAACCATTGGTCTCCGGATGGTAAGCCGAGGAGAGGTTCAACTCAATCTGTAAAAGACTACATAGATCTTGCCAGAATTGGGAAGCAAATTGTGGACCTCTATCACAAACAATACGGTCAGGCATCTCGTGTAGTCTGAAGACATGTCTGAAAAACAGCTTGGCCAAAATTCTGGAGGATGGAATTCTCTGTAAGGGGACAAGATGGACCATTCGAGAGAAATGATCATTAATAACCCAAACAATCCGATGACCCTGAGAACAAGGGAGATCACCCGCAAAATCCATGCCTACCACCTCCCATGGTCTATCTGGCACGGGTAAAGGGTGCAAAAGACCAGCTGGTCTCTGTCACAAAGGACGATTGCGGGCGCAAGAAAAGCACGAACGAATGTATCTCTTGACGTGGTTAGCCAACTGTGGCCACCAATACCACCTTTCAAGTAGTTCTTGCGTTCGTCTTATGCCAAAGTGCCCACCCACCTTAGAGGTGTGGGCCCACGACAGGATATCATTCAGCCGATTCGGAGGAACAAAAGTCTTGCCAGGAGGAATCTGATCTAATGCTACAGGTGAGAGGGTATGAAAGGCCCGAGATGGTAGTATGAGCCGGGGATCCTCACTCTCCTCCTGAGTAGATTCCATAGAGCGAGAGAGAGCGTCTGCCTTGTTGTTCTTATTCCCTGAAAGGTAATTAACCGAAAAATTGAACCGGGAGAAGAACAAGGCCTAACGTGCTTGACGGGGATTCAGACGCTGTGCAGTCTGCAGGTATGTCAAGTTTTTGTGGTCAGTGAAGACCTGAAAAGGATGTCTAGACCCTTCAAGTAGATGACGCCACTCCTCCAATGCTAATTTTATGGCAAGTAGTTCCCTATCTCTGATGGTGTAGTTCCTCTCCGCAGGAGAGAACGTCTTAGCGAAGAAAAAAACATGGTCTCTTCCTACCAGAGCTATTCTTTTGATATACAGTGCCTACATGTAGTATTCAACCCCCTGCAGATTTAGCAGGTTTGATAAGATGCAAATAAGTTAGAGCCTGCAAACTTCAAACAAGAGCAGGATTTATTAACAGATGCATAAATCTTACAAACCAACAAGTTATGTTGCTCAGTGAAATTTTAATAAATGTTCAACATAAAAGTGTGGGTCAATTATTATTCAACCCCTAGGTTTAATATTTTGTGGAATAACCCTTGTTTGCAATTACAGCTAATAATCGTCTTTTATAAGACCTGATCAGGCCGGCACAGGTCTCTGGAGTTATCTTGGCCCACTCCTCCATGCAGATCTTCTCCAAGTTATCTAATTTCTTTGGGTGTCTCATGTGGACTTTAATCTTGAGCTCCTTCCACAAGTTTTCAATTGGGTTAAGGTCAGGAGACTGACTAGGCCACTGCAACATCTTGATTTTTTCCCTCTTGAACCAGGCCTTGGTTTTCTTGGCTGTGTGCTTTGGGTCGTTGTCTTGTTGGAAGATGAAATGACAACCCGTCTTAAGATCCTTGATGGAGGAGCGGAGGTTCTTGGCCAAAATCTCCAGGTAGGCCGTGCTATCCATCTTCCCATGGATGCGGACCAGATGGCCAGGCCCCTTGGCTGAGAAACAGCCCCACAGCATGATGCTGCCACCACCATGCTTGACTGTAGGGATGGTATTCTTGGGGTCGTATGCAGTGCCATCCAGTCTCCAAACGTCACGTGTGTGGTTGGCACCAAAGATCTCGATCTTGGTCTCATCAGACCAGAGAACCTTGAACCAGTCTGTCTCAGAGTCCTCCAAGTGATCATGAGCAAACTGTAGACGAGCCTTGACATGACGCTTTGAAAGTAAAGGTACCTTATGGGCTCGTCTAGAACGGAGACCATTGCGGTGGAGTACGTTACTTATGGTATTGACTGAAACCAATGTCCCCACTGCCATGAGATCTTCCCGGAGCTCCTTCCTTGCTGTCCTTGGGTTAGCCTTGACTCTTCGGACAAGCATGGCCTCGGCACGGGTGGAAACTTTCAAAGGCTGTCCAGGCCGTGGAAGGCTAACAATAGTTCCATAAGCCTTCAACTTCCGGATGATGCTCCCAACAGTGGAGACAGGTAGGCCCAACTCCTTGGAAAGGGTTTTGTACCCCTTGCCAGCCTTGTGACCATCCACGATCTTGTCTCTGATGGCCTTGGAATGCTCCTTTGTCTTTCCCATGTTGACCAAGTATGAGTGCTGTTCACAAGTTTGGGGAGGGTCTTAATTAGTCAGAAAAGGCTGGAAAAAGAGATAATTAATCCAAACATGTGAAGCTCATTGTTCTTTGTGCCTGAAATACTTCTTAATACTTTAGGGGAACCAAACAGAATTCTGGTGGTTTGAGGGGTTGAATAATTTATGACCCTCTGAATAAACTTTTCACAATTTAAAAAAAAATAAAAAAATAAATAACATTCTTTTTTGCTGCAGTGCATTTCACACTTCCAGGCTGATCTACAGTACAAATGTCACAATGCCAAGTTAATTCCGAATGTGTAAACCTGCTAAATCTGCAGGGGGTTGAATACTACTTGTAGGCACTGTAAGACTGCTCCAACTCCCATGGAGGACGCATCCACCTCCATAAGAAAGGGCTTGTTTTCATCAGGCCTTTGGAGAACAGGAGCAGCAGAAAAATGCTTTTTAACTGCCTCAGAAGCCTGGATTGTCTCAATCGACCATGACTTTGGATTGGCGCCCTTCTTAGTCAACGCCACCAAAGGAGCTACCAAGGTGGAAAAGTGCAGAATGAACTGACGGTAGTTGTTTATGAATCCTAAGAAGCGTTGTACAGCCTTCAAGGAACGTCAGACCACTCCATCACTGCAGTAAGCTTCGCTGGATCCATTGCCAAACCCTCTTGAGAAATGATATAACCTAAAAAAGGCAGAGAAGGTTGTTCAAAAACGCATTTCTCCAGTTTGGCAAATAAGGAATGCTCCCTTAAACGGGAGAGAACTTGGATCACGTCCTGACGGTGAGTCTCAAGATCCGGGGAAAAAATTAATATATCTTCCAAGTACACAACTACGGATGATAACAGCAAGTCTCTGAAAACATCATTTACAAAATCCTGGAATACTGCGGGTGCATTGCATAAACCGAAAGGCATGACTAAGTACTCATAGTGACCGTCCCTGGTGTTGAAAGCGGTCTTCCATTCGTCACCCTCTCGGAAACGCACTAAATTATATGCTCCTCGCACATCCAGTTTTGTAAAGACCAGAGCACCCCGTAGTCTGTCAAATAATTCAGAAATTGAAGGCAAGGGGTACTTATTTTTTACAGTGATGGCATTTAGTCCCCTATAATCAATGCAGGGACGCAGATCACCTTCTTTCTTACGGAAAAAAAGAACCCTGCTCCCACAGGAGAGACAGACTTCCGGATGAAACCCTTCTCAAGGCTCTCTTTGATGTCGACCGACATCGCCTCGGATTCGGGTATACACAAAAGGGAAGACCCTGCCCTTAGGTGGAACAGAACCCGGAATAAAGTCGATGGCGCAGTCATACGGCCTGTGAGGTGGAAGAGTTTCAGTGCCCTGTTTAGAAAAAACGTCAGAATAATCTGAATAGGATGATGGTAATGGGGAAGGATCCGTTGTTGCTGCGGCAACAATCTTAGGCATTGAGGAAAGACAACGGGACTGACAGTTCGAACCCCATTTTATTATTCTGTTAGACTCCCAATCAATTAGAGGAGCATGAGCCCGAAGCCATGGGAGACCTAGAAGTACGTCATCTATGCCCTTAGGTAACACAAGAAAAAAAATCTCCTCTATATGACCATGAGGCAGGGAAAGCCGCAAGGGAACTGTCCTCAATGTAATGGAGTCAGACAACATAGACCCATTAACTACACGGACAGGAATAGGCGCCTCCAACATAATAGAAGGAATATTGTGTTTAACGTATACTGAGGAAACAAAACTCCCGTCAGCTCCGGAATCCACAAAAGCCTTAATGGGCAATGTAGTTGAAGAGAACGAGAGCTGACCCTGAAAACTACACTTGGAGGGTGAAGAAGACGTATCTAGTAACTCCCCTTTTATGATTACTAGACCTGGGAGTTTCCCTGACGATTAGGGCACTTATTAGCATAGTGTCCCACACGTCGGCAAACGTAACAAACTGGTGAGGTAGCCTTGCGAACCACAGGGGTAGTATGGCCTAACTCCATAGGAGTGGGAAGACTCTCAGATACTGAGGAAGATGTAGATGGAACCCCAGATTCTGAGGTTTACGCTCCTTATGGCGCACATCAAGTCTGGTTGCTACAGTAATCAGCTCCTCCAGGGTAGGAGGAACCTCTCGAGTAGCAAGAGCATCCTTGACAAGCCTCTCCAGAAAATAGGTATCAGAACTTCCTCTGGCCAGTTTAACTCAGCCGACAAAGTCCGAAAACTGATGGCATAGGAACTAGTAGGTGAAGATCCATGTACTAGATCCAATAATTTCAAAGCCGCATCATAGGTAACTTGCGGCCCCATAATCACTACTTTAAGAGCATCAAGAAAATCTTGAACCTTTAGAGTAAGTACATCAGTACGCTCCCATAAGGGAGTGGCCCACTCTAAGGCCTTATCCTGTAACAAGGAAATAATAAAGGCCACTTTAGACCTCTCTGTAGGAAAACGAGAAGCATTAACCTCCAAATGTATCTGGCACTGATTGATGAACCCACGGCATGACCTGGCATCGCCTGCATACTTGTTGGGCAAAGCTAGTCGTGAATCATGTGCAGATGTTACCACAGTTTGGGGTTTATCCTCTACGGTCTTGAGCCTAGCTTCAAGAACCTGTATATAGCCGTGTAGTTGTTGAAAGTCTGCCATATCATCCAGACCCTTGGTTCACTCGTAATGTTACGGGGGCTGTCTGATAGTAGATAAGCACAGGCTATCAGGCAGTCAGGGTACACTGTGCAGGAAACCTGCTGCTGAACATGGCAGAGGACAAGGGGGAACTTGTACCAAAGAAGCAGTATTGACACTGTTACATCACAGTGGCACTAAGGCCAAAGACGGCGTACACTGTTTAAATCACAGCGACTACCAAATTAGCATAAACGCAAATGAGGGATATGCTAAACAACTAATGGAGACTATAAAAGTAACCAAAAGGGGACGTAGTAGAGTCTGTTAGCTGCACAGAGCTCTACATAAACGTGTGGTTACTAACCATAACCACTCACAGTGGCAGATACCTCTGTTAACTCACAGAGGGGTATATAAGAGATAACAAACGTATCGCTGCACTCACACAGAGTGTGTACAGTAATGTCTCCGTTAATCTTCACGGAGATAGTATGAGATCACTTGTGCAAAAGCACAGGAAAATACTTAAAGTCTGCTAGCTAACCACTAGCAACAAAGGCAAAGCTCTCCTTAGTAAGAGCTGGAGTGGAACTACAAGTCCCAGCACGGCCACATGCAGCAAGCAGCTGCCTAAGTCCGCTCCACTAGTGTGCGATGATACGGACAGCAGCTTTGCTGCAGAGTACAAGAAGGCTATCTTACTGATAGCGCTCACCTACTTGTGACGGTAGTGGTGCAGGGAAGGAACCAGCATGGAGTATGCATGGACCAAGATGAGCGAAAGCTGAACAACGTGTGTCAGGGCTTTATATAGACTCTGTGCCTCCTCCAAGATGGAGGATCACATAGCCAATCAGTACCCAGAACGTCAGAAACATGTGACACCGCATCAGCGGTGACAGCACCCGCGACCAATCAGCGTCCTCCACGTGGCGTGATGTCATCTGCGACCAATCAGCGTTCTCCACGTAGCGTGACGTCACCCGTGATCGCAACAACGTCACACTTTCAGGCCGCAACAGCGTCACACTTTCAGATCTCAGTCAAGAGTGCTACTGTGTTCTGGGACCGATAGGACGCTGCAACAGAGCACCAGAAGAAGGCAAAGGAGAAAGCGAGTTATTAGACGCAGAACTCGTAACAGGAAATACCAAGGCCAGGGGTCCATCCACAGACAGCTGTTTCGTGGTAGTGCCCCTCATCAGTGTGGAGTAGGATTCTGGCCAGGTGGGAGCAATGCCTAGTAGACCAACAAGACAAAACAATCACTGATCTCAGGGAGACCAGCCAAAGAAAACACTGCAGGCAGCCAACGAGGGCGCTCAACACAGTGAAATCCTAGGTGCATTGCCCCCTGGGAAATATCCAAATCAAAAACGTCAGTGGAGCCTCTGTTAGGCTTCTTAACACAGAAACTAGCCAGATATCCCTCCGGGAAGAATCTAGCCAAGGAGTGGCTCTTTTTAGGAGACCACCATAACCACTATATTAATGGCCCTTTTAGTCAATATCAAACTCTTTGACAAGTTTAAAGATATGACAAGGGAAATACCAAGGCCAGGTATCCATTCATAGACAGCTGTTTTGGGGTATTGCCCCTCATCAGTGTGGATAAGGATTCTGGCCAGGTGGGAGCAATGCCTAGTAGACCAACAAGACAAAACAAATCACTGATCTCGGGTAGACCAGCCAAAGAAACTACTGCTGGCAGCCATGAGGGCGCTCAACACAGTGAAATCCTAGGTGCATTGCCCCCTGGGAAATATGCAAATCAAAAACGTCCGTGGAGCCTCTGTTAGGAGTCTCAACACAGAAACTAGCCAGATATCCCTACGGGAAGGACCTAACCAAGGAGTGGCTCTTTTTAGGAGACCACCATAACCAAAATTTTAAGTGGCCCTTTTAGTCAATATCCAACTCTTTGACAAGTTTAAAGATATGACAAGGGAAATACCAAGGCCAGATATCCATCCACAGACAGCTGTTTCGGGGTATTGCCCCTCATCAGTGTGCAGTAGGATTCTGGCCAGGTGGGAGCAATGCCTAGTAGACCAACAAGACAAAACAATCACTGATCTCGGGGAGACCAGCCAAGGAAAACACTGCTAGGTCCTTCCCGGATCGACATCTGGCTAGTTTCTGTGTTGAGACTCCTAACAGAGGCTCCACAGATGTTTTTAATTTGCATATTTCCCAGGGTGCAATGCACCTAGGATTTCACTGTGTTGAGCGCCCTCGTTGGCTGTCGGCAGTGTTTTCTTTGGCTGGTCTCCCCAATATCAGTGATTGTTTTGTCTTTTTGGTCTACTAGGCATTGCTCCCACCTGGCCAGAATCCTACTCCACACTGATAAGGGGCAATAACACTAAATAGCTGTCTGTGGATGGATACCTGGCCTTGGTATTTCCCTTGTCATATCTTTAAACTTGTTAAAGAGTTGGATATTGACTAAAAGGGCCACTTAATATGGTGGTTATGATGGTCTCCTAAAAAGAGCCACTTCTTGGCTAGGTCCTTCCTGGAGGGATATCTGGCTAGTTTCTGTGTTGAGACTCCTAACAGAAGCTTATATGGAGATAAGGTATGCACACCAGTGACTATGCAAGGGGAATACATGTAATAGCAGAAACTGCTGTGTGAATACTGACATGAAAAATTCAATAGCTATATGTAAGAATGAAATGTGAAAAATGGAACCTGCATTACTGCCATGAATATATGAATAAAGAGAAATTTAGCTACTGAATTGATCAATGCAATAGAGCCCCAACACTACGCCAAAGTATTTCTCTACGTTGGGGTCCCTAGCTTGTGTGTGTCCTCTCATGCAGTTAAACAACTTACCGTGTATGGGAAGCTGAGACCCAGGCTATATATACGTATCATGTGGATTGGCAATAAGTGTGAGTGGGGTGGGTTCACAAACGAAAAACTACTAACAAATAAGGAATAACGTTTGCAACTCCATTCTATGTCTGTACTGGGTGCAAAAACCTAAAAAAACATCACTATATGGAGATAAGGTATGCACACCAGTGACTATGTAAGGGAAATACATGTAATAGCAGAAACTGCTGTGTGAATACTGACATGAAAAATTCAATAGCTATATGTAAGAATGAAATGTGAAAAATGGAACCTGCATTACTGCCATGAATATATGAATAAAGAGAAATTTAGCTACTGAATTGATCAATGCAATAGAGCCCCAACACTACGTCAAAGTATTTCTCTACGTTAGGGTCCCTAGCTTGTGTGTGTCCTCTCATGCAGTTAAAAAAAAAGCTTCCCCTGTATGGGAAGCTGAGACCCAGGCTATATATACGTATCATGTGGATTGGCAATAGGTGTGAGTGGGGTGGGTTCACAAACGAAAAACTACTAACAACCCACCCCACTCACACCTATTGCCAATCCACGTGATACGTATATATAGCCTGGGTCTCAGCTTCCCATACACCGTAAGTTTTTTAACTGCATGAGAGGACACACACAAGCTAGGGACCCCAACATAGAGAAATACTTTGGGGTAGTGTTGGGGCTCTATTGCATTGATCAATTCAGTAGCTAAATTTCTCTTTATTCATATATTCATGACAGTAATGCAGGTTCCATTTTTCACATTTCATTCTTACATATAGCTATTAAATTTTTCATGTCAGTATTCACACAGCAGTTTCTGCTATTACATGTATTCCCCTTGCATAGTCACTGGTGTGCATACCTTATCTCCATATAGTGATGTTTTTTTAGGTTTTTGCACCCAGTTCAGACATAGAATGGAGTTCCAAATGTTATTCCTTATTTCCTAACAGAAGCTTCACAGACGTTTTTGATAAGCAACACCAGCACGCACGGGATCCAGGCGTGCTTCCCTCCCTGCTGCATTGGTGCTCAGAACTTTGGTTCACAAGTTGTCGGTGTCAGCATCATTGGAATTAGTGAGTACGCAGTGACTATTACCTCCCCAACGGTATCCCTTTATCAGCATCACCGAGCTCCGGGGCATTCCCCCCTACCCAGGGAGGAGTTAAACACCTGGCTGCCATTCCATCGCCACCGGATGTTCCCAATCGCAGCGGTGGTACTCCACCTTACCAAACACCGTGGGTGGCGTCACGAACTTTAAACACACAACCCCCTGTAAATACCCCCCTTTTTATTTCGAGTAGCCTTGCGACTCCTCCCGGGTCCGGAGACCACTCGAGCCACCGCGGATCCGGATCGGAGCAGTTCTGGCTACTGATACGGGGGCGGTACACATAGACTGTACCATCTTGCTTTTTCAAAGCTCTATGGGGAGTGGGGCAATTGATGTTACTGCTCCTCTGTTTCCCTGAAAGGATTTTTAAGGTCGAGACTACTACATAGGGTTCCAAGTTGTGTCTTGTCTGTACTGGCAGGAATATGGTAGCATCAGCCCTACACCTGTTTCTAATTCACCTGTTTATTTCTTCTGTCAATAGCCTAGGAAGCTAATGACTATGGCAAAACAGTGGTGCTGCACTGTGAAACATATTTTTTTCTGTTTTGAAAGCTATTCGACACCCTTAAACGTGTTTTCTCTGCCTTATATTTGGCCTCCCATCGAATTCAATGTGGTTCAAAAAGGCTCCATAAAGGTACGACGAATGTAACCCTTGTTCGATTGGGCTCGGCGAACCGAACTTCCAGAGGTTCGCTCATCTCTTTGTTAATATAGTCTATGGGGCTGCTTACATGTCCATGTTTTATAAGGACCATATGTCTACAAAAAAATCACAGAAACATGACTGTTATTATCAGCATCATGGATGAAAAACCACCCACACAATTCTATTGGTCAGAAAAAAATCATAGGGAAAAAAATTCCTTCCCGACTCCTAAGCTGGGTCAACTATCTACCTGTAATATTATGTTATTCATAACTTTCTATACTGTTACCGTATTTTTTCAAAAATAAGCCCTCCCCAAAAATAAGTGTGGCACTCCTGACCTGGTCAGGCACCACTGAGTACTGCACTCAGGCTGAGTGAGTATAATACAGGTAATCCCAGAGGCTGACTAGGGTGTGGACACACAGCCACTTGGTAACCAGAAACACACACACAGCTTAGAGGGGACCCCTGGGCAGTCCCAGGGAGGGGGCGTGGCCCTCGCATCCCAGCTAGTGTTGGGTAGTAGGACTGGAGACAGAGAGTGTGCGGTGGCAGCTGAAGGAGAAGGAGTGAGGAGTCGCGTCTGGAGGGTAGAGCGGAGGAGCAGGACTCTGTCAGACCCTGCACCTGTAGTGGCTGCTGGCATGGGAGACAGGCTACCCAGCAGTGCCGCCTGAAAACCACCTAGGGCAGTAGCAAGAGGTGGCTGAGTAAGGTGACTGCCGGTAGACCAAGCCCGCATGGGGAAACAGGTCCCCAGAGCAGGAAACCATTTACTTGGCCTGCCAAACCTTCTGGTGAGGGCACTGTATGTGCCTCACCAACCTACACAGAGTCCGCAGCATCAGCAGCAACGAGGGGGCCCATAAGGAGGATTGAGCCTGGAGCCATCTTTATCCTTGGTCAACGCTGCCAGCAAACAGGCCAGAAAGGGAAGAACGGCAGTTGTGACTTCCCTGGGTGATCCCCACAATACTACAAGTAGGAGTCACCCCAAACAAGAAGAACTAGGAAGGCGAGTCAGCAGTCACCCCTACATTAGCCGAAGGGATACGTGGTTCCACCTGGTGCATCACAGCCTCGCCTAGGTTGACTCACAGCTACCATCTGAAAGTGAGTAAAAACCCTGAAAGACATTGCTGCTTGTGTGTGAGTTCTTCTGCGACCTGTGGTACTACACACTAACACTGGGCCCTGGAGCCAGCCTCACTCTGGGGAGGCCACAACAACTGACTGCATTTACCATCAGCCCCAGGCGCTCCCTAAATTGCAGTGGCGGTCACCCCCTGACCGCAAATACCGAGAGTGGGGTCACGATTCCCATAGAAGTTAACCTGACCTACCTGCGGCCAGAAGATTCCCAACACATGGAGTCCCTGAAGACCCTGAGGTGACCTGAAGGTAATGCGGGGCTGCACATAAGCCCTAGCAGGGATTTTCAGCATTTTCAGACCAAGGCTTAAATATAAGCCCTCCCCCGAAAATAAGCCCTAGTTATGGTTCAATAATGAAGTGTTCGTGCAGCTAAAAAAGTTGCAGAAACTGCAGGAACACTTCATTATGGACAGCAGGTGTCGCGGGCGGAGGGGACGCGCTCGCCACGCACGGGTCCGGGGCTTCTGCTGCTGCTGTTTGGTGGCTCGAGCGGTGGACCGGACCCGGGGACTCGAGCAGCGCTCCTCACCCGTGAGTGAAAAAGGGGGGTGGTTTGGTTAGGGAGATTGTTCGTGACGCCACCCACGGGTCGTGGTGATAATGGCACCCCCGCTGCTGGTAACGGGGATCCCGGGAGAGATGGTAGGGTGCAGATGAGATGTTGTCCCCTCCGTGGGCAGGGGTTGGTGATCCCGGGGCCCGATGGTGTAATGGGGAGGCCGGATTGCTGGAGTGCAGGGTTGCAGGGACAGCGTGGCGTGGTGCCTGAGGGCACTGGTGTACTCACTCAGACAATCACTGACAAAGTCTCTGGTAAACCAAAACGGCCGGATGGACGGGTCCCGCAGCCGGCTGCAGTGCTGTTGTTGTGCTTTTCTTGGATGGCTGATGGTGGCTGTCTTTCCCTGCACCTTTGAGAATGTTCTTGACTCCTGTGGTTGCCCACCGGTAGTCCGCTCCCCGGCGTATAGGTGCCGTAGGAGCCCGTTTTGCCCGCAGGCGCTGGCCCTTGGATATCTAGCTTGTGGCGGTGGCTGTATATCCTCTCTGGGTGGACGGTTGCCTTCAATCGGGACTTGGCAGTTGGGGAACCCCTGGGGTTCCTGTCACATTCGGATTTGACTATTGACGACAGCTCCAAGCCTGGTCGGGGTCCGATGGCCCTGCCTGTGTGCTTAGCTTCACTCCGTTCCCTGGTCCGGTACCGGCGGGACGACGCCCAACCCTGGTCCTTACGGCTCTCCGGAGTTCCACTAACTCCTGCAGACGGCCACCACCGTCTGCCAACCTTGCTGTCAGTGTCTGGGCTCCAACCCAGACACCCCAAGTGTTCACTCCTCTCACTTTCACCTCCAAGACTAATCTGACACCTTTCCCACTTCCAGGCTTGTGAACTCCTCGGTGGGTGGGGCCAACCGCCTGGCTACGCCCCACCTGGTGTGGACATCAGACTCTGGAGGGAGGCAACAAGGGTTTTGTGTTTGGCTGCTGTAACTGCCTAGGGTGGGGATGTGTATGTTGGTATGTTTGTGACTACCTGGCTAGTCCAGGGCGTCACATTCCCCCTTGGTAAAATGCAGACCGTCCGCGGGCTGCCCGTTCATCATCGGTTTTATCTTTCAAAACTGTAAAAATATAAATAACAGGTAAAACGGTAAACATTTAAATTACAAGCATTTTTTTTTCAGGTCACTTCAAACGTTGCACATATAAACATTTTTAATACTGACAGATGGACAGACAGATGGATGTCTTCCGCTCTCCCACCCAAGCAACCTAGCCCTGATGCTGCCCCTAAGAAGTGGGCAGCACCCCTTGACCCCAGTCCAGGTTCAGGCTGCCCGAGCGGGAATGGGTACGGTGTCTCGCACCCGACTGTCACTTCAGAGGCTCCAACCCAGACACCCCAAGTGTTCACTCCTCTCACTTTCACCTCCAAGACTAATCTGACACCTTTCCCGCCTCCAGGCCTGTGAACTCCTCGGTGGGTGGGGCCAACCACCTGGCTCTGCCCCACCTGGTGTGGACATCAGACTCTGGAGGGAGGCAACAAGGGTTTTGTGTTTGGCTGCTGTAACTGCCTAGGGTGGTTGTGTGTATGTTGGTATCTTTGTGACTACCTGGCTAGTCCAGGGCGTCACACAGACACCAGGAATCACACTCACTAGACACCGAGCAGAGGACCTGCAGTGATCGCACACCCGCACACATCAGATCTCACACACAATCAGATTGCACACACAAATATCCTATCTCACACTCACACATCCGATTTCACACACACACAATCAGATCGCACACACAAATATCCGATCTCACACACACAATCAGATCGCCCACACAATCATCCGATCACACACACACACACACAGATTGCACACACAAACATCGGATCACACACACATCGTATTACACACATACTCACCACATCCAGTGACACCGATTTCTTCTGGCTGGCAGAATCCTGGGAGGCTGTGCAGTGGAGCGCAAGAATGCTTGCTTACAGGACCTGCAGGCCGGACACATGACTTCCTCTCATCATTCCCTGTGGCCAGAAGTATTCTGTAATGCTGGATGTAATGAGTGTGTGTGTGTGTGTGTGTGTCAGTGTAGCGCCCCTGAAGCTATCAGGGTGCTACAAGGTTCTGCATCCCCACCATGATGCAGGGCCTACCCGCTAGGGCCCCGAAAGACCAGTGCCGGTAACACACGAAAACTCCATATAAAACCAGTTTTCCCCAACACACCGGTAACACTAACCAGAGACAGGTGCAGGGGAAGAAGGTACCAGATTACTACACTGGCACTGGGACAAAGGGGACCGTGAAGGTGAAACCAGCCCCACCTCAGGTGACCAGTTACCACCAGAAAGTGGAAACCAGTTGCACTAAACCTTTTGTGTGGACTACCTTCTTCCGACACCCATCATTACACCTACCCTCTGGGGCTCGGCCCTGCTTGTGGAGGGTCTAACATCCAGGCTGCCACTAACACCAGCCCCAGTAGGGAACATTGTGCAGCGGCGGCTCCATCCACATAGCCGCAACACCACAAGTGGCATCACGTATGAACACTAATCTAATCCCCTGTATATATATCCCCTTAACAGAAAGGGCCCAGGGCACGGAACCGGGAAACGGCCACCAAAATTACATTCTTAAGATATATACGGCCTGATACAGAGTACCTCATAACCCTGGGGCGACAACCCTTTTTTCTGACATCACGAACAGGAAAGAACTGGAGCCAGTCAAACCAGGTAATGTGTGCCTTAAAGACTGTGTTTTATGGACTGTACTCTATTGCTTGAAAAACCGCCGCCATTTTGCTGTGAAAAGTAATTGTCCTACAGCAGACCAAAAGGCACAAAAAGAAAGCCCTGCCCCCTGGGAGTATCCGGAATGTAAAACAAAACTGGAATCAGGGAGCCCGGAGACCCTGCCACAGAATGCCTCTAGGACTGCGACAAGCAACATGTTTGCACCAGGGGATCGTGCTAGCGCACCAGGTCGACCAGGGACCTGGACTGCGGAGAGGCTAGAAGCGGAGGTTCAGCGGCTGTGCTGGACTCTGCGAGCGGAACACCTGCAGCGAGTTGAGGAGTGGAAGGCGGAGATGATAGGAGTGGAAGGCGGAGATGATGGAGGTGGTGGCAGCCATGCAGGCTCAAGAGAGTAGAGCGCCGCTTGACCAGTCTGAAACCGACCCAGACACTGGGATCCATCCTCGACCAGACAGTGTCACCGCCAGAGCCAGCGAGACCAGAAGCGGTCACATCACCTTCTCTGCTGGAGAAGGGCAAAGTGGCACCAGTTTCCCTGATCAGACCAGAAGCGATCGCATCACCTTCTCCGCTGGAGAAGGAGTAAGCTTCAGCACCTGATCCAGTGACAACTGTCCAGGCTACGACATCATCAGGAGCCGCGGAGGAGGCCGCCGCCAGCATTGATGATCTTCCCCAGGTACTGTGCCCAGTCGCTGCAAGGTGTATGACAGATTTGCTTCCGCAGTCAGGGTGAATACAGCGTGGGGGGTGGGTTCCTCCTTGTTTTGCTGACGAGGTACACAGTATCCGACATCTGGGTGCCCAAGCCAGAGGAACCTGTGTACAAGCCTGCTGTTGTCCCATTCCCGGCCTGGTTGGTTCTCAGATGCCACCCAATGTGCCAGCAGAGCCATCAAGAGGCAGTGCAGGTGCACGGGACCAGTGCACCGAAACTCTAAGTGCTGATCCCGGGAGGCCAAGTGAACCAGATAGCCCCTTTCCAACACCCTGGTAGCTCTGACCTTTATGCTACCAGTTTGTTTGTTGTGTTTACTGTTGAACTGTTCCTAATTGAAAAAGTTCAAAATATTTGCTGAAAAAGTTTACCAGTTTTTCGTATGCTGATATAAAAATGGACCCCAGGCTGCAGGACTGGTAGCAGCCAAAAACACCAGTTGTGCACCACCAGAGTTGTACACCCAACCAGTGCACCTTGTTTAAGCACAACCACCAAGGAGAGGAAGGTTGGAAGAAAGGTCGGGGACAGTGATGGCACAGAACTGGTCACCACAGGGACCGGTGATCTGCCTCCTTAGAGGGTCCTGGGACCAGGATCTTTGGGTGGTGAGTGCAGGGAGAGGTACTCCAATTAATGCAACATTGAAAGTGATGAACCTCACCTGTGTGGGAAGACCTGTTTATGTTAATGTTTAAAAAAATATAAAAAAAAAATAAAAAGTGTAACCAGTTTCACTTGCAGCCCGAGGATGTGCTGGAATTAACCAAGGGGGAATGTAACGCCCCTGAAGCCATCAGGGTGTTACAAGGTTCTGCATCCCCACCAGGATGCAGAGCATACCCCCTAGGGCCCTGGAAAAAAAGTGACGGTAACAGACAAAAACTCCAGGTAATCCCAGTTTTCCCCAACAATCCCCCATACAATGGTGCAAAGCTAGGGTCGGTCCAATGGATGGCCACCTAGACATGGAGCCAGTGCAGTTCACTAGTTGACCAGGTGGGAGGGGAATACGGTGGACAGTCAGAAAGTAGTCGAGGAGGAGTGAAGGTGGACGTGAGGAGACGCACTGACACGGGGTTGACAGTAACCTGGCACCCAGGAAGATAGTTGCCGGTGGAGTACATGTGGACATTTTTTGCGTATGTGAAAAATTACTGCCATCTGAATAAGGTCTTACCAGTAGCGTAGCTACCGTGGGGGCAGAGGTAAACACCCGCCCACCACCCGATCAGCGCTACCATTAACTATATCGGCATGCACAGAAGCACCAATATAGTTCACCTCTGCGTCAGTGCTGAGGAGACACGATCTCCCTGCACTGCTGGTGATGATAGTGCACAAGCAGGACATCAGCGTCCCAGAGTGGTGATGTCATTGCAAAGTGCTGGGATTCTGATGTCTTGCCCGCACTGCACCGCTCAAAACCTGCTGTAGCAGGTTATTATATGATTTATTTTTTTAATGCAGAACGGGGGCCATATATACCAAGGCTGGGGGCCCATATATACCAGCATGGGGTCCAGGCTGGTGGCCCATATATACCAGCATGGGGTCCAGGCTGGTAGCCCATATATACCTGCACAGGGCCCAAGCTGAAGGCCCATATACATCAGGCTGGGGGCCCAAATATACCAGAATGGGGTCCAGGCTGGGAACCCATATATACCAGCTAGAGGACTATATATACCAGCACAGGGCCCAAGCTGGAGGCCCATATACATCAGGCTGGGGGCCCATATACACCAGGATAGGACCCAGGCTGGGGCTCATATATACCAGCATGAGGGCCCATATATACCAGAATGGGGCCTAGGTTGGGGGCCCATATATACCAGCATGGGGCCTAGGGTAGGGGCCCATATATACTAGCATGGGTTCCAGGCTAGGGGTCCATATACACCAGAATGGGGACCATTTTGGGGACCAATATATACCAGGCTAGTGGTCCATATACATCAGACTGGGGTCCCTGTAAACAAATATCAAAAGGAGAGAAATTTCAATTCCAGCTCACTAGTATATTTAAAGTCCAAAGATGGTGCATGGAAGGTGGATCACGGCCATGACACTAGGATGAACAAAAGAACAAAAATACAGCACGACATCCAATGGATAAAAATCTTCTTTTTACCTTATTAATCCATGATAAAAAATAAGTTTAAAATAGAGACAAAGGACGCGTTTTGGAATATGCTTCCTTATTCATAATCCTATACAGACTAACATAAAACAGTTCCTTATAAAAGCAAGGGTGAAAACAATGAATCAGGAAATGACATCATATGTTAATGAACCATAGGAAAAAAAAAAAATGTTCACTCCGTAAATCGTAACAAAAACAGCTGACAACTCAATACAAATATAATAAATCATTTTTCAAATTCATACACATTGGATATCTTGTGTGCATGTAATAAATCCATATAGCCTCTCGATAACGTAATAATTTCTTTATATCACCACCCCTTTTGGAAAGATTAACCCTTTCGATAGCATTAACTTTCAAACTACTACACCTCCCATGATGTTACTTCAAAAAATGCTGAGAGGCCCCTGACAAACTTCTAGTTGTAGTATTTGCGGCATCATATATATGTTCTGATACATGGCGTCTCATGGTTCTTAACCCCTTAACGACCGCGGGCCGTAAAATTACGTCCTAAATGACATAATGTTACTGCCCGCGGTCCTCCGGCGGCAGCATGCCGCGATCGGCACACATCTCAGCTGATTTTCACAGCTGAGATGTGTGCCTGCTAGGCACGAGCAGAATCGTTATCTGCTCGTGCCGATTAACCCCTTATATGGCGCTGTCAATACATGACAGCGCCATTATAAGCGCGATTGCGGTAATATTTACCTTACCGCCCGATACCGGAAGTCACGTGATGCAATCACGTGACTCCCGATAGTTGTCATGGTAGCACAGGGTCATGTGATGACTCCTGTTCTACACCTGACTTGGTTTCACTTTCGCTGTGCCCGGGGCACAGCAAAAGAGAAAGACAGCGTATCTGCTGTTTACAGCCTTCCAGCTGTGATCAGCAGATACTGCAGAGCGATCGGAATGCTGATCGCAATAGCCCCCTAGGGGGACTAGTAAAATAAAAAAAAAAAGTTAAAAAATAAGTTTTAAAAAATTTAAAAAAAACAAAAAAACCTAAAAGTTCAAATCACCCCCCATTCGCCCCATTGAAAATTAAAGGGTTAAAAAAATAAAAAATATACACACATTTGGTATCGCCGCGTTCAGAAACGCCCGATCTATCAAAATATAAAATCAATTAATCTGATCAGTAAACGGCGTAGCGGCAAAAAAATTCCAAACGCCAAAACGACGTTTTTTTGTCGCCACAACTTTTGCGCAAAATGCAATAAGAGGCGATCAAAACCTAGCATCTGCGCAAAAATAGTACCGTTAAAAACGTTAGCTCGAGACGCAAAAAATAAGCCGTCATTGAGCCTAAGATCCCGAAAAATGAGAACGCTACGGGTCACGGAATATGGCGTAAAACGTGCGCCACTTTTTTCGGACAAACTTCCGATTTTTTTTTAACCCCTCATATAAAAGTAAACCTATACATGTTTGGTGTCTACGAACTCGCACTGACCTGAGGCATCACACCCACACATCAGTTTTACCATATAGTGAACACAGTGAATAAAATATCTCAAAAACCATAGTGCTATCGCACTTTTTTTGCAATTTTTCAGCATTTGGAATTTTTTTGCCATTTTCTAGTACACAATATGGTAAAACTGATGGTTTCATTTAAAAGTACAGCTCGTTCCGCAAAAAATGAGCCCTCACATGACCATATTGACTGAAAAATAAAAAAGTTACGTCTCTCAGAAAAAGAATAGCGAAAAAAAAAACCGGAAAGCGAAAAATCGGCCGGTTGTGAAGGGGTTAAAGTACTTCCAATATATTGTTCTTTACATATATCACATGATAAAAGATATATGACATTAGACGTCCCGCAATTTATTAATGACTTTATATTGTAATTTTTTCCGGTTGTGAAAGATACTACAAAACTTGTCGTGTGATGCATGTGTAATTTGTCGCACCGTCTTGTGGGAAGCCGGGCCTGCTACTTCAGAGGATGTTCAGGTGACTGTGTCTCCGATGGCTCCAGCAAATCCCTAGGTTAGGTGGCAAATTCTGAAGATAAAAATAATAGAGATAGGAGACTATGAGTTGTGGTGATATCTGCCAGGTATAAGGCCGCTGGAGGAAGACATACACCGAGAATTCTGTAAAAACGTGAATAAGGAACTTTACTTAAATCTTGTAACCATTCTTTAGTCAATCAAAGTTGCTCTTTCCATTTCCAATAGACAGTCATTTCATAGCAATAAAGAGAGCTCTTAAACAGTGGACTAGTTCAAGCGTTGTTCCTATCCCGGCCTTGGGAGGATGGATGTCACTATCAATTGGATTAACTGTGCTGGGTATAAGAGAAGGAGGATCAGCGCAATATACTGTGAAGTACTGTAGTCCTTTTCCTTGTGTTAGAATATGAGTACAGGTTGTTGTTTAATTTTTCAGTACTCTGTTGTTGCAGAAATGGGGCGCTCCGAATAGGGTGATAATTACACTCCCCACATATCTCAATAGAGGTCTCTTTTTTTTTCCTGAATCACAGCAACTCAACCGCATCTAACCGTTTTGTTTTTTTTAACTGCCTCCTCAAGTTCCGCCCCCAACAACCACTTCCTTTCTTTCAAATCAATTGCAATACCAAACCAAGGCAGTAGAGGGCAGCGCAACGCTAAATAATTTACCTCCCCCCAAGGTGGGGAATAGGTGTCACAAATGTAATCACATAGATAATACAGAACACACATTAGTAGTGGCTTTTCTGGTCACTACATATACCTCCCTCATTTAAACAGAGCCATCCCCGGCATTTGCCACCATAGATATCTGTTATACCATAACACACGTCACCTTCAAATTTGAGCCAAAGTGCTACTTTAGTCACAATTCTCAACAGTGGGGTGTGACACCAGCGTCTACACCTCTCAACTGTGGGGTGTAGACTTAATAACATAAGCAACATGTGAGTTGTAGTGGGGCGCTAAGTTAGGGCAGAACCCTATGTCTATAGCAAATCTATGGTTTCCATTCAATACTTCTCCCCATAGATTACATCGGAATTCCTAGAAAAGATTCTGTCTCAGGTTGGCAAACCCGTTAAAATATAGGTGGAAGCCCAAATAACTGCAAAATATGTACCATGGTTGATGTTGAGGTACTAGGAATAGAGTAATGTTCTTCCTACTCTCTGTAAAAACTTTGAGGGCATTTAATAATCATGAAAATACCGTAACATCAGATAAACATGCATTTCGGTGCAAAAATAAACTCTCATCATAGGACATTAGTATATGTTCATAAAAAACTCACCAAAAATAAAGCCAACAGCCAAAGACTGGTCAGATAGTGGCAAAAGCACATGCAAGATGCATACGGCCCCCCATGATAAAGGTTGGAAGATCACAGGTGCAGTATGCCTATAAAACAACCACCCCCAGCCTATTACAACAGGAGGGGGAGGTTGCTGGCAAAAAACTGCACACAAATAAGATCTAATATAGGGCGTCAGTCACACAGATACGTGCAATGCACAGTGTCCAGGCAAAGCCTATTGATCACGCCCTTCTATTAGGTCAGGCGGGCTGCCCAGCACCTAGGTGCATTGGCACAATGGACAGACATCCCAGGGGACCGGCTGCATCCCGCAAAATTGTGCGATAATAAATGATAAAATTGATAATAAATGTGAGGTATTGGTCATATTTTGGCCATAATATATAAGCTCGTAACCCATACGTCAAGGGTCCCCACGCTTACGAGTCCCTAACCACATCAAAAAAAGCTCATCATAGGACATTAGTATATATTCATAAAAAACTCACCAAAAATAAAGCCAACAGCCAAAGACTGGTCAGATAGTGGCAAAAGCACATGCAAGATGCAGGCCATATGCATCTTGCATGTGCTTTTGTTAAATAACAAAATAAACACAAACACCAGAGTCTCTTTGGAGGTAGCATAGCTTGTTCTTGTGAACAAATCTTCATGTTTGAAAACTTGAATAACAGCCTTAAAGTCATGTGTAAAAATGTGTAAGTGTTTTGGTCCCCGGATGCAGAGTCGGGGCACACAGTCCATTAACGTGTCTGCACCGGCTGTTTTTTTTTTGTTTTGTTATTTTTTAGTCCCTGTGTTTCAACAAGGAGGGATGCAGCAAAGTGTTAAAACCAACAAATCAATAATTTAATTAATCAAAAATGAACTAACAAACAGGAAAAATGTAAAAATCATTCTACAAGTTTTGGTCTAAATATCTCGCTAGCAACTGACCTTTGTTGATTCTTTGAGAGCGTCGGACAAGGGTAGTTTCCTCCATAGGATCAGGATATATCTCTGCAGGGTCAGTTCTGGGATTAGTTGTTCTTGCAGGGAGCGTCTCTTGATCAGGAGTTGTCTGTCTTTGTCCACGGGTAGACATTATAGGACCAAAACACCAAGATACCGGGTCATTTATATCAAATTCCGGAAATGATGAACTTTGGGATCATCTGGACTTAGGGAAGGGTTCATACTCAAATAACTCGTCCGCAGGTGGTGAATCAGGATGGAGGTATTCAGACTTACAAAGTTTCAGTCTATTCCTATGAACAACCTTGGGTTCTTGGGTATCTTTCTGGATACAATAAATGTCATTCCCTGGGTATGGAATTCCTTGGATGACGTAAGGCTGTCTCTCCCATTGTGTATCTAGTTTTCCTGTACGATGATCGTTTCTAAACCAGATCTTATCACCAACATGCAAAGGTGTAGATTTTACTTCTTTATCAAAATTATGTTGCTGTCTGTTGCAAATTTGTTCCATACGGAGATCTACGATTTCTTGTGCTTCCACCAGGCGTCTTTGATGGTCACTCACCCAATCTGTAGCAGGCAGAGGATTAATTTCATCTGAGACAGTCACATCTAGAGCAAGGTCAGCTGGTAGTTTACCTTGGCGTCCAAACATCAGATAATATGGGGTATAACCCGTAGAACATTGTGTGGTGTTGTTATATACATAGATGATCTCTGGGAGTAATGTTGGCCAGTCAGATTTTTTGTGAGCTGGAATAGTTCTTAGCAAATTCAGGATGGTTTGATTCATCTTCTCGCAAAGCCCGTTACACTGCGGGTGGTATGCTGTAGTTCTGAGCTTCTGACAATTGTAGAATATGCACAATTCTTGGAAGAGTTGTGATTCAAAGGCTGAGCCTCGATCAGTCAAAATCTTCTCTGGGTACCCATAAGGTAGCAAGAAAAAATTCCAGATGCTAGCAGCGGTAGTTTTAGCAGTTAGATCTTTCACAGGGACGGCCACTACAAATTTGGTGAAGTGATCAATGATGGTTAGGACATAGCTATGGACGGTTCTGCTGGGCTCTACTTTCAGATGATCAATGGCTACCATTTCTAATAGACGTCGACTCACAATTGGATGCAGTGGTACTTTCTGATAAGCTTTCACTTTTTTCTTAGTTACACAAGTGTGACATTCCTGGCACCATTTTTCCATGTCTCCCCTCATGCCAATCCAATAGAATAGAACTGTGGCCTCTGTCTTCGGCACTCCAAAGTGACCAGACTGATCATGATAGGCAGTGAGAATCATGTCTACATCTCTCCTTGGGATCACAATTTGATGGAGATGACTACCTGTGATGGGATCCATGCTACAACGGTACAGTAATCCTTTCTTCACAAAGAACCATTTTCGTTGTCTCCACAGACGAATCAGTTCAGGGTCAACATCACCTCTGCGAATTCTCCCGGGAGGTTTTCCTGTTATCAGGAATTCTGAAATTGCAGCAATAACTCTACTTTCAGTCTGTACTTGTATCCATCTAGTTCAGTCATGGCGAACCTTTTATAGGTCGAGTGCCCAAACTGTAGCCCTAAACCCATTTTTTTTCTGAAGTGCCAACCAATCCTATTATGTAAATAATTGATTGTAACCTTACCTTTGCAGTCTTCTCTTTAGCAGGGGGCATCACGCTCATGCATGCTTACCACACATTGAAGCTGAGCCCTTTCCAGCCCTTTCCAGACACAGCAGTTGGATTGATCTTTCTGGAAAAAAATTGCAGCATATTAGACAGAGATTTTAGCATGGAATGCAATCGGATGTCACCCTTAAATCCACATCTACATTTCAAAGTCTGAACATCCTGAAATCCCATAAAGACATGCGAGTTGCTCCCCTCCCCTTTCTTTGTGTAGTTCTGTCCCCCTTCCTGGCCACTTCCTGGTAAACATGTCCCCCATCCTGATATATATATCCTACATTCTGGTATATTTGTACCCATCATGGCCCAATCCTAAATGTACTCCATCCCGGCATATTCCCCATCCTGGTAAATGTTCCTCCATCCCGGCATGTACCCCATTCCTGGTAAATGTCCTCCACTCTGGTAAATGTACCCCATTTCTGGTAAATGTCCTCCACTCTGGTAAATGTACCCCATCCTGGTAAATGTACCCCCATCCTGGTAAATGTACCACATCATTGTAAATGTATCCCATCCTGGCATGTTCCCCCATGCTGTTAAATGACCCCATGCTGGTAAATGCACCTCATCCAGGCATTTTCCCTTATCCTGGTAAATGCCCCCTTTCCTGGTAAATATACCCCATCCTTATAAATGTTACCCTTCCTGCTAAATGTTCCCCATCCTGGCATTTGTCCTCATCCTGGCATGTTCATGTATCCCCATCCTGGCATATTTCCCCCCATCCTTTCATGTTTCCCCCCATCCTGGAAAATGTATCCCCCATCCTGGTAAATGTACCCCTTACTGGCATGTTCCCCTTCTTGCTAAATGTACCCCATCCTGGCATGTTTCCCCCCATCCTTGCAGCCATATTTCTCCCCATGCTTGCAGTCATGTTTCCTCCATCCTTACAGCCGTGTTTCCCCCATCTTTGCACATTTCTCTCCATCTTTGCATGTTTCCCCCATCCTTGCAGCCATGTTTGCCCCGTGCTCTGTTTGCTTGCCCCGTGCTCTGTTTGCCCCGTGCTGTTTGCTTGCCCCGTGCTCTGTTTACTTGCCCCACGCTATTTGTTTGCCCCGCACTCTGTTTGTTTCCCCCGTGCTCAGTTTGTTTGCCCCGTGCTCTCATGTTTCCCCCGTGCTCCCATGTTTCCTCCGTGCTCCCATGTTTCCGCCGTGCTCTGTTTGTTTCCCCCGTGCTCCCATGTTTCCCCTGTGCTCCCATGTTTCCCCCGTGCTCCCATGTTTCCCCAGTGCTCCCATGTTTCCCCTGTGCTCCCCATGTTTGCCCCGTACTGGCTCTGTCCCCCACTCCTTGGCACAGCCGCACACAGCTTAAAAATAAAAAAATAAAAAAACTCACCTTGCAGCCCGACTCCACCGCTGCGTCCTCAGTTAGTTCAGTTCCCATGCGGCCACAAGATGCCGGTGCCGCCTACTGACGCTCCTCCGTCTCCTAGGCAACAGGCCTGTGGCTCAGGAGAGGAGGCATGTCAGAAAGAGGAGAGATGTCTCCTCTGCTCCAACACCACTTTGCACTGTCGGCGCGATCACACTGACAGTGCAAAGTGGCTGAATGTGACGACAGCGCATGTGCCAGCAAAAAGGGCTCTGCGTGCCCTGTCTGGCATGCGTGCCATAGGTTCACCATCACTGATCTAGTTTCATCTAGTAGGGGTTCTGAACTAGCTCCTTGTGAGTAGAAGTCAGGAGTTTCCTGCAAAAAGGCACTGGCCACCTTTTGTTGAGCAAATCAAGCATAGAAGTTCGGCATTTCCACTTCTTCCCAGTGATCTTCATCTGGCAAGGGATCTGAAGTGATTGGTAATCTGGATAAAGCATCGGCATTTTCATTGGACTTCCCAGCACGATACTTGATGACACAGTCGAAGTTAGCAAGTCTTGAGGCCCATCTCTGTTCCAAAGCTCCCAGTCTAGCTGTACTTAAATGAGCAAGAGGATTGTTGTCAGCGTAGGCGATAAATGGAGAAGCAGCTAGATAGTCCTTGAACCGCTCTGTAACGGCCCACACGAGAGCGAGAAACTCTAGTTTATAAGAACTGTAATTTTGATCATTCCGTTCTGCTCCTTTAAGAAATCTCTTAGCAAAAGCGATTACCCGTTTTTTTCCTTCTTGCTTCTGGCTCAGGACTGCTCCTAGCCCCTTTAGGCTGGCGTTGGTATAAAGACGGAAAGGCTTGCTGTAATCTGGATAAGCTAAAATAGGTGGAGTGGTAAGCTTCTTTTTGAGCTGTTGAAGGGCAACTTCTTGCTCTTCTGTCCAGTGGTTAACAATGCATTTCTTTCCTTCCTTTTGTGGATGACCACGTAAAAGCTCCTGCAGTGGTGCAGCAATTTGGGCATAGTTAGGTATAAAGCGTCTATAGTAGCCTGTAAAACCTAAGAAACTCCAGACTTCTTTCAGGGTAGTGGGTGTGGGCCAATCCCTGACCACGGCGGTTTTGTCTAGATCAGGTCTTACTCCTTCAGCACTCACATGTCCTAAGTAGCGTACTTGGGTCTGTAATAGGTGACACTTTGAGGGTTTCACTTTGAGGCCGTGTTTAATGAGAATCTGTAGAACTTCTGCCAGGTGCTGTAAATGGTCATCATAAGATTTGGAGTAGACAATGACATCGTCCAGATAAAGAAAAACAGTCTCAAAATTTTTGTGGCCCAAACAACGTTCCATTAGCCTTTGAAAAGTCCCTGGGGCATTACAGAGTCCAAAAGGCATGTCATTAAACTCAAAGAGGCCCATTGGGGAGATAAACACTGTTTTCTCACAATCTTCCTCCGACATAGGCACTTGCCAGTATCCACATGTTAAATCTAAGGTGGAGAAATATGCAGCAGACCCTAGAGCTGTTAGTGATTCTTCAATGCACGGTAATGGGTATGTATCTTTATGGTTAATGCTATTTATCTTGCGATAGTCCACACAGAATCGAATGCTGCGGTCTTTTTTCTTCACCAAAACTACAGGTGACTTTCTCGGATTACTCCAGCATCTTTCATTTCTTGGATCATTATTTTTACAGGCTGATACAAGGGCGGTGGAATAGGTCTGTACCGCTCTTTAATGGGAGGATGAGAACCAGTGGGGATGGTATGCGTTATCTCTCGTACTTTACCAGAATCAATAGGATGTTTACTAAAGGCTTGGTGGAATTCTTGAACAAGCTTCAGTATTTCTTCAATTTGTTTAGGTGGGGTGGTCACCTCTCCTACATGTATGTCAGACCACCATGGAGTTTCCGGAGCTTCATTGTTTCCCTCCATTACTTGAGTCGCCTGTTGGACTTCTTTTTGAGTGGGGCTCACTACATCCTGGTAGGAAATTATGGATAATTGATCTACATGATAGTACCTTCTCAGTTCCACTGCAGTGTCACCTAGGTTTAGCATACGAATTGGTACCCTTTTTGCAGATACAGTAATGAGACTCCTTGTGGTCATAAGCGTAGGATGTTCTGCCATGGGTAAGGATTGTACTAGTCATGATAGGCTTGTCCTTGGATCCCTGGTCGAGCACAACACCACAGCATAGTTTCAGTGTTGGGTTACAAAATGACAGGATGTACATCGCAGATGCGGGCAGGGCAGATTTCACCTCGAGGATTACTGAACTACTAATATTCTGACAACACTTTGATAGTTCTCTGCAACACCCTTTGCTGTGCTTGTGATGCCGTAGGTACAGATTTATGAAGAGCCTCTAACATTTCACCATAGCAGTTGCACAGGACATTCATACCTAGGATTACAGAGGTGTCTGTTTTTTTCTGGGACATTTATAACCAGAACTCCCTGTTGTGGAATCTGGGTTTCTCCTGCACAAATAGTGAGTTCCCAATACCCTGTTATTGGTACAGACTGTCCATTAGTGGCTATGAAATCTAACCATTGATGGGGAGGCTGCATAAGGAGGTTAGGGTCCCAATGTCTTTCAATGGTGTCCTTGGCTATTGTGGTGACCTGGGAGCCAGTGTCTAACAGTGCTGTAAATGGGGCTCCATTGATGCGAATGGTCACTTCTGGACGAGGTCCTACATAACTGGAAAACCAAGTAACATTTTCGGGACCTATCGTCTTTCCTCCTGAGGGGCAGTCCTCTGCCTCGGGGATTGCTCTTTTAAACGTCAACATTGACGTTCCAAATGTCCAGCATGATGACAATGTCTGCAGATTGGCTTACCCTGCTTGTCAAAACGGTCAGTGGTTCGTCTCCCAGATGGGGTCTGATACTCTTGGCTAAGGCGGTTAGTAGGGAGTCCCATTTGGGTTCTGGGAGCAGATTCTAGTAGTGGAACCTCCAATCTTTCTATTTACTTGCAGACATCAGCTAGTCCTCTAGCTAACTCGGCCATTTGTTTCTGTAATTCTATCATAGTATTAGCATTTGGAGCCTGCGTTTGGGCGGCTTGCAATAGCGGGGCGCTACCCTTTGGACAATTAGACAAAATTGAACTTATATCACTAGCAAAGGTGGATAGCTCAAGATTTTTAGTCACTGGGCGAAATTCTCTTCCTAAAATCTGAATAGCTAGTTCCTTGAATTCCTGGAAAGAACTATCTGCATGCTGGAGAGCTAACATTTTTAGTTGACTGCGTAGGGTTTCTGTGGCAGACCCTTCAATAAACTGCTCTTTCAGTACTTCATTTGCAATCTTAGCTTCCTGGGGCTCTACGTGTACGATGGCCCTCCAAGCTTTTCACAAGGATAAAGCATAGTCTCGTAAAGACTCATTAACTTCTTGTTTTTGGTAAAGAAACGCATTTTGAACTCAGATGCAGAGCGGACCTCAAATATGCTTTATAACCGCTCCAGGATTTGTTCTACAGTCCTTTTCTGAGCTCTGGGCCAGGACTTAATTTCTCTCAAAGGTGCACCCTGGAGTTGACCACTCAGGATTTCTACTTTTTGTTCATTTGTCATGGGATACAGGCGAAAAAAAGCAGTCATTTTTTCTCTGAAGTCTTGTAATGTATTTGTTTCCCCATTATAATGTGGAATCCAGGGATCTCCCAAATAATAAGGCATGGTGAAAAACAAAAATGCAGTGGAGGCTTTATCAGAACTGCTGTTGCAAAGGGGCTCATTCTCATTTTCATCTGCCATTGTGAGTTTCACTTGTTCACTGTCAATATACAGGTGTGTATAGTTTATTTTATTTTTTTAATTCACCGTTGAGGTGTATTTTCACATATCTTGACAGTAGTGAATCCTCATCTGGTGTACAGCAGTACATGCAGGCACATAAGATTCATCCTGTTCGTGACGCCACTTGTAATTTGTCGCACCGCCTTTTGAGAACCCGGGCCTACTACCTCAGAGAATGTTCAGGTCACTGTGTCTCCGATGGCTCCAGCAAATCCCTAGGTTAGGTGGCAAATTATAAAGAGAAAATTAATAGAGATAGGAGACTATGAGTTGTGGTGATATCTGCCAGGTATAAGGCCACTGAAGGAAGACATACACCGAGGATTCTGTAAAAACGTGAATAAGGAACTTTACTTAAATCTTGTAACCATTTCTTTAGTCAATCAAAGTTGCTTTTTCCATTTCCAATAGACAACAGTGGACTAGTTCAAGTATTGTTCCTATCCCGGCCTTGGGAGGATGGATGTCACTATCAATTGGATTAACTGTGCTGGGTATAAGAGAAGGAGGATCAGCGCAATATACTGTGAAGTACTGTAGTCCTTTTCCTTGTGTTAGAATATGAGTACAGCTTGTTGCTTAATTTTTCAGTACTCTGTTGTTGCAGAAATGGGGCGCTCCGAATAGGGTGATAATTACACTCCCCACATATCTCAATGGAGGTCTCTTTTTTTTTTCCTGAATCACAGCAACTCAACCGCATCTAACCGTTTTGTTTTTTTTAACTGCCTCCTCAAGTTCCGCCCCCAACAGCCACTTCCTTTCTTTCAAATCAATTGCAATACCAAACCAAGGCAGTAGAGGGCAGAACAACGCTAAATAATTTACCTCCTCCCAAGGTGGGGAATAGGTGTCACAAATGTAATAACATAGATAATACAGAACACACATTAGTAGCGGCTTTTCTGGTCACTACACATATATTTACACAGACCGCAATTTTTTTTACCACATTTGACTGATACAGTGGTAGGTAACTACATGGATTTGTCTGAAGTTTTGACACTGTAAGATTTAGTGTTATGATCACTCGGGGTCAAAACATTTCCCAGAGACATATTATTTCTAGAAACCCATTTAACCCCTTGTTCCAAAATTTTATTTTGACTGACAATATTGGGAGAAACCTTTTATGATGTAAACTACATCATAAAAATCTTTACTAAACCTGGTGAAAAATACTACCTGTGAGTCACTAAGGTCACTATTTATAGCAGTTTGATTTTTGTCCTCCAAATATTGACTTCTCGATTTTTAATCAGTTTTGATTTTTGCTTTATCAATAAGTTTTCTGGAGTAACCTCTGTTCTGTAGTCTCTTACTAATAATCCCACATTCATTTTGGTACATCTCAGAGTTTGTGCAGCATCTCTTGCACTTATAAATTCGCCAGTTGGTAGATTAGTGGTAATATGTTTGGGGTGGCAGCTCCTAGCGTGTAATAGGGAGTTGCCTGCTGATTTCTTCCGATATAAACTACACTCCACCTTTTTGTTAATAGGGTTACCTTCCAAAAGAATAACTTAAAAAGCAATGCGGTTTTTGTGTTGTTCAAAAGTAAAGATGTTACATGGGTTATTATTGATATAATTAATGAAGTCAAAAATCTCTTTTTCACACCCACGCCAGATGATAAGTATGTCATCTATAAATCTTAAAAAAATACGGATGTTTTTACTGAATGGATTACAAATGTCTAAAATATATTGCTCCTCCCACCAACTTATGTAAATATTCGCCAGAGACGGGGAAAATTTCGCCCCCATAGAACAACCTCTGTTCTGAATGTAAAAATCATTAGACAACATAAAAAAAAGCGCTGCAGTCCGCTTTTTCTTAGAGATGACTAGTCTAGACTCACATTTATCTGAACTAATCCTCAAGCTCCTTCACTTTATCCTGACACACAATTTTTTTGTGTTTAAAGATCTTTTTTACCTACAGATCCGCGGCACAGCCATGGGGGGCGGCCTGCACGTCCACGTACACCAACCTTTCCTTGGGCTTTTGGAAGAGGGGGCTTTTTGGCGATGGGGGTACGCGGGCAACCGACCATGTGCTGTGCTGGATGAGGTATATTGATGATATTTTATTTTTGTGGCAGGGTACGGTGGAGCAGCTCGGGGAATTTATGAACGAACTAAATCTAAATGAGCATAATATCAAACTGACTTATTCATCTAATTCCAGGAAAATTGAATTCCTGGACATCAGCCTGCAATTGGACCAGGACAGGGTCATCCAGACTGATGTATTCAGGAAGTCAACTTCAGTGAACTCCTTATTGCATGCCTCTTCGACACATAGTCAGGCTACAATAAAATGAGTCCCAATTGGCCAGTATCTTAGAGTTAGGCGGATCTGCTCAACCAAGGCCCGCTTCCACCATCAGGCTGATGACCTTAGGGATAGATTTTTGGATCGGGGATACAGTGGAAGGGCTATCAAAAATGGGTACACGAGAGTCATTCAAAATACCAGAGGTGAAGTATTATTACCAACAAGAACTAAAAAGACTGATGGCACTATTCGCTTCATCTCTACCTACAACCAGCAGTGGGACAGTATGCGTCGTATACTAACAAAACATTGGCCGATATTAAAAGCCGAACCGGTATTTAAAGATTGCCTCCCCACTGCCCCATCGATGACGTCAAGAAGATTTAGGAACCTCAGGGATCTCTTAGTGCGCAGCCACTATGTTCCAGCCCCCTCCAATTTTTTGGGAAAAAGTACACCAAGAAGGGGCTGCTTCTCCTGTGGCCACTGTGTGGCATGTGTGAACATTGGTAGGGGCAACTCTTTTGCCTCTGATGATGGGTCCCGCACGTACCACATTAAGGAATACATCTCCTGCCAAACCACTCACGTCGTGTACTTTGCCACCTGTGACTGCCCTCTAATTTATGTCGGACTGACGAGTCAGGAATTGAGGGCACGCACCAGAGAACACGTGAAAGATATCTGTGGAGATAAAACTACCCCTGATATCTCAACTTTAAAAACATTACCGAGGCATTTTAAAACTGCTCACAATTGCAATCCGAGATCTCTGAGGGTCCTGGGGATTGATGTCGTTCATGGTGGCATAAGGGGAGGCAATCTAAAGAAACGCCTTGCACAATGCGAGACCCGATGGATCTCTGTTCTTGGCACACTCTCCCCTGCTGGTTTGATTGAATCCATTAGCTTTGCACCTTTCCTATGAGTTCACCCCCCTAGACATGCGTACTGGGTCTAGATCCTGATTAACCCATTTGAGCTACCTCATGTATTTTGTATGAACTGATTTAATACATATTTCAATTATGTGCACTTGTTGTATACCTGTCCGTCCTATGTATTTTATCTTTCCACTTTTTTATTGCGTGGGATTCTTAACAACCTAAATCTACTCCCGTCCCCTAGTGATTTTTACATAGTCTTTATACACATTTTAACAAGCCCAGTCCTGTTTGGACCATTTCTGGTATATGCATAATTGATTTATTTATATATATATATATATATATATATATATATATATATATATATATATATATCCTATTATACATCTTGTTGTATATTGGGTTTTGTCACATGGGTCCCTTTCCACCTTAAGCATTGCCTGGCTCGTTGGATGATGATGCGTCCCCCTTCTGAGCCGGTGATGCTTGGTGACGTGTGACCCATGTGCTTCCCCTTCTCTATTTCTCACTTTATCTCCTTTCACTCCCCTTGTTTTTCTATTGCTTCGTGTGCCTGCCATCCTAGGGGGGACATGGGTGTGCGTTCTCTGGCCTACAGCCGCGATCCGCAATGAGTGCGGGCGCGGTATGCTGTGCTGGATTGATCGCGCTGTGTGCGTGCCTCCCGTTGCCGGGGAGACGAGGACACCACACTCTCTGCAGTGTGGAACGCGCATGCGCACTATCCACATAGTTGATGTCGTACTGCGCATGCCCGGAAGTCTCCGCCTCCCTCCAGCTCCCAGTTATGTGACCTTTCACGTGACCAGGTTTGCAGGCATATAGGAGCAGGTCCGTTATCCGGACACCATACACTACTCCCCTCCCGGAAGAAGCGGTCCTTGCACCGTGAAACGGCCGTCGGAGGCCCTGTTACGGTTGCTGCGAGCACTGGAGACTATGTCCAGATTTCTTGCTACTGCACATGTGCGAGCGCTGGAAACTAAGTCCAGATTTCTTGCTACTGCACATGTGCGAGCGCTGGAGACTAAGTCCAGATTTCTTGCTACTGCACATGTGCGAGCGCTGGAGACTAAGTCCAGATTTCTTGCTACTGCACATGTGCGAGCGCTGGAGACTAAGGCGGGCTTTGCACGCTGCAACATCGGTAACAATGTGTTACCGATGCTGCAGCGATAGTCCCGCCCCCGTCGCACGTTCGATATATAGTGAAAGTTGCCGTAGCGATTATTATCGCTACGGCAGCTTTACACGCACATACCTGCCGTGCGACGTCCCTCTGGCCGGCGACCCGCCTCCTTCCTTAGGGGGCGGGTCGTGCGGCGTCACAGTGACGTCACACGGCAGGCGGCCAATTGAAGCGGAGGGGCGGAGATGAGCAGGATGTAAACATCCCGCCCACCTCCGTCCTTCTCATTGCAGCCGGCGGCAGGTAAGGTGAAGGTTCCTCGCTCCTGCGGCTTCATACACAGCGATGTGTGCTGCCGCAGGAGCGAGGAACAACATCGCACCTGTCGCAGCACCGGCATTATGGAAATGTCGGAGGCTGCAGCGATGATACGATAACGACGCTTTTGCGCTCGTTCATCGTATCAAAAAGGATTTGCACGTTGCGATATCGACTGCGACGCCGGATGTGCATCACTTTCGATTTGACCCCACCGACATCGCACGTGCAATGTCGCAACGTGCAAAGCCCGCCTAAGTCCTATCTTGGAGCCATTGCACATGTGCGGGTGACATCATCGCTGACACGAGGTCACATGTCTCTGACACCTTCTATGCCGATTGGTCGCTGGTCATGTGCTTGTGACGCCTTGCTCGGTGATAGGCCAGCATGACGTCACTCTTGTCGTTCTGGCAGCGGATTGGCCCTGGTGTCCTCCATCTTGGATGAGGCACAGAGTCTATATAAGACCCTGACACACGCCGCATGGCGCTCAGTCCTCTTGGTTCATGCATGAGGGTAGACGCCCTGTGCACGTTCCTCTAGGCATTCCTCTGTCTATGCTAGGTGAGCGCTACCGGCAGGGTAGCGTTCTTATACCTTACAGCTTCGGCTGCTGTCCGTATCCTTACCTCTTAGGGGAGCGGACATAGGCAGGTGCCTGAGGCACATGGTCTGGCTGGGCCTTGTGATTCGACTCGTAGGTGGACGTTGCCGCTAGGGTAACGTTCCTTATACTGCGTCTGGCAGTTGTTCGTATCCTCGCACACTAGGGGAGCGAACAGAGGTAGGAGCTTTGTGCGGCTTACGCTGCTGTTCGTCTCTTTTGCACCACTAGAAGAGCGGACCTAGGCAGGTGCCATATCTAGTGGTTCGTGTCCTCGCACACTAGTGGAGCGAATGCAGGTAGGAGCTTTGTGCGGCTTACGCTGCTGTTCGTCTCTTTTGCACCACTAGAAGAGCGGACCTAGGTAGGTGCCATTTCGCACACATTGCCTTTGTCTATGTGATTATTAACAGAGATCATTCCACACACCCTCCAAGTAAGGGAGGAATTGCTTTACTTTCTTATTATATCCTTCTGTGAGTTAACAGAGGTATTGCTCTCTGCCATAGTCTGCAGCAAAGTCTTTGCACGGTGGACCCTGACTGTCTGATACTCCTTTAGGTTATTATCAGACAGCCCCCCGTAACATTAGGACTGAGCCAAGGGTCTGGCAGTTATGGCAGAATATCAGCAGTTACACCATTACATACAAGTACTTGAGTCACGGCTCAAGAGTATAGAGGATAAACCTCAGACCATGGTGACAGCTGCACATGATCCTCGACTTGCTCTGCCAAACAGATATTCTGGCGATGCCAGATCATGTCATGGTTTCATTAGTCAGTGTCAGATACACCTAGAGGTCAACTCTTCTCGCTTCTCTACGGAGAGGTCCAGAGTAGGCTTTATCATCTCCTTACTTCAGGACAAAGCCTTAGAATGGGCGACTCCCCTATGGGAGCGCTCTGATGTGGTTACTCTGAGACATCAAGACTTTCTTGATGCTCTTAAGGCGGTATTCATGGGTCCGCAGGTTACCCATGATGCGGCCCTGAGACTGTTAGATCTATCTCAGGGTTCGTTATCCACTAGTTCTTATGCCATTGCTTTTAGAACTCTGGTGGCAGAACTAGATTGGCCAGAGAAGGTGTTGATTCCTATCTTCTGGAGAGGGTTGGCAGGCTATGTCAAGGATGCTCTTGCTACTCGTGAGGTCCCTGCTTCTCTGGAGGACTTGATCACAGTAGCAACGAGGATCGATGTACGCCATAAGGAACGTAGACTCGAGGTCTCTTCCTCACGCCCTAAGCCTCGGGCTATTCCAGTTGTTGAGGGTCCACTACCATCTTCCTCAGCATCTGAAACATCTCCCACTCCTATGGAGTTAGGTCATACGTCCTCCAGACTACGCAAGTCTGGTCCTCCTATATGTTACGTATGTCGTCAGGCTGGGTACTATGCCAACAAGTGTCCTAGTCGTCAGGGAAACTCCCTGGCCTAGTAACCATTAGAGGGGGGTTACTAGAGACGTCTTCTGCACCCTCTAAGTGTTGTATCCCAGGTCAGATCTCGTTATCTGAGAATACATGGCCTATTATGGCTTTTGTGGATTCCGGAGCTGACGGGACTTTTGTGTCCTCAGGATTTGTAAAGGGACACAATATTCCCTCTATCATGTTAGAGGCGCCTATTCCTGTCCGTGTTGTTAATGGAACTATGTTGTCTGACTCCATTACATTGAGGACAGTTCCCTTGTGCCTTTCCCTGTCTCAGGGTCACATAGAGGAGATTTCTTTTCTTGTTTTGCCTGAGGGTATAGACGACGTCCTTCTGGGTCTTCCATGGCTTCGGACTCATGCTCCTCACATTGACTGGGAGTCTGACAGCATTATTAGTTGGGGTTCTAAATGTCAGTCCCGATGTCTTCCCTTACCACCTAAGGTCATTGCGGTTGCATCTACTGATCTCTCTCCCATACCTACACCCTATCTGGATTTCGCTGACGTGTTCTCCAAACAGGGTACTGAGGTTCTTCCACCCCATAGGCCGTATGACTGTGCCATAGACCTTATCCCAGGTTCGGTTCCACCTAAAGGCAGGGTTTACCCCCTGTCGATACCTGAGTCGGAGGCCATGTCGACCTATATAAGAGAGAGTTTAGAGAAGGGGTTCATTCGTAAGTCTGTCTCTCCCGCGGGAGCTGGGTTTTTCTTTGTTCGGAAGAAAGAGGGTGATTTGCGTCCCTGCATAGATTACAGGGGTCTCAACGCAATCAGAATAAAGAACAAATACCCATTACCTTTAATTTCGGAGCTCTTTGACAGACTGAGGGGAGCTCAAGTTTTTTACGAAGTTGGATCTGCGGGGTGCGTATAACTTGGTACGAATTCGAAAGGGTGACGAATGGAAGACCACTTTTAACACCCGAGACGGTCACTATGAATACCTCGTCATGCCTTTTGGGTTATGTAATACACCCGCAGTATTTCAGGACTTTGTAAACGATGTGTTCAGGGATTTACTGTTATCCTCAGTAGTGGTGTATCTGGACGACATCCTGATTTTTTCTCCTGATCTGGAGACTCATCGTCAGGATGTCGTTCGTGTCCTTTCCCGTTTAAGGGAGCACTCATTGTTTGCTAAACTCGAGAAATGTGTATTCGAGCAGTCCTCATTGCCTTTTTTGGGTTACATTATGTCACAAGAGGGCCTGGCTATGGATCCTGCGAAGCTCTCTGCTGTCCTGCAATGGTCCGAACCTCATTCCTTGAAGGCGGTGCAACGCTTCTTAGGATTCATAAATTATTACAGGCAGTTCATACCCCATTTTTCTACTTTGGTGGCCCCTTTGGTGGCCTTGACTAAGAAAGGTGCTAATCCCAAAGCCTGGTCTACTGAGACATCTCATGCTTTTGAGGCAGTAAAAAGACACTTTTCAACTGCTCCCGCTCTTCAAAGACCCGATGAGAGTAAGCCCTTCCTCTTAGAGGTTGATGCCTCTTCAGTGGGTGCTGGTGCGGTCTTGTATCAAAAGAACGGTGCAGGTAGAAAAAGGCCGTGTTTCTTCTTTGCTAAAACCTTTTCACCGGCAGAGAGAAACTATACCATTGGGGATAGGGAACTGCTCGCCTTGAGATTAGCCTTGGAGGAGTGGCGTCACTTGCTGGAAGGAGCGAAACATCTTTTCCAGGTCTATACAGACCATAAGAATCTGACGTACTTACAAACCGCTCAGCGTCTGAATCCTCGCCAAGCCCGCTGGTCCTTGTTTTTCTCCCGCTTTCACTTCTCCATCAACTATCTGTCTGGGAGTAAGAATAACAAGGCAGACGCCCTGTCTCGCTCTATGCTTTCTACCCAGGAAGAGATTGACAAACCTCGTCTTATCCTTCCCTCCAGGGTTTTTCATACGCTCTCCCCTGTGACGTTAGACCAAATCCCACCGGGCAAGACCTTTGTTCCGCCTGATCGACAGAATGATATACTGTCATGGGCCCACACCTCAAAGGTCGGTGGGCATTTTGGTATTAGGCGGACACGAGAGTTACTGGAGAGGTGGTATTGGTGGCCACACTTAGCCAGCCACGTCAAGAGATATGTCGGTTCTTGCTACTCGTGTGCTCGCAACCGTCCATTACGGCAGAGACCGGCTGGGCTCTTGCATCCTTTACCAGTGCCAGATAGACCATGGGAGGTGGTAGGCATGGACTTTGTGGGTGATCTTCCATGTTCACAGGGATATAGATTTGTGTGGGTCATTACGGACCATTTCTCCCGGATGGTTCATCTCGTACCGTTATCGAGAATCCCATCTTCCAGGGTACTAGCCAAACTATTCCTCAAGCATGTCTTTAGGCTTCACGGGATGCCAGATCGTATCATTTGTGATAGAGGCCCGCAATTTGCTTCCCGTTTCTGGCGAGATCTTTGTAGCCTTCTGCAAATTGAGTTGAATCTATCTTCGGCATACCATCCGGAGACCAATGGTTTGGTTGAGCGTACCAATCAATCCATGATTATATACCTTCGACACTTTGTTGCTGAGAACCACGATAACTGGTCCTCCCTCCTACCCTGGGCAGAATTTGCCCTTAACAATTCGCTGGCTGAGGCCACTGGGCAGACACCGTTCGTACTCAATAATGGGCAACACCCTAGGGTACCGGTACCGTTTCCCGCTGCTGCACCTCCTCCTCTTGTGGCCGACTGGGCAACTAATGCCAGAGAGGTTTGGGATCGGACTCAAGAGTCGATCCAAGCAGCTAAGGACCGTATGAAGACGGTGTCCGATCGGTTTCGTCGCCCGGCTCCTGTCTTTTCTCCAGGGGACTTTGTGTGGCTCTCTGCAAAACACGTGAGACTTAGAGTGAGCTCTGTCAAATTTGCTCCTCGCTTCCTGGGTCCTTATGAGGTTCTTCAACAGGTAAATCCTGTAGTCTATCAATTGAAGTTACCTGTCCATCTTAGGATTCATGACAAATTCCATGTCTCACTGCTAAAGCCGGCTATTTTACCTCACACTCGTGAAGTGCACTCTCCTGCCTCTGATTCCTCTCGCTCTAGCTATGAGGTCCGAGCCATAGTTGGTTCTAAGATGGTTAGAGGGCGCAGGTTCTTCTTGATAGATTGGGAGGGCTATGGCCCGGAACATCGCTCTTGGGAGCCTGAGGAGGCTGTCCATGCTCCCGACTTAGTTGCCGATTACCTGCGTCGCCGGGAGGGGGGCCCTTGAGGGGGAGGTACTGTTACGGTTGCTGCGAGCACTGGAGACTATGTCCAGATTTGTTGCTACTGCACATGTGCGAGCGCTGGAGACTAAGTCCAGATTTCTTGCTACTGCACATGTGCGAGCGCTGGAGACTAAGTCCAGATTTCTTGCTACTGCACATGTGCGAGCGCTGGAGACTAAGTCCAGATTTCTTGCTACTGCACATATGCGAGCGCCGGAGACTAAGTCCAATCTTGGAGCCATTGCACATGTGCGGGTGACATCATCGCTGACACGAGGTCACATGTCTCTGACACCTTCTATGCCGATTGGTCGCTGGTCATGTGCTTGTGACGTCTTGCTTGGTGATAGGCCAGCATGACGTCACTCCTGTCGTTCTGGCAGCGGATTGGCTCTGGTGTCCTCCATCTTGGATGAGGCACAGAGTCTATATAAGACCCTGACACACGCCGCATGGTGCTCAGTCCTCTTGGTTCATGCATATGAGTAGACGCTCTGTGCGCGTTCCTCTAGGCATTCCTCTGTCTATGCTAGGTGAGCGCTACCGGCAGGGTAGCGTTCTTATACCTTACAGCTTCGGCTGCTGTCCGTATCCTTACCTCTTAGGGGAGCGGACATAGGCAGGTGCCTGAGGCACATGGTCTGGCTGAGCCTTGTGATTCTACTCGTAGGTGGACGTTGCCGCTAGGGTAACGTTCCTTATACTGCGTCTGGCAGTTGTTCGTATCCTCGCACACTAGGGGAGCGAACAGAGGTAGGAGCTTTGTGCGGCTTACGCTGCTGTTCGTCTCTTTTGCACCACTAGAAGAGCGGACCTAGGCAGGTGCCATATCTAGTGGTTCGTGTCCTCGCACACTAGTGGAGCGAACGCAGGTAGGAGCTTTGTGCGGCTTATGCTGCTGTTCGTCTCTTTTGCACCACTAGAAGAGCGGACCTAGGTAGGTGCCATTTCGCACACATTGCCTTTGTCTCTGTGATTATTAACAGAGATCATTCCACACAACCTCCAAGTAAGGGAGGAATTGCTTTACTTACTTATTATATTTACTTACTTATTATATCCTTCTGTGAGTTAACAGAGGTATTGCACTCTGCCATAGTCTGCAGCAAAGTCTTTGCACGGTGGACCCTGACTGTCTGATACTCCTTTCGGTTATTATCAGACAGCCCCCCGTAACACTCAGCCATGTGCTTATCGTGGCTGTGTATCAAAATAAGAGGAAAAACATGCAGAATTTTTAAAAAAGTGTATTTAAATAAATAAATAAATAACTTAAAAAACAGCGTGCGGTCCCCCCCAATTTTCACACCCAGCCAAGATAAAGCCTTACAGCTGGGGCTATTTTCAGGCTGGGGAAACCCATGCTTATTGCCCCCCAGGCTAAAAATAGCATCCTGCAGCTTTCAATGATTGCTGAATCCATTAGTTGCTGCGATCCCGTTACTTTACACTGGTACGGTGGTAACTGATATAATAAGGGGTTAATGACAACTGTGAGCTGCCACTAAGCCATCTATGAGACCCCTCCACCACTAACCTTTTTACTAACATTACAAAGAAATTTAAAAAAACCAAAACCTCCCCTTCTTTTACCAATTTATTGATCTCCAAAAGACCCAGGTCCGAAGTAATCCAAACTGCGAGGTACTATGAAGATTCCAGCTCTGATACATCTGAAGACACAGTGCACAGCTATAGTGCATGACTGCCTGCTTTGGTCTTCTGGCAGAGAATGAGCCACAGTGATCAGCGTTGATGTCATTCAGGTTAGTTGAGGTCACACCTGGAGGTTCCCACGGCCCTCCACCTGTGGCCACAAGTAACTTGACCTCATTGGACCTCAATGAACTCAGTGACCTCACGTCACAAGGTCCCCTGAGGACAGGTTACCTGCGGTCACAGGTGAAGGGCCGTGGGTACCTCCAGCTCTGACCACAACTAACATGAGTGACATCACTGTCTATTGCTGTGGCTCAGTTTCTGCCTGAAGCTCATAGTGTGCGGTCATGCTCTATGGCCTCACGCTATCAGTTCAGATGTAGTAGAGGTAGAATCTTTGTGGGACCTCATGTGGATTAAATCAAACCTGGGTCTTTTGGGGTTAATAAAGTGGTGAAAGAGGGTGAGTTTTTTGTATTTTATCTCAAATAAAGGATTTGTCTGTGTTTGTGTTTATTTCTTTTCACTTACAGATTACTAATGGGGGTCTCATAGACCCTCCCCATTACTAATTATTTCTTAGTGGCAGCTGTGGGCTGCCATTAACCCCTTATTACCCTAATTGCCACAGCACCAGGGAAATCTGGAAGAATCAGGTAAAGTACTGGAATTGTTGCATCTAATAAATGCAACAATTCTGGGTGACTGCAGGCTGCTATTTTTAGGTGGGGGAAATAAGCATCTGTCTCCCCTGCCTGAGAATACCAGACCCCAGCTGTCAGACTTTTTCTTAGCTGGGTATCAAAATTGGAGGGGACCGCACACCAGCTTTTTAAATTATTTATTTAAATAACAAACAAAAAAAAGCCACATGTGGTTTCAGTTATTTTGATACACAGCCATGATAAGCGCATGGGTGGGAGCTGCAGCCTTTAGCCATGGACTTTATCTGCGCTGGTATCAATATACAAAGGACCACACAGCATTTTTAAATTTAATTATTTTACACCCGCAGTATAACATTGTCAGAGAGGGTAGGGGCGTGGTCTGACTGCAGCTAATCAGATAATCAGAGACACCAGTGGTTGGAGAAAACAGTGAATATGTGAGAGGGATAATTACAGGCCCCGGAAGTAGCACTGCAGCTGTGAGGAGACTCTGCGGGTATGTACTGTTTTAACCCTATTGCTTCCTTTTTTTTAAACTGTGTGTAAATTTTCTGATCCTTGGCAAGACCGCCGACTTTTGTGGTAAATGTTCAGATGTCTGATCCCGATCCGATCCGGTCAAAGATTGTACGAATTTAACATTTTCCAAACTTTGCCGATCAGGATCACTCATCTCTATTGATCAGGCACTTATCAAAGTTTTATTAGAGGAGAATTTTTCTCAAAGGTGGAGAATAAAAATAAATGCTTCTCCATCTTCTCTATTTAGTTGGTCCATGAAAATTGGAGTGCACTTGGAAGTCACCCAAATTTGGTACGATATTTTCCATGGACCTCCAGACTTGCATTGCCAATTTTAATCTGACACTCAAATCAAAATCGGACATGTCATAAATTTTTTTACCCAGCTATTCAATCTGAGTAAAAAATCAGAGCTGTGCTCAGCCCTATAACATTACATTGGTATGAGTGCTATCAGTCAAAACCACAAACCACAGATAGCATTTGTCCGATATAAACACTTGTGTGTAGAACCCTTAGGTGCAGCACATACCCGTATTGGCAGTGAATGCTGTGACCCCCTTCTCAGTCCGCTAGACATATGCTCTCAATTAGCTCCATCGATCAAAAAATGAAAACATTACGTGATTCAAGATATGCCAACAGAATAAAAAAAAACAGTTTGTATTTTTTAGAAATTTCACATTTTTTACACCACTGAAATAAAAAATTGGATAAGTTTGATATTTCCGTAATTGTACTGATGAGGAGATTCAGAAAGCAAGATCATTTTTTTCCACACAATGAATGCAATTTCCTAGGCTGCAATTTAGTCAATGTATACAAAGCATACATTAATAAAATGAAGGAGTAATCTTAAAATACTTAATTTGTTAGCCAGATTAAGTATTTTTTCATTCCTTTCTCATTTTAATCAATACAGACAAGAGAACCCGTGTTTCTGAGCCTCAGGATTGCCTAGCTGACAGTGGTGAGATGATAGTGAGGTTGCTAGTGGTCTGGGGGAACCAGTCAGTTGTTTAGAGACGACGAGGGGCGTGAGACCAAAGTCGAATTGTTAAGAGGCACAATGTTGTACAGCTGTGCTAAAGCAACAATGAGTCAGAGGCAAACTTGGCTTGGTCTGTCATTTACCGCCTTTTTCTCTTTTCCCCAGCCTTATTCCCATCTATCTGCTCTGTGACTAATAAGAAAACTATTTTTTGTCATTTGATTGCTTATGTTAAAGTAACTCCTTGCAGTTTGTAACCCAAATAATACACATTATAACATTTTGCTTAAGGCTATTTTCATATCATGTTTTAGACACACGTTGATGAATCCATCAGAGCTTCCATCTGAAGTGCTGAATTATAAGATTCAGGCCATAGACTTTAATGAAGCAGACAAGAGTCACCCTTAATTTCTCTAGTATCGCTGTCACGCTTGTGACAATGGTGAACCCAGAGCAGCCTATACTGCTATAAAACTGGGGCCGCTGCGCTCACCCTAGCAATGGAGGTACCCTCGATGGTAGGGAGGTCCAGGTCACCACCCTAAGCTCTATCTCCTGTCCTTGTCTCTGATGATAGAGCCCCCTTCACAACCCAAAACCCGGGGGAATGGGCAAGAACAGAAGAAAACCTCCACCAACAAATATGGACTAAAAGGGTAACAACAAAAACAACTACCACGTGTTCACACGGCAACCACAAACAAAGGAGCCTCTAAAAGTGCACGAATGGAGGCAACATAGAAAGGAGGGGAATAAATGAACTACTTGGAAACATCCAAACAAAACAACCACACATGAGAATGCTTCAGCAAACTCCAATGCTGCAGCCTACAGAGCAACAGAGAGAGATCAACTAGCTTCTTCTACTCCTTGCCAAGTTTTTAAATGGTGAAAGATAATAACTGGCTCTCTATGGTGGATGTTGAGGGAATTTATAGGACCAGGACGTGGTCCCGACTAGAGATGAGCGAACCTCTAGAGGCTTGAGTTCGGCTCGGTTCGTCGAACGGAGGCCACGTTCGAGTTCGGTTCGGCGAGCCATTCGACGAACCTCTCGAACCCCATAGAAAACAATGGGAGGCAATCACAAACACATAAAAACACCTAGAAAACACCCTGAAAGGTGCCCAAAAGGTGACAAACAACTCCCAAGACAACAGAAACACATGGGAAAGTGACAAGGACAAATATTCATGCGAAAACTAAACAGCTGGACAAGGAAAAAGAGGAGGAGACCCAGATATATGAGTATATGCAAGTGAACATCGATGCCATTACTGTGCAACTTGAGCCTTGCTCATTCTAGGCTTCCAATCTGGATAAATTGCCTGAGGTCGCCACTTACAACTTGGGGATTTTGTCATGTCCCGCAGCCAGCGTTCTCTCGGAACGTGTATTCAGTGCTGCTGGGTGTGTGCTGACAGATAAGTGCACGCGTCTGTCCAGTGACAATGTGGACAGACTAACGTTCATCAAGATGAACAAGTCATGGATCCACAAGGACTTTTCTACCCCTGTGTCATCCTGGGGAGGCGAAAGGCAGGTGTATTTTTGAGAGTGCTTCATGCAAAGCATCTTTGTAAGATTGCAACTGGGGGACAACTGATGCCAGTCAAGTGGTGTGTGTGTGGGACCCAATTTTTGGAAACGAGGGAAACTGTGGTTGGACTCCCCTTGCTGTGTTTTACATGATTTTCGAAGAGCATGACATGCCTAAGAGGTTGACTTTCAGCATCTGCAAAGGGTTGGGTACAGAAATGCTGCCTGTCCAACCTTTTTTACAGAGGATTTTCGGGACCTTGTGCCCGTTGCAGTGCCCCAAGAGCTGATGCCCAGTCGCCACTCCTTCTCCAACAAAGGCATGCCCGCACTACACCAGCATGTCGCACAAAACATCACCGTTTTTTTAAGAAACTCTGTGTGTGACAGGGTGCATTTCACCACAGATACTTGGCCAGTCACCATGGACAGAGGCATTACATGTCACTGACTGGGAAGTGGGTTACTATGGGGAGAGATGGAAAAGGGTCTGCTGTACAAGTCTTGCCGTCCCCATGAGTTGTGTGTCAATCCTTCCTCTGTATGTAGAAGTTCCTACACTGCTTCTGCCTCCTCAACCTCGTCTGGGTCCTACACCTCCGCCCAAACCCTGTGTGGTCAGGCCACTTGCGTTGTAACTGCGCACAAGGAATCCCACACACCTCCTTACTATGCTGGCAGCAGAGCTCAACAGCATCAGGCGGTCGTCTCTTTACTTTGAAATGTCTGGGAAATGTTAGTCACACCGTTGAGGAGTTGTGGATGGTAAACTCTGGAGAGAGAGATCGAGTTTCATCAATGGTTGTCTCCACTCAACCAGCAGCTAGGGAAGGCCGGGTGCGACAATGATGCAAACCTGGGTGCGGCCCTTCACCGTGACAATGTGACACACGTGCCTTGTGTGGCTCACGTGTTGAACCTGGTTGTCCAGCAATTTTTAAACCACTATCCCGGCCTACATGGCCTTCTGCAGAGGGCACATTGTAACGCCTGCCTGGATCCACATATTCAGACGGGCTGTAAAGGATAGGCTAGAGGGAAGCCACTCACCAAGCAGGACCCAAAGAACCCTGAAACCCTTTAACCTCTATACAGGGATTTGAAATTACACAGGGCCCAAGGTGATCAATACCTGTGGAAGGCTGCAGTCCGAGAGAGTAGTAGTCAGGCAGGGTCAAACCGTGAATTGAGGAACAGGAATAGAATGGGATGGCCAGGACTTAATCAGGAAACAAGCAGAGGTCAAATGCAGATCTGGCAACGAGGTACATAAACAGCAGGCAGAAGTCGTAGTCAGGAAACAAGCACACAAAATCACAAAACAGAACTGGGTGGAACAGGAACAAGAGGTTCAGAGCTATGTCTGGCAGTGGTCAGCAGACCGGATGTGCCTAAAAAAGGGTGTGGAGTCTTCCCATTGGTTGTAGCTGAATTATGGTACTTCATCTGTGATACACCCACCACCTACATTTAGCCAGTGGTTCTGCATATCTCCAGGTAACACAGCCCAGTGGGTGAGCATAACCTGCGTCTACCGGCGCCGCAGGCATTGACTCCTCTCCCATCATCAGCACTATGCATGAAAGGAACAAGGTGTAACCTGGCGACCGGAGTATAAGTTGATGGAGCGGACTCCGGTGGTGACTTAACAGCCGTGTGTGGCAATGATGAAAACCTGGCTGCGGCCCTTCGTCAGGGCAATGTGACACACCTGCCTTGTATGGGTCACGAGTTGAACCTAGTTCTCCACTAATTTTTAAATTTTCTGCAGCGGGCACGCTCACTATGTGCTCACTTCCACCGTTCACACCCAGCAGGTCAACAACTTGCATCGCTCCAGAAGTCTTTCGGTCTGCCGGTTCACCGCCTGAAATGCAATGTGCCAACACGCGGGAATATGAATCTGCACATGTTGCAGCGTCTGTGGCAGCACCGCCGACCCCTGCTGCAATACGTTATGATGTATAGCCTGGGCTAACTAGATCCAGAGGTGGTGCAGCAGATCACGCTGCTGGAGTGGTGTCAGATCAAGGACCTATGCACCCTTCTTCACAGTTTACAAATGTCGACGAAGATGTTTAGCACTGGCGATGCCATTATCAGCATGACAATTCCGGTCATCTACATGCTGGAGCACACTGTAAACATTATTCAGAGTCAGGTGGTGGGACAAGAGGAAGGGGAGGAAGTACAGGAGGAGTCATATTCAGAAGGGATAACAAGATCTACAAGGTCCAGACGGTCAGCGGCTCCAAGGCGGCAGTCATGGTACGGTGGGGGAGAGTGATTAATAAGGGTGCATAGGCATGGAAGACTCAGCAGATGAGGGAGAGCTTGCTCACATTTCGGTTGTGCGAGGTTGGTGGGAGAGGGCAGAGGAAGGAGGCATGATTCTCACCTCTCCGCCACCAACACAGCTAGGACTTGGTCCTCCTGGATGCGCAAGACACATGAGCGCCTTCTTGCTGCACTACCTACAACATGACCCTCGGATTTACTGAATTCGAAGTAATACTGACTAGTGGGTTGCCACACTGTTAGATCCCCGGTACAAGACAAAATTTGGCGAAATAAGTCCTGCCATAGAAAGGGACGCACGTATGCAGGAGTATCAGCAGAAGGTGGTACGCAATCTTAGATCTGCTTTTCCACTAAACACCAGTGCTGCACAGAGTGAATCTCAACACTTTATCATGGCTAGGAGGAAATGGTCTTTTACTTGTCCACATCTGAGGGACCGAGGGCTGGCTGCTGTGCTGAGACGGCTTTGAGTAGGGTGTCCCTGCAGAGTTGCAAATTTGGTCATATAAAAAATGAGTTGAAAAAAGACAGATGCTGGTGGAAAGGGGAACAGGTGTGTTGGAAAGGGGAAAAAAGTTTGTGTCCGTGGGTTTGGTGGTTAAGCAACAGTAACATTTGCTGAAGAAACACTATCTGTTATGGGGGGACTGGCAGATTTGGATAAGGTGGTATATACTATGTTAGCGCTATATAAAAAAACAAAGAAGAAAAGAAAGAGAATGGTATATATCCAAATCGCCAGTCGGTGTCCACTGTGCTCCCAGATGGAAAAGGAGATGTTGGCAACTCGAAGGTTAGGCGGAGGATACAGAGCTGGGTGGCTCTGAAACTAATAGTAGCCTCAACCGAGTTAGACGACACTCGGATCTGGAGACTGTGATCCCTGTTAGCATCATAGGGTCCACACACACACCCAGCCCAGGAACTCCCTGTTAACAACACAGCGGCCATTGGGTACAATGTCCGTGTGCATAGGGGCCACACCTGTTGAAAGCAGGAGGAGCAGCAGCCCAGTTGATGCCACTGGGCTACACTAGCAGGACTAGTAGGACAGGAGCTAGTCTTAACCATTCTGTGTTACCAACTGTGGTGGCGGCCTACACCGACGCCCTAACCCTGCCTACCTCTGGCCTAAAGCCGCAATAGGTTCAACACATGCAGGTGTGCTCTTTCAGAGCATAATAGAAGACTGCGCGCCTCCTTGTTGGCTCCAGCCCCTTTTATAACCTGGGTCTGCCACAAATCAGGGTGGACCACAATGCACCTCCTGGAGACAAAAGCAGAGTGACACGTCATGAGTGGCATAAACAGCGGCCTATTCGGAACCGCCACTTCAATAATTACCTCATGGCAGCCACGACCCAAACACCTCACCAGTCATCGTCTGACCAACAATAATGAGGTGACAAGTCAGAGAGGCGGGCCCATGCAAGCCAGTCCGGAGTGGCCTGGCCACATCGTCAGGACACCTGATGCTCTGTGGTCTATATGGACCTGCCACGTCAGGGAAAGGACCAAAGAGTTTATTACCGTACCTAGCCTCTGATGCAGTAAGTGCCTGAGCATGCTCAGTAGCATGAACAACAGTCTCAGAAAAAAGACTATCAGCTTTAGCAGCATGCTCTTTAGGCACAACACAGGACTTAGATACGGCACGGAGTCCAAGTACCTGTGCAAAGAGGCTTTTCGCAATAAGTGTGGGAGCATGCGCTGTAGCCCGAACTGAGGACTTTGCTTCAGGAATGGCACTGTCAGGCTGAGCATACTCACTAGGTGAAACACTGGACTTAGGCTGCGAGGCTGCAGCTGGGGTAAATCGGCACACGCATGCTCACTAGTCGCCTCTCCACACTCAGATGTGGAGGATAAACCAGCCAGCTGTACAACCCGAGCCACAGCCCAAAATGGCAGCTGACGCCTGGGCGCAACTGGAACCGCAGCAGGCTGCTTGCGTTTATGGCGGCACCGATCCATAACAACAAATAGCAGCCAAAATAATAGGTATACTTCTTCCCGTGGATAATCTGATACGGTCCCTTTTTTCACGGACACGACCATCGCTAACAAATGTAGATGAGGCACCAAAACAGCAGCTGCTTCAATGGATCTCAAGTGCTCCATAAAGTGGCCTCTCCTCCACCTCAAGTTCAATATTCCAAATACTACATGCCTCTGTGGTGTCAACCCAATCGCACTTGCTTCCTAACAGCTCTCAAGTTTCCACCAGCCCTGCTGAGTATGGAGTAACAGAGATGGTTGAGTCTGCAGAGCTGTTCATTCACACTATAGCCTGGGAATAAAAGGTCTGCTCCAAAGCTGCAGTGAGTACAGACAAGGAAGTTATAATTATTATTATTTTTTTTTTTATAGAGCACCATTGATTCCATGGTGCTGTACATGAGAAGGGGGTTACATATAGAATGCATATCCAAGTAATAATAGACAGACTGGTACAGAGGGAAGAGGGCCCTGCCCTTGCGGGATTACATTTTAAAGGATTTTGGGGAGGAAACAGTAGGTGGGGTGTAGGTTGGGCGGCAGCTATGTACGGTGGTGGTGTCATTGAAGGTTATAGTAATTTCTGAACACATGAGTTTTCAGGTTCCGTTTGAAGCTTGCGGGAGTAGCAGATAATCTGACATGTTGAGGCAGCGAGTTCCAGGAGACAGGGGAAATGATCTGCGCAGATGCCCAGAAGCTTTGTGAGTCGGATCCAGGCCCAGCTGAAGAAGGTTCTGAGCATAATGTACACCCTCATTCACAAACTGTAAATCCTCCTGGTGGAGACAATGGGGAACATGCTGAGGAGACTCAGATACCTGATTGGAATGACAACTTTACTATTCGGTCAGGGCAGGAAGAGGTTTTCTTGGAGGACTCAGGACGAGGGGAATGAAAACACACAGGGTGATGATGAGGTTGGAAACCCCATTTACTGTCAAACCAAAGTCACCCAGTCGATAATGTCAGCAGAGGAAGTGGAGGAGGATGCTACTGATGACGAGATTACATTGCGTCTTCCTGGACAGAGACAAAGTACTGGAAGCACGTCAAGAACTGAATCCTCGTCCACAACTCTGCCTCTAAGCAGAAGTCGTGTTGGCTATACAGGTCGCATGGGCTCTAAGCCTTGCCTAGCCTGGGGCTTTTTTGACATCGCAAAGGATCACCCAATTCATGTAATCTGTAAGATTTGTCAACAATCTCTAAGTAGAAGGAAAAAAGTCACAACTTTGAATACTTCGTCCATGAAGTGTCACATGGATATGAATTGATAGCGTGAGGGTGTACTGCTTTATCCACTGTCAATGCAACATGCTTATTTGCCGTTCATTGCATGCATTGTTGCAGACTACACACAAGGGGCTGCTGCTTTTTTGCATCTGCCTTTGTCTATTTGGTCACTATAGCAATAGCAAAACGGTCTTCGGCTGTGGACTTGGAGATGCTGTCTATGAACAGAAGGAAAAGCTAAAGGTGTGTGTTACAGCAAGGAGCCACCGCGGAAACACTTCGGTCAATTGTGAGGGAAGTCATGTTTTAGTTTGGTGAGGAGGACCGTAATGCCTGTGAGCAGCATCCTTTGCCACAGACCGACATTCTTCCGGTGCTGTATATACTGTTTACCGTGAGAGGAGCATAAAGTCTGTATTTATGGCAACTGGACACCACAGTACCCAGGTACGGTAGGCTGGGCCCAGACAGTAATGCTTGCACGCAACACATTGTTTTATTAGCAAAACACATATCTGTTCTGGGTAGGCCGACTATATAGACAATAAGACTTGCTGCCTCTGCACTGTCAAATTCTCACTTACAGTTTAAATCATAGAGGGATATCGACACATGTTGCATTGACTGTTGCTTTACAAGATTTCCAGGACTGTGTTGCTGAGCTGTGTGGTTTGCATTCACACTGTTATCATCTGCCTTACCTGTGAGGCATCAGCTAACAAGGGTATTCAGGGTGGGTGATGTGTTTTGTCTATGTTTAGATAGATAACTGGGAAGCTCTTGTGATGCACCACTGGTAAGTCGTGTTTGCACACATACACACACAATTACTCCTGCTACGCAGTGGGATTGCCAGGTAGTAGGCAACTAAATAGATTGTTCTAATCTTTTAGTTTTATGCATGGTTCTTATTGTTTCTTTTGGGAAAGTTAAACAATCATTTATCAACCAAACTGCCTAGAGTCCTTTTCCTGTTGCGTGGTTTTGCTGCATACTGGGGAGCCCACCCTGTACACGACTTTAAATGAAGCATAAGTCGCAATGGGAATTTCACTGTGCTACAATGCGCCTAGCGGGGCTGTGCAACCACCGCCTGCCACATCAAGTGCATCTGCATGCTCTTCATCCTCTGTGACTGTGGGGACAGCAGTCACACATGCTTTTTCACGCTGAACTTCCATTCCTTTACCCGCAACAGGGAGTGTGATTGGCAGGTCGTCACTTGTTTTGGAAGTGGAAACAGATGGTATTGTTGAGCTCTGTCAGACATCGAGAGAACCACCATTGGATGAATGCAACATTATATCCACGCCTGCACCTTCGTCACAGATTGGCTGGACTACCTGCAGTTAATAATTGTGTGACGCCCTAGCAGCAGTCGGACTGCTCGGCAGACACTTTGATGAAAAACAAAAAGGTTTTTTACGGGGGAGAATATTTGTGACGCCACCTGCGGTGTGCGGTAATAAGGAATACCGCCACTGCTGTATGGGAGTGCCGGGGCTGATGGTGTTGGGGCAGCCTGGTGGTGATTCCCTCCGCAGGTAGGGGCCCCGGGACTCAGGGTAGGGAATAGGTAGGAACAGCCTATATTGATATAGGGCCGGCAGGGCGCTGGGGAGCCAGGGTACTCACTCAGGTGTGATGACGCATTCAGTGGACACAGACTCTGAGGTAAACAAAGTCTCTTGGTACTGCTGCACTCGGTGACTGCACGTGCGGTGGTCCCTTTCAGTGATTCTGTGGTGGACTGGAGCCTTCCTCCATACACTGTATACTGTGTGTGTCCCTGGCCCCGTTGGCTTGAAACCTTCGGGTCCCGTCCCTCTTTTTAATTGGGACCTGCTCTTAGCAGCTGGCACGTGGGATTTTCTGTGACTGCTCTGTGTGGAAAGTCCTATCCCTCCGCTGTGCTGACGCCGCTAATCTCTGAGCCGTCAAGTACAGGCCACTGTCTGCGACCCAGCCAGGCTCTCCTCAGGGAGCTCTTAATCCCCAGGTCCTCTCTCTTTTTCAGTTACTACCAACTGTCTAACTGACTCCTCCCACCAGCCTGTCTGACACATAGGTGGGCGGTTCCTTTCCCAGCTGGAACCACGCCCCTGGTGTGCCTGACAAGTGTAGTGTTTGGGTGACTAGGATTTGTGCTGTTAGTACAGAATCACTGTTGCGGACCCCGGAACCAAGGAGGGTGGGCCCTGCACCAAGGATAGAGAATAGTGCAGTTCCCTGTGACACCCTGGGCTAGTCCAGGGGCGTCACATTCCCCCTTGGTTAAACGTAGCTCGTCCCCGAGCTACAGTGCACCCAGAGTGTTTATTTTTATCTGCAAAAAGTGAACATTTTAATAAGAAAAACATATCTATCCATCCCACGCAGGGGAGGCACTTGAACCCAACGTTTCGCTTTCCCAATCCTTCATCCCACCCCCAAAGTTCCAAAAGGAGGCAAGCCACCGCTCCTGTTGGTGGCCAGACCTGGGCCATATGTCTCCCAGGTCTCTCCTCCACCTGTGTCTTCTCCTGTAGGTGGGGATGCAGTCCGTGGCTATGAATGGGAAATAACCATTTACAATAGCACCAGTTCGTGCTGGCTACCACCAGTCCTGTAGCCAAAGGTCCATTTTCAATAAAACTTATCATTGGTCGTCAATCAGGTCATGAATCCAGGTAATTAAAATAAAATCAACATTCTTCTTATCAACACTCTATATCAACATGTCTTACATGACTATCTTTAGCATGGAAAATAGTAGAATTAAAAGCATGGAAAATACTAAACATTTTTAAATTTACTCTATATTTAGACTATTTACATTAGGGTAGAGTAGCCGGGTTCCGCTACCATTCCTCATCTCTGAACCTATGTGGGGGCTGACCAAAGTTCACACGGGTGGACCTTCTCAGCTCCTGGCTTCCCTCTAACCCTTGTACTGTGGTGTTTGCTACTACCTGTTCCCCACTACTGGTGCTAGGTGTTGTAGGTGGTAATCTACGTGTTCGTGGTGCTGGTATGGGTACTTCTCTAGGTGCAATGATTTCAGGCCTCCTTGGTTCTGGTTCTTCCGCGGGTTGCGGGAATGTGAGTACAGGCACAATCACTGCTCCATTGTACATAGGCCAATCTTCCGGGAAGTCACCTAGGATGGTGTGGATGACTCTCTTCTTTTTCTCAGTCACTTGAGGTTGGGGCTGTTCTTCCTTCTGGATGTCGAGGTCCTCCCTCTCATCCAAGGGACGTCATCTGGGCAGTTAGCAAGCTGGATCTTCTCCGCCGGCTTGGTCTTGGGCTTGAGCTGCATTGCCTCTAGGATCCTTGCAACATCACTGCTCAGCTGCTGCACCTGTAAAGACAAATCACTGGTATCGCCTGCAGGCGCTGCTGGGGTCTTTGGCTCTGGCAGTGCTCTAACAGGAGGTGGCACATGTAGAGGAGAAGTGCCGGCTTGCCAGGACGTAGCAGGAGAATCAGTTGGCTCTGGGGTTTGCAAAGCCTTGATGGCTCGGTCTTTTAAAACAGCAAAGTCCATTGCAGGATATTCCAGAGTCCACAGCCGTAGCTGCTTGCGGTCCTCCACTGACCCCAGGCCTTGCAGAAACTGTTCAACAAGCACCTTGTTTCCTTCAGCTTCACTGATGGGAATGGTTAGTTTGAGAGTCCGTAGCGCTGATTGCAGCCTCAGAGCATAGTCTCTAATGCTTTCTTGTGGGCGCTGCTTGCAGTTGTAAAACTTTATCCAGAGTTCTGCCTCAGTGCGGTTTTCAAAGGAAAGTCGCAGACGTTCAAAAATGGCAGTTACTGAGGCCCGGTCCTGATCTGTCCAGGTCTCCGCCTCCAGCTCTGCGGCGCCTGATAACTGGCCGAGTAGTACAGACGCTTGCTGCCGGTCATTCATCCCAAACATATCCAGGAGTGTGCGGATTTTTCTTTTGAATCCTTGCAGAGTGTCAGGGGAACCATCATATTGTGGTAGCCAGGTAGCGCCTGGCACATACGGTAAAGTCATTGGCATTATCTGCGCGGTCGCTCGTGCGTCCATGTCACCTTGATCTTGAGGGGGAACTGCCGCTGCGCTCGCTTCACCCGGCGCCGACATCTTTCTATGCCCCCTTGGTTTTCAGCAGCAAGATGGCGGCAACTGAATTTTTTTTTTTATTCACTTTGGGCTCAACAGTTTTGGAGAAGGCGCACGTCACCCAGGTTAGTGGGTCCAGTCCAATCCTGTTCGTGACGCCAAAAATCAATGTGTGACGCCCTAGCAGCAGTCGGACTGCTCGGCAGACACTTTGATGAAAAACAAAAAGGTTTTTTACGGGGGAGAATATTTGTGACGCCACCTGCGGTGTGCGGTAATAAGGAATACCGCCACTGCTGTATGGGAGTGCCGGGGCTGATGGTGTTGGGGCAGCCTGGTGGTGATTCCCTCCGCAGGTAGGGGCCCCGGGACTCAGGGTAGGGAATAGGTAGGAACAGCCTATATTGATATAGGGCCGGCAGGGCGCTGGGGAGCCAGGGTACTCACTCAGGTGTGATGACGCATTCAGTGGACACAGACTCTGAGGTAAACAAAGTCTCTTGGTACTGCTGCACTCGGTGACTGCACGTGCGGTGGTCCCTTTCAGTGATTCTGTGGTGGACTGGAGCCTTCCTCCATACACTGTATACTGTGTGTGTCCCTGGCCCCGTTGGCTTGAAACCTTCGGGTCCCGTCCCTCTTTTTAATTGGGACCTGCTCTTAGCAGCTGGCACGTGGGATTTTCTGTGACTGCTCTGTGTGGAAAGTCCTATCCCTCCGCTGTGCTGACGCCGCTAATCTCTGAGCCGTCAAGTACAGGCCACTGTCTGCGACCCAGCCAGGCTCTCCTCAGGGAGCTCTTAATCCCCAGGTCCTCTCTCTTTTTCAGTTACTACCAACTGTCTAACTGACTCCTCCCACCAGCCTGTCTGACTCATAGGTGGGCGGTTCCTTTCCCAGCTGGAACCACGCCCCTGGTGTGCCTGACAAGTGTAGTGTTTGGGTGACTAGGATTTGTGCTGTTAGTACAGAATCACTGTTGCGGACCCCGGAACCAAGGAGGGTGGGCCCTGCACCAAGGATAGAGAATAGTGCAGTTCCCTGTGACACCCTGGGCTAGTCCAGGGGCGTCACAATTGCGTAGCAGAAATGGAGGAGTGTAGAATGCACATGTGGTGTACCTTGCTTGGCAGCAAAGGAACACTAACTTAGTATTCCAGACACTTTTAGGATGGCAGAAAAAGTGCAGGAGGGTAGAAGGCAGAGGTGGTGGAACTTGCTTGTCACCAGTGGGACACTAATTCAGTATAGCAGACACTTTTTGGATGCCACTAAGTTTCAGCACTGTTTGCTATAAAAATAGCGTAGCAAAAAATGGGTAGGAGGGTAGAAGGCTGAGGTGGTGGAACTTGCTTGGCACCAGTGGGACAGTAATTTAGTATAGCAGACACTTTTTGGATGCCACTAAGTTTCAGCACTGTTTGCTATAAAAATAGCGTAGCAAAAATGTGCAGGAGGGTAGAAGGCAGAGGAGGTGGAACTTGCTTGGCACCAGTGGGACACTAATTTAGTACAGCAGACAATTTTTGGATGCCACTAAGTTTCAGCACTGTTTGCTATAAAAATAGCATAACAAAAATGGGCAGGAGAGTAGAAGGCTGAGGTGGTGGAACTTGCTTGGCACCAGTGGGACACTAATTTAGTATAGCAGACACTTTTTGGATGCCACTAAGTTTCAGCACTGTTTGCTATAAAAATAGCATAGCAAAAATGGGCAGGAGGTTGGAAGGCTGAGGTGGTGGAACTTGCTTGGCACCAGTGGGACACTAATTTAGTATAGCAGACACTTTATGGATGCCGCTAAGTTTCAGCACTGTTTGCTATAAAAATAGCATAGCAAAAGTGGGCAGGTGGGTACAGTGGCCGGGTTCTGTGGGTACCAGGACAGGAAAGGAAGCCTCACTTTCTATCCCTCCTAATGATGAAATGTAGCAAGGAATTCCCTGAGCTAAGGTGCACAGACGCTGTTATCTAAAGCTGTATACAGCGTTTGCACGGACCTGCCTAGCAGCTATGGCTCTGAGTGCTTGGAAATCAGCCCTGAAAGGGGCTGAAATAACAAGCAGCCCCTAATCAAAACAGTGCTGTGTAGCTTGCACTATGTCTGTAGTGCACACAGCAGGATCGGCGGCAGCAGTGTGAGTGGTGACTGTCACCCACACGCAGAAGACAGATAATGGCGGCGACAGGGAAAATGGCTGTATTTTATAAGGCAAGGACATGTGACATGCACAGTCTATGACACATGCCGCTGCTTGTCTGGCCAAAATCCACTTAGCTGTGTGTGTGTTTGTGATTGGCTGACATCCTGGCCCGCCCCACTGCACCCACGCTTAGAAAAAAAAAAATGTGATCGGCATTCTCTCAGCAGCACAGATCTAAACCGCATCCCCCCGCACACTATACACTGAAATTTGATAATAGTGTGAATCACAGTGACTCACACTATTACAGTGAAAAGCCAGCTAGTAAATAGCTAGGCTTTTTGCTGATCGAAGCGTTCTCGAACGTAACTCAAGCTATCAAGCTTTTAGCAAAAAGCTTGTGTTCGAGTTCGATCTCGAGCACCCCCAAAATCACTCGAACATGAAATTGGCGAACCTCGAACCTCGAACATCGCTCATCTCTAGTCCCGACCGCAATCACCTGAACAGGAGTTGCTGGTATTGAAAAGTACACTCACTGGAATCTGTAGAGGCACATTCCCCTGCCTGGGTAGCATACAATGTTCACACGTAATTAAGGAAAACAAGGGATTGTGCGCCCTTCGGGCGCGTGGTGGGATTATGAACCACGCAATGGGGTGTAACCACGCATCAGACTGACCTCGTAATGGTGTGTAACCATGCACTAGACTGGGTTTGTGCACGCTAACAGCAAACTTAAATACCTGGTGTACTTGTCCTGCCACTCTTACCTTGTGTATGAAAAAGAAAGAGAATAGTGCTATTAGTTCTTTTATCATTGTGAAGGCTCTTGCTAGTGGGTTAATTGCTTTCATTTTCTCTCCAAGAGAGGACAGCAGTGCTGGAAGGCACTTTTTATTAGCTTGACTTCTTGTACTTAATTCTTCTTCACTGTCCAAGATATAAATCTGGGCAAACTTGGGAGTATTACCCACAGTGGGATGCAATGGGTCAGTTCTGTGGTAAATTTGTCCATGAATTCGAAAGCAGTATGGGCCATGTCCAGGAGGTGGCACTACTTGTGCTCCCATTGATGCCAAAGCAAGAGAGCTATTGTATTGCTTTATATTAGCCATAAAGTTATTGGAGTGCTGAAGCTCTCCTTTCATCAACTTTACTAATTGATCATCCATACGAATGGTATGTAATTGGATGCACCCTCTCCTGCAGCAGGAAGGGAATGTTTTGTCCTGCACCATTTCGTCTATGAAATGTTTAGATTGGCAGAACTGACATTGAAATGTCATTTCGCTGCATAGTGCTCTTCAACAAGTGTCTCATCTATTTGATTGAGAAGCCCTCAATCAGTCGTCGTCGAATGGCTCTTGCTTTTGCGACAAGTATTCTATCCTGTTCTCGTCTTTGTGAAATTTGTGTCTCAGTTTGTGCATTGTGTGTTGCTCGTTGTTGTGCAGCATTAGATGTTCTATGTGGTTCAGTTACTTCATTTGTTTCTCTTGCTCTGGCCGCCCTCTGTCGGGCTGCATCCGCAGTTCTTCAACAATTTTGCTTGTTTTCTGTTTTATTGAGACGCAGGTTACGCATCCATATGCAATTTGCTTCTCTACGTGCAGCAGCGCGATCAATTTGATTCACCTTTGCAATGTTGCCTCACACTGTTGCCTCAGTGTTGTCTCAGTGTTGCATCACAATGTTGCCTCACAGTGTTGCCTCAGCAACATATTGCCTCACACTGTTGCCTCAGTGTTGCCTCAGTGTTCCGTCAATATTGCCTCACACTGTTGCCTCAGTATTGCCTTACAGTGTTGCCTCGGTAACATATTGACTCACACTGTTCCCTCCGTGTTGCCTCAGTATTCCCTTAATATTGCCTCACAATGTTGCCTCACAGTGTTGACTCGGCAACATAGGGCTGTGGATGACTCACTGCGCACAGACTCATGGACACGTCCAAATTAGGTATATTGATTATTTTTTTCATCCACGTTCCTTTAAAAGATTCAAGATTAAGAACTTTTTTACTTGTGACTCTTCTTACATGGTATACTTAATTAAGTGCCCATGCGGTCTCTGGAAGACCCAGCATGTGCCAGATCGCATCAGTCAACATAAATCCACTATTTGTTACAAGAGGGAACTACTACCCATACCAGTACATTTCATATCAGCTGGGCATACAATTGCCCAGCTTAGGTTCCAGGTGACCTGGAAAGAGACAGACCTGGAAAGAGACAGACCTGGAAAGAGACAGACCTGGAAAGAGACAGACTTGGAAAGAGACAGACCTGGAAAGAGACAGACGGGGAAAGAGACAGACGGGAAAAGAGACAGACAGTGAGACAGACAAAGAGATGGGGAAAGAGACAGCTAGGGAAAGAGACAGACCTGGAAAGAGACACACCAGGAAAGAGACAGATGGTGAAAGAGACAGACCTGGAAAGAGACACACCAGGAAAAAGACAGATGGGGAAAGAGACAAACGTAGAAAGAGACAAACGTAGAAAGAGACAGACTTAGAAAGAGACAGACTTAAAAAGAGACAGACGGGGAAAGAGACAGACGGGGAAAGAGACAGATGGGAAAGAGACAGACCTGGAAAGAGACAGACCTGGAAAGAGACAGACCTGGAAAGAGACAGACGGGGCAAGAGACAGATGGGGAAAGAGAGAGACAGACAGACACATACATAGAGACAGACACGGAGATAGAAAGAGACAGACCGACACAGACAGAGATAGAGAGACAGACAGACACAGAGATAGAGACAGACTGATACAAATACAGACAGAGAGATAGAAACAGACAGACAGAGACATAGACACAGACACAGACAGACAAGGAAAGAGACAGACAGAGAGACAGACAGACAGCGACACACAGACAGAGACTGGGAGAGAGACAGAGAGACAGTTACTATCCCGGGCAGTGGCCGGATACTACAGCCAATATATATATATAAGAATAGAAGAATAAAGCTGTACTGTTACTTTTACGGCATGGTGAACTGCGTAACAGGATAAAAAAAACAAAAAAAAACAAACAAATAATTCCTGAATTGCTGTTTCTCCTTGATACTGCCTCCAATTCATCCAGCAAAAAACAGTCTCTCACATGACTCTATCGGCAGAAAATTAAAAAAATTGCTGCTAAAAACATTTATTTTGCAAGAAAGTAGCCAAAAAATAGCAAACTGGACGTGGTATTAGAGAATTTAAGGTAGATTAGCGATATACCACTAACTGAACAAAATACGCCTAAAATATACCTTTTAATTAATAATGTTTAAAAACGTGATAGTGCATAATAAAATCCAGACAACTAGCAAATGCCACCGTATGGGAGGGCGGGAGGATCCTTCAAGGACAAAAAATCCAGTGTTCTCCCTAACTAAATGTCCCACACACAAAGCTGTTTAATTAGATATACCATTCGTGTGTAATGCACAACATCTCAATATAGGGAAACTGATAAATCGGGATACATCATAAAACCCCTTATATCACAATTTAACCCCTTCTAGGTATATCCACAGCCTAAACAGTCCAGTGACTCACATAGTGTACAGCAATAAACAATCACTGTCAACCACCCACCGTCAGGGATGCCCAGATAAAAAAATGGAACAATCTCACCACGGTGTTGGTGTTGTTGTCTTGGAGTCAAAACATCCTCCTACTATGGTCACTGTTTGATCATCAGGTACGTGGGTCATTCCTGGGTCCCCCGTTTTTTTCCAGGTACTTCATAGGATCCAGTTTTTTAACCACCTCTGACTATTAAAGCGCTCCACTCTCAACGCGTTTCCCTTCTCATCAGGAGAGCGGCGTATATGGATACAAAATGTGTCCTCACACCAATGGACACATGCTATCAAAAAAGAACGTAAATCAGTTTTTCAAGCACTTTTCAAACATGATGGGCTAGCGGTGTTCATATCCCATTATAGCCTACTTACCGCGGTTATGGCCTCCCACGTGTACCGACCTACACAGCCATACCCAGTACGCTGAATAATGGGTATTTAAAGCCGCCGCCACGGCGTGTGACGTCACATCCGTCCATCGGTCACGTGACCGGAAATTGCGTGCATCACCCGATGACGCATGCGCGTCACCACACAGCATGGTGGAACGCATCCCATTGCGCTTGCGCGGTCGCACTGAGAGCGTTCGTTCCTCACATACCTCAAATTTATTTAACCCCATCTTTCATGAATGGGTAAAAGGTGCCAGGACTCAGGGACAACTCCCTCGACTACCATGCAGTTATGGGAAACCCGCTGCAGTGTGATAAAAACCACATAGCAGACAGGTAGTCCAGAACGGATACAGCATTTGCCTTTAGGGCAAGGAAAAGCTCAATTTCTATGGTAAAATCGGAGACAAAAACAAAAGAACCCCCCCAAAAGAAAGTTAATTGTACAAACAGGTGCCAAACCCATAGGACCGGACAGCTGCTTCAAAATTAAAATACACAAATGACAGTTTTTCAATTACGGTTGGGGACAGACCCAGGTCATCTTTACCTCAAAAAAAGAAGATATGGCGAAAGGCATAGATGGGACAAGTATGATAGGCAGAAAAATAGAAACCCTTCACCATACTAACTACTAGTCTCAAGACACTAACGCGGGCTTATTCCTACCTATCATGTGGGGGTCGGCACCCTAAGATGACGGTGATTGGCGCCCCCACTCGGCCGACGGCTGACCCTCCTACTCACTAGGCCTAAACACTACACAAAGGGTGCAAAGGACAGTGTTTCATTCAAGCCCCTTGGTTTCGTAGTGCCCAGCCAGTAAATCCATTTGGTTTCTTGTCTCAAAATCCTATTATCCCAGTCTCCCCCCCTTGATGGTACTGGTATCACGTCAATTCCCTGGAAGGAGATGAATTTGGGGTCTCCCTGGTGTTCATCATTAATGTGCCGTGCCAAAGAGGTGTCATTTTTTAGTCTGATGTCCCGGAGGTGTTCTCCTATTCTTCTTCTCAATTCCCTCTTAGTTTTTCCTACATATTCCTTATTACACCTACATGTGGCCTTGTAGATGACTCATCTTGATTTACAGTTAATGAAGGTCTTAATTTCATACTGTTTATTCATTACGTTCGAGAAAAAATGCCTCCCAGTTTTTATAAAGTTACAAGCTATGCAGCTCCCACATCTAAAGCAACCATTCACCTCACTTGGAAGCCAAGTTTTTTTAAAACTGTTGTTTTTATTGGAGGTAGAAAAGTGGCTATGTACCAATCTTTCTTTTAACGAGCGTGCTTTCTTAAAAGTAACCGATGGATAGTCTGTTAATAGTGGGGCAATATCCTCATCCATTTTCAAGATGGACCAATGTTTTCTGAGTATGTTACGTACCTCCTCTGCACCATTGTTGTAAGTTGTGATGAACCTAATGGTTTCCTCTTTATTATCCTTTTCTGATGGAGTATTCAGGATTTTGGTTCTATCCTTACACCTTACTTCTGAGAACGCCTGATTAATCACTTTACTGGGGTATCCTCTATCTTTTAAACGATCATTAAGGTCTTTTGACTGTTTGAGAAATAGCCCCTCCTCCGAGCAATTCCTCTTCAATCTTAAAAACTGCCCTTTCGGGATGCCCTTTTTGAGGCTTGTGGGATGCCCACTCTCCCATCTCAATAAGGAGTTTATCGCGGTGGGTTTATGGTATGTGCTTGTGACAATCTCCCCACCTTCGTTATTTTCTATCAACACATCCAAAAACGGCAGTTTTTTATTATTCACCTCAAAAGTGAACCTAAGGCCCAAGATGTTAACATTAAGTGCCGATACCATCTCCAAAAGTTCAGTCTCTGTCCCTCTCCACAGCATGAAAACGTCGTCGATAAATCGACACCACAAGAGAATTTTTTCTCTATTAATCACAGACTCCTCTCCGAACACCACAGTCTCCTCCCACCAGCCCAGGGTTAAATTTGCATACGATGGGGCACTAGGACTCCCCATCGCAGTCCCCCTGAGCTGGTGGAAGAAGGATCCCCCAAACAAAAATGTAATGCATTTCAGGCCATAGTCCAATAGTTCCAAAATGAATTGGTTGTGGCGTGCAAACTGCCTACCCCTTTTCTTAAGGAAGTAGTCAATTGCCCTTAGCCCTACATTATGTTCGATTGAGGAGTATAGGGATTCAACATCTATACTAACTAGTAAGGTGTCATCATCAATCGTCACATCTTCCAGTTTTCTTAAAAGATCAGTGGTGTCTCTTAGGTATGAGTCCAAGGCCAACACAAAGGGTCTCAAAATTTTGTCAATGTAAAGTCCTGAATTCTGAGTAATACTGCCTATCCCCGACACAATGGGTCTCCCCTTCAGGGGTTCAAGACCCTTGTGGATCTTAGGTAGACAGTAAAATGTGGGGACAATTGGAAAGGACGGAAGCATGAAGTCAAATTCGGTTTTATCAATCAGATTATCGGTTATGGTTATTATTGGAGGAAGAAAAAAAGAACTTGCGTAATCTAGATGCCCTGCTGAAAGAGCAAACAGAAATCACGAGAAAATTCAGCGGGGAAGCTGATTTTGCTACAAAGGAAATTACATTACAGAACGTCATTGAAAAACACCAATACCATTTAAAGGAAAAAAAACATAAGTTTTATATAAGAGACGTTCAGGACTTCAGAGAAAACAAGGCCTATAGCTTTCCAGTACAGAGATTTAGTAAATCTAGTGAGACTGAAGGTACCTCAACAGATACAGATTTTTCAGATACTGAGGGAGTTGGTAGAAATCGTAAAAATAAATTTAAAGGGAGAGGCAGGTACCAAAATAGGGGTGCATATAACCCTGGCCATTTTTTAGAGCAAGGACATTTTTTACGGAGCAAAAAGAACCAGGGGGGAGGGGGATTCCCCCAGGTGGAGCCGCTCAGATCATAAACTTATCTAAAAAAGTACTGTCAGCCCCCGAAATGACGGTGCTGAGTAAAGGGCTATCTTTTGTACCAACCTCAGATTTCAACTTGTTTGAGGCCATAAAGGATCTGAATCTCTTCGTGAGAAAGGTAAGGTGGAAAAAATTCTTTTGTAATGAAAATAAAAAAATCTGTAGAGAACAGGGCATCTGTTACGGTTGCTGCGAGCACTGGAGACTATGTCCAGATTTCTTGCTACTGCACATGTGCGAGCGCTGGAGACTAAGTCCAGATTTCTTGCTACTGCACATGTGCGAGCGCTGGAGACTAAGTCCAGATTTCTTGCTACTGCACATGTGCGAGCGCCGGAGACTAAGTCCAATCTTGGAGCCATTGCACATGTGCGGGTGACATCATCGCTGACACGAGGTCACATGTCTCTGACACCTTCTATGCCGATTGGTCGCTGGTCATGTGCTTGTCACGTCTTGCTCGGTGATAGGCCAGCATGACGTCACTCCTGTCGTTCTGGAAGCGGATTGGCTCTGGTGTCCTCCATCTTGGATGAGGCACAGAGTCTATATAAGACCCTGACACACGCCGCATGGTGCTCAGTCCTCTTGGTTCATGCATATGAGTAGACGCTCTGTGCGCGTTCCTCTAGGCATTCCTCTGTCTATGCTAGGTGAGCGCTACCGGCAGGGTAGCGTTCTTATACCTTACAGCTTCGGCTGCTGTCCGTATCCTTACCTCTTAGGGGAGCGGACATAGGCAGGTGCCTGAGGCACATGGTCTGACTGGGCCTTGTGATTGTACTCGTAGGTGGACGTTGCTGCTAGGGTAACGTTCCTTATACTGCGTCTGGCAGTTGTTCGTATCCTCGCACACTAGGGGAGCGAACAGAGGTAGGAGCTTTGTGCGGCTTACGCTGCTGTTCGTCTCTTTTGCACCACTAGAAGAGCGGACCTAGGTAGGTGCCATTTCGCACACATTGCCTTTGTCTCTGTGATTATTAACAGAGATCATTCCACACACCCTCCAAGTAAGGGAGGAATTGCTTTACTTTCTTATTATATCCTTCTGTGAGTTAACAGAGGTATTGCACTCTGCCATAGTCTGCAGCAAAGTCTTTGCAAGGTGGACCCTGACTGTCTGATACTCCTTTCGGTTATTATCAGACAGCCCCCCGTAACATTAGGACTGAGCCAAGGGTCTGGCAGTTATGGCAGAATATCAGCAGTTACACCGTTACATACAAGTACTTGAGTCACGGCTCAAGAGTATAGAGGATAAACCTCAGACCATGGTGACATCTGCACATGATCCTCGACTTGCTCTACCAAACAGATATTCTGGCGATGCCAGATCATGTCGTGGTTTCATTAGTCAGTGTCAGATACACCTAGAGGTTAACTCTTCTCGCTTCTCTATGGAGAGGTCCAGAGTAGGCTTTATCATCTCCTTACTTCAGGACAAAGCCTTAGAATGGGCGACTCCCCTATGGGAGCGCTCTGATGTGGTTACTCTGAGACATCAAGACTTTCTTGATGCTCTTAAGGCGGTATTCATGGGTCCGCAGGTTACCCATGATGCGGCCCTGAGACTGTTAGATCTATCTCAGGGTTCGTTATCCACTAGTTCTTATGCCATTGCTTTTAGAACTCTGGTGGCAGAACTAGATTGGCCAGAGAAGGTGTTGATTCCTATCTTCTGGAGAGGGTTGGCTGGCTATGTCAAGGATGCCCTTGCTACTCGTGAAGTCCCTGCTTCTCTGGAGGACTTGATCACAGTAGCAACGAGGATCGATGTACGCCATAAGGAACGTAGACTCGAGGTCTCTTCCTCACGCCCTAAGCATCGGGCTATTTCAGTTGTTGAGGGTCCACTACCATCTTCCTCAGCATCTGAAACATCTCCCACTCCTATGGAGTTAGGTCATACGTTCTCCAGACTACGCAAGTCTGGTCCTCCTATATGTTACGTATGTCGTCAGGCTGGGCACTATGCCAACAAGTGTCCTAGTCGTCAGGGAAACTCCCTGGCCTAGTAACCATTAGAGGGGGGTTATTAGAGACGTCTTCTGCACCCTCTAAGTGTTGTATCCCAGGTCAGCTCTCGTTATCTGAGAATACATGGCCTATTATGGCTTTTGTGGATTCCGGAGCTGACGGGATTTTTGTGTCCTCAGGATTTGTAAAGGGACACAATATTCCCTCTATCATGTTAGAGGCGCCTATTCCTGTCCGTGTTGTTAATGGAACTATGTTGTCTGACTCCATTACATTGAGGACAGTTCCCTTGCACCTTTCCCTGTCTCAGGGTCACATAGAGGAGATTTCTTTTCTTGTTTTGCCTGAGGGTATAGACGACGTCCTTCTGGGTCTTCCATGGCTTCGGACTCATGCTCCTCACATTGACTGGGAGTCTGACAGCATTATTAGTTGGGGTTCGAAATGTCAGTCCCGATGTCTTCCCTTACCACCTAAGGTCGTTGCAGTTGCATCAACTGATCTCTCTCCCATACCTACACCCTATTTGGATTTCGCTGACGTGTTCTCCAAACAGGGTGCTGAGGTTCTTCCACCCCATAGGCCGTATGACTGTGCCATAGACCTTATCCCAGGTTCGGTTCCACCTAAAGGCAGGGTTTACCCCCTGTCGATACCTGAGTCGGAGGCCATGTCGACCTATATAAGAGAGAGCTTAGAGAAGGGGTTCATTCGTAAGTCTGTCTCTCCCGCGGGAGCTGGGTTTTTCTTTGTTCGGAAGAAAGAGGGTGATTTGCGTCCCTGCATAGATTACAGGGGTCTCAACGCAATCACAATAAAGAACAAATACCCATTACCTTTAATTTCGGAGCTCTTTGACAGACTGAGAGGAGCTCAAGTTTTTACGAAGTTGGATCTGCGGGGTGCGTATAACTTGGTACGAATTCGAAAGGGTGACGAATGGAAGACCGCTTTTAACACCCGAGACGGTCACTATGAATACCTCGTCATGCCTTTTGGGTTATGTAATGCACCCGCAGTATTTCAGGACTTCGTAAATGATGTGTTCAGGGATTTACTGTTATCCTCAGTAGTGGTGTATCTGGACGACATCCTGATTTTTTCTCCTGATCTGGAGACTCATCGTCAGGATGTCGTTCGTGTCCTTTCCCGTTTAAGGGAGCACTCATTGTTTGCTAAACTCGAGAAATGTGTATTCGAGCAGTCCTCATTGCCTTTTTTGGGTTACATTATCTCACAAGAGGGTCTGGCTATGGATCCTGCGAAGCTCTCTGCTGTCCTGCAATGGTCCGAACCTCATTCCTTGAAGGCGGTGCAACGCTTCTTAGGATTTATAAATTATTACAGGCAGTTCATACCCCATTTTTCTACTTTGGTGGCCCCTTTGGTGGCCTTGACTAAGAAAGGTGCTAATCCCAAAGCCTGGTCTACTGAGACATCTCAGGCTTTTGAGGCAGTAAAAAGACACTTTTCAACTGCTCCCGTTCTTCAAAGACCCGATGAGAGTAAGCCCTTCCTCTTAGAGGTTGATGCCTCTTCAGTGGGTGCTGGTGCGGTCTTGTATCAAAAGAACGGTGCAGGTAGAAAAAGGCCGTGTTTCTTCTTTGCTAAAACCTTTTCACCGGCAGAGAGAAACTATACCATTGGGGATAGGGAACTGCTCGCCTTGAGATTAGCCTTGGAGGAGTGGCGTCACTTGCTGGAAGGAGCGAAACATCCTTTCCAGGTCTATACAGACCATAAGAATCTGACGTACTTACAAACCGCTCAGCGTCTGAATCCTCGCCAAGCCCGCTGGTCCTTGTTTTTCTCCCACTTTCACTTCTCCATCAACTATTTGTCTGGGAGTAAGAATAACAAGGCAGACGCCCTGTCTCGCTCTATGCTTTCTACCCAGGAAGAGATTGACGAACCTCGTCTTATCCTTCCCTCCAGGGTTTTTCATACGCTCTCCCCTGTGACGTTAGACCAAATCCCACCGGGCAAGACATTTGTTCCGCCTGATCGACAGAATGATATACTGTCATGGGCCCACACCTCAAAGGTGGGTGGGCATTTTGGTATTAGGCGGACACGAGAGTTACTGGACAGGTGGTATTGGTGGCCACACTTAGCCAGCCACGTCAAGAGATATGTCGGTTCCTGCTACTCGTGTGCTCGCAACCGTCCATTACGGCAGAGACTGGCTGGGCTCTTGCATCCTTTACCAGTGCCAGATAGACCATGGGAGGTGGTAGGCATGGACTTTGTGGGTCATTACGGACCATTTCTCTTGGATGGTTCATCTCGTACCGTTATCGAGAATCCCATCTTCCAGGGTACTAGCCAAACTATTCCTCAAGCATGTCTTTAGGCTTCACGGGATGCCAGATCGTATCATTTGTGATAGAGGCCCGCAATTTACTTCCCGTTTCTGGCGAGATCTTTGTAGCCTTCTGCAAATTGAGTTGAATCTCTCTTCGGCATACCATCCGGAGACTAATGGTTTGGTTGAACGTACCAATCAATCTATGATTATATACCTTCGACACTTTGTTGCTGAGAACCACGATAACTGGTCCTCCCTCCTACCCTGGGCAGAATTTGCCCTTAACAATTCGCTGGCTGAGGCCACTGGGCAGACACCGTTCGTACTCAATAATGGGCAACACCCTAGGGTACCGGTACCGTTTCCCGCTGCTGCACCTCCTCCTCTTGTGGCCGACTGGGCAACTAATGCCAGAGAGGTTTGGGATCGGACTCAAGAGTCGATCCAAGCAGCTAAGGACCGTATGAAGACGGTGTCCGATCGGTTTCGTCGCCCGGCTCCTGTCTTTTCTCCAGGGGACTTTGTGTAGCTCTCTGCAAAACACGTGAGACTTAGAGTGAGCTCTGTCAAATTTGCTCCTCGCTTCCTGGGTCCTTATGAGGTTCTTCGACAGGTAAATCCTGTAGTCTATCAATTGAAGTTACCTGTCCATCTTAGGATTCATGACAAATTCCATGTCTCACTGCTAAAGCCGGCTATTTTACCTCACGCTCGTGAAGTGCACTCTCCTGCCTCTGATTCCTCTCGCTCTAGCTATGAGGTACGAGCCATAGTTGGTTCTAAGATGGTTAGAGGGCGCAGGTTCTTCTTGATAGATTGGGAGGGCTATGGCCCGGAACATCGCTCTTGGGAGCCTGAGGAGGCTGTCCATGCTCCTGACTTAGTTGCCGATTATCTGCGTCGCCGGGAGGGGGGCCCTAGAGGGGGAGGTACTGTTACGGTTGCTGCGAGCACTGGAGACTATGTCCAGATTTCTTGCTACTGCACATGTGCGAGCGTTGGAGACTAAGTCCAGATTTCTTGCTACTGCACATGTGCGAGCGCTGGAGACTAAGTCCAGATTTCTTGCTACTGCACATGTGCGAGCGCCGGAGACTAAGTCCAATCTTGGAGCCATTGCACATGTGCGGGTGACATCATCGCTGACACGAGGTCACATGTCTCTGACACCTTCTATGCCGATTGGTCGCTGGTCATGTGCTTGTGACGTCTTGCTCGGTGATAGGCCAGCATGACGTCACTCCTGTCATTCTGGAAGCGGATTGGCTCTGGTGTCCTCCATCTTGGATGAGGCACAGAGTCTATATAAGACCCTGACACACGCCGCATGGTGCTCAGTCCTCTTGGTTCATGCATATGAGTAGACGCTCTGTGCGCGTTCCTCTAGGCATTCCTCTGTCTATGCTAGGTGAGCGCTACCGGCAGGGTAGCGTTCTTATACCTTACAGCTTCGGCTGCTGTCCGTATCCTTACCTCTTAGGGGAGCGGACATAGGCAGGTGCCTGAGGCACATGGTCTGGCTGGGCCTTGTGATTGTACTCGTAGGTGGACGTTGCTGCTAGGGTAACGTTCCTTATACTGCGTCTGGCAGTTGTTCGTATCCTCGCACACTAGGGGAGCGAACAGAGGTAGGAGCTTTGTGCGGCTTACGCTGCTGTTCGTCTCTTTTGCACCACTAGAAGAGCGGACCTAGGCAGGTGCCATATCTAGTGGTTCGTGTCCTCGCACACTAGTGGAGCGAACGCAGGTAGGAGCTTTGTGCGGCTTACGCTGCTGTTCGTCTCTTTTGCACCACTAGAAGAGCGGACCTAGGTAGGTGCCATTTCGCACACATTGCCTTTGTCTCTGTGATTATTAACAGAGATCATTCCACACACCCTCCAAGTAAGGGAGGAATTGCTTTACTTTCTTATTATATCCTTCTGTGAGTTAACAGAGGTATTGCACTCTGCCATAGTCTGCAGCAAAGTCTTTGCACGGTGGACCCTGACTGTCTGATACTCCTTTCGGTTATTATCAGACAGCCCCCCGTAACAGCATCCCTTTAGAGATATTAGATGATGTGAGGTTACTATTCAGTCTGGAAGACCCCAATCCAAATGTTGAGGGAAAAGGCCCCTTCACGGACCTTAAACTAAAGAGTAATAAGATGCCACCCATTTTGAATGAAACAACATCTATTGACGTTTTTTGTAATTTGGTGACCAGAGATCTGGAATCGTTAAAAATCACACATAGGAAGAGATATAATTTGACGAAGGTTGAGATGGATTGTCTGTTGGGTCTAGAAAGGAATAATGAGATCGTGGTTAAACAATCAGATAAAGGGGGTAACACTGTTATAATGGATGTCAGCCAGTATGAAGAAATGTGTCTTAAGATTCTAAGTGACAAGAATGGTTATGAGATAGTTAGGGAAAATCCCACAGGTGAATACCTTGTAAGGTTGAAAGATATTCTCTCTAGAGCCATAACCGATAATCTGATTGATAAAACCGAATTTGACTTCATGCTTCCGTCCTTTCCAATTGTCCCCACATTTTACTGTCTACCTAAGATCCACAAGGGTCTTGAACCCCTGAAGGGGAGACCCATTGTGTCGGGGATAGGCAGTATTACTCAGAATTCAGGACTTTACATTGACAAAATTTTGAGACCCTTTGTGTTGGCCTTGGACTCATACCTAAGAGACACCACTGATCTTTTAAGAAAACTGGAAGATGTGACGATTGATGATGACACCTTACTAGTTAGTATAGATGTTGAATCCCTATACTCCTCAATCGAACATAATGTAGGGCTAAGGGCAATTGACTACTTCCTTAAGAAAAGGGGTAGGCAGTTTGCACGCCACAACCAATTCATTTTGGAACTATTGGACTATGGCCTGAAATGCAATACATTTTTGTTTGGGGGATCCTTCTTCCACCAGCTCAGGGGGACTGCGATGGGGAGTCCTAGTGCCCCATCGTATGCAAATTTAACCCTGGGCTGGTGGGAGGAGACTGTGGTGTTCGGAGAGGAGTCTGTGATTAATAGAGAAAAAATTCTCTTGTGGTGTCGATTTATCGACGACGTTTTCATGCTGTGGAGAGGGACAGAGACTGAACTTTTGGAGATGGTATCGGCACTTAATGTTAACATCTTGGGCCTTAGGTTCACTTTTGAGGTGAATAATAAAAAACTGCCGTTTTTGGATGTGTTGATAGAAAAGAACGAAGGTGGGGAGATTGTCACAAGCACATACCGTAAACCCACCGCGACAAACTCCTTATTGAGATGGGAGAGTGGGCATCCCACAAGCCTCAAAAAGGGCATCCCGAAAGGGCAGTTTTTAAGATTGAAGAGGAATTGCTCGGAGGAGGGGCTATTTCTCAAACAGTCAAAAGACCTTAATGATCGTTTAAAAGATAGAGGATACCCCAGTAAAGTGATTAATCAGGCGTTCTCAGAAGTAAGGTGTAAGGATAGAACCAAAATCCTGAATACTCCATCAGAAAAGGATAATAAAGAGGAAACCATTAGGTTCATCACAACTTACAACAATGGTGCAGAGGAGGTACGTAACATACTCAGAAAACATTGGTCCATCTTGAAAATGGATGAGGATATCGCCCCACTATTAACAGACTATCCATCGGTTACTTATAAGAAAGCACGCTCGTTAAAAGAAAGATTGGTACATAGCCACTTTTCTACCTCCAATAAAAACAACAGTTTTAAAAAAACTTGGCTTCCAAGTGAGGTGAATGGTTGCTTTAGATGTGGGAGCTGCATAGCTTGTAACTTTATAAAAACTGGGAGGCATTTTTTCTCGAACGTAATGAATAAACAGTATGAAATTAAGACCTTCGTTAACTGTAAATCGAGAGGAGTCATCTACAAGGCCACATGTAGGTGTAATAAGGAATATGTAGGAAAAACTAAGAGGGAATTGAGAAGAAGAATAGGAGAACACCTCCGGGACATCAGACTAAAAAATGACACCTCTTTGGCACGGCACATTAATGATGAACACCAGGGAGACCCCAAATTCATCTCCTTCCAGGGAATTGACGTGATACCAGTACCATCAAGGGGGGGAGACTGGGATAATAGGATTTTGAGACAAGAAACCAAATGGATTTACTGGCTGGGCCCTACGAAACCAAGGGGCTTGAATGAAACACTGTCCTTTGCACCCTTTGTGTAGTGTTTAGGCCTAGTGAGTAGGAGGGTCAGTCGTCGGCCGAGTGGGGGTGCCAATCACCGTCATCTTAGGGTGCCGACCCCCACATGATAGGTAGGAATAAGCCCGCGTTAGTGTCCTGAGACTAGTAGTTAGTATGGTGAAGGGTTTCTATTTTTCTGCCTATCATACTTGTCCCATCTATGCCTTTTGCCATATCTTCTTTTTTTGAGGTAAAGATGACCTGGGTCTGTCCCCAACCGTAATTGAAAAACTGTCATTTGTGTATTTTAATTTTGAAGCAGCTGTCCGGTCCTATGGGTTTGGCACCTGTTTGTACAATTAACTTTCTTTTGGGAGGGTTCTTTTGTTTTTGTCTCCGATTTTACCATAGAAATTGAGCTTTTCCTTGCCCTAAAGGCAAATGCTGTATCCGTTCTGGACTACCTGTCTGCTATGTGGTTTTTATCACACTGCAGCGGGTTTCCCATAACTGCATGGTAGTCGAGGGAGTTGTCCCTGAGTCCTGGCACCTTTTACCCATTCATGAAAGATGGGGTTAAATAAATTTGAGGTATGTGAGGAACGAACGCTCTCAGTGCGACCGCGCAAGCGCAATGGGATGCGTTCCACCATGCTGTGTGGTGACGCGCACGCTTCATCGGGTGATGCACGCAATTTCCGGTCACGTGACCGATGGACGGATGTGACGTCACACGCCGTGGCGGCGGCTTTTAATACCCATTATTCAGCGTACTGGGTATGGCTGTGTAGGTCGGTACACGTGGGAGGCCATAACCGCGGTAAGTAGGCTATAATGGGATATGAACACCGCTAGCCCATCATGTTTGAAAAGTGCTTGAAAAACTGATTTACGTTCTTTTTTGATAGCATGTGTCCATTGGTGTGAGGACACTTTTTGTATCCATATACGCCGCTCTCCTGATGAGAAGGGAAACGCGTTGAGAGTGGAGCGCTTTAATAGTCAGAGGTGGTTAAAGAACTGGATCCTATGAAGTACCTGGAAAAAACCGGGGGACCCAGGAATGACCCACGTACCTGATGATCAAACAGTGACCATAGTAGGAGGATGTTTTGACTCCAAGACAACAACACCAACACCGTGGTGAGATTGTTCCATTTTTTTATCTGGGCATCCCTGACGGTGGGTGGTTGACAGTGATTGTTTATTGCTGTACACTATGTGAGTCACTGGACTGTTTAGGCTGTGGATATACCTAGAAGGGGTTAAATTGTGATATAAGGGGTTTTATGATGTATCCCGATTTATCAGTTTCCCTATATTGAGATGTTGTGCATTACACACGAATGGTATATCTAATTAAACAGCTTTGTGTGTGGGACATTTAGTTAGGGAGAACACTGGATTTTTTGTCCTTGAAGGATCCTCCCGCCCTCCCATACGGTGGCATTTGCTAGTTGTCTGGATTTTATTATGCACTATCACGTTTTTAAACATTATTAATTAAAAGGTATATTTTAGGCGTATTTTGTTCAGTTAGTGGTACAAGAAAGTAGCCAAACCTAAAAAAAAATATAAATCTGATATTGTTGTAAAACGTACGGACTAAAGGAGTAAAGCCACCTAATCACTTATAATACCACAAGAGAAACAGAGAAAACCAATAAATAAAGCCAATTCTTCAACTGCTGTTGATTTGATCATTCTGCCTCCCAAAGACTGCAGAATGGTAGCTCATGTTTTTCATGCGGTCTATGCTGAATGCTTACACCGGAGATCACTTGTAAGGGTGCGTGCCCATGTTCAGGAATTGCAATGTTTTGGATGCAGAGTGTTTTCACTATGTCCAAAACACTTTATTGCACAGTACTAGCACATTAAATGGGTTATATAGCAATCCCATGCCCACAGTGCTTCTTTTCTCCAAAGCGTAAACTATCATCCAGTGCGTCTGCAGCATGTCAATTTATTCTTGTGAATACGCTAGTGTTCTCCATGGGGAAACCGAGCAACAACCGACACTGACACCCAGCAGTGTCCCAAAGGCTGATCATGGGCATGAGCAGCTGCGGTTTCCTGAGGAGAATTTGCAACTGGAGAAGATATGCAGTGTGTGCAGATAGTGGGAATGACCCCTAAATATCTGAAACACGTGATTCAAACAAAATTCCCACTGGAAAATTAACAGTAATGAGGCAGGGGATGTCACTTTGATCTCCCATCTGGCCTGTGGTGCGACAACGTCCATTTTTTGTGCATCTTTTTTGGCGTGCACAAAAGTGTGATCAACAATTTTGTGCACCTTTGAAAAGATGGACACTGCTGAACAGTGGCCAAACAAAGTCCAGAATACCTCTGCTCTCTCATTATAGTGAATTCATCCATCGGGTTTCACCTGTATCACGTATTTTGAAGAAGCTTACAATAGAGTATGGAATAAACGTGAACGGATCCAAAATGTTCTGTACCAAAATTGCCACCAAATACCATTCAAGTCAATAAACAAAAAAACAAGTCCCCACTCAGGTCTATCATCTATTAACGAAAATTTAGGGGACTTCCATGTTACTGGTAACAAAAGCTCTCAAACAATGACATGGCTGTCAAATCTAAACCTCTCAGTACCACAATATGCCTAAACCACACTTAACATCTACATGGTTGGCATTGTAGTGAGGAGAGCCTACTTAATGTACGGGGGTGTGTGTGTCTCCAGAAGCACGAGCTGGACAGAATGTAGTAGCATTACAATGTACTGGGCATGACAAGAACTTATTTGCAATTTTAAATTCTTCAACATTCACTGCGTTTGACATCATGGGTGTTTTCCAGAGACTGAATTGTCACTACACATACAGATGAATTCCCAGTGGGGTGTAATTTCCACAATTTGGTCACTTGAGAGGATTTCTTCTGTTCTGGCACTTAAGGGCTCTGTAACTGGAGTCTGCAAACTATTTTAGGAAAATCTGTGCTCCAAGAATCAAAATGGCGCTCCTACCATCCCAATTCCTGTGGTGCGGCCAAACAGTACTTACTGTACAGTCACATATGGGGTATTTTCACATTCAAGAGAAATTGTTTAACATATTATGTGGCAATTTTTTTTTACCTATTCCCCTTGTGAAAATTGGAAATCTGAGGATAAAACAACATTTTAATGGAAAGAGTGTAATTATTTTTTGTTCACCGCCCAATAGTATAAAATGTTGTGACACACCTGTGGTGTCAATATGTTCACTGAACCCGTGAATGAATTTATTGAGGGATGCAGTTTGGAAAATAGGGTCACTGGTGGAGGACATATGCTGTTCTGGCACCTCAGGGGCTGTGCCAATGTGACATGCTACCTGCAAACAATTTCAACTAAATCTGAACTCAAATATGCTGCCCCTTCTTTTCTTTACATTTTATTATGTCTCAAAAGTAGTTGACGACCACATATGACATATTTGCATACTCAGTAGAAGATGCATAACAAATTATGAGGTCAATTAGCTCCTGTTACCTTACTGAATTAAAAAACGTAGGGTTAAAGCAACATTTTTGTGGATAAAAATTATTTTTTATTTTCATGGTTCAATGTATAAAATTCTGTGAAGCACCTGGGGGTTTAAGGTGCTCACTATACATCTGGATAAATTTCTTGAGGGGTCTAGTTTTCAAAATAGGGGCACTTGTTGGAGAACTCCATTGTTTATGCACCACGGAGGCTTTGCCAATGTGATATGGCACCAGTAAACCATTCCTACTAAATCTGAACTCAAATTTGGCGCTCCTTCCCGTCTTCAATTTGCACTGAGCCCCAAAGTAGTTTTTGATCACATAAAGAGTAGAGTTGAGCGCGGTTCGTGGTTCGTGGTTCTCCAGTTCGTGGTTCAAGTGATTTTGGGGGTTGTTCTAGATCCAACTAGAACTTGAGCTTTTTGCTAAAAGCTCGATAGCTCGAGTTACGTTCGAGAATGGTTCTAGTAGCAAAAAGCCAAGCTAATTAGTAGCAGGCTTTTCACTGTAATAGTGTAAGTCACTCTGTGACTCACACTATTATGAATTTTCAGCATATAGTGTGCGGGGACTGCGCGTTCCGATCACTGCTGCTGGGATAATGGCGATCGTCATTTTTTTTTTCTTGTCTTCCTTCCCTAAGCATGCGTGTAGTGGGGCGGGCCAGCATGTCAGCCAATCCCAGACACACACACAGCTAAGTGGACTTTTTGCCAGACAAGCAAGGGCATGTGTCATAGGCTGTCTATGTCACATGTCCCTGCATTATAAAAACGGACATTTTCCCTCAGGATGTCATTATCTGCCTTCTGCGTCTAGGTGTCAGTCAACGCTGGCGCAGCTCCTGTCGCTAATCCTGTTGTGTATGCTCTACACACAGCAGTATACAGAATAGGGATAGAAGTTTCTTTCAGCCCTTGTAAGGGCTAATTACAGCAGGCTCAGAGCCATAGGTGACAGTCAGGTCCGTGGAAACAGTTTTTAACAGCTACAGATAACAGCGTCTGTGTAACTAAGCTCAGGGACTTCCTTGCTGAATTTCACCATTAGGAGGGATAGAAAGTGAGGCTTCCTTTCCTCTACACTGACCTACAACCCGGCCACTGTACCCTCCTGCCCTTTTTAGCAAAGCCATTTTAATTGCAGAGTGCTCCCAGTTAGTGCCATCCTAAAAGTGCCTGTTGGACTTCATTAGAGTCCCACTGGTGCAAAGCTATTTGCAGCACTTCTGCATTGCACACTCAAGCTCATTGTTACAAAGCCATTATAATAGCAAACACTGAAAAAACTGAGTGGCATCCTAAAAGTGGCTGTTGTACTCCCTTTGTGCCCCACTGGTGCCAAGCTATTTCTAGCACCTCTGCATTACACCCTCCTGCTCTCTGTTTAATAAGCTATAATAGCAAAAAATGCTGCAACTTAGTGGCATACAAAAAGTGGCTGTTGTACTCCATTTGTGCCCCACTGGTGCCAAGCTATTCCTAGCACCTCTGCATTACACCCTCCTGCACATTTTTGCAAAGCTATTTTAATTTAAAAGAGTGCTGCCAGTTAGTGGCATCCCAAAAGTGGCTGTTGTACTCCATTTGTGCCCCACTGGTACCAAGCTATTTCTAGCACCTCTGCAGTATACCCTCCTGCTCTGTTTTTAATAAGCTATAATAATAGCAAAAAATGCTGCAACTAAGTGGCATACAAAAAGTGGCTGTTGTACTCCATTTGTGCCCCACTGGTGCCAAGCTATTTCTAGCACCTCTGAATTACACCTTCCTGCTCTGTTTTTAATAAGCTATAATAATAGCAAAAAATGCTGCAACTTAGTGGCATCCAAAAAGTGGCTGTTGTACTCGATTTGGGCCCCACTGGTGCCAAGCTATTTCTAGCACCTCTGCATTACACCCTCCTGCACTGTTTTTAATAAGCTATAATAATAGCAAAAAATGCTGTAACTTAGTGGCATACAAAAAGTGGCTGTTGTACTCCATTTGTGCCCCACTGGTGCCAAGCTATTTCTAGCACTTCTGCATTACACCCTCCTGCACATTTTTGCAAAGCCATTTTATTTTAAAAGAGTGCTGCCAGTTAGTGGCATCCCAAAAGTGTCTGTTGTACTCCATTTGTGCCCCACTGGTGCCAAGCTATTTCGAGCACCTCTGTATTACACCTTCCTGCTCTGTTTTTATTAAGCTATAATAATAGCAAAAAATGCTGCAACATAGTGGCATACAAAAAGTGGCTGTTGTACTCCACGTGTGCCCCACTGGTGCCAAGCTATTTCTAGCACCTCTTAAATACACCATCCTGCTCTGTTTTTAATAAGCTATAATAATAGCAAAAAATGCTGCAACTTAGTGGCATCCCAAAAGTGGCTGTTGTACTCCATTTGTGCCCCACTGGTGCCAAGCTATTCCTAGAACCTCTGCATTACACCCTCCTGCACATTTTTGCAAAGCCATTTTAATTTAAAAGAGTGCTGCCAGTTAGTGGCATCCCAAAAGTGGCTGTTGTACTCCATTTGTGCCCCACTGGTACCAAGCTATTTCTAGCACCTCTGCAGTATACCCTCCTGCTCTGTTTTTAATAAGCTATAATAATAGCAAAAAATGCTGCAACTAAGTGGCATACAAAAAGTGGCTGTTGTACTCCATTTGTGCCCCACTGGTGCCAAGCTATTTCTAGCACCTCTGCATTATACCCTCCTGCTCTGTTTTTAATAAGCTATAATAATAGCAAAAAATGCTGCAACTTAGTGGCATACAAAAAGTGGCTGTTGTACTCCATTTGTGCCCCACTGGTGCCAAGCTATTTCTAGCACCTCTGAATTACACCTTCCTGCTCTGTTTTTAATAAGCTATAATAATAGCAAAAAATGCTGCAACTTAGTGGCATCCAAAAAGTGGCTGTTGTACTCGATTTGGGACCCACTGGTGCCAAGCTATTTCTAGCACCTCTGCATTACACCCTCCTGCACTGTTTTTAATAAGCTATAATAATAGCAAAAAATGCTGTAACTTAGTGGCATACAAAAAGTGGCTGTTGTACTCCATTTGTGCCCCACTGGTGCCAAGCTATTTCTAGCACTTCTGCATTACACCCTCCTGCACATTTTTGCAAAGCCATATTATTTTAAAAGAGTACTGCCAGTTAGTGGCATCCCAAAAGTGTCTGTTGTACTCCATTTGTGCCCCACTGGTGCCAAGCTATTTCGAGCACCTCTGTATTACACCTTCCTGCTCTGTTTTTATTAAGCTATAATAATAGCAAAAAATGCTGCAACATAGTGGCATACAAAAAGTGGCTGTTGTACTCCACGTGTGCCCCACTGGTGCCAAGCTATTTCTAGCACCTCTTCAATACACCATCCTGCTCTGCTTTTAATAAGCTATAATAATAGCAAAAAATGCTGCAACTTAGTGGCATCCCAAAAGTGGCTGTTGTACTCCATTTGTGCCCCACTGGTGCCAAGCTATTTCTAGCACCTCTGCATTACACCTTCCTGCTCTGTTTTTAATAAGCTATAATAATAGCAAAAAATGCTGCAACTTAGTGGCACCAAAAAGTGGCTGTTGTACTCCATTTGAGCCCCAGTGGTGCCAAGCTATTTCTAGCACCTCTGCATTACAGCTTCCTGCTCTGTTTTTAATAAGCTATAATAATAGCAAAAAAATACTGCAACTTAGTGGCATACAAAAAGTGGCTGTTGTACTCCATTTGTGCCCCACTGGTGCCAAACTATTTCTAGCACCTCTGCATTACACCCTCCTGCTCTGTTTTTAATAAGCTATAATAATAGCAAAAAATGCTGCAACTTAGTGGCATCCAAAAAGTGGCTGTTGTACTCAATTTGTGTCCCACTGGTGCCAAGCTATTTCTAGCACCTCTGCATTACACCTTCCTGCTCTGTTTTTAATAAGCTATAATAATAGCAAAAAATGCTGCAACTTAGTGGCATACAAAAAGTGGCTGTTGTACTCCATTTGTGCCCCACTAGTGCCAAGCTATTTCTAGCACCTCTGAATTACACCTTCCTGCTCTGTTTTTAATAAGCTATAATAATAGCAAAAAATGCTGCAACTTAGTGGCATCCAAAAAGTGGCTGTTGTACTCGATTTGTGCCCCACTGGTGCCAAGCTATTTCTAGCACCTCTGCATTACACCCTCCTGCACTGTTTTTAATAAGCTATAATAATAGCAAAAAATGCTGTAACTTAGTGGCATACAAAAAGTGGCTGTTGTACTCCATTTGTGCCCCACTGGTGCCAAGCTATTTCTAGCACTTCTGCATTACACCCTCCTGCACATTTTTGCAAAGCCATTTTATTTTAAAAGAGTGCTGCCAGTTAGTGGCATCCCAAAAGTGTCTGTTGTACTCCATTTGTGCCCCACTGGTGCCAAGCTATTTCGAGCACCTCTGTATTACACCTTCCTGCTCTGTTTTTATTAAGCGATAATAATAGCAAAAAATGCTGCCACATAGTGGCATACAAAAAGTGGCTGTTGTACTCCACGTGTGCCCCACTGGTGCCAAGCTATTTCTAGCACCTCTTCAATACACCATCCTGCTCTGTTTTTAATAAGCTATAATAATAGCAAAAAATGCTGCAACTTAGTGGCATCCCAAAAGTGGCTGTTGTACTCCATTTGTGCCCCACTGGTGCCAAACTATTTCTAGCACCTCTGCATTACACCCTCCTGCTCTGTTTTTAATAAGCTATAATAATAGCAAAAAATGCTGCAACTTAGTGGCATCCAAAAAGTGGCTGTTGTACTCAATTTGTGTCCCACTGGTGCCAAGCTATTTCTAGCACCTCTGCATTACACCCTCCTGCTCTGTTTTTAATAAGCTATAATAATAGCAAAAAATGCTGCAACTTAGTGGCATACAAAAAGTGGCTGTTGTATTCCATTTGTGCCCCACTAGTGCCAAGCTATTTCTAGCACCTCTGAATTACACCTTCCTGCTCTGTTTTTAATAAGCTATAATAATAGCAAAAAATGCTGCAACTTAGTGGCATCCAAAAAGTGGCTGTTGTACTCGATTTGGGCCCCACTGGTGCCAAGCTATTTCTAGCACCTCTGCATTACACCCTCCTGCACTGTTTTTAATAAGCTATAATAATAGCAAAAAATGCTGTAACTTAGTGGCATACAAAAAGTGGCTGTTGTACTCCACGTGTGCCCCACTGGTGCCAAGCTATTTCTAGCACCTCTTCAATACACCATCCTGCTCTGTTTTTAATAAGCTATAATAATAGCAAAAAATGCTGCAACTTAGTGGCATCCCAAAAGTGGCTGTTGTACTCCATTTGTGCCCCACTGGTGCCAAACTATTTCTAGCACCTCTGCATTACACCCTCCTGCTCTGTTTTTAATAAGCTATAATAATAGCAAAAAATGCTGCAACTTAGTGGCATCCAAAAAGTGGCTGTTGTACTCAATTTGTGTCCCACTGGTGCCAAGCTATTTCTAGCACCTCTGCATTACACCCTCCTGCTCTGTTTTTAATAAGCTATAATAATAGCAAAAAATGCTGCAACTTAGTGGCATACAAAAAGTGGCTGTTGTATTCCATTTGTGCCCCACTAGTGCCAAGCTATTTCTAGCACCTCTGAATTACACCTTCCTGCTCTGTTTTTAATAAGCTATAATAATAGCAAAAAATGCTGCAACTTAGTGGCATCCAAAAAGTGGCTGTTGTACTCGATTTGGGCCCCACTGGTGCCAAGCTATTTCTAGCACCTCTGCATTACACCCTCCTGCACTGTTTTTAATAAGCTATAATAATAGCAAAAAATGCTGTAACTTAGTGGCATACAAAAAGTGGCTGTTGTACTCCATTTGTGCCCCACTGGTGCCAAGCTATTTCTAGCACTTCTGCATTACACCCTCCTGCACATTTTTGCAAAGCCATTTTATTTTAAAAGAGTGCTGCCAGTTAGTGGCATCCCAAAAGTGTCTGTTGTACTCCATTTGTGCCCCACTGGTGCCAAGCTATTTCGAGCACCTCTGTATTACACCTTCCTGCTCTGTTTTTATTAAGCTATAATAATAGCAAAAAATGCTGCAACATAGTGGCATACAAAAAGTGGCTGTTGTACTCCACGTGTGCCCCACTGGTGCCAAGCTATTTCTAGCACCTCTTCAATACACCATCCTGCTCTGTTTTTAATAAGCTATAATAATAGCAAAAAATGCTGCAACTTAGTGGCATCCCAAAAGTGGCTGTTGTACTCCATTTGTGCCCCACTGGTGCCAAGCTATTTCTAGCACCTCTGCATTACACCTTCCTGCTCTGTTTTTAATAAGCTATATTAATAGCAAAAAATGCTGCAACTTAGTGGCACCAAAAAGTGGCTGTTGTACTCCATTTGAGCCCCAGTGGTGCCAAGCTATTTCTAGCACCTCTGCATTACAGCTTCCTGCTCTGTTTTTAATAAGCTATAATAATAGCAAAAAAATGCTGCAACTTAGTGGCATACAAAAAGTGGCTGTTGTACTCCATTTGTGCCCCACTGGTGCCAAACTATTTCTAGCACCTCTGCATTACACCCTCCTGCTCTGTTTTTAATAAGCTATAATAATAGCAAAAAATGCTGCAACTTAGTGGCATCCAAAAAGTGGCTGTTGTACTCAATTTGTGTCCCACTGGTGCCAAGCTATTTCTAGCACCTCTGCATTACACCTTCCTGCTCTGTTTTTAATAAGCTATAATAATAGCAAAAAATGCTGCAACTTAGTGGCATACAAAAAGTGGCTGTTGTACTCCATTTGTGCCCCACTAGTGCCAAGCTATTTCTAGCACCTCTGAATTACACCTTCCTGCTCTGTTTTTAATAAGCTATAATAATAGCAAAAAATGCTGCAACTTAGTGGCATCCAAAAAGTGGCTGTTGTACTCCATTTGTGCCCCACTGGTGCCAAACTATTTCTAGCACCTCTGCATTACACCCTCCTGCTCTGTTTTTAATAAGCTATAATAATAGCAAAAAATGCTGCAACTTAGTGGCATCCCAAAAGTGGCTGTTGTACTCCATTTGAGCCCCAGTGGTGCCAAGCTATTTCTAGCACCTCTGCATTACAGCTTCCTGCTCTGTTTTTAATAAGCTATAATAATAGCAAAAAATGCTGCAACTTAGTGGCATCCAAAAAGTGGCTGTTGTACTCCATTTGTGCCCCACTGGTGCCAAACTATTTCTAGCACCTCTTCATTACACCCTCCTGCTCTGTTTTTAATAAGCTATAATAATAGCAAAAAATGCTGTAACTTAGTGGCATACAAAAAGTGGCTGTTGTACTCCATTTGTACCCCACTGGTGCCAAGCTATTTCTAGCACCTCTGCATTACACCTTCCTGCTCTGTTTTTAATAAGCTATAATAATAGCAAAAAATGCTGCAACTTAGTGGCACCAAAAAGTGGCTGTTGTACTCCATTTGAGCCCCACTGGTGCCAAGCTATTTCTAGCACCTCTGCATTACAGCTTCCTGCTCTGTTTTTAATAAGCTATAATAATAGCAAAAAATGCTGCAACTTAGTGGCATCCAAAAAGTGGCTGTTGTACTCCATTTGTGCCCCACTGGTGCCAAACTATTTCTAGCACCTCTGCATTACACCCTCCTGCTCTGTTTTTAATAAGCTATAATAATAGCAAAAAATGCTGTAACTTAGTGGCATACAAAAAGTGGCTGTTGTACTCCATTTGTGCCCCACTGGTGCCAAGCTATTTCTAGCACTTCTGCATTACACCCTCCTGCACATTTTTGCAAAGCCATTTTATTTTAAAAGAGTGCTGCCAGTTAGTGGCATCCCAAAAGTGTCTGTTGTACTCCATTTGTGCCCCACTGGTGCCAAGCTATTTCGAGCACCTCTGTATTACACCTTCCTGCTCTGTTTTTATTAAGCTATAATAATAGCAAAAAATGCTGCAACATAGTGGCATACAAAAAGTGGCTGTTGTACTCCACGTGTGCCCCACTGGTGCCAAGCTATTTCTAGCACCTCTGCAATACACCATCCTGCTCTGTTTTTAATAAGCTATAATAATAGCAAAAAATGCTGCAACTTAGTGGCATCCCAAAAGTGGCTGTTGTACTCCATTTGTGCCCCACTGGTGCCAAGCTATTTCTAGCACCTCTGCAATACACCATCCTGCTCTGGTTTTAATAAGCTATAATAATAGCAAAAAAATGCTGCAACTTAGTGGCATACAAAAAGTGGCTGTTGTACTCCATTTGTGCCCCACTGGTGCCAAACTATTTCTAGCACCTCTGCATTACACCCTCCTGCTCTGTTTTTAATAAGCTATAATAATAGCAAAAAATGCTGCAACTTAGTGGCATCCAAAAAGTGGCTGTTGTACTCAATTTGTGTCCCACTGGTGCCAAGCTATTTCTAGCACCTCTGCATTACACCTTCCTGCTCTGTTTTTAATAAGCTATAATAATAGCAAAAAATGCTGCAACTTAGTGGCATCCAAAAAGTGGCTGTTGTACTCAATTTGTGTCCCACTGGTGCCAAGCTATTTCTAGCACCTCTGCATTACACCTTCCTGCTCTGTTTTTAATAAGCTATAATAATAGCAAAAAATGCTGCAACTTAGTGGCATCCAAACAGTGGCTGTTGTACTCCATTTGTGTCCCACTGGTGCCAAGCTATTTCTAGCACCTCTGCATTACACCCTCCTGCTCTGTTTTTAATAAGCTCTAATAATATCAAAAAATGCTGCAACTTAGTATTGATATAGTAGGGTTAATAGTTTCTCTATTTCTTCATTAAAGACATTTTATTGTTATTAGTAAGTATATCTGATCATAGATCATCTGATCATCTGTTCATAGTCATTATGGAGCCTTCGGAATAAGAGACAGGCTCAAGGATTATTATTGTCTCTAAATGTTCTTCTTATCTTCTTCTTATCTCATATGCATGACTCTATATTTTTGTTTTGCTAAAACTTAAAGGTCATATGATCAACTTTTAAAGTCCAGCTAGAAGCTTTTTTTGCAATATCACATTGATCTGTAAATGGTATAAATAAACTGTACTTTGGCTGAATAAACAGAAAATTGATCATGCCCACATGAATGCAGGTCTTTTTCTCCGAGCGCTCGATCTTGATTAGGTCTGAAGAGGCCTAATTGAGAGGACCTCACTGGTGATCCCATAAGCTGACTTGTGACAAAACAGAACAGCTACAACAGTTTTTGGTGCCCAACGTGGAGCCGTGGCCTACCAGCCTATTCGGAAGAAGTTTTGGGGACTCTGGAGACAGTGAAATTTCAGCTGCAGCAAGGTGAGAAGCTTTATTCTTACACTTTATTTCACTCTCTCTGATTTCCCAAATATTCTGGGTAAGGCTGTACACACGGTTCATGAACTCTGGCATCACCAGTGAGTATTGTTTTTTCATGCATGTCTGAATGAGAGTTGAAATATAGATTAATAAGATAATCTGTTGTCCGTCCATTAACTGATTGCATAGATTGCATAGCACGGAATTTGGGACAGTCTCTGTATAACTGCATTTGCTGTGTTAACAAAGTGACAAGTAGAGTTGAGCGTGGTTCGTGGTTCTCCAGTTCGCGGTTCGAGTGATTTTGGGGGGTGTTCTAGATAGAACTAGAACTCGAGCTTTTTGCTAAAGCTCGATAGTTCTAGATACGTTCGAGAACGGTTCTAGAAGCAAAAAGCAGGGCTTTTTACAGCTACAGTGTGCAGGAGCCATCGCTGGCAGCCTGCCAGAAGCTGGTAACCAAGATAAACATCGGGTATCCAAGCAAAGCGCTTTGGTTAGTAACCCGATGTTTATCCTAGTTACGTGCAGGAAGCCCACACTTCCCCGCTCAGCTCGCTCCGCCCCCCCCTGCACGCGGCATGTACACATACATACATACATACACACACACACGTCCGTCATCCTGGCACTCTGCACACATGGTCCCGCTCGGCTTACCTGCGGTGATGAAGTCCCGACCCTAGCGCTGTCACTGTCGTCCATGGCCGCCGCTTGTCACATCACCTTCTCTCGCTTCCGACCCGAGACTGACTAGCGGTGACGTCACGGGCCGCTCGCGATACTTGGCTGTGAAGGCGGCGGTCATTAAACTCTGTGACAGGTGCTGTCAGCAGTGCAGGAGATTAGCGCAGGTAATGTACCTCGCTGACAGCAGCACTTGTCATGCCCTGCAGGGACCTGGGCTGACCCATTGATGTTAGCTCAGGTCACTGCACTGCTCTCCCAGCCAATGGGGAACATCCTGCTCTTCATTGACTGGGACAGTGTGGATCGTCATGGCAATCCCTTGGATTAAACCAGACCTGGATTTGTTTTTCTTTCTAATAAATTGGTTAAACAGGGAATGTATTGGGGAATATTTTTTCAAATAAAAATGTGTTTGTCGTCTATTTTTTTTTTATTACTGACTGGGTTGGTGATGTCGGGTATCTGATAGATGCCTGACCTCACCAACCCCAGGGCTTGATGCCAGGTGACATTACACATCTGGTATTAACCCCATATATTACCCCGTTTGCCACCGCACCAGGGCGCGGGATGAGCTGGGGTGAAGCACCAGGATTGGCACATCTAATGGATGCGCCACTTCTGGGGCGGCTGCGGCCTGCTATTTTTAGGCTGGGGAGAGTCCAATAACCATGGACCTCCCTAGTCTGAGAATATAAGACCCCAGCTGTCTGCTTTACCTTGGCTGGTGATCCAATTTTGGGGGGACCCCTACGTGTTTTTTTTTTTTAATTATTTATTTAATTTAAAATAACAGCGTGGGGTGCCCTCAGTTTTGGATTACCAGCCAAGGTGAGGTTGCCAGCTGTGGTCTGCAGGCTGCAGCCGTCTGCTTTACCCTAGCTGGCTACAAAAATAGGGGGAACCCTACGTCATTTTTTTTTTCATTTTTTTGGCTAAATACAAAGCTAAGCACCCCTTAGTGCCACATGAAAGGCACCAAAGGGTGCAAAATTACAAAATGCAGGAGAGCGGGACATTATGTGTCTTTCTGCCATTATAATGACAGAAAAGACTGATATGAAGTGCACAAGAAAATCACCAGAGCGCTCTACGCTGTGAAAAGCAGTAGAAAATGGCACTGGAGTGAACATGTGACCGCCTCATGTAGGATGAAGCTATGGATTCTGGGTAAATTTATGCATTTACCCTCCTTCAGTTTTTTTGCAGTACACAAAAAAAACGGAAGGCACACAGATGACAAACAGATGACATACGGACCGTCTACGGAACGGAAACGGATGCCACACGGATGCACCCGTGAAAAAAAACGGACTGTTTTTTGCAGACCGCAAAATTGTATCGGTCGTGTTAATGTAGCCGTATTCTGATCTGCCGTTTATAAACAGCAGGCAGAAATAAGTGAATAACGCCCCCCAGCGTCAGAAAATCTCCGGGGTTTCAGGGCTAGCTGAGACCCTGGAGATCATGATTCAGGACGGATTTTCCGGTCCCCGCTCACGTGATCACAGGTATACACCGTACACCGATGATCACGTTACAGTAAATGACAGCGTCGGTAAAAAATTATTTATCTCCCATCTGGCATGAACAAACATGATAAATCTCCCCGGTCCCCCGGTGTCGCCAAAGTGCCCCCCCTGATGCCCTCCCAGAAATCCAAGATGGTCGCGCGCACAGCAGCGCGCCCGGCCGCATTCACCCTACTCCTCTGATTTCTGTCGCATGTGCCATGTACCAAACTCCTCCCCAGGCCCTGCCAGGTCACCCCCTATAACCACACCGGTGTTCCCCGGTGTCCCACGGTACCTGTGCAGCGTTGATCCCCCCACGGCCCTCTCCTTCACAATAGACGCTGCCGCATGCACAGAGCGGCTGTCAGCTCAGCTTCCTGTGTTTAGACACAGTGAGTGGTGGTTATGCATCTGTAAGCTAAATGGGCGGCACGGTGGTTCAGTGGTTAGCATTGCAGTCTTGCAGCGCTGAGGTCCTGGGTTCAATTCTCACCAAGGACACCATCTGCAAGGAGTTTGTATGTTCTCCCTGTGTTTGTGTGGGTTTCCTCCGGGTACTCCGGTTTCCTCCCACACTCCAAAGACATACAGCGCTATGGAATTAATAACGCTATATAAATGAATAAATTATTATTATTACTGTATTGCCCTGCTCATGAGGTAAGGAACATAATTGATCAGGAGAGCTATATACTACATTTCCAAATGGAGGGATTTGCTTTTATAGTTTCCCTGCTGAACGACTACCAAACATGAGAGTCCGTTATACGCCACAAGAAAACACATCTAAATAGCGAGCTCTGTTGTTAAGTATTCATTCAGCTGGATAACTGGACTTAAAGGGGTATTCCATCTCCAAGATCCTATCCCCAATATATAGTAGGTGGAATAGCAATAATATCAGCAAATACCAATATTTGGAAATGTAGAATAGTTCTCCTGATTAGGCATGCACTTACCTCATGAGCAGGGCATTGCAGCTTTGGTAGCAACCATTACGACATGGACTCTGCTGCTGTGGACACGGGGAGAGTGAGTGCAGATTCATTGCACCCACACTCCTCACATGAAGGGTCCGCACTCCTAGAAAATGGGGGATACATTCCCTGAGTGTCTCCCCCCCATATTCTAGACGGTCCAGAGTCGTCAAGGGACCCCTTTATTTTTTTTCTTACAATAAATTGGTGAAAGAGGAAATGTTTTGGGGACTGTTTTTTCAAATAAATTTCTTTTGTAGATTTTTTTTTTTTGTTAGTACTGACAGTTTATGATGTTGGGTATCTAATAGACACCATGACATCACAAACTGCTGGGCTTGATCTCAGGTGACTTTACAGCTAGTATCAACCCGATTTATTACCCCATTTGCCACTGCACCAGGGCACGGGATGAGCTGGGGTGAAGCACCAGGATTAGAGCATCTAGTGGATGCGCAACGTCTGGGGTGCCTGCGGCCTGCTATTTTTAGGCTGTGAAGGCCCAATAACTATGGACCTTCCTACCCTGAGAATACCAGACCCCAGCTGTCCGCTTTACCTTGGCTGGTGATCCAATTTGGGGGGGACCCTACTTTTATTGTGTAATTATTAATATTTATAAATTAATTATAAAAAAAGAGCCTGGGGGGACCTCCACATTGGATCCCCAACCACGGTAAAGCTGCCAGCTGTGGTTTTCAGGCTACAGCCGTCTGCTTTACCCTAGCTGGCTATCAAAAATATTTTAACTATTTTTTAAATAGAAAAAAATAATGGGCTTCCCTGTATTTTGATTGCCAACCAAGGTAACGGCAGGCAGTTGGGGGTGGCAACCCATAGCTGTCTGCTTTATCTGCGCTGAGAATCAAAAATACCGTGGAGCGCTACGTCATTTTTTTTAAAGATTTATTTTTACAGCACTGTGATGTCCAGCAATCAAAATACAGGGAAGCCCATTTTGTTTTTAGTTATTTAAATAAATAATTAAAAAAAATATATATGGGCTCCCGCTGCATTTTTTGTATTGCTAGCTAAGGGTAATCCAAGCAGCTACTGGCTGCTAACCCCCACTGCTTGGTGTTACCTTCACTGGCAATGGAAAATCCAGGGAAGCATTTTTTATTTTTTTTGCCAAAAAACTACAAAAAAAGGACGTGAGCTTCGCCATATTTTTGTATGCTAGCCAGGTATAGCAGGCAGGTGCTGGTCTCCATACAGACAGACAGCAGCTGCAGAACTACAAGGCTCAGCATACTCCATCCAGGACTGTATGCAAAAGATTTTTGCCCCCTGAAAAAATTATGTGGGCTTCGCCATATTTTTGTATGCTAGCCAGGTACAGCAGGCAGTTACGTCTGCCCCCAACCCCCAGTTGCCTATTTGTGCCCAGCTGGGAACCAAAAATATAGGGAAGCCCGTTTTTTTAATTATTTCACTTATTTCATGAAATCATTAAAAAACAAATGACGTGGGCTTCGCCCCATTTTTGTGTCCAGCCGGGTACAACTAGGCAGCTGGGGATTGGAATCCGCAGCACAGGTTAGCCTGAGGTTTCTGGGCGCCTCTGCTGCGAATTGCAGTCCGCAGCCGCCCCAGAAAATGGCGCTTTCATAGAAGCGCCATCATCTGGCGCTGTATCCAACTCTTCCAACAGCCCTGAAGCCGGGTGGCTTGTTGGGTAATAATGAGTTAATACTAGCTTTGTTTTACTAGCTAGTATTAAGCCAGAGATTCTTAATGTCAGGCACGTTTGACCCGGCCATTAAGAATCTCCAATAAAGGGTTAAAAAAAAGACACCACACAGAGAAAAAATACTTTAATAGAAATAAATACACAGACACATTAGAGACTCCATCTTTATTACCCCCTGTCAGCCCTCCACAATCCATGGTCTTCTGTCTTCCTCGTTCAACAAATGCAGCTCTGCTCCATCACTGCTGCATGGGGGAAGACGCTGCTGCTCCCCGTGCAGCCTTCACTCCGTGAGTGATCAGTGCTGCTGGCTGTCAGCGGTAACCCTGACAGACGCGTTACCATAGCGACGGTGCTCCCGGAGCCGCGGTTAGCGGTGACGTCACCGCTAACTGCGTTGCTATGGCAACGGTGATCTCCGTTAATGACCGGCTGTGTCAGCCGGTCCCTAACGGAACGGGGAGTCGACCGTGTGCTAGAGCATGTCGCCGGTACACAAATGTGCACCGTGTACCGGAGAGATGCACTCGCAGGTCCTACATGACGCGTCATAGTCATGTGACCAGTCTGTAGCCAATGAGATAATAGCCACGTGACTGGTCACATGGCTATTTTGACATCACGATAGGTCCTGCATCTCTGCTGGCAGTGCTGGTCACCGGGAGGATTCAGCGATCATCGGATGGAATAGCGGCAGGAGACAGAGTGCAGGAGGGATCGCGGGGACCGGTAAGTGTTATGGCAATGTTTATTAACTGTTTGTGTACATTTATCATGCATTTTTATGTGTTTGTGATTGCCTCCCATTATATCCTATAGGTTCGAGTTTGGTTCGTCGAACGTTCGACGAACCAAACTCGAACGAGACCTCCGTTCGGTGAACCGAACTCGAGCCGAACCACGGCCAGTTCGCTCATCTCTAGTGACAAGTAATTGAGATAAGAGACTTGGTGAAATAATATGTATGTATAAGTTTAATGATTATAGGTCATACTGTGGACTGTGAAAAGATGTTCTGGTTGTGAAATGTCACAGGGCATAGCCATATAGAGTATTTGAGTGGATACCTGACATATGTATTTTTTTTCCCATCAGTGTCAAGAGCGGTTTAGATAATTTTATTTGCATGTGAGTTTAACTGATCCTTGGAAGGTGTATTGTTACATATGTTTCTAGAATCAAGTGCTGTGAAGGTATATAAGTAGTCTCAATTTTCTGCTGGGATTGTGTATTATACCAGTGGGTAGTAGGGATGTTTTGGAAAAGCTGAATCTGGACGAAGAATTCTTTTGAGATAACACTCTTGCTAAACAAACTGTACGCTGCTGCTATTCTGTTGGGAGGGGGCAAGTGAACAGCTGCGCGATTTTTTTTTTGTCTTCTGCCCTCTGTAAGAAGTCAGCTCTGAGGATTGTTTTGGTTTAACTCTAGTTTACGTTCGTTGCTGGAATACTTTGTAAAGGACCAGCATGGAGTACCCAACTGCACATCAGGTCTAAGTGGATTAGAGAGCAGTGTGGCCTTCCCACTTACATGGAGATGGTCTAGTAGGTGAAAGGACTATCACACCTGGTCCTTCCTTCTTTAGTCATCTGGTCTATTGGGTGAGAGAGGTGTTTTTTTAACCCTTCCCAATACGCCCTGCAAGTGTAGCAGGTGAGAGTGAATGCTGATTTAGCCTTCCAGCTACCACGTGAGAGCCCATTCTGACTTGCCAGGAGAAGTGTGGCCTGTTAACAAGGTCCAGGGACACTGAGAGGGCATTTGCAGAAAGGTGGGCTGTGTGGGAATAAGTTAAAGCCATGGGCAACTTGTTCAGTGTGCAGCGTTGGGCTCCAGCAGGATCCAAAACAGCCAAACAGATAGTGCAAGAAAGAGAAGGCAAAGAAGCAGTGAAAAATGTCAGACCGATACTCATAAAGGCAGACATGCCAGAGTACGGATGTTTGAATGTTGATAAATGGCACAGATTCAGGGAAGAAAAGAGAGGTTGGATAAAAGATAAGAGGGTAGAGCAACAAGTAAATAAATGGTGTCGTGTGGCTGAAGAGGTGCAGCATTGTGGATATAAAGAGACCACAGCGGAAGATAAGGTGTATTATGAATGTTTTAATGCACCAAAAGCAGGAATTGTGACTGCTACCGCCCCCCCTTCACATAAGCAGAAACCCAGACCAGATGAATGGACTTGTAAACATTTTAGTCAGAAAAACCCAGACTGGAGAGGTACTTGTGCTACATGTAATGTTACTCGCCCTAAGCAGATTGCACTAAATCCTGTTCGAACCAGATCACATATGATGACAGAGGACGCTGACTCTGAGACAGAGGTAGTGAAGGAATTGAGTTTTGGGGAGGAAGCTGGCGGTGAGGAGAGGAAAGAACGCCCTGGGACCAGTACAAAAAAATCAGATACATCCCGACCGAGGAAGGTCACAAGAATCAGACAGACACAGGAATATCATCCCTGGAGCCCCTCTGACCAGCTAGCTATGTTGAAACAGTTACCTGACCCTGAAAACCAACCTTTCCCATCTTACAGGCAAATACAGACAATACAGGTGACTTATAAATGCACTTGGGCAGACCTCGAGAGTTTGGTGACTGCAAAGGCAGGTGACGTACTGGGACACATAATTAAATCACATACTGATATGATAAAGGAGCAATCATGGGTCATGGATGTTCAGTCTGAGAGGTCTGGAATGACATACTGTGAGGCATTGAAAGGATGGGCTACAAAGAAACAAACAGAGCAGTCTGTACTGATGACTGACGTGACACAGCAAAAAGGGGAGAGTATAGAGACGTACTTTGGGAGGTTACAGCTGAAGTGGACAGACATGGGGTACAGTGCAAGAAATGACCTTGATATCAAAATATTGGTGAATGCATTCATTGACGGTATGAATAAGTTTTTACGAGAAGCAGTACAGACAGCCAGACCTGAGTGGAGAAACATGGACCCAACAGACCTTCTGCAAGTAGCTAAGGGGGTTGAACTGACAAAATGCAAGCGACCAGTTATGCATGCTAGAGCACAAGGAAGACAGTGGAAGCAGAGAGGGAGGGCACCAGGTGACCGAGCGACCGTACAGTGCTGGAATTGTGGACAGAATGGACATTATGCCAGACAGTGCAAAAACTCCAAAAAGGAGAGTGAGCAGACTGATTTCCCTCCTCCCTTGCCTCTGACCTAGGAAACTGGCAACCCAGTGACAAATGTGTACCCTGTTTTCGTTCCCTCAGGACCTGGTCCCACCTTACGACCATAACAATGCCAGGGGGAAAGAAGCAGAATTTTTAATTGACACTGGGGCAGCCGGCACTGTGGTACATAAAGACCTGCTAAAGCCAGATATGATTACTGACGAGACTGTGGAGTGTGTCGGGGTGGAGGGATTGGTGTCTGAAACTCCCTTGACAAAACAGATGAAGCTGAGATTACAAGATAGCCAGGAAATTCTCACAAAGCTTATTGTTAGTGAAAATATTCCAATGAATTTGCTGGGGGCTGATGTGTTAAGTGCTATCCAGGCTACCATACAATACACCCCAGAAGGTATTACAGTCACAAGTCCCCTCTCTGACAAACACTTGTGCAAGATTGCAGCAATGGTGTACATGTCCAAATCTGCGAGAGTGTCCGATACCAGAACTAGTGAAGACATAGCAATGCAACAAGTTCCAGACATCGTATGGGCAAAGGGAAAAACTGATGTTGGTCGGCTTCCTATTCCCCCAGTCATGATAAAATTAAAAGAAGGCTCCACTCCTCCTTGTTTAAAACAGTATCCCTTAAGCCCAGCCAAATCAATGGCCCTGACCAGAGATATAAGAGAATATGTGCAAGCAGGGGCTCTAGCATACCTCCCAACCGTCCCGGATACAGCGGGACAGTCCCTCTTCTGAGCCTTTGATCCCGGGTCCCGCCCGTGAGGCTGTTTGTCCCGGCTCCACCCACCCACTGTAGCCCCGCCTCGCTGTTTCTCCCTTCTACTATTCATTACAGAGCCGAGCGCGCACCTACTCCTGTGACTGCTGCTGAGGTATGAATCACCCCCTGCAGCAGAGCGACCCCCCCGCAGCAGAGCGACCCCCATCTGCAGCAGAGCCCCCCCCCTGCACCAGAGCCAACCCCCCCAGTCCCGGAGCCTGCGTTTGTCTGCAGCTGTTCTCTGATTCCCCGTGTGCGGCTTCTCACTGCTGCAGACACGCGGGGAGTCAGGAAGCTGAGGAGACCGTGCAATCAGCACTTCTCTCTCCTGCAGATAGCAGTGGCAATAACCTATGCAGAGTGGCATCTGCAGGCTTCTATTAGCTTACCGATCAGTGGTCTCCTGCCTGTGGAGCAGAGCTGCTGGGTCCTAGCTTCCCAACAGCTTCAGCTCTGCTTTATCCTGGCTCCCCTACCAGTTAAAGGGAACATGTCAGCAGAAATTTCACAATAAAAATAAAAGATTCCCCTCTGCAGCTCCTGGGCTGCTTCTAGAAAGGTTCCTGTTGTTATTGTGCCCCCTTTGAGACCTACAAAAATACTTTATGAAGTCTTACCTTTTTGTATGCAAATGTGTTTTTATGGTCACGGGGGCGGGCTGTCTGGCGTCCGTTATTCCCCCTCCTGCCGCTTTACGCAGTCCCCCATTGCTCATTTACATACACAAGGACGCCTTCCTCATGTAACTGTCCTCCCGAAGTTTTGCGCATGTGAACGCTTTTTCAGGTGATTGCGCAGGCACGAGATTATGGGCGGCGCTGTGATTGTCATCAGCAGCGTTAACCAAGTACCCGCCCATAATCTCGTGCCCGCACTTTTCCCTCTGACTCCACCGTTATGCGCAAGTGCTGGCCATATGAACCATGTTACCTATTACTGCTTGCACGAGATTATGGGCGGGTACTTGGATGACTTTGCTGATGACAATCACAGCGCCGCCCATAATCTCGCGCCCATGGTAATAGGTAACGTGGTTCATATGGCCAGTGCTTGCGCATAACGGTGGAGGCAGAGTGAGAAGCGCGGGCACGAGATTATGGGCGGGTACTTGGATGACGCTGCTGATGACAATCACAGCGCCGCCCATAATCTCGCGCCTGCGCAATCACCTCAAAAGCGTTCACACTTTGCACAGTGCTTACTCCCGCGAGAGTGGCACTGGGCATGCACAAAACTTCAGGAGGACAGTTACATGAGGAAGGCGTCCTCATGTATGGAAATGAGCAATGGGGGACGGCGTACAACGGCAGGAGGGGGAATAACGGACGCCAGGCAGCCCGCCCCCGTGACCATAAAAACAGATTTGCATACAAAAAGGTAAGACTTCATAAAGTATTATTTTAGGTCTCAAAGGGGGCACAATAGCAACAGGGACCTTTCCAGAATGCAGCCCAGGAGCTGCAGAGGGGAATCTTTTATTTTTTTTGCTAAATTTCTGGTGACAGTTTCCCTTTAAAGGGAACCTATCAGGTGCAATCTGCACTCAGAGCCACGAGCAGTTCTGGGTGTATATTGCTAATCCCTCCCTAACTGTCCCTGTATACACTAGCATAGATAAAGGCATCTATAGAAAAAGTATTTTTAAAGAGCTTATATCTTATGCTAATTAGCGCGGGGACTAGTCCCAAGGGCGTTACTTCACTTGGCTAGTCGGCTCATATAGCGTGTTAGTACTCACACAGGGGCGTAATAACATGCTAACATGCTATGCGAGCCGACTAGCCAAGTGAAGTAACGCCCTTGTGACTAGTCCCCGCGCTCATTAGCATAAGATATAAGATCTTTAAAAATATTTGTTCTTGATCTCTTTATCTATGCTAGTGTATACAGGGACGGTTAGGCAGGGATTAGCAATATACACCCAGAACTGCTCCTGGCTCTGAGTGCATATTGCACCTGACAGGTTCACTTTAAAGGGAACCTGTCACCAGATTTGGGGCCTATAAGCTGCGGCCACCACCAGCGGGATCTTATGTACATATTCTAACATGCTGCATACCTCCCAACCGTCCCGGATACAGCGGGACTTTCACGCTTTACGTTGTTTGTCCCGTTGCCACGGGCGGGACGGCCGGCTCCCGGGCTCCGCCCACCCACTCTCTCTCCGCCTCCCTGCTTTTCCCTCCTACCATCCTAGTAGACGTGGCATAGAGAGGAGCGCTGCCTGTGCTGCTGCTGGTACAGTAAACTAATCTCCCCAGCGCTGATTTCCCTCCCTCCCCCCTCACCCCCGGCCGGAGCCTGTCTGTGCGGTCGGCCGGCCGCCTGTCTGTGCGGTCGGCCCGCCACCTGTCTGTGCGGGCGCCCCCCGCCGCCTGTCTGTGCGGGCGCCCCCCGCCGCCTGTCTGTGCGGGCGCCCCCCTGCCGCTTGTCTGTGCGGGCGCCCCCCTGCCGCCTGTCTGTGCGGGCGCCCCCCTGCCGCCTGTCTGTGCGGGCGCCCCCCTGCCGCCTGTCTGTGCGGGCGCCCCCCGCCGCCTGTCTGTGCGGGCGGCCCGCCGCCTCATTGTGCGGGCGGCCGGCCGCCTCTCTCTGCGGGCGGCTGGCCGCCTCTCTGTGCGGGCGGCCCGCCGCCTGTCTGTGAAGGCGGCCGGCCGCCTGTCTGTGAAGGCGACCGGCCGCCTCACTGTGGCTGCCTGCGTTTCCGTGCTGGAGGCCCGCCGGCTGCCTGCGTGTCCGTGCTGGAGGCCCGCCGGCTGCCTGCGTGTCCGTGCTGGAGGCCCGCCGGCTGCCTGCGTGTCCGTGCTGGAGGCCCGCCGGCTGCCTGCGTGTCCGTGCTGGAGGCCCGCCGGCTGCCTGCGTGTCCGTGCTGGAGGCCCGCCGGCTGCCTGCGTGTCCGTGCTGGAGGCCCGCCGGCTGCCTGCGTGTCCGTGCTGGAGGCCCGCCGGCTGCCTGCGTGTCCGTGCTGGAGGCCCGCCGGCTGCCTGCGTGTCCGTGCTGGAGGCCCGCCGGCTGCCTGCGTGTCCGTGCTGGAGGCCCGCCGGCTGCCTGCGTGTCCGTGCTGGAGGCCCGCCGGCTGCCTGCGTGTCCGTGCTGGAGGCCCGCCGGCTGCCTGCGTGTCCGTGCTGGAGGCCCGCCGGCTGCCTGCGTGTCCGTGCTGGAGGCCCGCCGGCTGCCTGCGTGTCCGTGCTGGAGGCCCGCCGGCTGCCTGCGTGTCCGTGCTGGAGGCCCGCCGGCTGCCTGCGTGTCCGTGCTGGAGGCCCGCCGGCTGCCTGCGTGTCCGTGCTGGAGGCCCGCCGGCTGCCTGCGTGTCCGTGCTGGAGGCCCGCCGGCTGCCTGCGTGTCCGTGCTGGAGGCCCGCCGGCTGCCTGCGTGTTTGTGCTGAATGGGTGTGGATGGGGAGTGGATATGGGCGTGACTGTGAAATGGGTGTGGTTAGGGGGCGTGGCCTAAAAATTTGCCGCGGCGCGCTACGCGCGCCGCAAACTTTGTCCCTCTTTTCCTTCTTTAAAAGTTGGGAGGTATGCTCTAGTACAAAGGTCCTCCCCCTGTAACACTCCCTTGTATCCAATCAAGAAAAAAGGGCCCAAAGGTTCCCCTGACACGTACAGAATGGTGCATGATTTGAGAGCTGTCAATGCTGTCACTGAGAGTGTAACATCTATTGTTCCAAACCCACATACCTTACTGTCACAAATCCCAGGAACCTCCAAATGTTTTACAGTAATTGATTTGGCAAATGCATTTTTCTCTGTGCCTCTACACCCTGACTGTCAGTATCTTTTTGGCTTCACACATGAGGGGAAAAAGTACATAAGGACAGTCCTTCCGCAAGGAGGAATGAATTCACCTACCATTTATTCCACAGCTATGGCAGGAATTCTGGAACAGTGGCAACTGCCTCATCCACAGGTTACGCTATTGCAGTATGTGGATGACCTTTCGGTCTGCTGTCCAGACCAGATGTCCTGCAAGGAAGCCACAATTTCTTTGCTGTGTTTTCTGGCAGAGAATGGTTGAAACGTTTCACGTGAAAAATTACAGTACTGTAAGCAAAAGGTAACCTTTTTGGGTCACTGTATCTCTGAAGGTACAAGACACCTGACTGAGGAGAGAAAACAAGCAGTCCAAAATCTCTCCCTACCCAGGTCCCGCCGGCAACTGCGCACCTTTTTGGGCTTAGTGTCATACTGCAGGCCTTGGATAAGGTCTGCCTCGCCAATGATGCAACCCCTCTATGATTGTCTGTCATCTGACCCCTTTGACCTCACTCAGGAAGCTATTGATTCCTTTCATTCCCTTAAACTACTGTATCTGCCCCGGCCCTGGGTATTCCAAATTACGATCAACCATTTTTCTTGTTTTGCACAGAACAGGGACGGCATGCGACAGCCATCCTCACACAGCAACATGGTGACAAACAAAGACCAATAGCTTACTACTCAGCGCGATTGGACCCAGTTGTTAGAGGGTCTCCCACATGTGTCCGTGCTGTAGCGGCTGCTGCAGTACTGCTAGGGAAAGCTTGCGAGATCACATTGACATTTCCCTTAACAATTTACTCTCCGCATGACATTCATGCTATACTTGTGCAAGTCCAACCGAAACACCTGTCTATGGCCAGACAGCTCAGACTTGATTGTGCCCTTCTGATTCCTGAGTATGTCACCCTCAAGAGGTGTAATGTTCTGAATCCAGCCACCCTTTTGCCAGTAGATTCAGAAAAGGGGGAATTGGTGACAATGGTAGCAAGTGAGGATGAATACTTTGACATGACGCACGAGCATGACTGCATAGAGCTGATGAGTCAGGAGACAGCAGGTTTTCCACATGTCTATGATACACCTATTACTAATGCAGATTTTGAGTTTTTTGTAGATGGCTCCAGATACCACCTGGATGGGAGATTCTACACTGGATATGCAGTAGTATCTTCACATAAGGTAATCCGAGCTGAACCACTCCCGCCACACATGTCCGCGTAGGAGGCGGAGCTAACAGCGCTCATTGAGGCGTGTAGAGCGGGATCAGGTAGGAAAATTAATGTTTATTCATACTCAAATTATAGATTTGGGATCTGTCATGATTTTGGCCCTATCTGGAGAAGTAGAGCTTTTCTTACGTCAGCTGGTAAGCCTATTAAAAATGCAGAATTGGTAAAACGGTTAATGGGGGCACTAATGTTACCAGTCCAGGTTGACATCATTAAGGTGAAAGCACACACAAAAGGTGACTCACTGGAGGTAGCGGGCAATAGAAGGGCGGATGTAGCTGCGAAAGCAGCGGCAAAGGGGCCTAGGGATCAGAGGGTAGTGGCAGGGAGCCAGCAAGTCCCAGCCACAGTGAGTCTGGATGTCCTGAATTCCCTCCAGCATCAGGCTGCCCAAACAGAGAAGGAACACTGGGAGAAAATGGGAGCTGGGCTAAACTAGAATGGACTATGGGAAAGTAAGGATAGGTTGTGTTTACCAAGGTCCCTGTTCCCTATGATGGCACAAGCAACACATGGCCCCACTCACGCCTCAAAAAGTCACATGTGTAACCAGGTGAATGCCTTCTGGATCGCACTTGCCAGACTTACACCAGCCACTTTCATAGTTCCTCATAGTAAAGTAGATGTAGCAGCTGTCCCAATGCATACCTTGTATAAACGAGCAGCAGATAATAAACCCCGGCCAAATGGTAGGCCTCATGTAGTAGAAATGGGAAAAGCAAATAAGGTATTTAGTGCTATTTTCATACACCCTTTCTTAATGCAAATGTGGGACAAGCTAGTAGAGTCCACTGACTACCTGGATGATCAAATTTTTCGGGTTCTTGAGATTCTAAATGCTACCAATGCTATACAAAAACAATTAATTGTAGTCACTAACCAGCATACTATAGTGCTAGACTTTGTGACCGCAAAAGACGGCGGAATGTGTCAAATAATTGGTCCTGCCTGTTGCCATTACATTGACCCTGCAGGCAACCTCCAGGTTAGAGCAGATATACAGAAAAAAAGTGAACTTAGGGATAAATGGTTAAAAGAGCACAATGCCAACAAGGACTCCTGGTGGGGAAAAACATTTTCTTTTATGAATCCAGCCAATTGGTTTAAGGGCCTAGCAGGTTGGGTTTCTGGCATTATACAAACCTGTATGCAAATATTGTTGTTCTGTCTACTGCTTTATATACAGTTAGGTCCAGAAATATTTGGACAGTGACACAAGTTTTGTTATTTTAGCTGTTTACAAAAACATGTTCAGAAATACAATTATATATATCATATGGGCTGAAAGTGCACACTCCCAGCTGTAATATGAGAGTTTTCACATCCAAATCGGAGAAAGGGTTTAGGAATCATAGCTCTGTAATGCATAGCCTCCTCTTTTTCAAGGGACCAAAAGTAATTGGACAAGGGACTCTAAGGGCTGCAATTAACTCTGAAGGCGTCTCCCTCGTTAACCTGTAATCAATGAAGTAGTTCAAAGGTCTGGGGTTGATTACAGGTGTGTGGTTTTGCATTTGGAAGCTGTTGCTGTGACCAGACAACATGTGGTCTAAGGAACTCTCAACTGAGGTGAAGCAGAACATCCTGAGGCTGAAAAAAAAGAAAATATCAATCAGAGAGATAGCAGACATGCTTGGAGTAGCAAAATCAACAGTCGGGTACATTCTGAGAAAAAAGGAATTGACTGGTGAGCTTGGGAACTCAAAAAGGCCTGGGCGTCCACGGATGACAACAGTGGTGGATGATCGCCGCATACTTTCTTTGGTGAAGAAGAACCCATTCACAACATCAACTGAAGTCCAGAACACTCTCAGTGAAGTAGGTGTATCTGTCTCTAAGTCAACAGTAAAGAGAAGACTCCATGAAAGTAAATACAAAGGGTTCACATCTAGATGCAAACCATTCATCAATTCCAAAAATAGACAGGCCAGAGTTAAATTTGCTGAAAAACACCTCATGAAGCCAGCTCAGTTCTGGAAAAGTATTCTATGGACAGATGAGACAAAGATCAACCTGTACCAGAATGATGGGAAGAAAAAAGTTTGGAGAAGAAAGGGAACGGCACATGATCCAAGGCACACCACATCCTCTGTAAAACATGGTGGAGGCAATGTGATGGCATGGGCATGCATGGCTTTCAATGGCACTGGGTCACTTGTGTTTATTGATGACATAACAGCAGACAAGAGTAGCCGGATGAATTCTGAAGTGTACCGGGATATACTTTCAGCCCAGATTCAGCCAAATGCCGCAAAGTTGATCGGACGGCGCTTCATAGTATAGATGGACAATGACCCCAAGCATACAGCCAAAGCTACCCAGGAGTTCATGAGTGCAAAAAAGTGGAACATTCTGCAATGGCCAAGTCAATCACCAGATCTTAACAAAATTGAGCATGCATTTCACTTGCTCAAATCCAGACTTAAGACAGAAAGACCCACAAACAAGCAAGACCTGAAGGCTGCGGCTGTAAAGGCCTGGCAAAGCATTAAGAAGGAGGAAACCCAGCGTTTGGTGATGTCCATGGGTTCCAGACTTAAGGCAGTGATTGCCTCCAAATGATTCGCAACAAAATATTGAAAATAAAAATATTTTGTTTGGGTTTGGTTTATTTGTCCAATTACTTTTGACCTCCTAAAATGTGGAGTGTTTGTAAAGAAATGTGTACAATTCCTACAATTTCTATCAGATATTTTTGTTCAAACCTTCAAATTAAACGTTACAAATTGCACTTGAATTCTGTTGTAGAGGTTTCATTTCAAATCCAATGTGGTGGCATGCAGAGCCCAACTCGCGAAAATTGTGTCACTGTCCAAATATTTCTGGACCTAACTGTAGCTGTAAAAACATTGATATATGCATTACCTAAACTACTGAATAATGTATGTGGTAAGAGTCCCAGCATTGAACCCTCTGTAGTTTACTACGGACCCCAAATGGCCTCTGCTGACGGGGAGTAGGTGTCCACACTGAGGGTGGATGGGTGAAGTGGTAGTAAGACACCTCATGGGTACTAGGCCCATGAGCCAGCATCTCCTATTTGGACGCCTACTGACCCTGTAGTGGAGGTTATACCATTTACAAAAGAGGGAAATTGATATAGAAGGGTTAATAGTTTCTCTATTTCTTCATTAAAGACATTTTATTGTTATTAGTAAGTATATCTGATGGTAGTTTATAGTCATTATGGAGCCTTCGGAATAAGAGACAGGCTCAAGGATTATTACTGTCTCTAAATGTTCTTCTTGTCTTCTTCTTATCTCATATGCATGACTCTACATTTTTGTTTTGCTAAAACTTAAAGGTCATATGATCAACTTTTAAAGTCCAGCTAGAAGCTTTTTTTGCAATATCACATTGACCTGTAAATGGTATAAATAAACTGTACTTTGGCTGAATAAACAGAAAATTGATCATGCCCACATGAATGCAGGTCTTTTTCTCCGATGGCTCGATCTTGATGAGGTCTGAAGAGGCCTAATTCAGAGGACCGCACTGGTGATCCCATAAGCTGACTTGTGACAAAACAGAACAGCTACAACAGTGGCATCCCAAAAGTGGCTGTTGTACTCCATTTGTGCCCCACTGGTGCCAAGCTATTTCAAGCACCTCTGCATTACAGCTTCCTGCTCTGTTTTTAATAAGCTATAATAATAGCAAAAAATGCTGTAACTTAGTGGCATACAAAACGTTGCTGTTGTACTCCATTTGTGCCCACTGGTGCCAAGCTATTTCTATCACCTCTGCATTACACCCTCCTGCACATTTTTGCAAAGCCATTTTAATGTTAAAGAGTGCTGCCAGTTAGTGGAATCCAAAAAGTGGCTGTTTTTAATAAGCTATAATAATAGCAAAAAATGCTACAACTTAGTGGCATCCAAAAAGTTGCTGTTGTACTCCATTTGTGCCCCACTGGTGCCAAGCTATTTCTTGCACCTCTGCATTACACCCTCCTGCTCTGTTTTTAATAAGCTATAATAATAGCAAAAAATGCTGCAACTTAGTGGCATCCAAAAAGTGGCTGTTGTACTCCATTTGTTCCCCACTGGTGCCAAGCAATTTCTAGCACCTCTGCATTACAACTTCCTGCTCTGTTTTTAATAAGCTATAAGAATAGCAAAAAATGCTACAACTTAGTGGCATCCAAAAAGTGGCTGTTGTACTCCATTTGTGCCTCACTGGTGCCAAGCTATTTCTAGCACCTCTGCATTACACCTTCCTGATCTGTTTTTAATAAGCTATATCAATAGCAAAAAATGCTGCAACTTAGTGGCATCCAAAAAGTGGCTGTTATATTCCATTTGTGCCCCACTGGTGCCAAGCTATTTCTAGCACCTCTGCATTACACCCTCCTGCTCTGTTTTTAATAAGCTATAATAATAGCAAAAAATGCTGCAACTTAGTGGCATCCAAAAAGTGGCTGTTGTACTCCATTTGTGCCTCACTGGTGCCAAGCTATATCTAGCACCTCTGCATTACACCTTCCTGCTCTGTTTTTAATAAGCTATAATAATAGCAAAAAATGCTGCAACTTAGTGGCATCCAAAAAGTGGCTGTTGTACTCCATTTGTGCCTCACTGCTGCCAAGCTATTTCTACCACCGCTGCATTACACCTTCCTGCTCTGTTTTTAATAAGCTATAATAATAGCAAAAAATGCTGCAACTTAGTGGCATCCAAAAAGTGGCTGTTGTACTCCATTTGTGCCCCACTGGTGCCAAGCTATTTCTAGCACCTCTGCATTACACCCTCCTGCTCTGTTTTTAATAAGCTATAATAATAGCAAAAAATGCTGCAACTTAGTGGCATCCAAAAAGTGGCTGTTGTACTCCATTTGTGCCCCACTGGTGCCAAGCTATTTCTAGCTCCTCTGCATTACACCCTCCTGCTCTGTTTTTAATAAGCTATAATAATAGCAAAAAATGCTGCAACTTAGTGGCATCCAAAAAGTGGCTGTTGTACTCCATTTGTGCCCCACTATTGCCAAGCTATTTCTAGCTCCTCTGCATTACACCCTCCTGCTCTGTTTTTAATAAGCTATAATAATAGCAAAAAATGCTGCAACTTAGTGGCATCCAAAAAGTGGCTGTTGTAATCCATTTGTGCCTCACTGGTGCCAAGCTATTTCTAGCACCTCTGCATTACACCTTCCTGCTCTGTTTTTAATAAGCTATAATAATAGAAAAAAATGCTGCAACTTAGTGGCATCCAAAAAGTGGCTGTTGTACTCCATTTGTGCCCCACTGGTGCCAAGCTATTTCTAGCACCTCTGCATTACACCCTCCTGCTCTGTTTTTAATAAGCTATAATAATAGCAAAAAATGCTGCAACTTAGTGGCATCCAAAAAGTGGCTGTTGTACTCCATTTGTGCCTGACTGCAGCCAAGCTATTTCTAGCTCCTCTGCATTACACCCTCCTGCTCTGTTTTTAATAAGCTATAATAATAGCAAAAAATGCTGCAATTTAGTGGCATCCAAAAATTGGCTGTTGTACTCGATTTTTGCCCCACTGGTGCCAAGCTATTTCTAGCACCTCTGCATTACACACTCCTGCTCTGTTTTTTATAAGCTATAATAATAGCAAAAAATGCTGCAACTGCATCCAAAAAGTGGCTGTTGTACTCCATTTGTGCCCCACTGGTGCCAAGCTATTTCTAGCACCTCTGCATTACACCCTTCTGCTCTGTTTTTAATAAGCTATAATAATAGCAAAAAATGCTGCAACTTAGTGGCATCCAAAAAGTGGCTGTTGTACTCCATTTGTGCCTCACTGGTGCCAAGCTATTTCTAGCACCTCTGCATTACACCTTCCTGCTCTGTTTTTAATAAGCTATAATAATAGCAAAAAATGCTGCAACTTAGTGGCATCCAAAAAGTGGCTGTTGTACTCCATTTGTGCCTCACTGGTGCCAAGCTATTTCAGGCACCTCTGCATTACACCTTCCTGATCTGTTTTTAATAAGCTATAACAATAGCAAAAAATGCTGCAACTTAGTGGCATCCAAAAAGTGGCTGTTGTACTCCATTTGTGCCTCACTGGTGCCAAGCTATTTCTAGCACCTCTGCATTACACCTTCCTGCTCTGTTTTTAATAAGCTATAATAATAGCAAAAAATGCTGCAACTTAGTGGCATCCAAAAAGTGGCTGTCGTACTCCATTTGTGCCCCACTTGTGCCAAGCTATTTCTAGAACCTCTGCATTACACCCTCCTGCTCTGTTTTTAATAAGCTATAATAATAGCAAAAAATGCTGCAACTTAGTGGCATCCAAAAAGTGGCTGATGTACTCCATTTGTGCCTCACTGCTGCCAAGCTATTTCCTGCAACTCTGCATTACACCCTCCTGCTCTGTTTTTAATAAGCTATAATAATAGCAAAAAATGCTGCAACTTAGTGGCATCCAAAAAGTGGCTGTTGTACTCCATTTGTGCCTCACTGGTGCCAAGCTATTTATACCACCGCTGCATTACACCTTCCTGCTCTGTTTTTAATAAGCTATAATAATAGCAAAAAATGCTGCAACTTAGTGGCATCCAAAAAGTGGCTGTTGTACTCCATTTGTGCCCCACTGGTGCCAAGCTATTTCTAGCACCTCTGCACTACACCCTCCTGCTCTGTTTTTAATAAGCTAAAATAATAGCAAAAAATGCTGCAACTTAGTGGCATCCAAAAAGTGGCTGTTGTACTCCATTTGTGCCCCACTGGTGCCAAGCTATTTCTAGCACCTTTGCATTACACCCTCCTGCTCTGTTTTTAATAAGCTATAATAATAGCAAAAAATACGGCAACTTAGTGGCATCCAAAAAGTGGCTGTTGCACTCCATTTGTGCCCCACTGGTGCCAAGCTATTTCTAGCACCTCTGCATTACACCCTCCTGCTCTGTTTTTAATAAGCTATAATAATAGCAAAAAAATGCTGCAACTTAGTGGCATCCAAAAAGTGGCTGTTGTACTCCATTTGTGCCTCACTGCTGCCAAGCTATTTCTAGCTCCTCTGCATTACATTCTCCTGCTCTGTTTTTAATAAGCTATAATAATAGCAAAAAATGCTGCAACTTTGTGGCATCCAAAAAGTGGCTGTTGTACTCCATTTGTGCCCCACTGGTGCCAAGCTATTTCTAGCACCTCTGCATTACACCCTCCTGCTCTTTTTTTAATAAGCTATAATAATAGCAAAAAATACTGCAACTTAGTTGCATCCAAAAAGTGGCTGTTGCACTCCATTTGTGCCCCACTGGTGCCAAGCTATTTCTAGCACCTCTGCATTACACCCTCCTGCTCTGTTTTTAATAAGCTATAATAATAGCAAAAAAATGCTGCAACTTAGTGGCATCCAAAAAGTGGCTGTTGTACTCCATTTGTGCCTCACTGCTGCCAAGCTATTTCTAGCTCCTCTGCATTACACCCTCCTGCTCTGTATTTAATAAGCTATAAGAATAGCAAAAAATGCTGCAAATTAGTGGCATCCAAAAATTGGCTGTTGTACTCCATTTGTGCCTCACTGCTGCCAAGCTATTTCCTGCAACTCTGCATTACACCTTCCTGCTCTGTTTTTAATAAGCTATAATAATAGCAAAAAATGCTGCAACTTAGTGGCATCCAAAAAGTGGCTGTTGTACTCCATTTATGCCTCACTGGTGCCAAGCTATTTATACCACCGCTGCATTACACCTTCCTGCTCTGTTTTTAATAAGCTATATTAATAGCAAAAAATGCTGCAACTTAGTGGCATCCAAAAAGTGGCTGTTGTACTCCATTTGTGCCCCACTGGTGCCAAGCTATTTCTAGCACCTCTGCATTACACCCTCCTGCTCTGTTTTTAATAAGCTATAATAATAGCAAAAAATGCTGCAACTTAGTGGCATCCAAAAAGTGGCTGTTGCACTCCATTTGTGCCCCACTGGTGCCAAGCTATTTCTCGCACCTCTGCATTACACCCTCCTGCTCTGTTTTTAATAAGCTATAATAATAGCAAAAAAATGCTGCAACTTAGTGGCATCCAAAAAGTGGCTGTTGTACTCCATTTGTGCCTCACTGCTGCCAAGCTATTTCTAGCTCCTCTGCATTACACCCTCCTGCTCTGTTTTTAATAAGCTATAATAATAGCAAAAAATGCTGCAACTTAGTGGCATCCAAAAAGTGGCTGTTGTACTCCATTTGTGCCCCACTGGTGCCAAGCTATTTCTAGCACCTCTGCATTACACCCTCCTGCTCTGTTTTTAATAAGCTATAATAATAGCAAAAAATGCTGCAACTTAGTGGCATCCAAAAAGTGGCTGTTGTACTCCATTTGTGCCCCACTGGTGCCAAGCTATTTCTAGCACCTCTGCATTACACCCTCCTGCTCTGTTTTTAATAAGCTATAATAATAGCAAAAAATACTGCAACTTAGTTGCATCCAAAAAGTGACTGTTGCACTCCATTTGTGCCCCACTGGTGCCAAGCTTTTTCTAGCACCTCTGCATTACACCCTCCTGCTCTGTTTTTAATAAGCTATAATAATAGCAAAAAAATGCTGCAACTTAGTGGCATCCAAAAAGTGGCTGTTGTACTCCATTTGTGCCTCACTGCTGCCAAGCTATTTCTAGCTCCTCTGCATTACACCCTCCTGCTCTGTTTTTAATAAGCTATAAGAATAGCAAAAAATGCTGCAACTTAGTGGCATCCAAAAAGTGGCTGTTGTACTCCATTTGTGCCTCACTGCTGCCAAGCTATTTCCTGCAACTCTGCATTACACCTTCCTGCTCTGTTTTTAATAAGCTATAATAATAGCAAAAAATGCTGCAACTTAGTGGCATCCAAAAAGTGGCTGTTGTACTCCATTTGTGCCCCACTGGTGCCAAGCTATTTCTAGCACCTCTGCATTACACCCTCCTGCTCTGTTTTTAATAAGCTATAATAATAGCAAAAAATGCTGCAACTTAGTGGCATCCAAAAAGTGGCTGTTGTACTCCATTTGTGCCCCACTGGTGCCAAGCTATTTCTAGCACCTCTGCATTACACCCTCCTGCTCTGTTTTTAATAAGCTATAATAATAGCAAAAAATGCTGCAACTTAGTGGCATCCAAAAAGTGGCTGTTACACTCCATTTGTGCCCCACTGGTGCCAAGCTATTTCTCGCACCTCTGCATTACACCCTCCTGCTCTGTTTTTAATAAGCTATAATAATAGCAAAAAAATGCTGCAACTTAGTGGCATCCAAAAAGTGGCTGTTGTACTCCATTTGTGCATCACTGCTGCCAAGCTATTTCTAGCTCCTCTGCATTACACCCTCCTGCTCTGTTTTTAATAAGCTATAATAATAGCAAAAAATGCTGCAACTTAGTGGCATCCAAAAAGTGGCTGTTGTACTCCATTTGTGCCCCACTGGTGCCAAGCTATTTCTAGCACCTCTGCATTACACCCTCCTGCTCTGTTTTTAATAAGCTATAATAATAGCAAAAAATGCTGCAACTTAGTGGCATCCAAAAAGTGGCTGTTGTACTCCATTTGTGCCCCACTGGTGCCAAGCTATTTCTAGCACCTCTGCACTACACCCTCCTGCTCTGTTTTTAATAAGCTAAAATAATAGCAAAAAATGCTGCAACTTAGTGGCATCCAAAAAGTGGCTGTTGTACTCCATTTGTGCCCCACTGGTGCCAAGCTATTTCTAGCACCTTTGCATTACACCCTCCTGCTCTGTTTTTAATAAGCTATAATAATAGCAAAAAATACGGCAACTTAGTGGCATCCAAAAAGTGGCTGTTGCACTCCATTTGTGCCCCACTGGTGCCAAGCTATTTCTAGCACCTCTGCATTACACCCTCCTGCTCTGTTTTTAATAAGCTATAATAATAGCAAAAAAATGCTGCAACTTAGTGGCATCCAAAAAGTGGCTGTTGTACTCCATTTGTGCCTCACTGCTGCCAAGCTATTTCTAGCTCCTCTGCATTACATTCTCCTGCTCTGTTTTTAATAAGCTATAATAATAGCAAAAAATGCTGCAACTTTGTGGCATCCAAAAAGTGGCTGTTGTACTCCATTTGTGCCCCACTGGTGCCAAGCTATTTCTAGCACCTCTGCATTACACACTCCTGCTCTGTTTTTAATGAGCTATAATAATAGCAAAAAATGCTGCAACTTAGTGGCATCCAAAAAGTGGCTGTTGTACTCCATTTGTGCCCCACTGGTGCCAAGCTATTTCTAGCACCTCTGCATTACACCCTCCTGCTCTGTTTTTAATAAGCTATAATAATAGCAAAAAATGCTGCAACTTAGTGGCATCCAAAAAGTGGCTGTTGTACTCCATTTGTGCCCCACTGATGCCAAGCTATTTCTAGCACCTCTGCATTACACCCTCCTGCTCTTTTTTTAATAAGCTATAATAATAGCAAAAAATACTGCAACTTAGTTGCATCCAAAAAGTGGCTGTTGCACTCCATTTGTGCCCCACTGGTGCCAAGCTATTTCTAGCACCTCTGCATTACACCCTCCTGCTCTGTTTTTAATAAGCTATAATAATAGCAAAAAAATGCTGCAACTTAGTGGCATCCAAAAAGTGGCTGTTGTACTCCATTTGTGCCTCACTGCTGCCAAGCTATTTCTAGCTCCTCTGCATTACACCCTCCTGCTCTGTATTTAATAAGCTATAAGAATAGCAAAAAATGCTGCAAATTAGTGGCATCCAAAAATTGGCTGTTGTACTCCATTTGTGCCTCACTGCTGCCAAGCTATTTCCTGCAACTCTGCATTACACCTTCCTGCTCTGTTTTTAATAAGCTATAATAATAGCAAAAAATGCTGCAACTTAGTGGCATCCAAAAAGTGGCTGTTGTACTCCATTTATGCCTCACTGGTGCCAAGCTATTTATACCACCGCTGCATTACACCTTCCTGCTCTGTTTTTAATAAGCTATATTAATAGCAAAAAATGCTGCAACTTAGTGGCATCCAAAAAGTGGCTGTTGTACTCCATTTGTGCCCCACTGGTGCCAAGCTATTTCTAGCACCTCTGCATTACACCCTCCTGCTCTGTTTTTAATAAGCTATAATAATAGCAAAAAATGCTGCAACTTAGTGGCATCCAAAAAGTGGCTGTTGCACTCCATTTGTGCCCCACTGGTGCCAAGCTATTTCTCGCACCTCTGCATTACACCCTCCTGCTCTGTTTTTAATAAGCTATAATAATAGCAAAAAAATGCTGCAACTTAGTGGCATCCAAAAAGTGGCTGTTGTACTCCATTTGTGCCTCACTGCTGCCAAGCTATTTCTAGCTCCTCTGCATTACACCCTCCTGCTCTGTTTTTAATAAGCTATAATAATAGCAAAAAATGCTGCAACTTAGTGGCATCCAAAAAGTGGCTGTTGTACTCCATTTGTGCCCCACTGGTGCCAAGCTATTTCTAGCACCTCTGCATTACACCCTCCTGCTCTGTTTTTAATAAGCTATAATAATAGCAAAAAATGCTGCAACTTAGTGGCATCCAAAAAGTGGCTGTTGTACTCCATTTGTGCCCCACTGGTGCCAAGCTATTTCTAGCACCTCTGCATTACACCCTCCTGCTCTGTTTTTAATAAGCTATAATAATAGCAAAAAATACTGCAACTTAGTTGCATCCAAAAAGTGACTGTTGCACTCCATTTGTGCCCCACTGGTGCCAAGCTTTTTCTAGCACCTCTGCATTACACCCTCCTGCTCTGTTTTTAATAAGCTATAATAATAGCAAAAAAATGCTGCAACTTAGTGGCATCCAAAAAGTGGCTGTTGTACTCCATTTGTGCCTCACTGCTGCCAAGCTATTTCTAGCTCCTCTGCATTACACCCTCCTGCTCTGTTTTTAATAAGCTATAAGAATAGCAAAAAATGCTGCAACTTAGTGGCATCCAAAAAGTGGCTGTTGTACTCCATTTGTGCCTCACTGCTGCCAAGCTATTTCCTGCAACTCTGCATTACACCTTCCTGCTCTGTTTTTAATAAGCTATAATAATAGCAAAAAATGCTGCAACTTAGTGGCATCCAAAAAGTGGCTGTTGTACTCCATTTCTGCCCCACTGGTGCCAAGCTATTTCTAGCACCTCTGCATTACACCCTCCTGCTCTGTTTTTAATAAGCTATAATAATAGCAAAAAATGCTGCAACTTAGTGGCATCCAAAAAGTGGCTGTTGTACTCCATTTGTGCCCCACTGGTGCCAAGCTATTTCTAGCACCTCTGCATTACACCCTCCTGCTCTGTTTTTAATAAGCTATAATAATAGCAAAAAATGCTGCAACTTAGTGGCATCCAAAAAGTGGCTGTTACACTCCATTTGTGCCCCACTGGTGCCAAGCTATTTCTCGCACCTCTGCATTACACCCTCCTGCTCTGTTTTTAATAAGCTATAATAATAGCAAAAAAATGCTGCAACTTAGTGGCATCCAAAAAGTGGCTGTTGTACTCCATTTGTGCATCACTGCTGCCAAGCTATTTCTAGCTCCTCTGCATTACACCCTCCTGCTCTGTTTTTAATAAGCTATAATAATAGCAAAAAATGCTGCAACTTAGTGGCATCCAAAAAGTGGCTGTTGTACTCCATTTGTGCCCCACTGGTGCCAAGCTATTTCTAGCACCTCTGCATTACACCCTCCTGCTCTGTTTTTAATAAGCTATAATAATAGCAAAAAATGCTGCAACTTAGTGGCATCCAAAAAGTGGCTGTTGTACTCCATTTGTGCCCCACTGGTGCCAAGCTATTTCTAGCACCTCTGCATTACACCCTCCTGCTCTGTTTTTAATAAGCTATAATAATAGCAAAAAATGCTGCAACTTAGTGGCATCCAAAAAGTGGCTGTTGTACTCCATTTGTGCCCCACTGGTGCCAAGCTATTTCTAGCACCTCTGCATTACACCCTCCTGATCTGTTTTTAATAAGCTATAATAATAGCAAAAAATGCTGCAACTTAGTAGCATCCAAAAAGTGGCTGTTGTACTCCATTTGTGCCCCACTGGTGCCAAGCTATTTCTAGCACCTCTGTATTACACCCTCCTGCTCTGTTTTTAATAAGCTACAGTCAGGGCCAGAAATATTTGGACAGTGACACAAGTTTTGTTATTTTAGCTGTTTACAAAAACATGTTCAGAAATACAATTATATATATAATATGGGCTGAAAGTGCACACTCCCAGCTGCAATATGAGAGTTTTCACATCCAAATCGGAGAAAGGGTTTAGGAATCATAGCTCTGTAATGCATAGCCTCCTCTTTTTCAAGGGAACAAAAGTAATTGGACAAGGGACTCCAAGGGCTGCAATTAACTCTGAAGGTGTCTCCCTCGTTAACCTGTAATCAATGAAGTAGTTAAAAGGTCTGGGGTTGATTACAGGTGTGTGGTTTTGCATTTGGAAGCTGTTGATGTGACCAGACAACATGCGGTCTAAGGAACTCTCAATTGAGGTAAAGCAGAACATCCTGAGGCTGAAAAAAAAGAAAAAATCCTTCAGAGAGATAGCAGACATGCTTGGAGTAGCAAAATCAACAGTCGGGTACATTCTGAGAAAAAAGGAATTGACTGGTGAGCTTGGGAACTCAAAAAGGCCTGGGCGTCCACGGATGACAATAGTGGTGGATGATCGCCGCATACTTTCTTTGGTGAAGAAGAACCCGTTCACAACATCAACTGAAGTCCAGAACACTCTCAGTGAAGTAGGTGTATCTGTCTCTAAGTCAACAGTAAAGAGAAGACTCCATGAAAGTAAATACAAAGGGTTCACATCTAGATGCAAACCATTCATCAATTCCAAAAATAGACAGGCCAGAGTTAAATTTGCTGAAAAACACCTCATGAAGCCAGCTCAGTTCTGGAAAAGTATTCTATGGACAGATGAGACAAAGATCAACCTGTACTAGAATGATGGGAAGAAAAAAGTTTGGAGAAGAAAGGGAACGGCACATGATCCAAGGCACACCACATCCTCTGTAAAACATGGTGGAGGCAACGTGATGGCATGGGCATGCATGGCTTTCAATGGCACTGGGTCACTTGTGTTTATTGATGACATAACAGCAGACAAGAGTAGCCGGATGAATTCTGAAGTGTACCGATATATACTTTCAGCCCAGATTCAGCCAAATGCCGCAAAGTTGATTGGACGGCGCTTCATAGTACAGATGGACAATTACCCCAAGCATACACTCAAAGCTACCCAGGAGTTCATGAGTGCAAAAAAGTGGAACATTCTGCAATGGCCAAGTCAATCACCAGATCTTAACCCAATTGAGCATGCATTTCACTTGCTCAAATCCAGACTTAAGACGGAAAGACCCACAAACAAGCAAGACCTGAAGGCTGCGGCTGTAAAGGCCTGGCAAAGCATTAAGAAGGAGGAAACCCAGCATTTGGTGATGTCCATGGGTTCCAGACTTAAGGCAGTGATTGCCTCCAAAGGATTCGCAACAAAATATTGAAAATAAAAATATTTTGTTTGGGTTTGGTTTATTTGTCCAATTACTTTTGACCTCCTAAAATGTGGAGTGTTTGTAAAGAAATGTGTACAATTCCTACAATTTCTATCAGATATTTTTGTTCAAACCTTCAAATTAAACGTTACAAATTGCACTTGAATTCTGTTGTAGAGGTTTCATTTCAAATCCAATGTGGTGGCATGCAGAGCCCAACTCGCGAAAATTGTGTCACTGTCCAAATATTTCTGGACCTAACTGTAGCTGTAAAAACATTGATATATGCATTACCTAAACTACTGAATAATGTATGTGGTAAGAGTCCCAGCATTGAACCCTCTGTAGTTTACTACGGACCCCAAATGGCCTCTGCTGACGGGGAGTAGGTGTCCACACTGAGGGTGGATGGGTGAAGTGGTAGTAAGACACCTCATGGGTACTAGGCCCATGAGCCAGCATCTCCTATTTGGACGCCTACTGACCCTGTAGTGGAGGTTATACCATTTACAAAAGAGGGAAATTGATATAGAAGGGTTAATAGTTTCTCTATTTCTTCATTAAAGACATTTTATTGTTATTAGTAAGTATATCTGATGGTAGTTTATAGTCATTATGGAGCCTTCGGAATAAGAGACAGGCTCAAGGATTATTACTGTCTCTAAATGTTCTTCTTGTCTTCTTCTTATCTCATATGCATGACTCTACATTTTTGTTTTGCTAAAACTTAAAGGTCATATGATCAACTTTTAAAGTCCAGCTAGAAGCTTTTTTTGCAATATCACATTGACCTGTAAATGGTATAAATAAACTGTACTTTGGCTGAATAAACAGAAAATTGATCATGCCCACATGAATGCAGGTCTTTTTCTCCGATGGCTCGATCTTGATGAGGTCTGAAGAGGCCTAATTCAGAGGACCGCACTGGTGATCCCATAAGCTGACTTGTGACAAAACAGAACAGCTACAACAGTGGCATCCCAAAAGTGGCTGTTGTACTCCATTTGTGCCCCACTGGTGCCAAGCTATTTCAAGCACCTCTGCATTACAGCTTCCTGCTCTGTTTTTAATAAGCTATAATAATAGCAAAAAATGCTGTAACTTAGTGGCATACAAAACGTTGCTGTTGTACTCCATTTGTGCCCACTGGTGCCAAGCTATTTCTATCACCTCTGCATTACACCCTCCTGCACATTTTTGCAAAGCCATTTTAATGTTAAAGAGTGCTGCCAGTTAGTGGAATCCAAAAAGTGGCTGTTTTTAATAAGCTATAATAATAGCAAAAAATGCTACAACTTAGTGGCATCCAAAAAGTTGCTGTTGTACTCCATTTGTGCCCCACTGGTGCCAAGCTATTTCTTGCACCTCTGCATTACACCCTCCTGCTCTGTTTTTAATAAGCTATAATAATAGCAAAAAATGCTGCAACTTAGTGGCATCCAAAAAGTGGCTGTTGTACTCCATTTGTTCCCCACTGGTGCCAAGCAATTTCTAGCACCTCTGCATTACACCTTCCTGCTCTGTTTTTAATAAGCTATAAGAATAGCAAAAAATGCTACAACTTAGTGGCATCCAAAAAGTGGCTGTTGTACTCCATTTGTGCCTCACTGGTGCCAAGCTATTTCTAGCACCTCTGCATTACACCTTCCTGATCTGTTTTTAATAAGCTATAATAATAGCAAAAAATGCTGCAACTTAGTGGCATCCAAAAAGTGGCTGTTGTATTCCATTTGTGCCCCACTGGTGCCAAGCTATTTCTAGCACCTCTGCATTACACCCTCCTGCTCTGTTTTTAATAAGCTATAATAATAGCAAAAAATGCTGCAACTTAGTGGCATCCAAAAAGTGGCTGTTGTACTCCATTTGTGCCTCACTGGTGCCAAGCTATATCTAGCACCTCTGCATTACACCTTCCTGCTCTGTTTTTAATAAGTTATAATAATAGCAAAAAATGCTGCAACTTAGTGGCATCCAAAAAGTGGCTGTTGTACTCCATTTGTGCCTCACTGCTGCCAAGCTATTTCTACCACCGCTGCATTACACCTTCCTGCTCTGTTTTTAATAAGCTATAATAATAGCAAAAAATGCTGCAACTTAGTGGCATCCAAAAAGTGGCTGTTGTACTCCATTTGTGCCCCACTGGTGCCAAGCTATTTCTAGCACCTCTGCATTACACCCTCCTGCTCTGTTTTTAATAAGCTATAATAATAGCAAAAAATGCTGCAACTTAGTGGCATCCAAAAAGTGGCTGTTGTACTCCATTTGTGCCCCACTGGTGCCAAGCTATTTCTAGCTCCTCTGCATTACACCCTCCTGCTCTGTTTTTAATAAGCTATAATAATAGCAAAAAATGCTGCAACTTAGTGGCATCCAAAAAGTGGCTGTTGTACTCCATTTGTGCCCCACTTCTGCCAAGCTATTTCTAGCTCCTCTGCATTACACCCTCCTGCTCTGTTTTTAATAAGCTATAATAATAGCAAAAAATGCTGCAACTTAGTGGCATCCAAAAAGTGGCTGTTGTAATCCATTTGTGCCTCACTGGTGCCAAGCTATTTCTAGCACCTCTGCATTACACCTTCCTGCTCTGTTTTTAATAAGCTATAATAATAGAAAAAAATGCTGCAACTTAGTGGCATCCAAAAAGTGGCTGTTGTACTCCATTTGTGCCCCACTGGTGCCAAGCTATTTCTAGCACCTCTGCATTACACCCTCCTGCTCTGTTTTTAATAAGCTATAATAATAGCAAAAAATGCTGCAACTTAGTGGCATCCAAAAAGTGGCTGTTGTACTCCATTTGTGCCTGACTGCAGCCAAGCTATTTCTACCTCCTCTGCATTACACCCTCCTGCTCTGTTTTTAATAAGCTATAATAATAGCAAAAAATGCTGCAATTTAGTGGCATCCAAAAATTGGCTGTTGTACTCCATTTTTGCCCCACTGGTGCCAAGCTATTTCTAGCACCTCTGCATTACACACTCCTGCTCTGTTTTTGATAAGCTATAATAATAGCAAAAAATGCTGCAACTGCATCCAAAAAGTGGCTGTTGTACTCCATTTGTGCCCCACTGGTGCCAAGCTATTTCTAGCACCTCTGCATTACACCCTTCTGCTCTGTTTTTAATAAGCTATAATAATAGCAAAAAATGCTGCAACTTAGTGGCATCCAAAAAGTGGCTGTTGTACTCCATTTGTGCCTCACTGGTGCCAAGCTATTTCTAGCACCTCTGCATTACACCTTCCTGCTCTGTTTTTAATAAGCTATAATAATAGCAAAAAATGCTGCAACTTAGTGGCATCCAAAAAGTGGCTGTTGTACTCCATTTGTGCCTCACTGGTGCCAAGCTATTTCAGGCACCTCTGCATTACACCTTCCTGATCTGTTTTTAATAAGCTATAACAATAGCAAAAAATGCTGCAACTTAGTGGCATCCAAAAAGTGGCTGTTGTACTCCATTTGTGCCTCACTGGTGCCAAGCTATTTCTAGCACCTCTGTATTACACCTTCCTGCTCTGTTTTTAATAAGCTATAATAATAGCAAAAAATGCTGCAACTTAGTGGCATCCAAAAAGTGGCTGTCGTACTCCATTTGTGCCCCACTTGTGCCAAGCTATTTCTAGCACCTCTGCATTACACCCTCCTGCTCTGTTTTTAATAAGCTATAATAATAGCAAAAAATGCTGCAACTTAGTGGCATCCAAAAAGTGGCTGATGTACTCCATTTGTGCCTCACTGCTGCCAAGCTATTTCCTGCAACTCTGCATTACACCCTCCTGCTCTGTTTTTAATAAGCTATAATAATAGCAAAAAATGCTGCAACTTAGTGGCATCCAAAAAGTGGCTGTTGTACTCCATTTGTGCCTCACTGGTGCCAAGCTATTTATACCACCGCTGCATTACACCTTCCTGCTCTGTTTTTAATAAGCTATAATAATAGCAAAAAATGCTGCAACTTAGTGGCATCCAAAAAGTGGCTGTTGTACTCCATTTGTGCCCCACTGGTGCCAAGCTATTTCTAGCACCTCTGCACTACACCCTCCTGCTCTGTTTTTAATAAGCTAAAATAATAGCAAAAAATGCTGCAACTTAGTGGCATCCAAAAAGTGGCTGTTGTACTCCATTTGTGCCCCACTGGTGCCAAGCTATTTCTAGCACCTTTGCATTACACCCTCCTGCTCTGTTTTTAATAAGCTATAATAATAGCAAAAAATACGGCAACTTAGTGGCATCCAAAAAGTGGCTGTTGCACTCCATTTGTGCCCCACTGGTGCCAAGCTATTTCTAGCACCTCTGCATTACACCCTCCTGCTCTGTTTTTAATAAGCTATAATAATAGCAAAAAAATGCTGCAACTTAGTGGCATCCAAAAAGTGGCTGTTGTACTCCATTTGTGCCTCACTGCTGCCAAGCTATTTCTAGCTCCTCTGCATTACATTCTCCTGCTCTGTTTTTAATAAGCTATAATAATAGCAAAAAATGCTGCAACTTTGTGGCATCCAAAAAGTGGCTGTTGTACTCCATTTGTGCCCCACTGGTGCCAAGCTATTTCTAGCACCTCTGCATTACACACTCCTGCTCTGTTTTTAATGAGCTATAATAATAGCAAAAAATGCTGCAACTTAGTGGCATCCAAAAAGTGGCTGTTGTACTCCATTTGTGCCCCACTGGTGCCAAGCTATTTCTAGCACCTCTGCATTACACCCTCCTGCTCTGTTTTTAATAAGCTATAATAATAGCAAAAAATGCTGCAACTTAGTGGCATCCAAAAAGTGGCTGTTGTACTCCATTTGTGCCCCACTGGTGCCAAGCTATTTCTAGCACCTCTGCATTACACCCTCCTGCTCTTTTTTTAATAAGCTATAATAATAGCAAAAAATACTGCAACTTAGTTGCATCCAAAAAGTGGCTGTTGCACTCCATTTGTGCCCCACTGGTGCCAAGCTATTTCTAGCACCTCTGCATTACACCCTCCTGCTCTGTTTTTAATAAGCTATAATAATAGCAAAAAAATGCTGCAACTTAGTGGCATCCAAAAAGTGGCTGTTGTACTCCATTTGTGCCTCACTGCTGCCAAGCTATTTCTAGCTCCTCTGCATTACACCCTCCTGCTCTGTATTTAATAAGCTATAAGAATAGCAAAAAATGCTGCAAATTAGTGGCATCCAAAAATTGGCTGTTGTACTCCATTTGTGCCTCACTGCTGCCAAGCTATTTCCTGCAACTCTGCATTACACCTTCCTGCTCTGTTTTTAATAAGCTATAATAATAGCAAAAAATGCTGCAACTTAGTGGCATCCAAAAAGTGGCTGTTGTACTCCATTTATGCCTCACTGGTGCCAAGCTATTTATACCACCGCTGCATTACACCTTCCTGCTCTGTTTTTAATAAGCTATATTAATAGCAAAAAATGCTGCAACTTAGTGGCATCCAAAAAGTGGCTGTTGTACTCCATTTGTGCCCCACTGGTGCCAAGCTATTTCTAGCACCTCTGCATTACACCCTCCTGCTCTGTTTTTAATAAGCTATAATAATAGCAAAAAATGCTGCAACTTAGTGGCATCCAAAAAGTGGCTGTTGCACTCCATTTGTGCCCCACTGGTGCCAAGCTATTTCTAGCACCTCTGCATTACACCCTCCTGCTCTGTTTTTAATAAGCTATAATAATAGCAAAAAATGCTGCAACTTAGTGGCATCCAAAAAGTGGCTGTTGTACTCCATTTGTGCCCCACTGGTGCCAAGCTATTTCTAGCACCTCTGCATTACACCCTCCTGCTCTGTTTTTAATAAGCTATAATAATAGCAAAAAATACTGCAACTTAGTTGCATCCAAAAAGTGACTGTTGCACTCCATTTGTGCCCCACTGGTGCCAAGCTTTTTCTAGCACCTCTGCATTACACCCTCCTGCTCTGTTTTTAATAAGCTATAATAATAGCAAAAAAATGCTGCAACTTAGTGGCATCCAAAAAGTGGCTGTTGTACTCCATTTGTGCCTCACTGCTGCCAAGCTATTTCTAGCTCCTCTGCATTACACCCTCCTGCTCTGTTTTTAATAAGCTATAAGAATAGCAAAAAATGCTGCAACTTAGTGGCATCCAAAAAGTGGCTGTTGTACTCCATTTGTGCCTCACTGCTGCCAAGCTATTTCCTGCAACTCTGCATTACACCTTCCTGCTCTGTTTTTAATAAGCTATAATAATAGCAAAAAATGCTGCAACTTAGTGGCATCCAAAAAGTGGCTGTTGTACTCCATTTGTGCCCCACTGGTGCCAAGCTATTTCTAGCACCTCTGCATTACACCCTCCTGCTCTGTTTTTAATAAGCTATAATAATAGCAAAAAATGCTGCAACTTAGTGGCATCCAAAAAGTGGCTGTTGTACTCCATTTGTGCCCCACTGGTGCCAAGCTATTTCTAGCACCTCTGCATTACACCCTCCTGCTCTGTTTTTAATAAGCTATAATAATAGCAAAAAATGCTGCAACTTAGTGGCATCCAAAAAGTGGCTGTTACACTCCATTTGTGCCCCACTGGTGCCAAGCTATTTCTCGCACCTCTGCATTACACCCTCCTGCTCTGTTTTTAATAAGCTATAATAATAGCAAAAAAATGCTGCAACTTAGTGGCATCCAAAAAGTGGCTGTTGTACTCCATTTGTGCATCACTGCTGCCAAGCTATTTCTAGCTCCTCTGCATTACACCCTCCTGCTCTGTTTTTAATAAGCTATAATAATAGCAAAAAATGCTGCAACTTAGTGGCATCCAAAAAGTGGCTGTTGTACTCCATTTGTGCCCCACTGGTGCCAAGCTATTTCTAGCACCTCTGCATTACACCCTCCTGCTCTGTTTTTAATAAGCTATAATAATAGCAAAAAATGCTGCAACTTAGTGGCATCCAAAAAGTGGCTGTTGTACTCCATTTGTGCCCCACTGGTGCCAAGCTATTTCTAGCACCTCTGCATTACACCCTCCTGCTCTGTTTTTAATAAGCTATAATAATAGCAAAAAATGCTGCAACTTAGTGGCATCCAAAAAGTGGCTGTTGTACTCCATTTGTGCCCCACTGGTGCCAAGCTATTTCTAGCACCTCTGCATTACACCCTCCTGATCTGTTTTTAATAAGCTATAATAATAGCAAAAAATGCTGCAACTTAGTAGCATCCAAAAAGTGGCTGTTGTACTCCATTTGTGCCCCACTGGTGCCAAGCTATTTCTAGCACCTCTGTATTACACCCTCCTGCTCTGTTTTTAATAAGCTACAGTCAGGGCCAGAAATATTTGGACAGTGACACAAGTTTTGTTATTTTAGCTGTTTACAAAAACATGTTCAGAAATACAATTATATATATAATATGGGCTGAAAGTGCACACTCCCAGCTGCAATATGAGAGTTTTCACATCCAAATCGGAGAAAGGGTTTAGGAATCATAGCTCTGTAATGCATAGCCTCCTCTTTTTCAAGGGAACAAAAGTAATTGGACAAGGGACTCCAAGGGCTGCAATTAACTCTGAAGGTGTCTCCCTCGTTAACCTGTAATCAATGAAGTAGTTAAAAGGTCTGGGGTTGATTACAGGTGTGTGGTTTTGCATTTGGAAGCTGTTGCTGTGACCAGACAACATGCGGTCTAAGGAACTCTCAATTGAGGTAAAGCAGAACATCCTGAGGCTGAAAAAAAAGAAAAAATCCTTCAGAGAGATAGCAGACATGCTTGGAGTAGCAAAACCAACAGTCGGGTACATTCTGAGAAAAAAGGAATTGACTGGTGAGCTTGGGAACTCAAAAAGGCCTGGGCGTCCACGGATGACAATAGTGGTGGATGATCGCCGCATACTTTCTTTGGTGAAGAAGAACCCGTTCACAACATCAACTGAAGTCCAGAACACTCTCAGTGAAGTAGGTGTATCTGTCTCTAAGTCAACAGTAAAGAGAAGACTCCATGAAAGTAAATACAAAGGGTTCACATCTAGATGCAAACCATTCATCAATTCCAAAAATAGACAGGCCAGAGTTAAATTTGCTGAAAAACACCTCATGAAGCCAGCTCAGTTCTGGAAAAGTATTCTATGGACAGATGAGACAAAGATCAACCTGTACTAGAATGATGGGAAGAAAAAAGTTTGGAGAAGAAAGGGAACGGCACATGATCCAAGGCACACCACATCCTCTGTAAAACATGGTGGAGGCAACGTGATGGCATGGGCATGCATGGCTTTCAATGGCACTGGGTCACTTGTGTTTATTGATGACATAACAGCAGACAAGAGTAGCCGGATGAATTCTGAAGTGTACCGATATATACTTTCAGCCCAGATTCAGCCAAATGCCGCAAAGTTGATTGGACGGCGCTTCATAGTACAGATGGACAATTACCCCAAGCATACACTCAAAGCTACCCAGGAGTTCATGAGTGCAAAAAAGTGGAACATTCTGCAATGGCCAAGTCAATCACCAGATCTTAACCCAATTGAGCATGCATTTCACTTGCTCAAATCCAGACTTAAGACGGAAAGACCCACAAACAAGCAAGACCTGAAGGCTGCGGCTGTAAAGGCCTGGCAAAGCATTAAGAAGGAGGAAACCCAGCATTTGGTGATGTCCATGGGTTCCAGACTTAAGGCAGTGATTGCCTCCAAAGGATTCGCAACAAAATATTGAAAATAAAAATATTTTGTTTGGGTTTGGTTTATTTGTCCAATTACTTTTGACCTCCTAAAATGTGGAGTGTTTGTAAAGAAATGTGTACAATTCCTACAATTTCTATCAGATATTTTTGTTCAAACCTTCAAATTAAACGTTACAAATTGCACTTGAATTCTGTTGTAGAGGTTTCATTTCAAATCCAATGTGGTGGCATGCAGAGCCCAACTCGCGAAAATTGTGTCACTGTCCAAATATTTCTGGACCTAACTGTAGCTGTAAAAACATTGATATATGCATTACCTAAACTACTGAATAATGTATGTGGTAAGAGTCCCAGCATTGAACCCTCTGTAGTTTACTACGGACCCCAAATGGCCTCTGCTGACGGGGAGTAGGTGTCCACACTGAGGGTGGATGGGTGAAGTGGTAGTAAGACACCTCATGGGTACTAGGCCCATGAGCCAGCATCTCCTATTTGGACGCCTACTGACCCTGTAGTGGAGGTTATACCATTTACAAAAGAGGGAAATTGATATAGAAGGGTTAATAGTTTCTCTATTTCTTCATTAAAGACATTTTATTGTTATTAGTAAGTATATCTGATGGTAGTTTATAGTCATTATGGAGCCTTCGGAATAAGAGACAGGCTCAAGGATTATTACTGTCTCTAAATGTTCTTCTTGTCTTCTTCTTATCTCATATGCATGACTCTACATTTTTGTTTTGCTAAAACTTAAAGGTCATATGATCAACTTTTAAAGTCCAGCTAGAAGCTTTTTTTGCAATATCACATTGACCTGTAAATGGTATAAATAAACTGTACTTTGGCTGAATAAACAGAAAATTGATCATGCCCACATGAATGCAGGTCTTTTTCTCCGATGGCTCGATCTTGATGAGGTCTGAAGAGGCCTAATTCAGAGGACCGCACTGGTGATCCCATAAGCTGACTTGTGACAAAACAGAACAGCTACAACAGTGGCATCCCAAAAGTGGCTGTTGTACTCCATTTGTGCCCCACTGGTGCCAAGCTATTTCAAGCACCTCTGCATTACAGCTTCCTGCTCTGTTTTTAATAAGCTATAATAATAGCAAAAAATGCTGTAACTTAGTGGCATACAAAACGTTGCTGTTGTACTCCATTTGTGCCCACTGGTGCCAAGCTATTTCTATCACCTCTGCATTACACCCTCCTGCACATTTTTGCAAAGCCATTTTAATGTTAAAGAGTGCTGCCAGTTAGTGGAATCCAAAAAGTGGCTGTTTTTAATAAGCTATAATAATAGCAAAAAATGCTACAACTTAGTGGCATCCAAAAAGTTGCTGTTGTACTCCATTTGTGCCCCACTGGTGCCAAGCTATTTCTTGCACCTCTGCATTACACCCTCCTGCTCTGTTTTTAATAAGCTATAATAATAGCAAAAAATGCTGCAACTTAGTGGCATCCAAAAAGTGGCTGTTGTACTCCATTTGTTCCCCACTGGTGCCAAGCAATTTCTAGCACCTCTGCATTACACCTTCCTGCTCTGTTTTTAATAAGCTATAAGAATAGCAAAAAATGCTACAACTTAGTGGCATCCAAAAAGTGGCTGTTGTACTCCATTTGTGCCTCACTGGTGCCAAGCTATTTCTAGCACCTCTGCATTACACCTTCCTGATCTGTTTTTAATAAGCTATAATAATAGCAAAAAATGCTGCAACTTAGTGGCATCCAAAAAGTGGCTGTTGTATTCCATTTGTGCCCCACTGGTGCCAAGTTATTTCTAGCACCTCTGCATTACACCCTCCTGCTCTGTTTTTAATAAGCTATAATAATAGCAAAAAATGCTGCAACTTAGTGGCATCCAAAAAGTGGCTGTTGTACTCCATTTGTGCCTCACTGGTGCCAAGCTATATCTAGCACCTCTGCATTACACCTTCCTGCTCTGTTTTTAATAAGCTATAATAATAGCAAAAAATGCTGCAACTTAGTGGCATCCAAAAAGTGGCTGTTGTACTCCATTTGTGCCTCACTGCTGCCAAGCTATTTCTACCACCGCTGCATTACACCTTCCTGCTCTGTTTTTAATAAGCTATAATAATAGCAAAAAATGCTGCAACTTAGTGGCATCCAAAAAGTGGCTGTTGTACTCCATTTGTGCCCCACTGGTGCCAAGCTATTTCTAGCACCTCTGCATTACACCCTCCTGCTCTGTTTTTAATAAGCTATAATAATAGCAAAAAATGCTGCAACTTAGTGGCATCCAAAAAGTGGCTGTTGTACTCCATTTGTGCCCCACTGGTGCCAAGCTATTTCTAGCTCCTCTGCATTACACCCTCCTGCTCTGTTTTTAATAAGCTATAATAATAGCAAAAAATGCTGCAACTTAGTGGCATCCAAAAAGTGGCTGTTGTACTCCATTTGTGCCCCACTTCTGCCAAGCTATTTCTAGCTCCTCTGCATTACACCCTCCTGCTCTGTTTTTAATAAGCTATAATAATAGCAAAAAATGCTGCAACTTAGTGGCATCCAAAAAGTGGCTGTTGTAATCCATTTGTGCCTCACTGGTGCCAAGCTATTTCTAGCACCTCTGCATTACACCTTCCTGCTCTGTTTTTAATAAGCTATAATAATAGAAAAAAATGCTGCAACTTAGTGGCATCCAAAAAGTGGCTGTTGTACTCCATTTGTGCCCCACTGGTGCCAAGCTATTTCTAGCACCTCTGCATTACACCCTCCTGCTCTGTTTTTAATAAGCTATAATAATAGCAAAAAATGCTGCAACTTAGTGGCATCCAAAAAGTGGCTGTTGTACTCCATTTGTGCCTGACTGCAGCCAAGCTATTTCTAGCTCCTCTGCATTACACCCTCCTGCTCTGTTTTTAATAAGCTATAATAATAGCAAAAAATGCTGCAATTTAGTGGCATCCAAAAATTGGCTGTTGTACTCCATTTTTGCCCCACTGGTGCCAAGCTATTTCTAGCACCTCTGCATTACACACTCCTGCTCTGTTTTTGATAAGCTATAATAATAGCAAAAAATGCTGCAACTGCATCCAAAAAGTGGCTGTTGTACTCCATTTGTGCCCCACTGGTGCCAAGCTATTTCTAGCACCTCTGCATTACACCCTTCTGCTCTGTTTTTAATAAGCTATAATAATAGCAAAAAATGCTGCAACTTAGTGGCATCCAAAAAGTGGCTGTTGTACTCCATTTGTGCCTCACTGGTGCCAAGCTATTTCTAGCACCTCTGCATTACACCTTCCTGCTCTGTTTTTAATAAGCTATAATAATAGCAAAAAATGCTGCAACTTAGTGGCATCCAAAAAGTGGCTGTTGTACTCCATTTGTGCCTCACTGGTGCCAAGCTATTTCAGGCACCTCTGCATTACACCTTCCTGATCTGTTTTTAATAAGCTATAACAATAGCAAAAAATGCTGCAACTTAGTGGCATCCAAAAAGTGGCTGTTGTACTCCATTTGTGCCTCACTGGTGCCAAGCTATTTCTAGCACCTCTGCATTACACCTTCCTGCTCTGTTTTTAATAAGCTATAATAATAGCAAAAAATGCTGCAACTTAGTGGCATCCAAAAAATGGCTGTCGTACTCCATTTGTGCCCCACTTTTGCCAAGCTATTTCTAGCACCTCTGCATTACACCCTCCTGCTCTGTTTTTAATAAGCTATAATAATAGCAAAAAATGCTGCAACTTAGTGGCATCCAAAAAGTGGCTGATGTACTCCATTTGTGCCTCACTGCTGCCAAGCTATTTCCTGCAACTCTGCACTACACCCTCCTGCTCTGTTTTTAATAAGCTATAATAATAGCAAAAAATGCTGCAACTTAGTGGCATCCAAAAAGTGGCTGTTGTACTCCATTTGTGCCTCACTGGTGCCAAGCTATTTATACCACCGCTGCATTACACCTTCCTGCTCTGTTTTTAATAAGCTATAATAATAGCAAAAAATGCTGCAACTTAGTGGCATCCAAAAAGTGGCTGTTGTACTCCATTTGTGCCCCACTGGTGCCAAGCTATTTCTAGCACCTCTGCACTACACCCTCCTGCTCTGTTTTTAATAAGCTAAAATAATAGCAAAAAATGCTGCAACTTAGTGGCATCCAAAAAGTGGCTGTTGTACTCCATTTGTGCCCCACTGGTGCCAAGCTATTTCTAGCACCTTTGCATTACACCCTCCTGCTCTGTTTTTAATAAGCTATAATAATAGCAAAAAATACGGCAACTTAGTGGCATCCAAAAAGTGGCTGTTGCACTCCATTTGTGCCCCACTGGTGCCAAGCTATTTCTAGCACCTCTGCATTACACCCTCCTGCTCTGTTTTTAATAAGCTATAATAATAGCAAAAAAATGCTGCAACTTAGTGGCATCCAAAAAGTGGCTGTTGTACTCCATTTGTGCCTCACTGCTGCCAAGCTATTTCTAGCTCCTCTGCATTACATTCTCCTGCTCTGTTTTTAATAAGCTATAATAATAGCAAAAAATGCTGCAACTTTGTGGCATCCAAAAAGTGGCTGTTGTACTCCATTTGTGCCTCACTGCTGCCAAGCTATTTCCTGCAACTCTGCATTACACCTTCCTGCTCTGTTTTTAATAAGCTATAATAATAGCAAAAAATGCTGCAACTTAGTGGCATCCAAAAAGTGGCTGTTGTACTCCATTTATGCCTCACTGGTGCCAAGCTATTTATACCACCGCTGCATTACACCTTCCTGCTCTGTTTTTAATAAGCTATATTAATAGCAAAAAATGCTGCAACTTAGTGGCATCCAAAAAGTGGCTGTTGTACTCCATTTGTGCCCCACTGGTGCCAAGCTATTTCTAGCACCTCTGCATTACACCCTCCTGCTCTGTTTTTAATAAGCTATAATAATAGCAAAAAATGCTGCAACTTAGTGGCATCCAAAAAGTGGCTGTTGCACTCCATTTGTGCCCCACTGGTGCCAAGCTATTTCTCGCACCTCTGCATTACACCCTCCTGCTCTGTTTTTAATAAGCTATAATAATAGCAAAAAAATGCTGCAACTTAGTGGCATCCAAAAAGTGGCTGTTGTACTCCATTTGTGCCTCACTGCTGCCAAGCTATTTCTAGCTCCTCTGCATTACACCCTCCTGCTCTGTTTTTAATAAGCTATAATAATAGCAAAAAATGCTGCAACTTAGTGGCATCCAAAAAGTGGCTGTTGTACTCCATTTGTGCCCCACTGGTGCCAAGCTATTTCTAGCACCTCTGCATTACACCCTCCTGCTCTGTTTTTAATAAGCTATAATAATAGCAAAAAATGCTGCAACTTAGTGGCATCCAAAAAGTGGCTGTTGTACTCCATTTGTGCCCCACTGGTGCCAAGCTATTTCTAGCACCTCTGCATTACACCCTCCTGCTCTGTTTTTAATAAGCTATAATAATAGCAAAAAATACTGCAACTTAGTTGCATCCAAAAAGTGACTGTTGCACTCCATTTGTGCCCCACTGGTGCCAAGCTTTTTCTAGCACCTCTGCATTACACCCTCCTGCTCTGTTTTTAATAAGCTATAATAATAGCAAAAAAATGCTGCAACTTAGTGGCATCCAAAAAGTGGCTGTTGTACTCCATTTGTGCCTCACTGCTGCCAAGCTATTTCTAGCTCCTCTGCATTACACCCTCCTGCTCTGTTTTTAATAAGCTATAAGAATAGCAAAAAATGCTGCAACTTAGTGGCATCCAAAAAGTGGCTGTTGTACTCCATTTGTGCCTCACTGCTGCCAAGCTATTTCCTGCAACTCTGCATTACACCTTCCTGCTCTGTTTTTAATAAGCTATAATAATAGCAAAAAATGCTGCAACTTAGTGGCATCCAAAAAGTGGCTGTTGTACTCCATTTGTGCCCCACTGGTGCCAAGCTATTTCTAGCACCTCTGCATTACACCCTCCTGCTCTGTTTTTAATAAGCTATAATAATAGCAAAAAATGCTGCAACTTAGTGGCATCCAAAAAGTGGCCGTTACACTCCATTTGTGCCCCACTGGTGCCAAGCTATTTCTCGCACCTCTGCATTACACCCTCCTGCTCTGTTTTTAATAAGCTATAATAATAGCAAAAAAATGCTGCAACTTAGTGGCATCCAAAAAGTGGCTGTTGTACTCCATTTGTGCATCACTGCTGCCAAGCTATTTCTAGCTCCTCTGCATTACACCCTCCTGCTCTGTTTTTAATAAGCTATAATAATAGCAAAAAATGCTGCAACTTAGTGGCATCCAAAAAGTGGCTGTTGTACTCCATTTGTGCCCCACTGGTGCCAAGCTATTTCTAGCACCTCTGCATTACACCCTCCTGCTCTGTTTTTAATAAGCTATAATAATAGCAAAAAATGCTGCAACTTAGTGGCATCCAAAAAGTGGCTGTTGTACTCCATTTGTGCCCCACTGGTGCCAAGCTATTTCTAGCACCTCTGCATTACACCCTCCTGCTCTGTTTTTAATAAGCTATAATAATAGCAAAAAATGCTGCAACTTAGTGGCATCCAAAAAGTGGCTGTTGTACTCCATTTGTGCCCCACTGGTGCCAAGCTATTTCTAGCACCTCTGCATTACACCCTCCTGCTCTGTTTTTAATAAGCTATAATAATAGCAAAAAATACTGCAACTTAGTTGCATCCAAAAAGTGACTGTTGCACTCCATTTGTGCCCCACTGGTGCCAAGCTTTTTCTAGCACCTCTGCATTACACCCTCCTGCTCTGTTTTTAATAAGCTATAATAATAGAAAAAAAATGCTGCAACTTAGTGGCATCCAAAAAGTGGCTGTTGTACTCCATTTGTGCCTCACTGCTGCCAAGCTATTTCTAGCTCCTCTGCATTACACCCTCCTGCTCTGTTTTTAATAAGCTATAAGAATAGCAAAAAATGCTGCAACTTAGTGGCATCCAAAAAGTGGCTGTTGTACTCCATTTGTGCCTCACTGGTGCCAAGCTATTTCTACCACTGCTGCATTACACCTTCCTGCTCTGTTTTTAATAAGCTATAATAATAGCAAAAAATGCTGCAACTTAGTGGCATCCAAAAAGTGGCTGTTGTACTCCATTTGTGCCTCACTGCTGCCAAGCTATTTCCTGCAACTCTGCATTACACCCTCCTGCTCTGTTTTTAATAAGCTATAATAATAGCAAAAAATGCTGCAACTTAGTGGCAGCCAAAAAGTGGCTGTTGTACTCCATTTGTGCCTCACTGGTGCCAAGCTATTTCTACCACTGCTGCATTACACCTTCCTGCTCTGTTTTTAATAAGCTATAATAATAGCAAAAAATGCTGCAACTTAGTGGCATCCAAAAAGTGGCTGTTGTACTCCATTTGTGCCCCACTGGTGCCAAGCTATTTCTAGCACCTCTGCATTACACCCTCCTGCTCTGTTTTTAATAAGCTATAATAATAGCAAAAAATACTGCAACTTAGTTGCATCCAAAAAGTGGCTGTTGTACTCCATTTGTGCCTCACTGCTGCCAAGCTATTTCTAGCTCCTCTGCATTACACCCTCCTGCTCTGTTTTTAATAAGCTATAAGAATAGCAAAAAATGCTGCAACTTAGTGGCATCCAAAAAGTGGCTGTTGTACTCCATTTGTGCCTCACTGCTGCCAAGCTATTTCCTGCAACTCTGCATTACACCTTCCTGCTCTGTTTTTAATAAGCTATAATAATAGCAAAAAATGCTGCAACTTAGTGGCATCCAAAAAGTGGCTGTTGTACTCCATTTGTGCCTCACTGGTGCCAAGCTATTTCTACCACTGCTGCATTACACCTTCCTGCTCTGTTTTTAATAAGCTATAATAATAGCAAAAAATGCTGCAACTTAGTGGCATCCAAAAAGTGGCTGTTGTACTCCATTTGTGCCCCACTGGTGCCAAGCTATTTCTAGCACCTCTGCATTACACCCTCCTGCTCTGTTTTTAATAAGCTATAATAATAGCAAAAAATGCTGCAACTTAGTGGCATCCAAAAAGTGGCTGTTGTACTCCATTTGTGCCCCACTGGTGCCAAGCTATTTCTAGCACCTCTGCATTACACCCTCCTGCTCTGTTTTTAATAAGCTATAATAATAGCAAAAAATGCTGCAACTTAGTGGCATCCAAAAAGTGGCTGTTGTACTCCATTTGTGCCCCACTGGTGCCAAGCTATTTCTAGCACCTCTGCATTACACCCTCCTGCTCTGTTTTTAATAAGCTATAATAATAGCAAAAAATACTGCAACTTAGTTGCATCCAAAAAGTGACTGTTGCACTCCATTTGTGCCCCACTGGTGCCAAGCTTTTTCTAGCACCTCTGCATTACACCCTCCTGCTCTGTTTTTAATAAGCTATAATAATAGAAAAAAAATGCTGCAACTTAGTGGCATCCAAAAAGTGGCTGTTGTACTCCATTTGTGCCTCACTGCTGCCAAGCTATTTCTAGCTCCTCTGCATTACACCCTCCTGCTCTGTTTTTAATAAGCTATAAGAATAGCAAAAAATGCTGCAACTTAGTGGCATCCAAAAAGTGGCTGTTGTACTCCATTTGTGCCTCACTGCTGCCAAGCTATTTCCTGCAACTCTGCATTACACCTTCCTGCTCTGTTTTTAATAAGCTATAATAATAGCAAAAAATGCTGCAACTTAGTGGCATCCAAAAAGTGGCTGTTGTACTCCATTTGTGCCTCACTGGTGCCAAGCTATTTCTACCACTGCTGCATTACACCTTCCTGCTCTGTTTTTAATAAGCTATAATAATAGCAAAAAATGCTGCAACTTAGTGGCATCCAAAAAGTGGCTGTTGTACTCCATTTGTGCCTCACTGCTGCCAAGCTATTTCCTGCAACTCTGCATTACACCCTCCTGCTCTCTTTTTAATAAGCTATAATAATAGCAAAAAATGCTGCAACTTAGTGGCAGCCAAAAAGTGGCTGTTGTACTCCATTTGTGCCTCACTGGTGCCAAGCTATTTCTACCACTGCTGCATTACACCTTCCTGCTCTGTTTTTAATAAGCTATAATAATAGCAAAAAATGCTGCAACTTAGTGGCATCCAAAAAGTGGCTGTTGTACTCCATTTGTGCCCCACTGGTGCCAAGCTATTTCTAGCACCTCTGCATTACACCCTCCTGCTCTGTTTTTAATAAGCTATAATAATAGCAAAAAATACTGCAACTTAGTTGCATCCAAAAAGTGGCTGTTGTACTCCATTTGTGCCTCACTGCTGCCAAGCTATTTCTAGCTCCTCTGCATTACACCCTCCTGCTCTGTTTTTAATAAGCTATAAGAATAGCAAAAAATGCTGCAACTTAGTGGCATCCAAAAAGTGGCTGTTGTACTCCATTTGTGCCTCACTGCTGCCAAGCTATTTCCTGCAACTCTGCATTACACCTTCCTGCTCTGTTTTTAATAAGCTATAATAATAGCAAAAAATGCTGCAACTTAGTGGCATCCAAAAAGTGGCTGTTGTACTCCATTTGTGCCTCACTGGTGCCAAGCTATTTCTACCACTGGTGCATTACACCTTCCTGCTCTGTTTTTAATAAGCTATAATAATAGCAAAAAATGCTGCAACTTAGTGGCATCCAAAAAGTGGCTGTTGTACTCCATTTGTGCCTCACTGCTGCCAAGCTATTTCCTGCAACTCTGCATTACACCCTCCTGCTCTGTTTTTAATAAGCTATAATAATAGCAAAAAATGCTGCAACTTAGTGGCATCCAAAAAGTGGCTGTTGTACTCCATTTGTGCCTCACTGGTGCCAAGCTATTTCTACCACTGCTGCATTACACCTTCCTGCTCTGTTTTTAATAAGCTATAATAATAGCAAAAAATGCTGCAACTTAGTGGTATCCAAAAAGTGGCTGTTGTAATTCGTTTGTGCCCCACTGGTGCCAAGCTATTTCTAGCACCTCTGCATTACACCCTCCTGCTCTGTTTTTAATAAGCTATAAGAATAGCAAAAAATGCTGCAACTTAGTGGCATCCAAAAAGTGGCTGTTGTAATGCATTTGTGCCCCACTGGTGCTAAACTATTTCTAGCACCTCTGTATTACACCCTCCTGCTCTTTTTTTAATAAGCTATAATAATAGCAAAAAATGCTGCAACTTAGTGGCATCCCAAAAATGGCTGTTATACTCCATTTGTGCCCCACTGGTGCCAAGCTATTTCTAGCACCTCTGCATTACACCTTCCTGCTCTGTTTTTAATAAGATATAATAATAGCAAAAAATGCTGCAACTTAGTGGCATCCAAAAAGTGGCTGTTGTAATCCATTTGTGCCTCACTGGTGCCAAGCTATTTCTAGCACCTCTGCATTACACCTTCCTGCTCTGTTTTTAATAAGCTAAAATAATAGTAAAAATGCTGCAACTTAGTGGCATCCAAAAAGTGGCTGTTGTACTCCATTTGTGCTTCACTGCTGCCAACCTATTTCTATCTCCTCATCATTACACCCTCCTGCTCTGTTTTTCATAAGCTATAATAATAGCAAAAAATGCTGCAACTTAGTGGCATCCAAAAAGTGGCTGTTGTATTCCATTTTTGCCCCACTGGTGCTAAACTATTTCTAGCACCTCTGTATTACACCCTCCTGCTCTTTTTCTAATAAGCTATAATAATAGCAAAAAATGCTGCAACTTAGTGGCATCCCAAAAATGGCTGTTATACTCCATTTGTGCCCCACTGGTGCCAAGCTATTTCTAGCACCTCTGCATTACACCCTCCTGGTCTGTTTTTAATAAGCTGTAATAATAGCAAAAAATGCTGCAACTTAGTGGCATCCAAAAAGTGGCTGTTGTATTCCATTTGTGCCCTACTGGTGCCAAGCTATTTCTAGCACCTCTGCATTACACCCTCCTGATCTGTTTTTAATAAGCTATAATAATAGCAAAAAATGCTGCAACTTAGTAGCATCCAAAAAGTGGCTGTTGTACTCCATTTGTGCCCCACTGGTGCCAAGCTATTTCTAGCACCTCTGTATTACACCCTCCTGCTCTGTTTTTAATAAGCTACAGTCAGGGCCAGAAATATTTGGACAGTGACACAAGTTTTGTTATTTTAGCTGTTTACAAAAACATGTTTAGAAATACAATTATATATATAATATGGGCTGAAAGTGCACACTCCCAGCTGCAATATGAGAGTTTTCACATCCAAATCGGAGAAAGGGTTTAGGAATCATAGCTCTGTAATGCATAGCCTCCTCTTTTTCAAGGGAACAAAAGTAATTGGACAAGGGACTCTAAGGGCTGCAATTAACTCTGAAGGCGTCTCCCTCGTTAACCTGTAATCAATGAAGTAGTTAAAAGGTCTGGGGTTGATTACAGGTGTGTGGTTTTGCATTTGGAAGCTGTTGCTGTGACCAGACAACATGCGGTCTAAGGAACTCTCAATTGAGGTAAAGCAGAACATCCTGAGGCTGAAAAAAAAGAAAAAATCCTTCAGAGAGATAGCAGACATGCTTGGAGTAGCAAAATCAACAGTCGGGTACATTCTGAGAAAAAAGGAATTGACTGGTGAGCTTGGGAACTCAAAAAGGCCTGGGCGTCCACGGATGACAATAGTGGTGGATGATCGCCGCATACTTTCTTTGGTGAAGAAGAACCCGTTCACAACATCAACTGAAGTCCAGAACACTCTCAGTGAAGTAGGTGTATCTGTCTCTAAGTCAACAGTAAAGAGAAGACTCCATGAAAGTAAATACAAAGGGTTCACATCTAGATGCAAACCATTCATCAATTCCAAAAATAGACAGGCCAGAGTTAAATTTGCTGAAAAACACCTCATGAAGCCAGCTCAGTTCTGGAAAAGTATTCTATGGACAGATGAGACAAAGATCAACCTGTACTAGAATGATGGGAAGAAAAACGTTTGGAGAAGAAAGGGAACGGCACATGATCCAAGGCACACCACATCCTCTGTAAAACATGGTGGAGGCAACGTGATGGCATGGGCATGCATGGCTTTCAATGGCACTGGGTCACTTGTGTTTATTGATGACATAACAGCAGACAAGAGTAGCCGGATGAATTCTGAAGTGTACCGATATATACTTTCAGCCCAGATTCAGCCAAATGCCGCAAAGTTGATTGGACGGCGCTTCATAGTACAGATGGACAATTACCCCAAGCATACACTCAAAGCTACCCAGGAGTTCATGAGTGCAAAAAAGTGGAACATTCTGCAATGGCCAAGTCAATCACCAGATCTTAACCCAATTGAGCATGCATTTCACTTGCTCAAATCCAGACTTAAGACGGAAAGACCCACAAACAAGCAAGACCTGAAGGCTGCGGCTGTAAAGGCCTGGCAAAGCATTAAGAAGGAGGAAACCCAGCATTTGGTGATGTCCATGGGTTCCAGACTTAAGGCAGTGATTGCCTCCAAAGGATTCGCAACAAAATATTGAAAATAAAAATATTTTGTTTGGGTTTGGTTTATTTGTCCAATTACTTTTGACCTCCTAAAATGTGGAGTGTTTGTAAAGAAATGTGTACAATTCCTACAATTTCTATCAGATATTTTTGTTCAAACCTTCAAATTAAACGTTACAATCTGCAATTGAATTCTGTTGTAGAGGTTTCATTTCAAATCCAATGTGGTGGCATGCAGAGCCCAACTCGCGAAAATTGTGTCACTGTCCAAATATTTCTGGACCTAACTGTATAATAATTGCAAAAAATGCTGTAACTTAGTGGCATCCAATAAGTGGCTGTTGTACTCCATTTGTGCCCCACTGGTGCCAAGCTATTTCCAGCACCTCTGCATTACACCCTCCTGCACATTTTTACAAAACCATTTTAATTTTAAAAAGTGCTGCCAGTTAGTGACATCCCAAAAAGTGGCTGTTTTACTCCATTTGTGCCCCACTGGTGCCAAGCTGTTTCTAGCACATCTGCATTACACCCTCCTGCTCTGTTTTTAATAAGCTATAATAATAGCAAAAAATGCTGCAATTTAGTGGCATCCCAAAAGTGGCTGTTGTACTCCATTTGTGCCCCACTGGTGCCAAGCTATTTCTAGCTCCTCTGCATTAAACCCTCCTGCTCTGTTTTTAATAAGCTATAATAATAGCAAAAAATGCTGCAACTCAGTGGCATCCAAAAAGTGGCTGTTGTACTCCATTTGTGCCCCACTGGTGCCAAGCTATTTCTAGCACCTCTGCATTACACCCTCCTGCTCTGTTTTTAATAGGCTATAATAATAACAAAAAATGCTGCAACTTAGTGGCATCCAAAAAGTGGCTGTTGTAATCCATTTGTGCCTCACTGGTGCCAAGCTATTTCTAGCACCTCTGCATTACACCTTCCTGCTCTGTTTTTAATAAGCTATAATAATAGAAAAAATGCTGCAACTTAGTGACATCCAAAAAGTGGCTGTTGTACTCCATTTGTGCCCCACTGGTGCCAAGCTATTTCTAGCACCTCTGCATTACACCCTCCTGCTCTGTTTTTAATAAGCTATAATAATAGCAAAAAATGCTGCAACTTAGTGGCATCCAAAAAGTGGCTGTTGTACTCCATTTGTGCCCCACTGGTGCCAAGCTATTTCTAGCACCTCTGCATTACACCCTTCTGCTCTGTTTTTAATAAGCTATAATAATAGCAAAAAATGCTGCAACTTAGTGGCATCCAAAAAGTGGCTGTTGTACTCCATTTGTGCCTCACTGGTGCCAAGCTATTTCTAGCACCTCTGCATTACACCCTCCTGCTCTGTTTTTAATAAGCTATAATAATAGCAAAAAATGCTGCAACTTAGTGGCATCCAAAAAGTGGCTGTTGTACTCTATTTGTGCCCCACTGGTGCCAAGCTATTTCTAGCACCTCTGCATTTCACCCTCCTGCTCTGTTTTTAATAAGCTATAATAATAGCAAAAAATGCTGCAACTTAGTGGCATCCAAAAAGTGGCTGTTGTACTCCATTTGTGCCCCACTGGTGCCAAGCTATTTCTAGCACCTCTGCATTACACCCTCCTGCTCTGCTTTTAATATGCTATAATAATAGGAAAAAATGCTGCAACTTAGTGGCATCCAAAAAGTGGCTGTTGTACTCCATTTGTGCCCCACTGGTGCCAAGCTATTTCTAGCACCTCTGCATTACACCCTCCTGCTCTGTTTTTAATAGGCTATAATAATAGCAAAAAATGCTGCAACTTAGTGGCATCCAAAAAGTGGCTGTTGTAATCCATTTGTGCCTCACTGGTGCCAAGCTATTTCTAGCACCTCTGCATTACACCTTCCTGCTCTGTTTTTAATAAGCTATAATAATAGAAAAAATGCTGCAACTTAGTGACATCCAAAAAGTGGCTGTTGTACTCCATTTGTGCCCCACTGGTGCCAAGCTATTTCTAGCACCTCTGCATTACACCCTCCTGCTCTGTTTATAATAAGCTATAATAATAGCAAAAAATGCTGCAACTTAGTGGCATCCAAAAAGTGGCTGTTGAACTTCATTTGTGACTCACTGGTGCCAAGCTATTTCTAGCACCTCTGCATTATACCTTCCTGCTCTGTATTTAATAAGCTATAATAATAGTAAAAAATGCTGCAACTTAGTGGCATCCAAAAAGTGGCTGTTGTACTCCATTTGTGCCTCACTGCTGCCAAGCTATTTCCTGCAACTCTGTATTACATCCTCCTGCTCTGTTTTTAATAAGCTATAATAATAGCAAAAAATGCTGCAACTTAGTGGCATCCAAAAAGTGGCTGTTGTTCTCCATTTGTGCCTCACTGGTGCCAAGCTATTTCTACCACCTCTGTATTACACCTTCCTGCTCTGTTTTTAATAAGCTATAATAATAGCAAAAAATGCTGCAACTTAGTGGCATCCAAAAAGTGGCTGTTGTAATCCGTTTGTGCCCCACTGGTGCCAAGCTATTTCTAGCACCTCTGCATTACACCCTCCTGCTCTGTTTTTAATAAGCTATAATATTAGCAAAAAATGCTGCAACTTAGTGGCATCCAAAAAGTGGCTGTTGTACTCCATTTGTGCCCCACTGGTGCCAAGCTATTTCTAGCACCTCTGCATTACACCCTCCTGCTCTGTTTTTAATAAGCTATAATAATAGCAAAAAATGCTGCAACTTAGTCGCATCCAAAAAGTGGCTGTTGTACTCCATTTGTGCCCCACTGGTGCCAAGCTATTTCTAGCACCTCTGCATTACACCCTCCTGCTCTGTTTTTAATAAGCTATAATAATAGCAAAAAATGCTGCAACTTAGTGGCATCCAAAAAGTGGCTGTTGTAATCCGTTTGTGCCCCACTGGTGCCAAGCTATTTCTAGCACCTCTGCATTACACCCTCCTGCTCTGTTTTTAATAAGCTATAATAATAGCAAAAAATGCTGCAACTTAGTGGCATCCAAAAAGTGGCTGTTGTACTCCATTTGTGCCCCACTGGTGCCAAGCTATTTCTAGCACCTCTGCATTACACCCTCCTGCTCTGTTTTTAATAAGCTATAATAATAGCAAAAAATGCTGCAACTTAGTCGCATCCAAAAAGTGGCTGTTGTACTCCATTTGTGCCCCACTGGTGCCAAGCTATTTCTAGCACCTCTGCATTACACCCTCCTGCTCTGTTTTTAATAAACTATAATAATAGCAAAAAAATGCTGCAACTTAGTGTCATCCAAAAAGTGGCTGTTGTACTCCATTTGTGCCTCACTGCTGCCAAGCTATTTCTAGCTCCTCTGCATTAAACCCTCCTGCTCTGTTTTTAATAAGCTATAATAATAGCAAAAAATGCTGCAACTTAGTGGCATCCAAAAAGTGGCTGTTGTACTCCATTTGTGCCCCACTGGTGCCAACCTATTTCTAGCACCTCTGTATTACACCCTCCTGCTCTGATTTTAATAAGCTATAATAATAGCAAAAAATGCTGCAACTTAGTGCATCCCAAAGGTGGCTGTTGTACTCCATTTGTGCCCCACTGGTGCCAAGCTATTTCTAGCACCTCTGCATTACACCTTCCTGCTCTGTTTTTAATAAGCTATAATAATAGCAAAAAATGCTGCAACTTAGTGGCATCCAAAAAGTGGCTGTTGTACTCCATTTGTGCCCCACTGGTGCCAATCTATTTCTAGCACATCTGCATTACACCTTCCTGCTCTGTTTTTAATAAGCTATAATAATAGCAAAAAATGCTGCAACTTAGTGGCATCCAAAAAGTGGCTGTTGTACTCCATTTGTGCCCCACTGGTGCCAAGTTATTTCTAGCACCTCTGCATTACACCCTCCTGCTCTGTTTTTAATAAGCTATAATAATAGCAAAAAAATGCTGCAACTTAGTGGCATCCAAAAAGTGGCTGTTGTACTCCATTTGTGCCTCACTGTTGCCAAGCTATTTCTAGCTCCTCTGCATTACACCCTCCTGCTCTGTTTTTAATAAGCTATAATACTAGCAAAAAATGCTGCAACTTAGTGGCATCCAAAAAGTGGCTGTTGTACTCCATTTGTGCCCCACTGGTGCCAAGCTATTTCTAGCACCTCTGCATTACACCCTCCTGCTCTGTTTTTAATAAGCTATAACAATAGCAAAAAATGCTGCAACTTGGTGACATCCAAAAAGTGGCTGTTGTACTCCATTTGTGCCCCACTGGTGCCAAGCTATTTCTAGCACCTCTGCATTACACCCTCCTTCTCTGTTTTTAATAACCTATAATAGGAAAAAATGCTGCAACTTAGTGGCATCCAAAAAGTGGCTGTTGTACTCCATTTGTGACTCACTGGTGCCAAGCTATTTCTAGCACCTCTGCATTACACCTTCCTGCTCTGTTTTTAATAAGCTATAATAATAGCAAAAAATGCTGCAACTTAGTTGCATCCAAAAAGTGGCTGTTGTACTCCATTTTTGCCCCACTGGTGCCAAGCTATTTCTAGCACCTCTGCATTACACCCTCCTGCTCTGTTTTTAATAAGCTATAATAATAGCAAAAAATGCTGCAACTTAGTGGCATCCAAAAAGTGGCTGTTGTACTCCATTTGTGCCTCACTGCTGCCAAGCTATTTCCTGCAACTCTGCATTACACCCTCCTGCTCTGTTTTTAATAAGCTATAATAATAGCAAAAAATGCTGCAACTTAGTGGCATCCGAAAAGTGGCTGTTGTACTCCATTTGTGCCTCACTGGTGCCAAGCTATTTCTACCACTGCTGCATTACACCTTCCTGCTCTGTTTTTAATAAGCTATAATAATAGCAAAAAATGCTGCAACTTAGTGGCATCCAAAAAGTGGCTGTTGTACTCCATTTGTGCCTCACTGCTGCCAAGCTATTTCCTGCAACTCTGCATTACACCCTCCTGCTCTGTTTTTAATAAGCTATAATAATAGCAAAAAATGCTGCAACCTAGTGGCATCCAAAAAGTGGCTGTTGTACTCCATTTGTGCCTCACAGGTGCCAAGCTATTTCTACCACTGCTGCATTACACCTTCCTGCTCTGTTTTTAATAAGCTATAATAATAGCAAAAAATGCTGCAACTTAGTGGCATCCAAAAAGTGGCTGTTGTACTCCATTTGTGCCTCACTGCTGCCAAGCTATTTCTAGCACCTCTGCATTACACCTTCCTGCTCTGTTTTTAATAAGCTATAATAATAGCAAAAAATGCTGCAACTTAGTGGCATCCAAAAAGTGGCTGTTGTACTCCATTTGTGCCCCACTGGTGCCAATCTATTTCTAGCACATCTGCATTACACCTTCCTGCTCTGTTTTTAATAAGCTATAATAATAGCAAAAAATGCTGCAACTTAGTGGCATCCAAAAAGTGGCTGTTGTACTCCATTTGTGCCCCACTGGTGCCAAGTTATTTCTAGCACCTCTGCATTACACCCTCCTGCTCTGTTTTTAATAAGCTATAATAATAGCAAAAAAATGCTGCAACTTAGTGGCATCCAAAAAGTGGCTGTTGTACTCCATTTGTGCCTCACTGTTGCCAAGCTATTTCTAGCTCCTCTGCATTACACCCTCCTGCTCTGTTTTTAATAAGCTATAATACTAGCAAAAAATGCTGCAACTTAGTGGCATCCAAAAAGTGGCTGTTGTACTCCATTTGTGCCCCACTGGTGCCAAGCTATTTCTAGCACCTCTGCATTACACCCTCCTGCTCTATTTTTAATAAGCTATAACAATAGCAAAAAATGCTGCAACTTGGTGACATCCAAAAAGTGGCTGTTGTACTCCATTTGTGCCCCACTGGTGCCAAGCTATTTCTAGCACCTCTGCATTACACCCTCCTTCTCTGTTTTTAATAAGCTATAATAGGAAAAAATGCTGCAACTTAGTGGCATCCAAAAATGGCTGTTGTACTCCATTTGTGACTCACTGGTGCCAAGCTATTTCTAGCACCTCTGCATTACACCTTCCTGCTCTGTTTTTAATAAGCTATAATAATAGCAAAAAATGCTGCAACTTAGTTGCATCCAAAAAGTGGCTGTTGTACTCCATTTTTGCCCCACTGGTGCCAAGCTATTTCTAGCACCTCTGCATTACACCCTCCTGCTCTGTTTTTAATAAGCTATAATAATAGCAAAAAATGCTGCAACTTAGTGGCATCCAAAAAGTGGCTGTTGTACTCCATTTGTGCCTCACTGCTGCCAAACTATTTCCTGCAACTCTGCATTACACCCTCCTGCTCTTTTTTTAATAAGCTATAATAATAGCAAAAAATGCTGCAACTTAGTGGCATCCGAAAAGTGGCTGTTGTACTCCATTTGTGCCTCACTGGTGCCAAGCTATTTCTACCACTGCTGCATTACACCTTCCTGCTCTGTTTTTAATAAGCTATAATAATAGCAAAAAATGCTGCAACTTAGTGGCATCCAAAAAGTGGCTGTTGTACTCCATTTGTGCCTCACTGCTGCCAAGCTATTTCCTGCAACTCTGCATTACACCCTCCTGCTCTGTTTTTAATAAGCTATAATAATAGCAAAAAATGCTGCAACTTAGTGGCATCCAAAAAGTGGCTGTTGTACTCCATTTGTGCCTCACTGGTGCCAAGCTATTTCTACCACTGCTGCATTACACCTTCCTGCTCTGTTTTTAATAAGCTATAATAATAGCAAAAAATGCTGCAACTTAGTGGTATCCAAAAAGTGGCTGTTGTAATTCGTTTGTGCCCCACTGGTGCCAAGCTATTTCTAGCACCTCTGCATTACACCCTCCTGCTCTGTTTTTAATAAGCTATAAGAATAGCAAAAAATGCTGCAACTTAGTGGCATCCAAAAAGTGGCTGTTGTAATGCATTTGTGCCCCACTGGTGCTAAACTATTTCTAGCACCTCTGTATTACACCCTCCTGCTCTTTTTTTAATAAGCTATAATAATAGCAAAAAATGCTGCAACTTAGTGGCATCCCAAAAATGGCTGTTATACTCCATTTGTGCCCCACTGGTGCCAAGCTATTTCTAGCACCTCTGCATTACACCTTCCTGCTCTGTTTTTAATAAGATATAATAATAGCAAAAAATGCTGCAACTTAGTGGCATCCAAAAAGTGGCTGTTGTAATCCATTTGTGCCTCACTGGTGCCAAGCTATTTCTAGCATCTCTGCATTACACCTTCCTGCTCTGTTTTTAATAAGCTAAAATAATAGTAAAAATGCTGCAACTTAGTGGCATCCAAAAAGTGGCTGTTGTACTCCATTTGTGCTTCACTGCTGCCAACCTATTTCTATCTCCTCATCATTACACCCTCCTGCTCTGTTTTTCATAAGCTATAATAATAGCAAAAAATGCTGCAACTTAGTGGCATCCAAAAAGTGGCTGTTGTATTCCATTTTTGCCCCACTGGTGCTAAACTATTTCTAGCACCTCTGTATTACACCCTCCTGCTCTGTTTTTCATAAGCTATAATAATAGCAAAAAATGCTGCAACTTAGTGGCATCCCAAAAATGGCTGTTATACTCCATTTGTGCCCCACTGGTGCCAAGCTATTTCTAGCACCTCTGCATTACACCCTCCTGGTCTGTTTTTAATAAGCTGTAATAATAGCAAAAAATGCTGCAACTTAGTGGCATCCAAAAAGTGGCTGTTGTATTCCATTTGTGCCCTACTGGTGCCAAGCTATTTCTAGCACATCTGCATTACACCCTCCTGCTCTGTTTTTAATAAGCTATAATAATAGCAAAAAATGCTGCAATTTAGTGGCATCCCAAAAGTGGCTGTTGTACTCCATTTGTGCCCCACTGGTGCCAAGCTATTTCTAGCACCTCTGCATTACACCTTCCTGCTCTGTTTTTAATAAGCTATAATAAAAGCAAAAAATGCTGCAACTTAGTGGCATCCAAAAAGTGGCTGTTGTACTCCATTTGTGCCTCACTGATGCCAAGCTATTTCTTGCACCTGTGCATTACACTTTCCTTCTCTGTTTTTAGTAAGCTATAATAATAGCAAAACTGCTGCAACTTAGTGGCATCCAAAAAGTGGCTGTTGTACTCCATTTGTGCTTCACTGCTGCCAACCTATTTCTATCTCCTCATCATTACACCCTCCTGCTCTGTTTTTCATAAGCTATAATAATAGCAAAAAATGCTGCAACTTAGTGGCATCCAAAAAGTGGCTGTTGTATTCCATTTTTGCCCCACTGGTGCTAAACTATTTCTAGCACCTCTGTATTACACCCTCCTGCTCTTTTTTTTAATAAGCTATAATAATAGCAAAAAATGCTGCAACTTAGTGGCATCCCAAAAATGGCTGTTATACTCCATTTGTGCCCCACTGGTGCCAAGCTATTTCTAGCACCTCTGCATTACACCCTCCTGGTCTGTTTTTAATAAGCTGTAATAATATCAAAAAATGCTGCAACTTAGTGGCATCCAAAAAGTGGCTGTTGTATTCCATTTGTGCCCTACTGGTGCCAAGCTATTTCTAGCACCTCTGCATTACACCCTCCTGATCTGTTTTTAATAAGCTATAATAATAGCAAAAAATGCTGCAACTTAGTAGCATCCAAAAAGTGGCTGTTGTACTCCATTTGTGCCCCACTGGTGCCAAGCTATTTCTAGCACCTCTGTATTACACCCTCCTGCTCTGTTTTTAATAAGCTACAGTCAGGGCCAGAAATATTTGGACAGTGACACAAGTTTTGTTATTTTAGCTGTTTACAAAAACATGTTCAGAAATACAATTATATATATAATATGGGCTGAAAGTGCACACTCCCAGCTGCAATATGAGAGTTTTCACATCCAAATCGGAGAAAGGGTTTAGGAATCATAGCTCTGTAATGCATAGCCTCCTCTTTTTCAAGGGAACAAAAGTAATTGGACAAGGGACTCCAAGGGCTGCAATTAACTCTGAAGGTGTCTCCCTCGTTAACCTGTAATCAATGAAGTAGTTAAAAGGTCTGGGGTTGATTACAGGTGTGTGGTTTTGCATTTGGAAGCTGTTGCTGTGACCAGACAACATGCGGTCTAAGGAACTCTCAATTGAGGTAAAGCAGAACATCCTGAGGCTGAAAAAAAAGAAAAAATCCTTCAGAGAGATAGCAGACATGCTTGGAGTAGCAAAATCAACAGTCGGGTACATTCTGAGAAAAAAGGAATTGACTGGTGAGCTTGGGAACTCAAAAAGGCCTGGGCGTCCACGGATGACAATAGTGGTGGATGATCGCCGCATACTTTCTTTGGTGAAGAAGAACCCGTTCACAACATCAACTGAAGTCCAGAACACTCTCAGTGAAGTAGGTGTATCTGTCTCTAAGTCAACAGTAAAGAGAAGACTCCATGAAAGTAAATACAAAGGGTTCACATCTAGATGCAAACCATTCATCAATTCCAAAAATAGACAGGCCAGAGTTAAATTTGCTGAAAAACACCTCATGAAGCAAGCTCAGTTCTGGAAAAGTATTCTATGGACAGATGAGACAAAGATCAACCTGTACCAGAATGATGGGAAGAAAAAAATTTGGAGAAGAAAGGGAACGGCACATGATCCAAGGCACACCACATCCTCTGTAAAACATGGTGGAGGCAACGTGATGGCATGGGCATGCATGGCTTTCAATGGCACTGGGTCACTTGTGTTTATTGATGACATAACAGCAGACAAGAGTAGCCGGATGAATTCTGAAGTGTACCGATATATACTTTCAGCCCAGATTCAGCCAAATGCCGCAAAGTTGATTGGACGGCGCTTCATAGTACAGATGGACAATTACCCCAAGCATACACTCAAAGCTACCCAGGAGTTCATGAGTGCAAAAAAGTGGAACATTCTGCAATGGCCAAGTCAATCACCAGATCTTAACCCAATTGAGCATGCATTTCACTTGCTCAAATCCAGACTTAAGACGGAAAGACCCACAAACAAGCAAGACCTGAAGGCTGCGGCTGTAAAGGCCTGGCAAAGCATTAAGAAGGAGGAAACCCAGCATTTGGTGATGTCCATGGGTTCCAGACTTAAGGCAGTGATTGCCTCCAAAGGATTCGCAACAAAATATTGAAAATAAAAATATTTTGTTTGGGTTTGGTTTATTTGTCCAATTACTTTTGACCTCCTAAAATGTGGAGTGTTTGTAAAGAAATGTCTACAATTCCTACAATTTCTATCAGATATTTTTGTTCAAACCTTCAAATTAAACGTTACAATCTGCAATTAAATTCTGTTGTAGAGGTTTCATTTCAAATCCAATGTGGTGGCATGCAGAGCCCAACTCGCGAAAATTGTGTCACTGTCCAAATATTTCTGGACCTAACTGTATAATAATTGCAAAAAATGCTGTAACTTAGTGGCATCCAATAAGTGGCTGTTGTACTCCATTTGTGCCCCACTGGTGCCAAGCTATTTCCAGCACCTCTGCATTACACCCTCCTGCACATTTTTACAAAGCCATTTTAATTTTAAAAAGTGCTGGCAGTTAGTGACATCCCAAAAAGTGGCTGTTTTACTCCATTTGTGCCCCACTGGTGCCAAGCTGTTTCTAGCACCTCTGCATTACACCCTCCTGCTCTGTTTTTAATAAGCTATAATAATAGCAAAAAATGCTGCAATTTAGTGGCATCCCAAAAGTGGCTGTTGTACTCCATTTGTGCCCCACTGGTGCCAAGCTATTTCTAGCACCTCTGCATTACACCTTCCTGCTCTGTTTTTAATAAGCTATAATAATAGCAAAAAATGCTGCAACTTAGTGGCATCCAAAAAGTGGCTGTTGTACTCCATTTGTGCCTCACTGATGCCAAGCTATTTCTTGCACCTGTGCATTACACTTTCCTTCTCTGTTTTTAGTAAGCTATAATAATAGCAAAACTGCTGCAACTTAGTGGCATTCAAAAAGTGGCTGTTGTACTCCATTTGAGCCCCACTGGTGCCAAGCTATTTCTGGCATCTCTGCATTACACCTTCCTGCTCTGTTTTTAATAAGCTATAATATAAGCAAAAAATGCTGTATCTTAGTGGCATCCAAAAAGTGGCTGTTGTACTCCATTTGTGCCCCACTGGTGCCAAGCTATTTCTAGCACCTCTGCATTACACCCTCCTGCTCTGTTTTTAATAAGCTATAATAATAGCAAAAAATGCTGCAACTTAGTGGCATCCAAAAAGTGGCTGTTGTACTCCATTGTGCCTCACTGCTGCCAAGCTATTTCTTGCAACTCTGCATTACACCTTCCTGCTCTGTTTTTAATAAGCTATAATAATAGCAAAAAATGCTGCAACTTAGTGGTATCCAAAAAGTGGCTGTTGTACTCCATTTGTGCCCCACTGGTGCCAAGCTATTTCCAGCACCTCTGCATTACACCCTCCTGCACATTTTTGCAAAGCCATTTTAATTTTAAAGAGTGCTGCCAGTTAGTGACATCCCAAAAAGGGGCTGTTTTCCTCCATTTGTGCCCCACTGGTGCCAAGCTGTTTCTAGCACCTCTGCATTACACCCTCCTGCTCTGTTTTTAATAAGCTATAATAATAGCAAAAAATGCTGCAACTTAACCCCTTCACGACCTTGGACGGATCTATCCATCATGGATCGTGTCCCGTTAAGCCCCGCCCCCTGCCGCGGGCAGGCGGCGGGGGTCGGCACACCTATCAGCTGTTTTCAACAGCTGACGTGTGTGCCTGCTAGCCGCGGGTGGAATCGCTTCCACCCGCGGCCATTAACCCCTTAAATCTTGCTGCCAAATCTGGCAGCAAGATCTAAATGCGCGCGGCCATGTTTTTTACTTACCGCTGCCCTCACCGGAAGTCACGTGCGTGATCACATGACTATCGGTGGTTGCTATCGTAGCACAGGGTCATGTGACGACGCCTGCAGCTTCGAAGTTTTACTTTCGTTTTTCCACGGCCGGGAGCAGAGGGAAATAGAAAGTGACTATTTCTGCTGTTTATAGCTGTATAGCTGTGATCAGCAGATAGCGATCAGCGATCGGATTGCTGATCGCTATAGCCCCCTAGGGGGACTAGTAAAATAAAAAAAAAAAATACTAAAAGTTCAAATCACCCCCCTTTCACACCATTGAAAATTACAGGGTTAAAAAATAAATAAATATACACATATTTGGTATTGCCGCGTTCAGAAATGCCCGTTCTATCAAAATATAAAATCAATTAATCTGATTGGTAAACGGCGTAGTGGCAAAAAAATTACGCAAAATGCAATAACAGGCGATCAAAACGTAGCATCTGCGCGTAAATGGTACCATTAAAATTGTTAGCGCAAGACGCAAAAAATAAGCCATCATTGAGCCATAGATCCCAAAAAATGAGAACTCTAAGTGTTTCGGAAAATGGCGCAAAACGTACGCCACTTTTATTGGACAAACTTGTGATTTTTTTTTAACCCCTTAGATACAAGTAAACGTTTACATTAGAGATGAGCGAACCGGTCGCGGTTCGGCTCGAGGTCGCTTCGCCGAACGGAGCTCCCGTTCGAGTTCGGTTCGTCGAACGTTCGACGAACCGAACTAGAACCAATAGGCTATAATGGGAGGCAAACACAAACACATAAATATGCATTATAAATGTACACAAACAGTTAATAAACATTGCCATAACACTTACCGGTCCCCGCGATTCCTTCTGCACTCTGTCTCCTGCCGCTATTCCATCCGATGATCGCTGAATCCTCACGGTGACCGGCACTGCCAGCAGGGATGCAGGACCTATCGTGACGTCAAAATAGCCATGTGACCAGTCACGTGGCTATTATCTCATTGGCTACAGACTGGTCACATGACTATGACGCGTCATGTAGGACCTGCGAGTGCATCTCTCCGGTACACGATGCACATTTGTGTATCACTGTGTACCGGCAACGTGCTTTAGCACACGGTCGACTCCCCGTTCCGTTAGGGACCGGCTGACACAGCCGGTCATTAACGGAGATCACCGTTGCCATAGCAATGCAGTTAGCGGTGACGTCACCGCTAACTGCGGCTCCGGGAGCACCGTTGCTATGGTAACGCGTCTGTTAGCGTTACCGCTAGCAGCACTGATCACTCACGGAGTGAAGGCTGCACGCTGCTTCTCGTGCAGCTTTCACGGAGTGAATGCTCCACGGGAAGCAGCGTCTTCCCCCATGCAGCAGTGATGTAGCAGAGCTGCATTTGTTGAACGAGAAAGACAGAAGAGCAGGATCGTGGAGGGCTGACAGGGGGTAATAAAGATGGAATCTCTAATGTGTCTGTGTATTTATTTCTATTAAAGTATTTTTTCTCTGTGTGGTGTCTTTTTTTTAACCAATTATTGGAGATTCTTAATGGCCGGGTCAAACGTGCCTGACATTAAGAATCTCTGGCTTAATACTGGCTAGTAAAACAAAGCCAGTATTAACTCATTATTACCCAACAAGCCACCCGGCTCCAGGGCTGTTGGAAGAGTTGGATACAGTGCCAGATGATGGCGCTTCTATGAAAGCACCATTTTCTGGGACGGCTGCGGACTGCAATTCGCAGCAGAGGCGCCCAGAAACCTCGGGCTAACCTGTGCTGCGGATTCCAATCCCCAGCTGCCTAGTTGTACCCGGCTGGACACAAAAATGGGGCGAAGCTCACGTCGTTTTTTTTTTTAATTATTTCATGAAATAAGTGAAATAATTAAAAAAAACGGGCTTTTCTATATTTTTGGTTCCCAGCCGGGTACAAATAGGCAACTGGGGGTTGGAGGCAGCCCGTGGCTGCCTGCTGTACCTGGCTAGCATATAAAAATATGGCGAAGCCCACGTCATTTTTTTGGTGGGCAAAAAACTTCTGCATACAGTCCTGGATGGAGTATGCTGAGCCTTGTAGTTCTGTAGCTGCTGTCTGCTCTTCTCCATACAGACAGACAGCAGCTGCAGAACTACAAGGCTCAGCATACTCCATCCAGGACTGTATGTAGAAGTTTTTTGCCCCCTGAAAAGATTATGTGGGCTTCGCCATATATTTGTATGCTAGCCGGGTACAGCAGGCAGGTACGGCTGCCCCCAACCCCCAGTTGCCTATTTGTACCCGGCTGGGAACCAAAAATAAAGGGAAGCCCTTTTTTTATTATTTCATGAATTTCATGAAATAATTAGAAAACAAATGACGTAGGCTTCGCCCCATTTTTGTGTCCAGCCAGGTACAACTAGGCAGCTGGGGATTGGAATCCGCAGCACAGGTTGGCCTGAGCTTTCTGGGCCCCACTGCTGTCTGCAGTCCGCAGCCGCCTCAGAAAATGGCATTTTCATAGAAGCGCCATCTTCTGGCGCTGTATCCAACTCTTCCAGCACCTGCCTGCTATACCTGGCTAGCATACAAAAATATGGCGAAGCTCACGTCCTTTTTTTATAGTTTTTTGGCAAAAAAAATAAAAAATGCTTCCTTGGATTTTCCATTGCCAGTGAAAGTAACACCAAGCAGTGGGGGTAGCAGCCAGTAGCTGCTTGGATTACCCTTAGCTAGCAATACAAAAAATGCAGCGGGAGCCCATATATATTTTTTAAATTATTTATTTAAATAACTAAAAATAAAATGGGCTTCCCTGTATTTTGATTGCTGGACATCACAGTGCTTTAAAAATAAATCTTTAAAAAAATGACGTAGCGCTCCGCGGTATTTTTGATTCTCAGCGCAGATAAAGCAGACAGCTATGGGTTGCCACCCCCATCAGCCTGCCGTTACCTTGGTTGGCAATCAAAATACAGGGAAGCCCATTCACTTTTTCTATTTAAAAAATAGTTAAAAAAAAAGACGTTGGGTCCCCCCATTTTTGATAGCCAGCTAGGGTAAAGCAGACGGCTGTAGCCTGAAAACCACAGCTGGCAGCTTTACCGTGGTTGGGGATCCAATGTGGAGGTCCCCTCAGGCTTTTTTTTATAATTATTTTATAAATATTAATAATTACACAATAAAAGTAGGGTCCCCCCCAAATTGGATCACCAGCCAAGGTAAAGCGGACAGCTGTGGTCTGGTATTCTCAGGGTGGGAAGGTCCATAGTTATTGGGCCTTCACAGCCTAAAAATAGCAGTCCGCAGGCACCCCAGACATGGCGCATCCACTAGATGCGCCAATCCTGGCGCTTCACCCCAGCTCATCCCGTGCCCTGGTGCAGTGGCAAACGGGGTAATAAATCGGGTTGATACTAGCTGTAAAGTCACCTGAGATCAAGCCCAGCAGTTTGTGATGTCATGGCGTCTATTAGATACCCAACATCATAAACTGTCAGTACTAACAAAAAAAAAATCGACAAAAGAAATTTATTTGAAAAAACAGTCCCCAAAACATTTCCTCTTTCACCAATTTATTGTAAGAAAAAAAATAAAGGGGTCCCACGACGACTCTGGACCGTCTAGAATATGGGGGGGGGACACTCAGGGAACGTATCCCCCATTTTCTAGGAGTGCAGACTCTTCATGTGAGGAGTGTGGGTGCAATGAATCTGCACTCACTCTTCTCGGGTCCACAGCAGCAGAGTCCATGTCGTAATGGTTGCTACCAAAGCTGCAATGTCCTGCTCATGAGGTAAGGGCATGCCTAATCAGGAGAACTACTGTAGAGGAAGCTCTGCTCACTGGTATATAGGTGCTCAGAGGTAATAATAGATAAAATTAGTGAGTAACCTCGGCACTCTAAATCTCCCAGACTAAGTCAGTATGTCACAACGGATAGTAATGCAAAATCACTCTTTATTGGTCCGTATTAAGAAAAAAACATTTTTTCATAAGCATATATGTTTTTGTCCAAAACAAGTTACAAATGACGTTTCGGCCTGAGCCTTCGTCAGATTGGACTTATCTGCATGTAATCATGAAAAATGACAATAATCAGTATCACATAAGAGTGAGAGAACAATAACATAAACTCGAACAATGTAGAGGTACAATTGGGATGCAGCAAAAAAATTGCAACACAGCAAGAAATGAAACACATGATACAAATGTCATAATACAGTACAAGGACAATATAGTAATGACAAATATGGGGTCAGAGTAGGCTTAGACAGCTCTGGTACGAAAGAGATGTCAATCATAAAGTAACATGTGCAGTAGGTGTAGAGCTACACTATGCATGGCAGAGCTAATGGGTAGACCGACCATAGAAAAAGAACGGCGAAAAAGTGGAGAAAAAGTGGAGAAAAAGTGGAGAAACAGTGGAGAAAAAGTGGAGAATAAGTGGAGAAAAAGTGCAGAAAAAGTGTTGAAAAAGTGTAGAAATAGTGTAGAAAAAGTGGAGAAAAAAATGGAGAAAAAGTGGAGAAAAAGTGGAGAAAAAATGGATAAAAAATGGATAAAAAGTGGAGAAAAAAGTGGAGAAAAAGTGGAGAAAAAGTGGAGAAAAAGTGGAGAAAAAGTGGAGAAAAAGTGGAGAAAAAGTGGAGCACCCTTTGGTGCCTTTCATGTGGCACTAAGGGGTGCTTAGCTTTGTATTTAGCCAAAAAAATGAAGAAAAAAAAATGACGTAGGGTTCCCCCTAGTTTTGTAGCCAGCTAGGGTAAAGCAGACGGCTGCAGCCTGCAGACCACAGCTGGCAACCTCACCTTGGCTGGTAATCCAAAACTGAGGGCACCCCACGCTGTTATTTTAAATTAAATAAATAATTAAAAAAAAAACACGTAGGGGTCCACCCAAAATTGGATCACCAATCAAGGTAAAGCAGACAGCTGGGGTCTGATATTCTCAGACTAGGAAGGTCCATGGTTATTGGACTCTCCCCAGCCTAAAAATAGCAGGCCGCAGCCGCCCCAGAAGTGGCGCATCCATTAGATGCGCCAATCCTGGTGCTTCACCCCAGCTCATCCCGCGCCCTGGTGCGGTGGCAAACGGGGTAATATATGGGGTTAATACCAGATGTGTAATGTCACCTGGCATCAAGCCCTGGGGTTGGTGAGGTCAGGCGTCTATCAGATACCCGACATCACCAACCCAGTCAGTAATAAAAAAAAATAAACGACAAACACATTTTTATTTGAAAAAACACTCCCCAAAACATTCCCTCTTTAACCAATTTATTAGAAAGAAAAACAAATCCAGGTCTGGTGTAATCCAAGAGGTTGCCATGACGATCCACACTGTCCCAGTCAATGAAGAGCAGAATGTTCCCCATTGGCTGGGAGAGCAGTTCAGTGACCTGAGCTAACATCAATGGGTCAGCCCAGGTCACTGCAGGGCATGACAAGTGCTGCTGTCAGCGAGGTACATTACCTTCGCTGATCTCCAGCACACTGACAGCACCTGTCACTGAGTTCAATGACCGCCGCCTTCACAGCCAAGTATCGCGAGAGGCCCGTGACGTCACTGCTAGTCAGTCTCGGGTCGGAAGCGAGAGAAGGTGATGTGACAAGCGGCGGCCATGGAGGACAGTGACAGCGCTGAGGTCGGGATGGCGGGACTTCATCACCGCAGGTAAGCCGAGCAGGGCCATGTGTGTGTGTGTGTGTGTATGTGTGTGTGTGTGTACGTGTGTACATGCCGCGGGCAGGAGGGGGCGGAGCGAGGTGAGTGGGGAAGTGTGGGCTTCCTGCACGTAACTAGGATAAACATCGGGTTACTAACCAAAGCGCTTTGCTTGGATACCCGATGTTTATCTTGGTTACCAGCTTATGGCAGGCTGCCAGGATTGCTCCCTGCATACTGTAGCTGTAAAAAGCCCTGCTTTTTGCTGCTAGAACCGTTCTCGAACGTATCTAGAACTATCGAGCTTTTGCAAAAAGCTCGAGTTCTAGTTCGATCTAGAACAGCCCCCAAAATCACTCGAGCCTAGAACTGGAGAACCTCGAACCTCGAACCGCGCTCAACTCTAGTATACATGTTTGATGTCTGCAAACTCGCACCGACCTGAGGCATCACATAGATACATCAGTTTTACCATAAACTTAACACTGTGAATAAAACATCCCAAAAACTATTGTGCGATCACAATTTTTTTGCAGTTTTTAGACACTTGGAATTTTTTTGCTCTTTTCCAGTACACTATATGGTAAAACCTATGGATTCATTTAAAAGTACAACTCTTCCCGCAAAAAACAAGCCCTCTTTTGGCAAGATTGACGGAATAATAAAAAAGTTACGGCTCTCGGAAGAAAAGGAGCTAAAAACAAAAACGAAAAACGGAAAGTGCCCGGGGCTGAAGGGGTTAATGGCATCCAAAAAGTGGCTGTTGTACTCCATTTGTGTCCCACTGGTGCCAAGCTATTTCTAGCACCTCTGCATTACACCCTCCTGCTCTGTTTTTAATAAGCTATAATAATAGCAAAAAATGCTGCAACTTAGTGGCATCCAAAAAGTGGCTGTTGTACTCCACTTGTGCCCCACTGGTGCCAAGCTATTTCTAACACCTCTGCATTACACCATCCTGCTCTGTTTGTCTTAGGCTATAATAATAGCAAAAAATGCTGCAACTTAGTGGCATCCCAAAATAGGCTGTTTTACTCCATTTGTGCCCCACTGGTGCCAAGCTATTTCTAGCACCTCTGCATTACACCCTCCTGCTCATTTAGCTACTCTATTTTTATAGAAAACTAATGGAATTCCTTGCTGCATTTCATCATTAGGAGGGATAGAAAGTGAGGCTTCCTTTACTGTCCTGGTACCCACAGAACACGGCCACTGTACCCACCAGCCCACTTTTTCAACGCTATTTTTTTTGCCCAAAGAGCTGATTCTTTTTCTGCCATCATAAAATTGTTTGGAATACTAAGTTATTGTTCCTTTGCTGCCAAGCAAGGTGCAACACATGTGCATTCTACTCTCCTTTCCATTTGTGGAACTCAATAATTAACTGCAGGTAGTCCAGCCAATCTTTGACGAAGGTGCAGGCGTTGATATAAAGTTTCCTTCATCCAATGGTGGTTCTCTCAATGTCTCACAGCTCAACAATACCATCTGTTTGCACTTAAAAAACAAGTGACAACCTGCCAATCACACTCCCGCTTACGGGTAACGGGGTGGAAGTTCAGTGTGAAAAAGCATGTGTGACTGCTGTCCCCACAGTCACAGAGGATGAAGAGCATGCAGATGCACGTGATGGGGCAGGCGGTGGTTGCACAGCCCCGCTGGGCCGCATTGTAGCACAGTGAAATTCCCATTGCGACTTATGCTTCATTTTAAGTCTTGTATTTGTTGGGATCCACAGTATGCAGCAAAACCACGCAACATGAAAAGCACTGTTTGCAGTTGGGTTCATAAATGATTTTTCCACTTTCCCAAAACAAACAATAAGAACCATGCATTAAATTGAAATAATAGAACAATCTATTCAGTTGCCTACTGCTTGCTAAGCCCTCTGCGTAGCAGCAGTAATTGTTTGTGTGTGTGTGTGTGTGTGTGTGTGTGTGTGTGTGTGCGAAGACAACTTACTAGTGGTGCATCACAAGAGCTTCCCAGTTACCTACCTAAACATAGACAAAACACATCACCCACCCTGAATACTCTTGTTAGCTGAAGCCTCACAGATAAGGCAGATGATAACAGTGTGAATGCAAACCACACAGCTCTGCAACACAGTCATGTAAATCTTGAAAATCAACATTCAATGCAAACATGTGTCGCTGTCCCTCTATGATTTAAACTGTACGTGACAATTTGACAGTGCAGAGGCAGCAAGTGTGATAGTCTATATAGTTGTCCTTCCTAGAACAGATATGTGTTTTCATAATAAAACAAAGTGTTGCGTGCACGTATTACTGTCTGGGCACAGCCTACCGTACCCGGGTTCTGTGATGTCCAGTTGCCATAAATACAGACTTTACGCTCCTATCATGGTTAACAGTATAGACAGCACCGGTAGAATGTTGGTCTGTGGCACAGGATGCTGCTCACTGGCGCTACGGTGCTCCTCACCAAACTCAAAAATGACTCCCCTCACAATTGAACGAAGTGTTTCCGTGGTTGCTCCTTGCTGTAACACACACCTTTATTTTTCATTCTGTTCATAGACAGCATCTCAAAGTCTACACCCGAAGATCGTTTTGCTATTGCTATAGTGAACAAACAGACAAAAGCAGCTCCAAAAAAACTGCAGCCCTTTGTGTGTAGTCTGCAACAATGCATGCAATGAACGGCAAATAAGCATGTTGCATTGACAGTGGCTAAAGCTGAGCAATACATCCTCACGCTATCAATTCATATCCATGGGACACTTCACAGTGGTAGTACTCAAAGTTGAAATTTTTTGACTTCTACTTATTGATTGTTACAGATTACATGACTTGCGTGATCCTTTGCTATGTCCAAAAAATTACCAGGCTAGACAAGGCTTACAGCCCATGCGAACTGCATAGCCAACATGACTTATTCACATAGGCAGAGTTGTGGCCGAGGATTCAGTTGTTGACTTGCTTCCAGTACTTTGTCTTTGTCCATGAAGACACAATGTAAACTCGTCGTCAGTAGCATCCTCCTCCACCTCCACTGTTGACGTCATGGATTGGCTCACTTTGGTTTGACAGTAAGTGGTGTCTTCAACCTCATCATCACGTGTGTGTTTTCATTCCCCTCGTCCTGAGTCCTCCATGACAACCTCTTCCTGCCCTGACCCAATAGTAAAGTTGACGTTACAATAAGGTATCTGATTCTCGTCATCATGTTACCCATTGTCTCCACCAGGATGATGTACGGTTTGGAAATGAGGGTGTACATTATGATCAGCACCTTCTTCATCAGGTCCTGGATCTAACTCACAAACCTTCTGGCCATCTGTGCAGATCATATCCCCTGTCTCCTATAACTCGCTGCCTCAACACGTCAGATTATCTGCTACAACCGCAAGCTTCAAACGGAACCTGCAAAATAATCTGTTCATAAATTACTAGAACCATTAAATGACACCACCACGGTGCGGAGCTTCTGCCCAACCTCCACCCCACCTACTGTCTACTTCACAAAATACTTTACAATGTAATCCTGCAAGGGCTGAGTCCTCTGCCCTCTGTACCAGTCTGTCTATTGTTACTTGTATATGTATTCTGTATGTAACCCCCTTGTCATGTACAGCACCATGGAATCAATGGTGCTCTATAAATAAATATTACTCATAATAATAATACTAATAATAAGAACTTCTTTGTCTGTACTCACTGGAGCTTTATAGCAGACCTCTGATTCCCAGGCTACAGTGTGACTGAACGGCTCTGCAGACTCAACCATCTCTGTTACCCCTTATTCAGCAGTGCTGGTAGAAACTTGAGAGCAGTTATGAAGCAAGTGCGATTGGGTTTCCAGCACTGTGGAATGTAGTATTTGTGATATTGAACTTGTGGTGGAGGAGAGCCCACTTTATTACGCACTTCACATCCATTGAAGCAGCTGCTGTTTGGGTGCCTCCTCTACTTTTGTTAACGATGGTCATGTCCGTGAAAAAAAGATAATATCACATTATCTACGGGAAGAAGTACACCTATTATTTTAGCTGTTATTTGTTGTTACGAATTGGTGCCGCCGTAAACGCAAGCAACCTGCTGCGGTTCCAGTTGCGCCCAGGCGTCAGCTGCCATTTAGGGCTGTGCCTCAGGTTGTCCAGCTGGCTGCTTTCTCAACCACAAGTAAGTGTGGAGAGGCGACCAGTGCGCATACGTGTGCCGATTTACCTGTTGTGAATGTTAATTATGTTGTGGCTGCTGGGAGGCTCCCTCTGGTGGCCAGGAATGGTTTGGACTTGGACCAGGTGTGTTGTGCAATGGGTGTTTCCTTTGCTAACTCTCTGCTTATTTAAATCCTGGTCTGATTGCAGGCTGTTGCCGGATGTCAGTTGTTCTTTGTATCTCCAGCCTGCTTCATCCTGCTCTACACCACATCTATCCCAGATAAGTGCTTGCTCTTTATTTATTGTCTGGTTCTTTTGCTTATCTGGGTTTGTCTTTTGCTGTGGTTGTTTTCAATTTATTTGCATGCAGGGATTTTCCCCCTCAGTGGTTTTTTGTTGAACTCCCTGCAGTTCTGTGTGGAGTATAGCTCCTTTGAGTCCATGTGTTTGTGCCTTGTTGAAACTTATGATTCCTGTTTTCTGTTCATTGGTATGACAAGGGCACCTGGTATAGGACGGAGTTCAGATTGTGCGATCTGAGGGCCTTTTTGTACTACCAGGAAGTTGGTATTTTGCAGGGTTTTTCTCTGGCCACCATCAGTCCCTGTCCTGTCCTTTCCTATTTTAGTCAGCGGGGGCCTCACCTTTTGCTAATCCTGTCATCTACCTGTGTATTGTGTTTTTCCTATATCACCGCAGTCTTTGAATATGGGGGGCTTGTTATTCTTGTCTATTTTCTGAGGCAGAGAGTTATTCATCTTTCCTACCTTTAGGATAGTTAGTAGTGATGAGCGAGTACTAAAAAGCTCGGGTGCTCGAAGCTCGGGCCGAGCCTCCCAAGATACTCGTGTACTCGGCCCGAGCAACGAGCCCAATGTTATCCTATGGGAGACCCGAGTATTTTTGTGAAATGACCTCCCGGCAGCATGGAGAAACCCTAAAAATGGCACAAAAGTCTCAGAAGAGTGCTCAAATGACATGGCAACAGCATGGGGAAGACCCCTTGAAGCATTTATCACTCAAAAGTCACAGCTGTGAACAATTTTGTCCGCGTTTTACGCCATTTTTACGGACTCACCAGAAAACCTTCCAAAATGACCCCAAAATGATTTTTCATGGCAGAAATGTTAAGGGCACATACCCAATAGTGAGATAGAGCTGGTGTATGTTACTTTTTGAGATTAATACATGAAAGATTTTACGTGAAAACATTGTGTGGCACTCCGATGTCCCTGAGAAGAGACGTACATGAAGGCCTCTTGAGTCTAATGTGCCCATTTTGAGGAAGTGAGTCTTTGTAGTATTTTCCTTTGCCAGGGCAGTCCAAAATTGTGAGGTTCACCAATGTCCCTGGATAGAGACGTGCATGATGGCCTGTAAACCTGAAGTGCCCATTGTAAGGAAGTGGGTCTATTTTAGTATAGCCCTTTGCCAGGGCAGCCAAAAATTGGGAGGCTCCACATTGTCCCTGGATAGAGACGTGCATGATGGCCTGTAAACCTGAAGTGCCCATTGTAAGGAAGTGGGTCTATTTCAGTATAGCCCTTTGCCAGGGCAGCCAAAAATTGGGAGGCTCCACATTGTCCCTGGATAGAGACGTGCATGATGGCCTGTAAACCTGAAGTGCCCATTGTAAGGAAGTGGGTCTATTTTAGTATAGCCCTTTGCCAGGGCAGCCAAAAATTGGGAGGCTCCACATTGTCCCTGGATAGAGACGTGCATGATGGCCTGTAAACCTGAAGTGCCCATTGTAAGGAAGTGGGTCTATTTTAGTATAGCCCTTTGCCAGGGCAGCCAAAAATTGGGAGGCTCCACATTGTCCCTGGATAGAGACGTGCATGATGGCCTGTAAACCTGAAGTGCCCATTGTAAGGAAGTGGGTGTATTTCAGTATAGCCCTTTGCCAGGGCAGCCAAAAATTGGGAGGCTCCACATTGTCCCTGGGTAGAGACGTGCATGATGGCCTCAAAACATTAAGTGTCCATTTTAAGGAAGTGGGTCTATTTCAGTATAGCCCTTTGCCAGGGCAGCCAAAAATTGGGAGGCTCCACATTGTCCCTGGATAGAGACGTGCATGATGGCCTGTAAACCTGAAGTGCCCATTGTAAGGAAGTGGGTCTATTTTAGTATAGCCCTTTGCCAGGGCAGCCAAAAATTGGGAGGCTCCACATTGTCCCTGGATAGAGACGTGCATGATGGCCTGTAAACCTGAAGTGCCCATTGTAAGGAAGTGGGTGTATTTCAGTATAGCCCTTTGCCAGGGCAGCCAAAAATTGGGAGGCTCCACATTGTCCCTGGGTAGAGACGTGCATGATGGCCTCAAAACATTAAGTGTCCATTTTAAGGAAGTGGGTCTATTTCAGTATAGCCCTTTGCCAGGGCAGCCAAAAATTGGGAGGCTCCACATTGTCCCTGGATAGAGACGTGCATGATGGCCTGTAAACCTGAAGTGCCCATTGTAAGGAAGTGGGTCTATTTTAGTATAGCCCTTTGCCAGGGCAGCCAAAAATTGGGAGGCTCCACATTGTCCCTGGATAGAGACGTGCATGATGGCCTGTAAACCTGAAGTGCCCATTGTAAGGAAGTGGGTGTATTTCAGTATAGCCCTTTGCCAGGGCAGCCAAAAATTGGGAGGCTCCACATTGTCCCTGGGTAGAGACGTGCATGATGGCCTCAAAACATTAAGTGTCCATTTTAAGGAAGTGGGTCTATTTCAGTATAGCCCTTTGCCAGGGCAGCCAAAAATTGGGAGGCTCCACATTGTCCCTGGATAGAGACGTGCATGATGGCCTGTAAACCTGAAGTGCCCATTGTAAGGAAGTGGGTGTATTTCAGTATAGCCCTTAGGCAGGGCAGCCAAAAATTGGGAGGCTCCACGTTGTCCCTGGGTAGAGACGTGCATGAGGGCCTCAAAACATTGTTCCCATTGCAAAGGAGCGGGTCTCCTGTCGTTGTAATGTCCATTCTGCAAAGAATGGGCGAAAAAATTTACCACTGGGGGTATACCTGAAACAAAGACCTAACTATTGTAACGGTCATCATGATGGCGCATGAGGAGAAGGAGGAGCAGTCCAGCGATTATTCAAAGTCGAGAAGTGTACCCATGGGTGAGTGGAGGTACATGGCAAACTTTAAACTCCGCTCTCATTTGCTGGTGGTGTGGTGAAGTCTGGCCCAATCCAACCCTTGTTCATCTTTATCAGAGTCAGCCTGTCAGCATTTTCAGTTGACAGGCGGGTGCGTTTATCTGTAATGATTCCACCTGCGGCACTAAAAACACGCTCTGACAAAACGCTAGCAGCAGGGCAGGCCAGGACTTCCAAGGCGTAGAGAGCCAATTCATGCCACGTGTCCAGCTTGGATACCCAATAATTGTAAGGCACAGAGGAATGTCGGAGTACAGTTGTTCGATCTGCAAGGTACTCCTTCAGCATCTGGGCAAACTTAGGATTTCTTGTGGCACTACCCCGCACCTCAGGGGCTGTGGTACGTGAGGGGCTGAGAAAACTGTCCCACATCTTAAAGACTGTTCCCCTACCTCTGGCGGATTGGACTTGTGCCTCTCTCGGCTGTACGCCTCGGTTGTCCACTGATTCCTGACCTATGCCGCTAGCGTTTTGTGAGGGGAATGCTTTGCCTACTTCCGTGAGTATGGCCTTCCGAAACTGCTGCATTTTGGTTGACCTCTCCTCCACGGGAATAAGAGACAAAAAGTTCTCCTTGTAGCGTGGGTCTAACAGTGTTACCAACCAGTAATGATTGTCGGCCAAGATGTTCTTAACGCGAGGGTCACGAGACAGGCAGCTTACCATAAAGTCAGCCATGTGCGCCAGACTCTTAACAGCCAGGACTTCAGTAGCCTGACCAACAAGATGACTGAACATGCTGTCCTCCTCCTCCTCCTCCTCCTCCTCCTCCTCCTCATCTACCCTGTCCTCTGGCCAGCCACGCTGAATCGAGGATATGACTGGTGTGCATGTCATATCCTCAATTTGGCCGGAGAGTTGCTCCATGTCTTCATCCTCCTCCTCGTCATAGTCCTCCACTGCACGTTGTGATGAGACGAGGCTGGGCTGTGTGTTATCACCCACACCCACTACTGTTTCTTGCTGCAACTCATCGCGCTCCGCCTGCAATGCATCATGTTTGTTTTTCAGCAGGGACCGTTTTAGAAGGCAGAGTAGCGGTATGGTGACGCTAATAATGGCGTCATCACCACTCACCATCTTGGTGGAGTCCTCAAAGTTTTGGAGGATGGTACATAGGTCTGACATCCATCTCCACTCCTCAGGTGTTATGTGTGGAGTTTGACCCATTTCCCGACGGCTTAGGTGATGCAGGTACTCAACAACTGACCTCTTCTGCTCACATATCCTGACCAACATGTGCAGAGTTGAATTCCAACGCGTGGGGACATCACACACCAGTCTGTGAGCCGGAAGATGCAAACGGCGCTGAAAGCCGGCAAGGCCGGCTGAAGCAGTAGGTGACTTTCGAAAATGTGCAGACAGGCGGCGAACTTTTACCAGCAGATCAGACAGCTCTGGGTATGACTTTATAAACCGCTGAACCACGAGGTTGAGCACATGGGCCACGCATGGAACATGTGTCAGCTGGCCTCGCCTCAAAGCCGCCACCAGGTTCCGGCCATTGTCACAAACGACCTTTCCTGGCTTTAGGTTCAGAGGTGTGAGCCAGTGATCTGCCTGCTGTTTCAGAGCTGTCCACAGCTCTTCTGCATTGTGGGGTTTGTCACCTATGCAGATTAGCTTCAGCACAGCCTGTTGCCGCTTCGCCGAGGCAGTGCTGCAGTGCTTCCAGCTTGTGACTGGTGTGGAGGGCACAGTGGATGAGGATGCGCAGGAGGAGGAGGAGGCTGAAGAGCATGACATTCCGGAGCTGTAGAGTGTGGGTGAAACACTGACTGAGGTAGGGCCTGCAAACCTTGGTGTGGGAAGGACGTGTTGCGTCCCTCGCTCAGACTGGGTCCCAGCTTCCACAATATTAACCCAGTGTGCCGTCAACGAGATGTAGCGGCCTTGCCCACAAGCACTTGTCCACGTGTCTGTGGTTAGGTGGACCTTGGGTGAAACAGCGTTGTTCAGGGCACGTGTGATGTTTTGTGACACGTGGTTATGCAACGCGGGGACGGCACACCGGGAGAAATAGTGGCGGCTGGGGACCGAGTAACGTGGGACAGCTGCCGCCATCAGGTCACGGAATGCTTCTGTCTCCACCAGCCTAAAAGGCAACATTTCCAGCGCAAGCAGTCGCGAAATGTTAGCATTTAGAACTGTGGCATGTGGGGTGTTGGCAGTGTATTTGCGCCTGCGTTCAAAGGTTTGCTGAATGGATAACTGAACGCTGCGCTGGGACAAGGACGTGCTTGATGATGGTGTTCTTTCTGCGTAGGCAACTGCAGGTGCAGGAGTGGAGGAGGCTTGTTCGCAGGCAGCATGGACAGAGGATTGGCTCGCATGCACAACCAGCGAAGACGTAGCAGTGACATCAGCAAGCACTGCTCCTCGACTCTGTTGTACTTCCCACAAAGTCGGGTGCTTGGCTGACATGTGCCTGATCATGCTGGTGGTGGTCAGGCTGCTAGTTTTGGTACCCCTGCTGATGCTGGCACGGCAGGTGTTGCAAATGGCCTTTTTTGAATCATCTGGATCCAACTTAAAAAACTGCCAGACTCGTGAAGACCTAACATTTGTACAGGCACCTTGTGTCGTCGTGTTGTTCCGGGGAACGGTTGCCTGACTTCTGCCTGGGGCCACCACCCTGCTTCTTACTGCCTGTTGTGATGCTACGCCTCCCTCCCCCTGTGCACTGCTGTCCTCGCTCTGCATATCCTCCTGCCAGGTTGGGTCAGTTACTGGATCATCCACCACGTCGTCTTCCTCTTCCGCACCCTGCTCCTCCTCCTGACTTGCTGACAATTGTGTCTCATCATCGTCCACCACTTGTTGAGACACGTTGCCAACTTCGTGAGAACGTGGCTGCTCAAATATTTGGCCATCTGTACAGACGATCTCCTCATGACCCACTTCAATATGAGCTGGCGAGAGGCCAGAATGTGTGAATGGAAACGTGAACAGCTCTTCCGAGTGTCCAAGTGTGGGATCATTAATGTCCGAGGAGGACGTGTACTCAGCCTGGTGGTAGGAAGGAGGATCAGGTTCAGAAATGTGCGGTGCAGTATCACGGCTACTGACACTTGACCGTGTGGAAGACAGAGTGTTTGTGGTGGTGCCAATCTGACTGGAAGCATTATCCGCTATCCAACTAACAACCTGTTGACACTGGTCTTGGTTCAAGAGCGGTGTACTGCTGCGGTCCCCAAGAATTTGGGACAGGACGTGCGAGCGACTAGATGTGGCCCTTTGTTGTGGCGAAATTAGAGCTTGCCCACGACCTCGGCCTCTGCCTGCACCACCATCACGTCCACTTCCTTGTTCCTTGCCAATGCCCTTGCGCATTTTGCAATGCTGTGCACTGCTGACGTGTATATTCACTACTTGTGCGTTATATCAAAGTTTCTGGAAATTGCACACAAGTGCACCTGTACGCTGCCACCGACAGGCACACACGTGCGGTTTTTAAATGCAAGCACGGACGCAATAATAACCTAACACAGGTTTTAGGAGCAAAAATTAAGAACTCTGACACTATCAGCCACTGCTGACTGACGTGTATTATACACTACACTTGTGCGTTATATAATAGTTTGGTAAACGCACACCAGTGCACCTGTACGCTGCCACCAACAGGCACACACGTGCGGTTTTAAAAACCAAGCACGGACGCAATAATAACCTAACACAGGTTTTAGGAGCAAAAATTAAGAACTCTGACACTATCAGCCACTGCTGACTGACGTGTATTATACACTACACTTGTGCGTTATATAATAGTTTGGTAAACGCACACCAGTGCACCTGTACGCTGCCACCAACAGGCACACACGTGCGGTTTTAAAAACCAAGCACGGACGCAATAATAACCTAACACAGGTTTTAGGAGCAAAAATTAAGAACTCTGACACTATCAGCCACTGCTGACTGACGTGTATTATACACTACACTTGTGCGTTATATAATAGTTTGGTAAACGCACACCAGTGCACCTGTACGCTGCCACCAACAGGCACACACGTGCGGTTTTAAAAACCAAGCACGGACGCAATAATAACCTAACAGGTTTTTTTGGGGAGCGACAATTACAGTACAGACAAGTCAGACACTATCTGGACTGTTTTACACTGTGTACACCAGCCCCAGATATGAAGGCTGGTATACGGTCACCACTACCCTGCCTGCCTGCCTGCCTGTATACTGCTACAATAGTCCTGACAAGGACTCTTTTGGTCACTAGCCTGTATTCAGACCTGGCTATACCCTGCCTGTATATAGCAACAATAGTCCTGAGAAGGACTCTGCTACTGTACTCCGACCTGGCTATACCCTGCCTGCCTGTATACAACTAGAATAGTCCTGAGAAGGACTTTTGGTCACACTGTTTGCAGCCCTGCAACTGAAAAAGCTATAAAGGGCCGCAAAGCTTTCCCTGAATCAGCGACACTCTCCCTACACTCACTGTCAGAATAGCTGTGAGCAGAGCACAGCGCGCCGGCCTATATAAAGGCTCGGTGACGCTGTGCAGGCCGGCCAATCACTGCAATTCCACAACTAACAGGGCTGTGGCATTGCAGTGGTCTGCCAGCCAATCCCTGCATGAGGGCTGGCTCTCAAAAGAGCGCCAACATGCAGAAATGAAGACCACGAGTAAAGCACGAGTATCGCGAGATTACTCGGTCCCCGCCGAGCAGCCCGAGTACAGTGATACTCGTGCGAGTACCGAGTAGTGACAAGCATGCTCGCTCATCACTAATAGTTAGTTCTCCGGCTGGGTTCGCAGTGCACAGGATGTTAGTTCACCCCTCGGCTACTTCTAGTTGTGATGGTTAGTAAGGGGATGGCGGTCAGATTAGTTGCCAATGTTCTTGTCACCTTTTGCCAATGATTTGTGGTGGTCTTCCATGGTTCCGGATTATAACAGTACATCCGGCAACAGTAAATTTAAAGGGTACTCTTAAGAAGGGAAAAAAAAAAAAAAGCGCTGCTGAGAATTTTTTTTGGTGTTTTTCCTCTTCTTCTTTGGGTTCTGTGGAAGATTTCTTTTGTCTAGCATGGATGAATTAGATGAGCGTGTTGCTCATCTTGATGCTAAGGTTCGTCGTATAGAGTCTTATCTTGCTCAGACTCCCCTTGCAGAGCCTAAGATTCCTGTTCCTGAATTTTTTTCAGGAGATAGGTCGAGATTTTTGAGCTTCAAAAATAATTGTAAATTATTTTTTGACCTGCGCCCTAAGTCCTCAGGGAATCCCGTACAGCAGGTTAAGATTGTCATCTCCTTGCTGCGTGGTGACCCCCAGGACTGGGCCTTCTCTTTAGCGTCTGATGATCCGATTCTCAGTGATGTGGACTCCTTTTTTCAGGCCTTGGATTTATTATATGACAAACCCAATATTGTGGACCAAGCAAAAAAATTTCTTGTTGTCCTTAACTCAGGGTTTGGATTCTGCAGAAATGTTTTATCAGAAATTTCGAAAATGGGCGGTCCTTACCAAATGGAATGATGATGCGCTTGCGGCTCTTTTTCGGAAGGGTGTTGCTGATTCTGTGAAGGATGTAATGGTAGGATTTCCCGTCCCTTCTGGTCTTGATGCCTCTATGACCTTGGCCATTCAGATTGATAGGCGTTTATGTGAGCGCAGGAAGATACCTGCTGGTTTTGTGCTTGTGGAACAGCCTTTGGGGCCTATGGAGTGTGATAGGCTCCTTTCTAATGCTAGTTGGCAGGGGTTCAGACGGAAGAATAGACTGTGTTTCCATTGTGGAGACGCTTCTCATAACATCTCTGTCTGCCCTAAACGTGAAAGGAGATTGGCTACTTCTGTTACTGTGGGTTTTTTGCAACCAAAGTTTCTTTTGTCTGTCACATTGATTTGCTCATTGTCTTCCTTTTCTGCATTTGCCTTTGTGGACTCAGGGGCAGCGCTCAATTTGATGGATTTTGGGTTTGCTAGGGATTGTGGTTTTCCCATGATTCCTTTGCAAACTACTATTCCTTTGAGGGGCATTGATGCTACCCCTTTGTCAGAACATAATCCCCAATTTTGGACCCAGGTGCCTATGAGAGTTGCACCAGCGCATCAGGAAACTTGTACATTTTTAGTATTGCATAATCTACAGGATACCTTGGTACTGGGATTTCCGTGGTTGCAGACCCATAATCCGGTTCTTGACTGGAGATCCTTGTCGGTAGCTAGTTGGGGTTGTCAAGGTGTGCATCAGGACCTTTCCGTGTTATCCACGTCTGCTCAGGCAGTTGATGTTCCGGCCTTCTTGTCTGATTTCCGTGATGTATTTAATGCCCAGGAATCTGATTCTCTGCCCCCACACCGGGACTGGGACTGTGCCATTGAGTTGGTGCCCAGTTGTAAATTTCCCAAGGGGCGGATTTTCAACTTGTGTGTGCCCGAACATGATGCCATGTGGTCATACATCAGGGAATCATTGGAGAAGGGGCACATTCGGCCCTCATCTTCTCCTTTGGGTGCCGGCTTCTTCTTTGTTGCTAAGAAAGATGGGTTGTTGAGGCCTTGTATTGATTACCGTCTTCTTAATAAAATTACGGTCAAATATCAGTACCCTTTGCCTCTGATGTCTGATCTGTTCTCTAGAGTGAAGAGTGCCAAATGGTTTACGAAACTGGATCTCAAGGGTGCTTATAATCTCATCCGTATTAAGGAGGGTGATGAATGGAAGACGGCTTTTAATACTCCTGAGGGGCATTTTGAGTACCTAGTGATGCCTTTTGGGCTCACTAATGCACCCTCCGTCATCCAGGCCTTCATGAATGATATTTTTCGGGACCTTATTGGTAAATTTTTGATTGTGTATTTGGATGACATCTTGATTTTTTCTGATGATTGGGACTCTCATGTTGGGCAAGTACGGGATGTTTTTCAGATACTTAAGGATAATGCACTGTACGTTAAGGGGTCAAAGTGCCTCTTTGGGGTGCAAAGGATTTCCTTTTTGGGCTTCATCCTGTCTCCCTCCGCTATCGAAATGGACCCGGTTAAGGTTCAGGCTATTTACGACTGGGTGCAACCGACTTCTCTAAAATCCCTGCAGCAGTTTTTGGGGTTTGCTAATTTTTACCGTAAATTTATAGCCAATTTTTCTGCCATTGTCAAACCTCTGACAGATTTGACAAAGAAGAGAGCTGATGCTGAGCATTGGACCCCCGAGGCAATTGTGGCCTTCCAGGAGCTTAAAAGGCGATTCACTTCTGCCCCAGTTCTGCAGCAACCTGATGTGTCTCGCCCATTTCAAGTTGAGATCGATGCCTCAGAGATCGGAGCAGGTGCTGTTCTGTCTCAACGAGACGCTACTTCGGGTAAACTTAAGCCCTGTGCCTTTTTCTCTCGGAAGTTTGCTCCTTCTGAACGGAATTATGATGTGGGGAACCAGGAATTATTGGCTATGAAGTGGGCATTTGAAGAGTGGAGGCATTGGTTGGAGGGGGCTAGGCATCAAGTTGTGGTGCATACGGACCACAAGAATCTCATCTATCTGGAATCGGCCAAGAGGTTGAATCCTCGGCAGGCCAGGTGGGCTTTGTTTTTTACCCGGTTTAATTTTGTGGTCTCTTTTTGCCGGGCACGAGGAATGTTAAGGCCGATGCCCTTTCCAGGAATTTCTGCACTGACTCTTTGGAGGTTGTCGAACCGTCTACTTTCCTTAATGATGGTGTAGTTTTCTCGGCTATTTCGCCTGATTTGCAGTTGGCACTGGCGGAATTTCAGGGGGATAAACCTGAGAGATGTCCTACAGGGAAACTGTTTGTCCCAGACCAATGGAGAGACCAAGTTGTCTCTGAGGTTCATTGCTCTGTTTTGGCGGGTCATCCTAGCATATTTGGTACTCAGGATCTTGTGAGACGCTCTTTTTGGTGGCCTTCCCTGTCCCGAGATGTCCGTCGTTTTGTGCAGTCGTGTGGAGTTTGTTCTAGGTCCAAGCCCTGTTGTTCACGTTCTAGTGGGCTATTATTGCCTTTGCCTGTACCTAAGAAACCTTGGACGCACATCTCTATGGATTTTATTTCAGAGCTTCCCGTCTCTCAGAAAATGACTGTGATTTGGGTGATCTGTGACAGATTCTCCAAGATGGTCCACTTGGTTCCCCTATCTAAGTTGCCGTCTTCATCAGAGTTGGTGCCTTTGTTTTTCCAACATGTTGTTCGTTTGCATGGTATTCCCGAAAACATTGTTTCTGACAGAGGGGTGCAGTTTGTATCCAGGTTTTGGAGGATTTTTTGCTCCAAATTGGGTGCTCAGCTGTCTTTCTCATCGGCGTTTCATCCTCAGACCAACAGTCAGACTGAAAGGGCTAACCAGACCCTGGAGACCTATTTACGGTGTTTTGTTTCTGCGGATCAGGATGACTGGGTTTCAATTTTGCCTTTGGCTGAATTTGCCCTTAACAATAGAGCTAGCTCTACCACATTGGTGTCCCCCTTTTTCTGCAATTTTGGGTATCACCATAGGTTCCCCTCAGGGCAGCTTGAGGCGTCTGACTGTCCGGGGGTGAATTCGGTGGTCAACAGAATGCAGCAGATTTGGGGGCAGGTAGTGGATAAATTGTTTCAATCCCAAGAAACTGCCCAAAAGTTTGCCAACCGGCGTCAGACTGTTGGTCCCCGGTTTAAAGTAGGGGACATGGTGTGGTTGTCCTCTAAAATTATTCCTATGAGAGTTCCATCTCCTAAATTTAAGCCCAGATTTATTGGACCTTATAGGATTTCAGAGATTATTAACCCTGTATCTTTCTGTTTGACTCTGCCTGCGTCATTTAAGGGTCACAATGTCTGCCATAAGTCCTTGTTGAAGAAACATGTGGAGCCAGCAGTTCCTGCAGCAGCACCTCCTGACCCTGTTTTGGTACTTTGGTAAGGGGGGGTACTGTTGTGAATGTTAGTTATGTTTTGGCTGCTGGGAGGCTCCCTCTGGTGGCCAGGAATGGTTTGGACTTGGACCAGGTGTGTTGTGCAATGGGTGTTTCCTTTGCTAACTCTCTACTTATTTAAATCCTGGTCTGATTGCAGGCTGTTGCCGGATGTCAGTTGTTCTTTGTATCTCTAGCCTGCTTCATCCTGCTCTATACCACATCTATCCCAGATAAGTGCTTGCTCTTTATTTATTGTCTGGTTCTTTTGCTTATCTGGGTTTGTCTTTTGCTGTGGTTGTTTTCAGTATATTTGCATGCAGGGATTTTCCCCCTCAGTGGTTTGTTGGGGAACTCCCTGCAGTTCTGTGTGGAGTATAGCTCCTTTGAGTCCATGTGTTTGTGCCTTGTTGAAACTGTTATGATTCTTGTTTTCTGTTCATTGGTATGACAAGGGCACCTGGTATAGGACGGAGTTCAGATCGTGCGATCTGAGGGCCTTTTTGTACTACCAGGAAGTTGGTATTTTGCAGGGTTTTTCTCTGGCCACCATCAGTCCCTGTCCTGTCTTTTCCTATTTTAGTCAGCAGGGGCCTCACCTTTTGCTAATCCTGTCATCTATCTGTGTATTGTGTTTTTCCTATATCACCGCAGTCTTTTAATGTGGGGGGCTTGCTATTCTTGTCTATTTTCTGAGGCAGAGAGTTATTCATCTTTCCTACCTTTAGGATAGTTAGTTCTCCGGCTGGGTTCGCGGTGCACAGGATGTTAGTTCACACCTTGGCTACTTCTAGTTGTGATGGTTAGTAAGGGAATGGCGGCCAGATTAGTTGCCAATGCTCCTGTCACCTTTTGCCAATGATTTGTGGTGGTCTTCCATGGTTCCGGATCATAACATTTACCCCAGCCGCAGCTTAACTCCAGGGTTTCGCCTACTGAGTATGCTCAGTCTGACTGTGTTATTCCTGAGGCAAAGTCTTAATTTTGGGCTACAGCGCATGCTCGTTTGGACGGTGCCTGAGTCATTCTGTGACCTGCGGCTCAACACACTTACACAGGGCCCTGGGGATTGACTCACTCTCGGGAGGCCACTAAAACTAACTGCACCCAACATCAGCCCCAGGTGTCCCCTTACACTGCAGTGGCAGTCCCCACTGACCGCAGTACCGAGAGTGGCATCACGAAAATACATATAAAGATGCAACCTAAGTGTGACCAGAATCTTCCTCCACGTGGAGTCCCTGAAGGTAATGCATCAACACAACACCTGTGGAGCTTCACACAGACTGAGAAAAGCCTCATTGCACAGGTACTTGCACTCCGTGCCGGGTCTAAGTCCTGTGTTGTGCCTAGAGAGCATGCTGAAGCGGATAGTCTTTTTTTCATAAACTGTATTTCATGCTACTGAGCATGCTCAGGCACTTACTGCATCAGAGGCTAGGTCGGGTAATGAACTCTCTGGCCCTGCCCCTGATGTGGGGGGCCCATATAGACCACAGGGCATCAGGTGTCCTGACAATTTGGCCAGGCCACTCCCAACAGGCTTGCAGAGGCCCGCCCCTATGACTTGTCACCTCATTGTTGTTGGTCAGACAATGACTGTTGAGGTGTTTTGGTTGTGGCAGCCATCAGGTCATCATACAAGTGGCAGTTCAAAATATGACGCTAGTTATGCCACTCATGACGTGTCACTCTGCTTTTGTCTCCAGGAGGTGCATTGTGGTCCACCCTGGTTTGGGGTAGACCTAGGTTATAAAAGGGGCTGGAGCCAACAAGAAGGTGACCAGTCTTCTATTATGCTACGAAACAGCACATCTCCATATGTTGAACACATTGCGGTTTTAGGCCAGAGGTAGGCAGGGATAGGTCATCGATGCAGGCCGCCACCACAGTTGGTAACGCAGAACGTTTAGGAACAGCTCCTGTCCTACCAGTCCTGCTAGTGCAGCCCAAAGGCATAAACAGACCTGCACCTGCTGATGCACCTGCTGTCCACAGGTGTGTCCCCTACGCACACGGACAGCGTACCCAATGGCCCCTGTGTTGTTAACAGGGAGTTCCGGGGCTGGGTGGTCGTGTGAACCCTGTCACGCTAACAGGGCTCCCAGCCTCCAGATCCGAGTGGCGTCTAACTCGGTTCAGGCTACTATTTGTTTGAGAGTCAACGTGCTCTGTATTCTCCACCTAACCTTCCAGTTGCCAACCTCTCCTTTTCCATCTGTGAGGACGGTGGACACCGAATGGCGATTGGGATATCTACCTTTCTCTTTCTTTCCTTCTTAATATTTTTTATATAGCGGTAACATAGTATATACCACCTTATCCAAATCTGCCAGTCCCACCATACCAGATGTTGTTTCTTCAGCAAATTTTAATGTTGCTTAACCACCAAACCCACGGACACAAACTTTTTTACCCTTTCCAACACACCTGTTCCCCTTTCCACCAGCATCTATCCTTTTTCAACTCAGTTTGTATATGACCAAAAATGCAACTCTGCAGAGACACCGTACTCAACGCCGTCTCAGCACAGCAGCCAGCACTCGGTCCCTCAGATGTGGACAAGTAAGACCATTTCCTCCTATCGATGAAAAAGTGTTGAGATTCATTCTGTGCACCATTGGTGTTTAGTGGAAAAGCAGATGTAAGATTGCGTAACAACTTCTGCTGATACTCCTGCATACGTGCGTCCCTTTCTATGGCAGGAGTTATTTCGCAAAATTTTGTGTTCTACTGGGGATCTAACAGTGTGGAAACCCAGTAGTCAGCATGACTTGGAATTCGTACAATCCGAGGGTCATGTTGTAGGTAGTGCAGCAAGAAGGCGCTCATGTGTCTTGTGCATCCAGGAGGAACAAGTCCTTGGTGTGTTGGTGGCGGAGAGGTGAGAATCGTGCCTCCTTCCTCTGCCCTCTCCCCACAACCTCGCAGAACCGAAATGTGAGTAAGCTCTCACTAATCTGCTGAGTCTTCCATGCCCATCGCCAGTTCGTCCTCCATTTCTTCCTGGGCTCCTGCACCTTCCTCAACTGTTTTGCTGATACTATGGGCCCTTGATAATCCCTCTCCCCCACCATACCATGACTGCCGCCAAGGTGCCACTGACCGTCTGGACCTTGTAGATCTTGTTATCCCTTCCGCATATGACTCCTCCAGTACTTCCTCCCTTCCTCTTGGACCAACACCTGACTCCAAATAATGCTTCCAGTGTGCTCCATCACGTAGATGACCAAAATTGTCACGCTGAAAATGTCATCGCCAGTGTTAAACATCTGCGTCGACATTTGTAAACTGTGTAGAACGGTGCATATGTCCTTGATCTGACACCACTCCAGCAGTGTGATCTGCACTACCTCTGGATCAAGTTAGCCCACATTATAACGTATTTCAGCAGGGCTCTGCGGTTCTGCCATGTGCAGATTCAAATTCCTGTGTGTCGGAACATCGCATTTCAGACGTTTAACCGCCAGACCTTAAGATTTCAGGAGCGATGAAAGTTGTTGAGCTACTGGGTGCGAACGATGGAAGTGAGCACATAGCGAGCGTGACCGCTGTACAAGGCCATGTAGGCCGGGATGGTGTTTTAAAATTGCTGGAGAATCAGATTAAACACGTGAGCCATACAAGTCACGTGTGTCACATTGCCCTGACGAAGGCATGCTGCCATGTTTGCATCATTGCCGCACACGGCTGTTAAGTCATCACCGGAGTCCGCTACATCAATTTATACTCCTGTCGCAAGGTGACAACGTGTTCCTTTCGTGCATAGTGCTGATGATGGGAGAGGCGTCGACGCCAGCGGCGCAGGTGGACGCAGGTTATGCTCACCCACTGGGCTGCGTTACCTTGACATATGCAGAACCAATGGCTGAATGCAGGTGGTGGGTATCTCACAGATGAAGTACCATCATTCAGCTACAACCAATGGGAAGACACAACACCCTTTTTTAGGCCCCTCCTGTCTGAAGACCACTGCCAGACTTAGCTATAAACCTCTGGTTACTGTTACTCCCAGTTTAGTTTTATGAGTTTGTGTGCTTGTTACCTGACTATTTTCCTGCTTGCTGTTTAGGTACCTCGTTGGCCAATTTGCATTTCACCTCTGCTTGTTTTCTGATTAAGTCCTGTCCCTCCCATTCTGTTCCTCTTCCTCAATTAATGTTTTGACCCTGCATGACTACTATTCTCTGGAACTGCAGCCTTCCACAGGTATTGATCAACTAGGGCCCTGTGTCATTCAAAATCACTGTATAGGGGTTAAAGGGTTTCAGGGTTCTGGGGGTCCAGCTTGGTGAGTGGGTTCCCTCTAGCCTATCCTTTACAGCCGTCTGAGTGTGTCGATCCAGGCAGGCATTACACCATGCCCTCGACAGAAGGACATGTAGGACGGGATAGTGTTTTAAAAACTGCTGGAGATTCAGATTCAACACGTGAGCCATACAAGGCACGTGTGTCACATTGCCCTGAAGAAGGGCCGCAGACTGTTTTTCATCATTGTCGCACCCGGCATTCCCTGGCTGCTGGTTGAGTGGAGACAACCATTAATGAAACTCGGTCTCACTCTACAGAGCTAACCGTCCACAACTCCTCAGCGGTGTCTCACATTTCCCCTACATTTCAAAGCAAACATTTGACCGCCTGATGGCCTTGAGCTCTGCTGCCAGCATAGTAAGGAGGTGTGTGGGATTCCTTGGGTGCAGTTACAAGGAAGGGTGGCCTGACCACACAGGGTTTGGGCTGAGGTGCAGGAACACGAGGTTGATGAGGCAGAAGCAGTGGAGGAACTTGTACATACAGAGGAAGGATTGAAACACACAACTCGTGGGGATGGAAAGACTTGTACAGCAGACCTTTCTCCATCTCTCACTATAGTTACCCAGTGCCCAGTCAGTGACATGTAACGCCCCTGTCCATGCTTACTCTTCCAAGTATCTGTGGTGAAATGCACCCTGTCACACAGAGTTTCTCAAGGAAGCGGTGATGTTGTGTGCGACCTGCTGTGTTAGCGCGGGCACCCCTTTCTTGGAGAAGGAGTGGCAAATAGCCATCGGCTCTTGGGGCACTGCAATGGGCATAAGGTCTCAAAAATCCTCGGTGACAAAAGCGTGTAAAGGCAGCCTTTCTTTAGCCAACAAGTTTGAGATGCTGAAACTAAACCTCTCAGGCATGTCATGCACTTCGAAAATCATGTAAAAAACAGCGAGGGGACTGCAACCACAGTCTCCCTCGTTTCCACTAATTGGGCCACACACACCCCACTTGACTGGCATCAGTTGACCCCCATTTTTAAGATGAAAAAGATGCTTTGCATGAAGCACTCTCAAAAATACACGTGCCTTTCGCCTCCCCTGGATGACACAGGGGAAGAAAAGTCCTCCGAGAGCCATGACTTGTTCATCTTGGTTCTTTTATCAAAAGCGAGGGGACTCCAACCACAGTCTCCCTTGTTTCCACTAAATGGGCCACACATACCCCACTTGACTGGCATCAGTTGACCCTCATTTTCAAGATGAAAAAGATGCTTTGCATGAAGCACTCTCAAAAATACGCGTGCCTTTCGCCTCCCCTGGCTGAGCCAGGGGAAGAAAAGCCCTCTGAGAGCCATGACTTCCTCATCTTGGTGAACGTTAGTATGTCCACATTGTCACTGGACAGACACGTGTGCTTATCTGTCAGCACCCCCCCAGCAGCACTGAGGACACGTTCTGAGAGAACGCTGGCTGCAGGACACGACAAGATCCCCAAGGCGTACATGGTGAGCTCAGGCAATTTATCCAGATTGGAAGCCTAAAATGAGCAGGGCTCAAGTTGAACAGTAATGGCATCGATGTCCCCTTGCATATACTCATATATCTGTGTCTCCTCTTCTTTTTCCTTGTCCAGCGGTTTTGTTTTTGCATGAGTATATGTTCTTGTCACTTTCCCATGTGTTTGTGTTGTGTTGTGAGTTTTTTGTCACCTTTGGGACACCTTTGAGGGTGTTTTTATGTGTTTGTGATTGCCTCCCATTGTTTCCTATGGTGTTTGAGTGGCGAACCGAGCTCGAGCCGAACTGCGACTGGTTCGCTCATCTCTAATAAAGAGTATTGGCTCAAGAGAAATTGCACAAAAAAATGTACAGGACATCATCTCCGGTTACCCATGTGAAAATAAAAGATTTTGGGGCTCACCTACCATCTAATATATATTCCTTGAGGGGTCTAGTTTCCAAAATGGGGTCACTTACAGTATGCTGGTGTCGCGGGCGGAGGAGTGGACGCTGCGCTCACCCAATGCTCGGGTCCGGCTGCTGCTGCTGCTCGGTGGTGGCTCGAGCGGTGGGCCGGATCCCGGGGACTCGAGCGGCGTCCCTCACCCATGAGTGAAAGGGGGGGTGGTGTGTCGTTTAGGGATATTGTCCGTGACGCCACCCACGGTTGTGGTGAGGTTGTGACACCAACGCTGCTCTGGAGGGGATCCCGGGAGCGATGACAGGGAGCAGCTTGGATGTTGGTTCTCCCCTCCATGGGTAGGGGGGTTGGTTGTCCCGGGGCTCAGTGAGGGTTAGGGATGGCAGGCGGGTTACGGGGCCTGGTGAGGTGCAGGGTCGCGGGGGCAGCGCTGTGCCGCACGGCACGGTTGTACTCACTCAGCCAGTAATTTACACGGAGTCTCTGGTCAAACAAACGGCTGGATGGACGGGTCCCACAGGCGGCTGCGGTTGTTCTCCTCCCGGTAGGTTGATGGTGACTGCCTTTCCCTGCACCTGTGTTGTGTTACGGTTCCAATGGCTTCCCACCGGTAACCCGCTCCCCAGCTTGGATGGATGCTGAGGGAGCCCCTTTTGCCCGCAGGCTCTGGCCCTGGGAACTGTAGCCTTGGCGGTGACTGTTTCCCTTCACGGTGTGAGCTGTTGCCTTCAATCGGGTCTTGACTGCTGGGAAACCCCGGAGTTTCCCTTCGCTAACGGATTTGACCAGTTTTACGGCGACTCCTAGCCTGGTCGGGGTCCATAGGCCCTGCCGAATGGTGCTGGCTTCTCTTCACTCCCCGATCCGGTACCGGCGGGCCACCGCCCGTCCCCGGTCCGTACGGTTCACTCCAATCAGCCTCTCCTGCAGACTGTCACCACCGTCTAATTGGTTACAACCTTGCTGTATGTGCCCGGGCCACACACCCGGACACAATCAGGCTGCTCCTCTACCACTTCACTCCTCTAACTCTAAAACTCATCTCTAACTGACTCCTTTTCCCGCCTCAAGGACTGTGAACTCCTTAGTGGTCGGGACCAACCGCCTGGCCCACCCCCTGGTGTGGACATAAGCCCCTGGAGGAAGGCAACAAGGATTTGTGTTTGACTTCGGTGTGGGTTGTGTTGGTGTAGTTCTGTGACGACCTGGCTTGTCCAGGGCGCCACATTGGAGCACCCTATTTAGGCACCTCAGGGTCTCTTCAAACTTGAAGAGGCATTTGCTAACGATTCCAGCCAATTTTGCAGTCAAATGGCACTCCTTCCCTTCCGAGCCCTGCCGTGCACCTAAACAGTAGACTTCCACCCCACATGAGGTATCGTCGTACTCAGGAGAAATTGCACAACAAACTGTATGGTGCATTGTCTCGTGTTACCCTTTTGAAAATAAAAGATTTGGGATGAAAGCAACAATTTGTGGTAAAAATGTGTTTTTTATTTTCATGGCTCAACATTATAAAATTCAGTGAAGCACCTGTGGGTTAGAGGTGCTCATCAAACATCTACAGAAATTATATGAGGAGTCTAGCCTTCAAAATGAGGTCATTTGTGGGGGAGCTACACTATTTAGGCACATCAAGGGCTCTCCAATCGCGACATGATGTGGCTGCCAACGACTCCAGCTAATTCTGTGGTCTAAAATTCAAATGGCACTCTTTCACTTCCAAGCACTGCTGTGCACCCAAACAGTAGATTTCCACCACGTATGATGTATCAACGTATTTAGGATAAATTTCACAACATATTATATGGTATATTTCTTCTTGCTACCCTTGTGAAAATACAACATTTGGGACTAAATTAATATTTTTGTGGGAAAAGTTAAAATGTTCATATTTTTCTTCGACATTGCTTAACCTCTTAACGACCGCCGATACGCCATTTAATGGCGACAAATTAGGGTACTTTTTCCGATCCGCCGCTTTTTAACGGCGGTCGGAATAAAGGGTCTAGTGCCTCCCAGAGTCGGAAAATTTCCGGGGTCTCAGCTGACGGGGGAAGCTGAGACCCTGGAGATCATGATTCAGGCTGGTTTTTCCGGTCCCCATCTACGTGATGACCGGTATACACCGTATACTGATGATCACCTTACAGTAAATGACAGCGCCGGCAAAAAATGATTTATCTCCCATCTGGCATAAACAAACATGTCAGAAGGGAGATAAATCTCCTCCCCGGTCACCTCCAGTCCCCCAGTGTCGCCAAAGTGTCCCCCCCAACCCCTCCTCCCGAAAATCCAAGATGGCCTCGCGCACACCGGCGCACACAGCAGCGCGCCGGCCGCATTTATCCTTTTCCTCTGGTTTCTGTCGCATGTGCTATGACACATACGACAGAAAACTGCTCCCCAGGTCCTGCCAGGTCACCCCCTATATCCCCCCGGTGTCCCCCGTACCTTTTCTAGCCTACATCCACCGCGATCCCCCCTCATTCACAGCAGATGCTTGTCACACGTGCAGAGCAGCTGACAGCTCAGCTTCCTGTGTTCAGAGACACTGGCTGCTGCTGCTCGGCACACTTCAGCTGTGACCCGGGGAGGGTGGGTGCAAATTCTTTGCACCCACTCTCCTCAAATGGAGGGTCTGCACTCCTAGAAAATTGGGGATGCGTTCCCTGAACATGCCCCCCATATTCTAGAAGGTCCAGAATCATCGTGGGACATCCAAAATGGATTACAGGGGACCCGATTTTTTTTTTTCTTCTTTTCAATAAATTGGTGAAAGAGGGAATGGTTGGGGAGTGTTTTTTCAAATATTTTTTTTTTGTTGTCAATTTTTCATTTTATTACTGTCAATTAGTTATGTCTGGTATCAGATAGACGCTGTGACATCACTAATTGCTGGGCTTGATGCCAGGTGACAGGCACCAGGGCAACGAGATGAGTTGGGGCGAAGCGCCAGAATTGGCACATCTAATGGATGCGCCACTTTTGGGGCAGCTGCGGCCTGCTATTTTTAGGCTGGGAAGAGTCCAATAACCATGGCTCTTCCCACCATGAGAATACCAGACCCCAGCTGTCAGCTTCACCTTGGCTGGTGATCTAATTTGGGGGGAACCCACGTTTGTTTTTATTTTTAATTTATTTTTAATTATTTATTTATAAATAATTTAAAAAAAAAACAGCTTGGGGAGCCCTCCAAATTGATCACCAGACAAGGTGAAGCTGTCAGCTGGGGTTTGCAGGCTACAGCTGTCTGCTTTACCCTAGCTGGCTATCAAAAATAGGGGGGACCCCTTGTCATTTATTTTAATTATTTTTTTCTTTTTGAGCTAAATACAAGGCTAGGCACCATTTAGCGGCACATGAAAGGCACTAAAGGGCGCCAGCTTAGAATATGCAGGGGGTGGGATGTTGTATATATGTTTGACATCTATCCATTCATCCATTGTAGCATTATAAGCTGTGTGCCCACAATCAGGGTTTGCAGCGTTTTGGACGCAGAGTGTTTTGCCTGCTTCCATAACGCTGCGTTGTGCAGTAGAAGCACAGTGGAAGGATTTTTAGAAATCCCGTGCCCACTGTGCTTCTTTTCTCCGCAGCATAAACCGACCTGTGGCGCAGCTTCCCGAGCCTCAGCATGTCAATTTATGCTGTGGAGATGAGTGTTCTCTGCAGGTAGAATAGAACTAAAGTCCACAGCGGCCTGAATCCAAATCCTGGGCATGGACAGCCGCGTTCTCCCGTGGACAACACTCACATCTCTGCAGGAAGGCTGTAACTGTGTACTAGATGCCGTGTCGCTGGATCATGGCCACATAGCCTAACAGTGAGACTATTGTTGCTACAGCAACATTTTTGTGAAGTACCTGTGGATTCAAAATGCTTACTATACTCCTGAATAAAATCCTTGAGAGGTCCAATTTCCAAAATGGGGTCACTTGTGGGGGGTTTCTGATGTATAGGTACCCAAGAGGCCCTGCTAATGTGATATGGTGCGCGCAATTTATTTCAACTTTTCCAAAATTCAAATGGTGCTCCTTCCATTCCAAGCCCTTCCATTTATCCAAACAGAGGTTTTTGGCCACATATGGGGTATCCCTGCGCTCACAAGAAATTGGATAACAACCTGTGGGGTCCACGTTTTGTTGTTGCCTCTTTAAAAAGTGAGAAATGTGATGCTAAAGAAACATTTTTGTGAAAAAAATGAAAATTTTCAATATGGCAACCTAAGCTTATCAAATTCTGTGAAGTATTCGTGGATTCAAAATGCTCACTATACACATAGATAAAAGCCTTGAGGTGTCTTGTTTCCAGAATTGGGTCACTTGTGGGGGATCTCCACGGTTTAGGCACCTTAGGGGCTTTCCAAATGCGACATAGCGTCCACTAATTATTCCTGCCAAATGTTCAGTCAAATGGCACTTTTTCCCTTCCGAGCCTTGCTGTGCACCCAAACAGTTGATTTCCACCACATATAAGATATCACCAAACTCAGGAGAAATTGCACAATAAATTTCATGGTGATTTTTTTCCTGTTACCCTTGTGAAAAAAAGCTATCTGGTTGAAGTAACAATTTTGTGGTAAAATTTAATGTTTTTATTTTCATGGCTCAACGTTATAAACTTCTGTGAAGCACCTGGGGGTTCAGGGTACTCACCAAACATCTAGATAAATTCTTTGAGAGGCCTAGTTTCCAATATGGGGTCATGTTACGGGGGGACCGGCAGATTAGGACCAGGGGTATATATCCCAATCGCCAGTCGGGGCCCACCGTGCTCCAGATGGTAATGGAGCTGCTGGCACCCTGTGGGTTAGGCGGAGACTATAGAGCTGGATGGCTCTGAGATAACTCAAGGAACCGGTCACGTGTGTAGGGACACGTCAGACCGGACGACAACCCAGTTAGCATTTCGGTGGAGCGGACGCTACTCCGACCACGTGTGTAACAACACGTCAGGCTGGATGGTAACCAGTTAGCGTTGACCGAGAAGACTGTCTGCCACGTGTGTAAGACATGTCAGGCCGAGCGGTCCTTTGATTAGCGTTTCTGGCCACCACTCGACTGGCCACGTGTGTAAAGGACACGTCAGACCAGGTAGTCACACCAGTAGCATTTGACTGGGAAGCCGAGGAGGATAATAGGGTTCACACACCCAATCCAGGAACACCCTGTTAACTTCACAGGGGTTCTGGGGTGCGCTGTCCGTGCACGTAGAGGGCACAACCAGACAGGTGGCGCAGCAGGTACACTGTCCGTGTGCATAGAGGGCACTCTCGGACAGGTGACGCAACAGGTATTCTGTCCATGTGCGTAGGAGGCACAACTGAACAGGTGACGCAGCAGCCCCAGCCCAGTTAACGCCACTGGGCTGCTCTAGCACAACAGGAACGGTAGCAAGGAAGCACGGCGCCTGACCCTCATGTGCTGAGCCACGAATCTTGGCGTGGCAGGCACCGTTCGCCTAGCCCTACCTACCGCTTCTAACAAGGCTTATGCCACCAAGAACTCTAAATGAAGACTGCGCACCTCCATGTTGTCTCCAGCCCCTTTTATAACCTGGGTCCGCCCCAAAAGGGTGGAACCACCAAGGTCCAATAGCAGAGTGCCATGTCATCAGTGACGTCACATGCGACCTATCCGGAACCGCCACGTCATTGATGACCTCATGGCAGCCACGCCTAAAAACACTTCACCAGTCATCGTCTGACGACAAATGGTGAGGTGCCAGATCATAGGGGCGGGCCTCTGCGAGCCAGTCCGGAGTTACCACGTCATCAGGACACCTGACATGCTCTGCCGTATCAGGGCCTGCCACCTCACGGACATGCTCAGTGAGGTCCTTACCGGACCCAGCCTCTGATGCAATAAGTGCCTGAGCATGCTCAGTAGCCTGAGCAACAGGCTCAGAAAGCAGACTATCAGTTTGAGCATGCTCAGTAGGCACATACCAGAACTTAGACACAGCACGAAGTCCAAGTACCTGTGCAAAGAGGCTGTTAGGGTTAATTGTGGGAGCATACTCAGTAGCCTGAACTGAGGACTTAGTCTCAGACATAACACAATCAGGTTGAGCATGCTCACTAGGCAAAACACTGGGCTTAGACTCTGGCTGGGGTAAATCGGCGCACACATGCGCACTAGCCACCTCTCCACACTTAGACGTGGTGGAAGGAGCAGCCAACTGGACGACCCGAGGCACGGCCAAGAACGGCAGCCGGCGCCTGAGCGCAACAGGAACCGCAGCAGGCTGCTTGCGGCTATGGCGGCGCCGGTTCATAACAGGTCACTTGTGGTGGTTTTTTTCTGTTTACGTACCTTAGGGGTCCTCCAAATGTGACATGGTGCCCGCAATCTTTTTTAGCCAAATTTCCTTTCCAAAATTCAAATATTGCTCCTTTTCGTTCCAAGCCCTCCTATTTACCCAAACAAAGGTTTCTGACCACATGTGGGGTATCGGCGCGCTCATAAGAAAGTGGGTAACAAAGTGTGAGGTCCAATTTTTGGTGTTACCTCTTGAAAAAGTAAGAAAATTAGTGCTAAAGCAACATTTTTAGGTAAAATGTTAATTTTTATTTTTTTTCATTCCACATTACTTTAGTTCCTGTGAAGCACCTGAAGGGTTAATAAATTTCTTGGATGTGGTTTTGAGTATCTTGAGGAGTGCAGTTTTTAGAATGATGTCACTTTGGGTATTTTCTTTCACCCAGGCCTCTCAAAGTCACTTCAAATGGGATGTGATCCCTAAAAAAATGGTTTTGTAAATTTTGTTGAAAAAATGGGAAATTGCTGATGAACTTTGAACCCTTCTAACTTTCTAACCCAAAAAAATTTTGTTTCAAAAATTGCGCTGATCTAAAGTAGACATGTGGGAAATGTTATTTATTAACTATTTTGTGTGACATAGCTCTCTGGTTTATGGGCATAAAAATTAAAAGTTTGAAAATTGCAAAATTTTACATTTTTTTCTCAAATTTTAGATTTTTTCACAAATAAAATAAAAAAATATCATCCTAAATTTACCTCTAATATGAAGTCCAATATGTCATGAAAAAACAGTCTCAGAACAACCAGGATCCATTGAAGCATTCCAGAGTTATAACCTTATAAGTGACACTGGTCAAAATTACAAAAAAATGGCCTGGGCATTAAGTACAAAATTGGCTTCCTCCTTAAGGGGTTAAAGTTCCTATGAAGCACATAAAGGGTTAACTTCTTAAATGTGACTTTGAATACTTTGAGTGGTGCAGTTTTTATAATAGTATTACTTTGGCATATTTTCTGTAAACTTAGGTCTGTCAAAGTCACTTTAAATGTGATGTGATCTCTAAAAAAAAATTGTTTTGTACATTTTATTGGAAAAATGAGAAATTGCTGATATACTTTTAACTAGAGTTGAGCGCGGTTCGAGGTTCTCCAGTTCTAGGCTCGAGTGATTTTGGGGCCTGTTCTAGATCGAACTAGAACTCGAGCTTTTTGCAAAAGCTCGATAGTTCTAGAAACGTTCGAGAACGGTTCTAGCAGCAAAGAAACAGCTAATTCCTAGCTGGCTTTCCACTGTAATAGTGTAAGTCACTCTGTGACTCACACTATTATGACATTTCAGTGTATAGTGTGCGTGAACAGCGCCTTCAGATCACTCCTGTTTCGCCATGTGATCGTTATTTTTTTTTTTTCCTTGTCTTCCTTCCCTAAGCGCGCGCGTGTAGTGGGGAGGGCCATTATGTCAGCCAATCCCAGACACACACACAGCTAAGTGGACTTTTAGCCAGAGAAGAAACGGCATGTGGGATAGGATGTCCATGTCACATGTCCCTGCATTATAAAACCGGACATTTTCCTCCAGCACGCCATTATCTGCCTTCTGTGTCCTTGGTGTCAGACATCACTGGCGCAGCTCCGTCCTAAATCCTATCGCCGATACAGCTGTATGCGCTCCATCCACAGCGCTGGACAGCTTAGGGAGAGCACTTTCTATCAGTCCTTTTAAGGGCTCGTACCGGCAGGCTCAGAGCCATAGGTGACAGGTCCTGCGAACAGAGACAGCGTCTGTGTAGCTAAGGTCAGGGATTTCGTCACTGCACAATACTGGCACTGTACCTTCCTGTCCTCTACACACTCCAACTCATTATAACTAAGCCATTATACTAGCAAACACTCAGTGTACCTAGTGGCATCCTAAACGTGGCTATTGGACTTTGCTATAGTCCCACTAGTGCAAAGATATTTGCAGCACCTCTGCCTGCATTGCACACTCCAACTCATTATAACTAAGCCATTATACTAGCAAACACTCAGTGTTCCTAGTGGCATCCTAAACGTGGCTATTGGACTTTGCTATAGTCCCACTAGTGCAAAGATATTTGCAGCACGTCTGCCTGCATTGCACACTCAAACTGATTGTTACTAAGCCATTATACTAGCAAACACTCAGTGTACCTAGTGGCATCCTAAACGTGGCTATTGGACTTTTGTCTAGTCCCACTAGTGCAAAGATATTAGCAGCACGTCTGCCTGCATTGCACACTCAAACTCATTGTTACTAAGCCATTATACTAGCAAACACTCAGTGTACCTAGTGGCATTCTAAACGTGGCTATTGGACTTTTGTCTAGTCCCACTAGTGCAAAGATATTTGCAGCACGTCTGCCTGCATTGCACACTCAAACTCATTGTTACTCAGCCATTATACTAGCAAACACTCAGTGTACCTAGTGGCATCCTATACGTGGCTATTGGACTTTGCTATAGTCCCACTAGTGCAAAGATATTTGCAGCACCTCTGCCTGCATTGCACACTCCAACTCATTATAACTAAGCCATTATACTAGCAAACACTCAGTGTACCTAGTGGCATCCTAAATGTGGCTATTGGACTTTTGTCTAGTCCCACTAGTGCAAAGATATTTGCAGCACGTCTGCCTGCATTGCACACTCAAACTCATTGTTACTAAGCCATTATACTAGCAAACACTCAGTGTACCTAGTGGCATTCTAAACGTGGCTATTGGACTTTTGTCTAGTCCCACTAGTGCAAAGATATTTGCAGCACCTCTGCCTGCATTGCACACTCCAACTCATTATAACTAAGCCATTATACTAGCAAACACTAAGTGTACCTAGTGGCATCCTAATCGTGGCTATTGGACTTTTGTCTAGTCCCACTAGTGCAAAGATATTTGCAGCACGTCTGCCTGCATTGCACACTCAAACTCATTGTTACTAAACCTTTATACTAGCAAACACTCAGTGTACCTAGTGGCATTCTAAACGTGGCTATTGGACTTTGCTATAGTCCCACTAGTTCAAAGATATTTGCAGCACCTCTGCCTGCATTGCACACTCCAACTCATTATAACTAAGCCATTATACTAGCAAACACTCAGTGTACCTAGTGGCATCCTAAACGTGGCTATTGGACTTTGCTATAGTCCCACTAGTGCAAAGATATTTGCAGCACCTCTGCCTGCATTGCACACTCCAACTCATTATAACTAAGCCATTATAATAGCAAACACTCAGTGTACCTAGTGGCATCCTAAACGTGGCTACTGGACTTTGCTATAGTCCCACTAGTGCAAAGATATTTGCAGCACGTCTGCCTGCATTGCACACTCAAACTCATTGTTACTAAGCCATTATACTAGCAAACACTCAGTGTACCTAGTGGCATCCTAAACGTGGCTATTGGACTTTGCTATAGTCCCACTAGTGCAAAGATATTTGCAGCACCTCTGCCTGCATTGCACACTCCAACTCATTATAACTAAGCCATTATAATAGCAAACACTCAGTGTACCTAGTGGCATCCTAAACGTGGCTACTGGACTTTGCTATAGTCCCACTAGTGCAAAGATATTTGCAGCACGTCTGCCTGCATTGCACACTCAAACTCATTGTTACTAAGCCATTATAATAGCAAACACTCAGTGTACCTAGTGGCATTCTAAACATGGCTATTGGACTTTGCTATAGTCCCACTAGTGCAAAGATATTTGCAGCACCTCTGCCTGCATTGCACACTCCAACTCATTATAACTAAGCCAGTATACTAGCAAACACTCAGTGTACCTAGTGGCATCCTAAACGTGGCTATTGGACCTTTGTCTAGTCCCACTAGTGCAAAGATATTTGCAGCACCTCTGCCTGCATTGCACACTCCAACTCATTATAACTAAGCCATTATACTAGCAAACACTCAGTGTACCTAGTGGCATCCTAAACGTGGCTATTGGACTTTGCTATAGTCCCACTAGTGCAAAGATATTTGCAGCACCTCTGCCTGCATTGCACACTCCAACTCATTATAACTAAGCCATTATACTAGCAAACACTCAGTGTACCTAGTGGCATCCTAAACGTGGCTATTGGACTTTGCTATAGTCCCACTAGTGCAAAGATATTTGCAGCACCTCTGCCTGCATTGCACACTCCAACTCATTATAACTAAGCCATTATACTAGCAAACACTCAGTGTACCTAGTGGCATCCTAAACGTGGCTATTGGACTTTGCTCTAGTCCCTCTAGTGCAAAGATATTTGCAGCACCTCTGCCTGCATTGCACACTCCAACTCATTATAAATAAGCCATTATACTAGCAAACACTCAGTGTACCTAGTGGCATCCTAAACGTGGCTATTGGACTTTTGTCTAGTCCCACTAGTGCAAAGATATTTGCAGCACGTCTGCCTGCATTGCACACTCAAACTCATTGTTACTAAGCCATTATACTAGCAAACACTCAGTGTACCTAGTGGCATCCTAAACGTGGCTATTGGACTTTGCTATAGTCCCACTAGTGCAAAGATATTTGCAGCACCTCTGACTGCATTGCACACTCCAACTCATTATAACTAAGCCATTATACTAGCAAACACTCAGTGTACCTAGTGGCATCCTAAACGTGGCTATTGGACTTTTGCCTAGTCCCACTAGTGCAAAGATATTTGCAGCACGTCTGCCTGCATTGCACACTTAAACTCATTGTTACTAAGCCATTATACTAGCAAACACTCAGTGTACCTAGTGGCATCCTAAACGTGGCTATTGGACTTTGCTATAGTCCCACTAGTGCAAAGATATTTGCAGCACCTCTGCCTGCATTGCACACTCCAACTCATTATAACTAAGCCATTATACTAGCAAACACTCAGTGTACCTAGTGGCATCCTAAACGTGGCTATTGGACTTTGCTATAGTCCCTCTAGTGCAAAGATATTTGCAGCACCTCTGCCTGCATTGCACACTCCAACTCATCATAACTAAGCCATTATACTAGCAAACACTCAGTGTACCTAGTGGCATCCTAAACGTGGCTATTGGACTTTTGTCTAGTCCCACTAATGCAAAGATATTTGCAGCACGTCTGCCTGCATTGCACACTCAAACTCATTGTTACTAAGCCATTATACTAGCAAACACTCAGTGTACCTAGTGGCATCCTAAACGTGGCTATTCGATTTTGCTATAGTCCCACTAGTGCAAAGATATTTGCAGCACCTCTGCCTGCATTGCACACTCCAACTCATTATAACTAAGCCATTATACTAGCAAACACTCAGTGTACCTAGTGGCATCCTAAACGTGGCTATTGGACTTTTGCCTAGTCCCACTAGTGCAAAGATATTTGCAGCACGTCTGCCTGCATTGCACACTCAAACTCATTGTTACTAAGCCATTATACTAGCAAACACTCAGTGTACCTAGTGGCATCCTAAACGTGGCTATTGGACTTTGCTATAGTCCCACTAGTGCAAAGATATTTGCAGCACCTCTGCCTGCATTGCACACTCCAACTCATTATAACTAAGCCATTATACTAGCAAACACTCAGTGTACCTAGTGGCATACAAGAAGTGGCTGTTGTACTCCATTAGTGCCCCACTGGTGCAAATCTATGTGCAGCACCTCTGCATGACACCCTCCTGCTCTGTTTTTAATAAGCTATAATGATAGCAAAAAATGCTGCCATTTAGTGGCATCATAGAACTGGCTGTTTTATTTCATTAGTGCCCCACTGGTGCCAAGCTATTTCTAGCACCTCTGCATGACACCCTCCTGCTCTGTTTTTATTAAGCTATAATGATAGCAAAAAAATACTGCCGTTTAGTGGCATCATAGAACTGGCTGTTGTATTCCATTAGTGCCCCACTGGTGCCAAGCTATTTCTAGCACCTCTGCATGACACCCTCCTGCTGTTTTTAATAAGCTATAATGATAGCAAAAAATACTGCCATTTAGTGGCATCATAGAACTGGCTGTTGTATTCCATTAGTGCCCCACTGGTGCCAAGCTATTTCTAGCACCTCTGCATGACACCCTCCTGCTCTGTTTTTAATAAGCTATAATGATAGCAAAAAATTCTGCCATTTAGTGGCATCATAGAACTGGCTGTTGTATTCCATTAGTGCCCCACTGGTGCCAAGCTATTTCTAGCACCTCTGCATGACACCCTCCTGCTCTGTTTTTAATAAGCTATAATGATAGCAAAAAATACTGCCATTTAGTGGCATCATAGAACTTTTCTGTTTTATTCCATTAGTGCCCCACTGGTGCCAAGCTATTTCTAGCACCTCTGCATGACACCCTCCTGCTCTGTTTTTAATAAGCTATAATGATAGCAAAAAATACTGCCATTTAGTGGCATCATAGAACTGGCTGTTGTATTCCATTAGTGCCCCACTGGTGCCAAGCTATTTCTAGCACCTCTGCATGACACCCTCCTGCTCTGTTTTTAATAAGCTATAATGATAGCAAAAAATACTGCCATTTAGTGGCATTATAGAACTGGCTGTTGTATTCCATTAGTGGCCCACTGGTGCCAAGCTATTTCTAGCACCTCTTCTTGACACCCTCCTGCACATTTAGCTATGCTAATTTTATAGCAAACTCAGGGAATTCCTTGCTGCATTTGATCATTAGGAGGGATAGAAAGTGAGGCTTCTTTTACTGTCAACACGGCCACTGTACCCATCTGTCCACTTTTGCCACGCTATTTAATTTGCACAAAGAGCTGACTCTTTTTCTGCCTTCCTAAAATTGTCTGGAATACTAAGTTAGTGTTCCTTTGCTGCCAAGCAAGGTACAACACATGAGCATTCTACACTCCTTTCCATTTCTGGAATGCAATTATTAACTGCAGGTAGTCCAGGCAATCTGTGACGAAGGTGCAGGCGTGGATATAATGTAGCCTGCATCCAATGTCTGACAGCTCAACAATACATTCTGTTTTCACTTCCAACACAAGTGATGACCTGCCAATCACACTCCCTGTTGCGGGTTAAGGAGTGGAAGTTCAGTGTGAAAAACCATGTGTGACTGCTGTCCCCACAGTCACAGAGGATGAAGAGCATGCAGATGCACTTGATGGGGCAGGCGGTGGTTGCACAGGCACGCTAGGCCGCATTGTAGCACAGTGAAATTCACATTGCGACTTATGCTTCATTTTAAGTCGTGTACAGGGTGGGCTCCCCAGTATGCAGCAAAACCAGGCAAAAGGAAAAGGACTCTAGGCAGTTGGGTTGATAAATGATTGTTTAACTTTACCAAAACAAACAATAAGAACCATGCATACAATTAAAATAATTGAACAATCTATTCTGTTGCCTACTACCTGCTAATCCCTCTGTGTAGCAGTAATTGTGTGTTTGTGCGTGTGTGTGTGTGTGTGCGAACACGACTTACCAGTGGCGCATCACAAGAGCTTACAATTTATCTACCTAAACATAGACAAAACACATGACCCCCCTGAATACCCTTGTTAGCTGAAGCCTCACAGATATTGCAGATGATAACAGTGTGAATGCAAACCACACAGCTCTGCAACACAGTCATGGAAATCTTGAAAAGCAACAGTCAATGTAAACATGTGTTGCTGTCCCTCTATGATTTAAACTGTACGTGACAATTTGACAGTGCAGAGGCAGCAAGTCTTATTGTCTATATAGTCGGCCTACCCAGAACAGATATGTGTTTTGCTAATAAAACAAAGTGTTGCGTGCCCGCATTATTGTCTGGGCACAGCCTACCGTACCCGGGTTCTGTGATGTCCAGTTGCCAGAAATACAGACTTTACGCTCCTCTCACGGTAAACAGTATAGACAGCACCGTAAGAATGTTGGTCTGTGGCACAGGATGCTGCTCACTGACGTTACAGTGCTCATCATCAAAGTACAACACAACTCCCCTCACAATTGAACGAAGTGTTTCCGCGGTGGCTCCTTGCTGTAACACACACCTTTAGCTTTTCCTTCTGTTCATAGACAGCATCTCCAAGTCCACACCCGAAGAGCAATTTTATATTGCTATAGTGACCAAAGGCAGATCCAAAAAAACAGCAGCCCCTTGTGTGTAGTCTGCAACAATGCATGCAATGAACGGCAAATAAGCATATTGCATTGACAGTTGCTAAAGCTGAGCAATACACCTTCACGCTGTCAATTCATATCTATGTGATACTTCATGGAGGAAGTACTCAAAAGTGTGAGTTTTTGCCTTCTACTTACAGATTGTTGACAAATCTTAGAGATTACATGACTTTGGTGATACTTTGTGATGTCCAAAAATTTACAGGCTAGGCAAGGCTTACAGCCCATGCGACCTGCATAGCCAACACGACATCTGCTCAGAGTCAAAGTTGTGGTCCAGGATTCAGTTGTTGACGTGCTTCCAGTACTTTGTCTCTGGCCAGGAAGACGCAACGTAACCTCGTCGTCAGTAGCATCCTCCTCCACCTCCTCTGCTGACCTCATAGACTGGCTGACTTTGGTTTGACAGTAAGTGTGGTCTCCAACCTCATCAATAACCCTGTGTGTTTTCATTCCCCTCGTCCTGAGTCCTCCGAGACAACCTCTTCCTGCCCTGACCGAATAGTAAAGTTGTCCTTCCAATCAGGTATCTGTGCTCCTCATCATGTTCCCCATTGTCTCCACCAGGAGGATTTAATTTTTGGAAATGAGGGTGTAGATTAGGCACAGCACCTTCTTCATCGGGGCCTGGATCCCAGTCACAAAGCTTCAGGCTATCTGCGCAGATCATTTCCCCTGTCTCATGGAACTCGCTACCTCAACACGTTAGATTATATGCTACACACGCAAGCTTCAAACTGAATCTGAAAACTCATCTGTTCAGAAATGACTATAACCTTCAATGACACCACCACCATACGTACTTGACGCTCAACCTAAACAACTCCTACTGTCTCCTCCCAAAAATCCTTTAGAATGTAATCCCGCAAGGGCAGGGCCCTCTTCCCACTGTACCAGTCTGTCTATAGTTACTTGTATATGTATTCTGTATGTAACCCCCTTCTCATGTACAGCACCATGGAATCAATGGTACTCTATAAATCAATAATAATAAAAATAATAATAACTTCCTTGTCTGTACTCATTGCAGCTTTGGAGCAGACCTCTGATTCCCAGGCTATAGTGCGACTGAACAGCTATGCAAACTCAACCATCTCTGTCACCCCATACTCAGCAGGGCTGGTGGAAACTTGAGAGCTGTTAGGAAGCAAGTGCGATTGGATTGACACCACAGAGGAATGGAGTATTTGGGATCTTGAAATTGGGGTGGAGGAGAGGCCACTTTATGGAGCAATTCAGATCCATTGAAGCAGCTGCTGATTTGGCCTCATCTACATTTGTTAGCGATGCTCGTGTCCATGAAAAAAGGGATCATATCAGATTATCCATGGGAAGAAGTACACCTGTTCTTTTTGATGTTATTTATTGTTACAAAACGGTGACGCCTTAAACGCAAGCAGCCTGCTGCGGTTTCAGTTGCGCCCAGGCATCAGCTGCCATTTAGGCCTGTGCCTCGGGTTGTCCAGCTGGCTGCTTTCTCCTCCACGTCTAAGTGTGGAGAGGCAGCTAGTGCGCATGCGTGTGCCGATTTACCCCAGCCGCAGCCTAACTCCAGTGTTTCGCCTAGTGAGTATGCTCAGCCTGACTGTGCCATTCCTGAGGCTAAGTCTTCATTTCGGGCTACAGCGCATGCTCCCACACTTAGTGCGAAAAGCCTCTTTGCACAGGTACTTGCACTCCGTGCTGGGTCTAAGTCCTGTGTTGTGCCTAGACACCATGCTAAAGCTGATAGTCTTTTTTCAGAGACTGTATTTCATGCAACTGACCATGGTCAGGCACTTACTGCATCAGAAACTAGATCCGGTAATGAACTCTTTGGCCCTGCCCCTGATGTGGGGGGCCCATTTAGACCACAGGGCATCAGGTGTCCTGACGATGTGGCCAGGCCACTCCCAAATGGCTTGCAGAGGCCCGCCCCTATGACTTGTCACCTCATTATTGATGGTCAGACGATGACTGGTGAGGTGTTTGGGTCATGACAGCCATGAGGTCATCATTGAAGTTGCAGTTCCAAATAGGATGCTAGTTATGCCGCTCATGACGTATCACTGCTTTTGTCTCCAGGAGGTGCATTGTGTTCCACCCTGGTTTGTGGCGGGCTCAGGTTATAAAAGGGGCTGGAGACAACAAGGAGGTGCGCAGTCTTCTATTATGCTCCGAAAGAGCACACCTCCATGTGTTGAACCCATTGCGGCTCTAGGCCAGAGGTAGGCAGGGATAGGGCGTCGATGCAGGCCGCCACCACAGTTGGTAACGCAGAACGGTTAAGACCAGCTCCTGTCCTACAAGTCCTGCTTGTGCAGCCCAGTGGCATTAACAGGCCTGCTGCTGCTGATGCGCCTGCTGTTCACAGGTGTGGCCCCAATGCACACAGTCAGCGTCCTGAATGGCCCCTGTGATGTTAACAGGGAGTTCCTGGGCTGGGTGGGCGTGTGGACCCTGTTACGCTAACAGGGCTCCCAGTCTCAAGATCTGAGTGGCGTCTAACTTGGTTCAGGCTACTATTAGTTTCATAGCCACACTATTCTGTATCCTCCACCAAACCTTCCAGTTGCCCACCTCTCCTTTTCCATCTGGGAGCACGGTGGACACTGACTGCTGATGGGGATATATACCTTTCTCTTTCTTTTCTTATTAATTTTCGTTATATAGCGGTAACATAGTATATACCACCTTATCCAAATCTGCCAGTCCCACCATAACAGATGGTGTTTCTTCATCAAATGTTACTTTTGCTTAACCACCAAACCCACGGACCAAAACTTTTTTCCCCTTTCCAACACACCTGTTCCCCTTTTCACCCGCATGTGTCCTTTTTCAACTCATTTTGTATATGACCAAAAGTGCAACTCTGCAGGGACACCGTACTCAATGGCATCTCAGCACAACAGCCAGCCCTCGGTCCCTCAGATGTGGACAAGTAAAAGACCATTTCCTCCTATCCATGACAAACCGTTGAGATTCACTCTGTGCAGCACTGGTGTTTAGTGGAAAAGCAGATCGAAGATTGCGTACCACCTTCTGAAGATACTCCTGTACACGTGCGTCCCTTTATATGGCAGGAATTATTTCACCAAATTTTGTCTTGTACCGGGGATCTAACAGTGTGGCAACCCAGTAGTTAGCATTACTTCGAATTCCTACAATCCGAGGGTCATGTAGGTAGTGCAGCAAGAAGACGCTCATGTGTCTTGTGCATCCAGGAGGACCAAGTCCTTGGTGTGTTGGTGGCAGAGAGGTGAGAATCGTGCCTCCTTCCTCTGCCCTCTCCCCCCAACCTCGCACAACCGAAATGTGAGCAAGCTCTCACTCATCTGCTGAGTCTTCCATGCCCATCGCAAGTTCGTCCTCCATTTCTTCATGGCTCCTGCACCTTCCTCAACAATTTTTGCTGATACTATGCGCCCTTGTTAATCCCTATCCCCCACCATAACTGCTGCCTAGGTGCCGCTTACCGTATGGACCTTGTAGATCTTATTATCCCTTCTGCATATGACTCCTCCTGTACTTCCTCACCTTCCTCTTGGACCAATACCTGACTCCGAATAATGCTTACAGTGTGCTCCATCATGTAGATGACCAGAATTGTCACGCTGAGAATGGCATTGCCAGTGCTAAACATCTTCGTCGACATTTGGAAACTGTGTAGAAGGGTGCATAGGTCCTTGATCTGACACCACTCCAGCAGCGTGATCTGCACCACCTCTGGATCAAGTTAGCCCAGGGTATACGTCATACCGTATTTCAGCAGGGCTCTGCGGTGCTGCCACACACGCTGCAACATGTGCAGATTCCAATTCCTGCGTGTCGGAACATCGCATTTCCGGCGTTTAACTGCCAGACCCTAAGACTTCCGGAGCGATGACGGTTGTTGAGCTGCTGGGTGCGAAGGATGAAAGTGAGCACACAGCAGCATGCCCGCTGCACAAGGCCATGTAGGCCGGGATGGTATTTTAAAAATTGCTGGACAACCAGGTTCAACATGTGAGCCATACAAGGCACGTGTGTCACATTGCCCTGAAGAAGGGTCGCAGACTGGTTTGCATCATTGTCGCACCCGACCTTCCCTGACTGCTGGTTGACTGTAGACAACCATTGATGAAACTCGGTCTCACTCTCCAGAGCTAACCGTCCACAATTCCTCAGCGGTGTCTCACATTTCCCCTACATTTCAAAGTAAACATTTGACCGCCTGATGGCCTTGAGCTCTGCTGCCAGCATAGTAAGGAGGTGTGTGGGATTCCTTGGGCGCAGTTACAAGGAAGGGTGGCCTGACCACACAGGGTTTGGGCCGAGGTGGAGGACCCACACGAGGTTGAGGAGGCAGAAGCAGTTGAGGAACTTGTACATACAGAGGAAGGATTGACACACAAGTCGTGGGGATGGCAAGACTTGTACAGCAAACCCTTCTCCATCTCTCACCATAGTTACCCAGTGCCCAGTCAGCAACATGTAACTCCCCTGTCCATGCTTACTGGTCCAAGTATCTGTGTTGAAATGCACCCTGTCACACACAGAGTTTCTCAAGGAATTGGTGAGGTTGTGTGCGACCTACTGTGGTAGCGCGGGCACGCCTTTCTTGGAGAAGGAGTGACGACTGGCCATCGGCTCTTGGGGCACTGCAATGGGCATAATCCTCCATCTCAAAAGGGTGTAAAGGCAGCCTTTCTGTTGCCAACAAGTTGCAGATGATGAAACTCAACCTCTTAGGCATGTCATGTCCTTCAAAAATCATGTAAAACATAGCGAGGGGACTCCAACCACAGTCTCCCTCATTGCCACTAATTGGGCCACACACACCCCACTTGACTGGCATCAGTTGACTCCCCCCTTTTGAAAAAGAAAAAGATGCTTTGCATGAAGCACTCTCAAAAATACGCGTGCCTTTCCCGTCCCCTGGCTGACCCAGGGGAAGAAAAGTCCTCTGAGAGCCATGACTTGTTCATCTTGGTTCTTTTAGAAACACAGCGAGGGGACTCCAACCACAGTCTCCCTCGTTGCCACTAATTGGGCCACACACACCCCACTTGACTGGCATCAGTTGACCCCCCCTTTTGAAAAAGAAAAAGATGCTTTGCATGAAGCACTCTCAAAAATACGTGTGCCTTTCCCGTCCCCTGGCTGACCCAGGGGAAGAAAAGTCCTCTGAGAGCCATGACTTGTTCATCTTGGTTCTTTTAGAAACACAGCGAGGGGACTCCAACAACAGTCTCCCTCGTTGCCACTAATTGGGCCACACACACCCCACTTGACTGGCATCAGTTGACCCCCCCTTTTGAAAAAGAAAAAGATGCTTGGCATGAAGCACTCTCAAAAATACGCGTGCCTTTCCCGTCCCCTGGATGACCCAGGGGAAGAAAAGTCCTCTGAGAGCCATGACTTGTTCATCTTGGTTCTTTTAGAAACACAGCGAGGGGACTCCAACCACAGTCTCTCTCGTTGCCACTAATTGGGCCACACACACCCCACTTGACTGGCATCAGTTGACCCCCCTTTTGAAAAAGAAAAAGATGCTTTGCATGAAGCACTCTCAAAAATATGCGTGCCTTTCCCGTCCCCTGGCTGACCCAGGGGAAGAAAAGTCCTCTGAGAGCCATGACTTGTTCATCTTGGTTCTTTTCGGAAACACAGCGAGGGGACTCCAACCACAGTCTCCCTCGTTGCCACTAATTGGGCCACACACACCCCACTTGACTGGCATCAGTTGACCCCCCCTTTTGAAAAAGAAAAAGATGCTTGGCATGAAGCACTCTCAAAAATACGCATGCCTTTCCCGTCCCCTGGATGACCCAGAGGAAGAAAAGTCCTCTGATAGCCATGACTTGTTCATCTTGGTTCTTTTAGAAACACAGCGAGGGGACTCCAACCGCAGTCTCTCTCATTGCCACTAATTGGGCCACACACACCCCACTTGACTGGCATCAGTTGACCCCCCTTTTGAAAAAGAAAAAGATGCTTTGCATGAAGCACTCTCAAAAATACGCGTGCCTTTCCCGTCCCCTGGCTGACCCAGGGGAAGAAAAGTCCTCTGAGAGCCATGACTTGTTCATCTTGGTTCTTTTCGGAAACACAGCGAGGGGACTCCAACCACAGTCTCCCTCGTTGCCACTAATTGGGCCACACACACCCCACTTGACTGGCATCAGTTGACCCCCCTTTTGAAAAAGAAAAAGATGCTTTGCATGAAGCACTCTCAAAAATACGGGTGCCTTTCCCGTCCCCTGGCTGACCCAGGGGAAGAAAAGTCCTCTGAGAGCCATGACTTGTTCATCTTGGTTCTTTTCGGAAACACAGCGAGGGGACTCCAACCACAGTCTCCCTCATTGCCACTAATTGGGCCACACACACCCCACTTGACTGGCATCAGTTGGCTCCCCTTTTGAAAAAGAAAAAGATGCTTTGAATGAAGCACTCTCAAAAATACGCGTGCCTTTCCCGTCCCCTGGCTGACCCAGGGGAAGAAAAGTCCTCTGAGAGCCATGTCCACATTGTCAGTGGACATTGTCAGTGGACGTGTGCTTATCTGCCAGCAGACCCCCAGCAGCACTGAAGACAGGTTCCGAGAGAACGCTGGCTGCAGGACACGACAAGATCCCCAAGGCGTACGTGACGAGCTCAGGCAATTTATCCAGATTGGAAGCCTAAAATGAGCAGGGCTCAAGTTGCACAATAATGGCATCGATGTTTCCTTGCATATACTCATATATCTGTGTGTCCTCCTCTTTTTCCTTGTCCAGCTCTTTTGTTTTCGCATGAGTATATGTCCTTGTCACTTTCCCATGTGTTTGTGTTGTGTTGTGAGTTGTTTGTCACCTTTTGGACACCTTTGAGGGTGTTTTCTAGGTGTTTTTATGTGTTTGTGAATGCCTGCCATTGTTTCCTATGCGGTTCGAGTTCGGTTCGTCGAACGTTCGACGAACCGAACTCGAACGGGACCTCCGTTCGGCGAACCGACCTCGAGCCGAACCGGGACCGGTTCGCTCATCTCTACTTTTAACCCTTGTAGCTTCCAAACAAAAAAAAATTATGTTTCAAAAACTGTGCTGATGTAAAGTAGACACATGGAAAATGTTGCATTTTAACTATTTTGTGTGACATAAGTCTCTGGTTTAAGAGCATAAAAATTTTAGCCAACTTTCTAATATTTTCAAAGATTAACGCAAGAAATTTTGTAATTTTGTCCTCAATTTACCACTATCATGAAGTAAAATATGTTTCAAAAAACAAACTCAGAATTACTGAGATCCGTTGAAACATTCTAAAGTTATTATACCATAAATAGGGATAAGTGAGCATGCTCACCGCTACTCGGTGCTCGCCCGAGCATCTCAGTGCTCGGTATACTCGGCGAGCTCAGAGTACCGGCGAGATGCTCAGGAAGATGCTCTGCTCCCCCTCCCTGCATGGGGGCGGTATTTACAGAGTCAGCCCACATGCCGGGATTGACTGTCACACACTGTAATGCCACAACTATCATGGCTGTGGCATTACAGTGATTGGATGGCCGCACAGCGTCATCAGCTCTTTATGACACCTGACGAGGCTGTGTTCGGCAGTGTGATCCACAGTCAGCTAGTGTATAGCAAAGGTGTTGCTGAGCTAGGGACAGACTTTAGTGTGTGTCTTAGGTAGTGTAGGTACTAGGAGACATAACGTCACCGCTGCCACAGTTGCCATAGTAACCTACCAAGTGGGTTACTGTAGCATCGGTGATCTCCGATTACCTGATTACAGGGGACATTATGCACTGGATCCTGCAGTAGCCACAGGAGTTAACTCCCTGTTTACCAGCGCTGCTATTCTGCGGCTTATGCAGGAGCCATTGGATAGCGGCGCTGGGAATCAGCTGATCAGAGATCACCGTTGCTGTACTAACCCGATGAGTAGGTTACTATGGCAACGGTGGCAGCGGTAACGTCACCGCCTACCAGCCCGCTGCAGCCTCTGTTTGATTACACCGCACGGGGAGGAGCAGTGTTCTTCCTCCTTGTGCTGTGTGATATAGCAGAGCTGCATGGGTTGAAGAAAACAGAAGACCACGATCGTGGAGAGGTGAGAGGGAGTAATAAAGATGGAGTCTCTAAGTGTGTCTGTGTATTTATAATAAAAGTATTTTTTCTCTGTGTGGTGTCTTTTTTTAACCCTTTATTGGAGATTCTTATTAGCCGGGTTAAACTTAGACTGACATTAAGAATCTCAGGCTTAATACCAGCTGGTAAAACAAAGCTGGTATTAACTCCTTATTACCCATTACCTTATTAACCAGGGCCACTAGAGAAGGTGGATACAGCGCCAGAAGATCTCTATGAAAGCGCCATTTTGTGTGGTGGCTGCGGACTGCAATTCCCGGGGGGGGGGGGGGGGGGCAGAAATCTTGGGCCAAATTGCGCTGAGGATTCCAATCCCAAGCTGTCTAGTTGTACCTGGCTGGACACAAAAATTGGGCAAAGCACACATCATTTTTTTTAATTATTTCATGAAATTCATGAAATAATTTGACAAAGGGCTTCCCTATATTTTTGGTGTCGAGCTGAGTACAAATAGGCAGCTGGGGGTTGGGGGCAGCCCGTTCCTGCCTGCTGTACCTGGCTAGTATACAAAAATATGGCAAAGCCCACATCATTTTTTCTTTTAGTTTTTTGGAAAAAAACTTAAAAAAAGGGCTTCCCTGGATTTTCCATTGCCAGTGGCAGTGGGGGTTAACAGCCAGTAGCTGCTTCGGTTACCCTTAGCTAGCAATAGAAAATTCAGCGATAGCCCACACATGTTTTTTACCCCTAACCCTTGGGTTAGGTTTAGATGTTTGTTTTTTTTTCTTTTATTTGTTAATAGTTTAAAAAAAAAAAATCGACATGGGCTTTGCCATTTTTTTGTATGCCAGCCAGGTACAGCAGGCATGTACGGACTGCCCCCAACCCCCAGCTGCCTATTTGTACCCAACTGGGGACCAAAAATATAGGAAAGCCCTTTTTTTAACTTATTTCATGAATTTCATGAAATAATTAAAAAAAAAATTATGTGAGCTTCGCCCAATTTTTGTGTCCAGCCAGGTACAACTAGGCAGCTGGGGACTGGAATCTTCAGTGCAGGTTGGCCCAAGCTTTCTGGCCCCCCTGTTGCGAATTGCAGTCCGCAGCCACCCCAAATATGGAGCGTTCATAGAAGCACCATCTTCCGGCGCTGTTTCCAACTCTACCAGTGGCCCTGGTGCCGGGTGGCTCGCTGGGTAACAATGGGGTTAGGGATAGCTGGGTATTATCAGCTGGCCCTATACCCAAAATTCATGGTGTCACGTCTATTTTAGGCATGGCCACCATGAATTTTTAGTAAAGATAAAAAAACACAACAAAGAGAAAAATATTTTTATTAGAAATAAAACACAGCACAATTAGTGACTCCATCTTAATTGAACTAAAGAACCCCCCCTCCACCGTAGTCCTAGGTTGAGGGTCCCACGATGTCCAATCCGGATCCAATATCATCTGATCGGTTTACCAGAAGGCAAAGCGATCAGATGATGTGTCAGGTTCAAGTACATGAATCACATGACACATCAGCTGATTGTTTAAAAGCTGTTTACACAATCATCTGATGCATCAGTAGAAAAAAAAACTATACTCCTCTGTGCAGACTCCCGTCTGATCACTCGAGGTCCTGCCGGTAATCGGCTGATGCGGTCACCTGACGGCATCAGCTGATCGTTTAAACCGGCTGGGCGGTAAAAAGCTGGCCTCACCGCTGGACTTCTACAATCAGATGATGCTGTCAGGTGACCGCATCAGCTGATCACCGGCAGGTCCTGGAGTGATAGGACGTATCCCGGGAGACTGCAGACAGGTGAATATGATATTATTTTTTTTCTTCTTCTACTGTTCACTTTTGGTTTCATTGCTCTCAACAGTGACATGGGAGTCAGAAATGCTTACAGGGGTCTTCCATATGCTGCTCCCATGTCATTTGAGCACTGTTGTTGTACATTTGTGACATTTTTAGGCATTCTCCAGACCGCCGGGGGAGCCGCCAGAAAAATGCTCTAGTTTCCCATAGGCTAATGTGATGCCCCTGAACTAGTCAGGTCGTCACAGGGTACTGCATGCTCTTTATCCTTAGTGCAGTATTCGACCCCCATGGTTCTGGGTTCCTAACTTGTAGTACTGCCTCCACCAGCATCCAAAAATCCCAATCACACCTCACACCACACCCTGCCAGACACACCAGTGGACTGCTAATCTAGAATAGGGCTGCCCACCTAGGGGTCAGACAGATTGGTGGGAGGGAAGTAGTCAGAGAAGTGGTAGCCCTCGAGCAGTGAGCAGCTAAGGGAGTGTGTGGCTCCTGGGAAGTTGAAGATTGTGTTGCAGATGGTGGTCTGGGCCCGGAGGAGTCAGTTATCCTGTCACGGGATATTGCGACTGGGTGCCTGGACCTAGTCTTGTAGGATGGTCAGCAGCTCGAGTACGATAGCCGGTCTGGGATCGAAATCACGGCGGGGTACTGGACCCTAGGTCGGGGAGTAGCTTCACGCAACCCAGCAATTAACGTGCAGAGGATATTGACTTTATGGACTGTCCCCACGAAGCTCAGAGATCAGGGGCATTAGCGCAACGAGGGGAATAGGGCTTTCCAACCCATGCAGCCCATAGAAATCCCAAGCGTGAGCCCGTGATAGCACAGGTCCACTATTAACGGTAGGGAGCGGGGCCTGGACAGCTTTATGCCTACGGGACACTTGAACAATTCCAAATTGTGCACGGAGTCAGGCTCCGGATCACCCGGCAGTACTACAGGGGATGGATATCCGGACGGGCTCCTCCAAGAGAGCAGCGGCACCCAGAGACTTGGTTTACCCAGTTGTAAGAGTCTGCTTTCACTGTCGATGCTGCCTGAGTGAGAACGTGATTCCCCTGTGCCCAACGAGCCTGTACCCCCCCCCCTTCATCCCACTAACCCAGAGTCCCGGGGCCTTCCCTATCCATGGAGGGAAACGTCATCTGGCTTCCCCCATTCCATCTGCCCAAGGGGACTTCCATCGGCAGCGGCGTTAATCCCTGTTACTGCACACCACGGGTGGCGTCACGAACTATACCTCCCCTGTAAATAGCCCCCTTCTTCATTTGAGAGTGGCCCCTGGCCCCCGGGTCCGGAGACTCTCGAGCCACGAGTAAGCATCCCGGACCCGAGCTGTTCAACCCCTACAGGGGTGGCACACTAACTTTGGGCTCGGAGCTCGGGTCGAGCACCCGAGCATTTCAATATGCTCGACCCGAGCATCGAGCACCCGAGCATTTTACTGGTCGCTCATCTCTAACCATAAAATTACACTGGTCAGAATTGGAAAAAAATATGCCGGTCATTAAGGTGAAAACAGGCTGGGGGGCATGAAGGGGTAACTTTGCACTGACACCCTTTGGTAGCCTTACACCTCTCCTTACCTGTCTGATTAGAACTTCAGAACACCGGAGTGGCCATTGCTTTGACTGCTGCCACTTCACTTCACAAGCACAACACATGCTCACCTCAGCATCTCCGTTCTGCAATATCTCTTAGATCACCAGTAACAGGTTCTTGAAACCTACAGCTGCACTGTAGCATCTGTGTACAGATGACATATCAAGTACTCAGTTGCAAAAGCCTCTGCCAGACACAGTCCTGTTTTCTGTCAGTCTGACATCTCAGGGAAGATGAAAGGCAGCCATATGAGATAAATAGTGAGGGTATATGTGCAGAAAATACTGGAGAGGAGAAAGCAAGTTTGAGACTCTATGGTGAAAACTTCTAAGGAGAGAATAAGTGCTTCTATGCACAATTAAAGCTCCAGCCCATATTCCTGCTCTTTGTTATCAACTCCTTTAGCAGTGGGACCCATTCAGTTCCAGAGTGCAATTGTACCGCCCCGTGCTCGGATGCAGCCGAGCTGCTTGGATCCGGGCTCGTCGGTGGGTGGCTCGATCGTCTCCGGACCCGGGGGTCACTTCGCTCTGAAAGAGATTTGCTGGCGCTACTTAGGGGGGTGGTAGGTTGGGGGACGGCCGGAGCCGTGTTTAAGTTCGTGACGCCACCCACTTGATGTGGTGAAGGTGTAGACACCACAGCTGCAGTTACGGGGCACCCGGGGGAGATGGTGATGCAGCAAGATGTTAAGCCCTCCGTGGGCAGGGATGATGGCAACAGGTACCCGTTGGGGAGAGTAGCTTGGCGGTGCAGGGCGGCGCGCTGCCAGATGGCACTGTTGTACTCACAGTTACTGACACACACAGGTCTCATGTAAACAAAGTTGATGGTGGTCGGTGCCCACAGCTGGCGGCGTCTGGTCCCCCACCCGGTTTGGTGGTCTTTGCCTTTCTCCTGCACTGTGTTGTGAATGTGTTGACTGCCTGTGCTTCAGCAACGGGAGTCTGCTTCCTGGCTTTGTGCATGTCAGAGGAGCCCGTTTGCCCGCAGACGCTGGCCCGTGGGATCTCTCTGCCTGTGTGGTGGCTTTCTATCCCCCTCGGTGGACTGTTGTCTTCAGTCGGGACTCGTGTGGTAAAGGACCTATAGTCCAGACCGCAATCAGTAGATTTGACTTGGCCCAGTGGCTTCTGGACCTCGTTCAGGGTCTAAGTACCCCCTTGTGCTCCGGTTTCCGAGCCGGTACCCCGGGTCGGTACCGGCAGGCTACTACCCTGTCCTGGTCCACCACGGTTCCACCGAGCCATCTTCCCGACTCCTGCAGGCTAGGCCACCGTCTGCCTCCTAGCCGAGGTACCAGGGCACCTGTCAGACTGCCACCGGCCTGTACCACAAGCCTGACCTCCTCTCACTTTCCCTTCCAAAACTAATCTGACTACTGGTTTCCTGGCTCAGGCTTTCTGAACTCCTCGGTGGGCGTGGCCAACTGCCTGGCTCCGCCCCCTGGTGTGTCCATTAAGCCCTAAGGGAGGTGACTAGGTTTTTAAAGGGTTGGCTGCTGTCACCTTATTGGGGGAAGGTGTTGTGCGGGGCACTATCTGTGACTACCTGGCTAGTCCAGGGCGTCACACTCCCCCTTGGTTAACTACAGACCATCCGCGGGCTGTCCGACCACCACCGTTTATTTTCTGAACTGAAAAGATATGAAAACACGTATAGAAGTATACTAACAGATGTACAATTATGGTTACTTTGTTTTCTTCCCTTACGGGAGGCATGTTACTTTAAACGTTGCAAACATTAAAAACATTTTTATTAATAACCGGTAACGGGACGGGAACGGGTCCTCTCAGTTGCCCACTCAAATAAACCTGAACCTTGATGCTGCCTCTAAAAATAGGTCAGCACCCCTTTTCCCTAGTCCAGGAAACAGGAACGGGTCCGGGTATTGCCCAAACTAGAGATGAGCGAACCGGTCCCGGTTCGGCTCGAGGCCGGTTCGCCGAACGGGGGTCCCGTTCGAGTTCGGCTCGTCGAACGTTCGACGAACCGAACTCGAACGTATAGGCTATAATGGGAGGCAATCACAAAAACATAAAAATGCATTATAAATGTACACAAACAGTTAATAAACATTGCCATAACACTTACCGGTCCTCGCGATCCCATCTGCACTCTGTCTCCTGCCGCTATTCCATCCGATGATCGCTGAATCCTCCCGGTGATGGCACTGCCAGCAGAGATGCAGGACCTATCGTGACGTCAAAATAGCCATGTGACCAGTCACGTGGCTATTATCTCATTGGCTACAGACTGGTCACATGACTATGACACGTCATGTAGGACCTGCGAGTGCATCTCTCCGGTACACGGTGCACATATGTGTATCGCCGTGTACCGGCGACATGCTCTAGCACACGGTCGACTCCCCGTTCCGTTAGGGACCGGCTGACACAGCCGGTCATTAACGGAGATCACCGTTGCCATAGCAACGCAGTTAGCGGTGATGTCACCGCTAACCGCGGCTCCGAGAGCACCGTTGCTATGGTAACGCGTCTGTCAGCGTTACCGCTGTTATCGCTGACAGCCAGCACTGATCACTCACGGAGTGAAGGCTGCACGCTGCTTCCCGATTGTAGTGATGATTGTAGTGAGGATGGAGGTTCCCCAGCCCCAAGTGATGAGCTGGTGAATCTCATTCTTCCTCACTACAATCGTCACTACTACTACACTAGTGAGGATTGTAGTGAGGATGGAGGTTCCCCAGCCCCAAGTGATGAGCTGGTGAATCTCATCCTCACTACAATCGTCACTACTACTACACTAGAAAGAAAGAAGACAGAAGAGCAGGATCGTGGAGGGGTGACAGGGGGTAATAAAGATGGAGTCTCTAATGTGTCTGTGCATTTATTTCTATTAAAGTATTTTTTCTCTGTGTGGTGTTTTTTTTTAACCCTTTATTGGAGATTCTTAATGGCCGGGTCAAACGTGCCTGACATTAAGAATCTCTGGCTTAATACTGGCTAGTAAAACAAAGCCAGTATTAACTCATGATTACCCAACAAGCCACCCGGCTCCAGGGCTGTTGGAAGAGTTGGATACAGCGCCAGATGATGGCGCTTCTATGAGAGCGCCATTTTCTGGGACGGCTGCGGACTGAAATCCGCAGCAGAGGCGCCCAGAAACCTCGGGCTAACCTGTGCTGCGGATTCCAATCCCCAGCTGCCTAGTTGTACCCGGCTGGACACAAAAATGGACACACGTCATTTGTTTTTTAATTATTTCATGAAATAAGTGAAATTAAAAAAAAACGGGCTTCCCTATATTTTTGGTTCCCAGCCGGGTACAAATAGGCAACTGGGGGTTGGAGGCAGCCCGTGGCTGCCTACTGTACCTGGCTAGCATACAAAAATATGGCGAAGCTCACGTCCTTTTTTTTGTAGTTTTTTGGCAAAAAAAATAAAAAATGCTTCCCTGGATTTTCCATTGCCAGTGAAGGTAACACCAAGCAGTGGGGGTTAGCAGCCAGTAGCTGCTTGGATTACCCTTAGCTAGCAATACAAAAAATGCAGCGGGAGCCCATATATATTTTTTTTAATTATTTATTTAAATAACTAAAAATAAAATGGGCTTCCCTGTATTTTGATTGCTGGACATCACAGTGCTGTAAAAATAAATCTTTAAAAAAATGACGTAGCGCTCCGCGGTATTTTTGATTCTCAGCGCAGATAAAGCAGACAGCTATGGGTTGCCACCCCCATCTGCCTGCCGTTACCTTGGTTGGCAATCAAAATACAGGGAAGCCCATTAATTTTTTCTATTTAAAAAATAGTTAACAAAAAAAAATGACGTTGGGTCCCCCCATTTTTGATAGCCAGCTAGGGTAAAGCAGACGGCTGTAGCCTGAAAACCACAGCTGGCAGCTTTACCGTGGTTGGGGATCCAATGTGGAGGTCCCCTCAGGCTCTTTTTTATAATTATTTTATAAATATTAATAATTACACAATAAAAGTAGGGTCCCCCCGAAATTGGATCACCAGCCAAGGTAAAGCGGACAGCTGTGGTCTGGTATTCTCAGGGTGGAAAGGTCCATAGTTATTGGGCCTTCACAGCCTAAAAATAGCAGGCCGCAGGCACCCCAGACGTGGCGCATCCACTAGATGCGCCAATCCTGGCGCTTCACCCCAGCTCATCCCGTGCCCTGGTGCAGTGGCAAACGGGGTAATAAATCGGGTTGATACTAGCTGTAAAGTCACCTGAGATCAAGCCCAGCAGTTTGTGATGTCATGGCGTCTATTAGATACCCAACATCATAAACTGTCAGTACTAACAAAAACAAAAAATCGACAAAAGAAATTTATTTGAAAAAACAGTCCCCAAAACATTTCCTCTTTCACCAATTTATTGTAAGAAAAAAAATAAAGGGGTCCCACGACGACTCTGGACCGTCTAGAATATGGGGGAGAGACACTCAGGGAACGTATCCCCCATTTTCTAGGAGTGCGGACCCTTCATGTGAGGAGTGTGGGTGCAATGAATCTGCACTCACTCTCCCCGGGTCCACAGCAGCAGAGTCCATGTCGTAATGGTTGCTACCAAAGCTGCAATGCCCTGCTCATGAGGTAAGGGCATGCCTAATCAGGAGAACTACTGTAGAGGAAGCTCTGCTCACTGGTATATAGGTGCTCAGAGGTAATAATAGATATAATTAGTGAGTAACCTCGGCACTCTAAATCTCCCAGACTAAGTCAGTAAGTCACAACGGATAGTAATGCAAAATCACTCTTTATTGGTCCGTATTAAGAAAAAAAAATTTTTCATAAGCATATATGTTTTTGTCCAAAACAAGTTACAAATGATGTTTCGGCCTGAGCCTTCGTCAGATTGGACTTATCTGCATGTAATCATGAAAAATGACAATAATCAGTATCACATAAGAGTGAGAGAACAATAACATAAACTAGAACAATGTAGAGGTACAATTGGGATGCAGCAAAAAAATTGCAACACAGCAAGAAATGAAACACATGATACAAATGTCATAATACAGTACAAGGACAATATAGTAATGACAAATATGGGGTCAGAGTAGACTTAGACAGCTCTGGTACGAAAGAGATGTCAATCATAAAGTAACATGTGCAGTAGGTGTAGAGCTACAGTATGCATGGCAGAGCTAATGGGTAGACCGACCATAGAAAAAGAACAGAGAAAAAGTGGAGAAAAAGTGGAGAAAAAGTGGAGAAAAAGTGGAGAAAAAGTGGAGCAAAAGTGGAGAAAAAAATGGAAAAAAAGTGGAGAAAAAGTGGAGAAAAAATGGAGAAAAAGTGGAGCAAAAATGGAGAAAAAGTGGAGAAAAAGTGGAGAAAAAAATGGAGAAAAAGTGGAGAAAAATGGACAAAAAGTGGAGCAAAAGTGGAGAAAAAAATGGAGAAAAAGTGGAGAAAAAAATCGAAAAAAAAGTGGAGAAAAAGTGGAGAAAAAGTGGAGAAAAAGTGGAGAAAAAGTGGAGAAAAAGTGGAGCAAAAGTGGAGAAAAAAAAGGAAAAAAAAGGAAAAAAAGTGGAGAAAAAGTGGAGAAAAAGTGGAGAAAAAGTGGAGAAAAAATGGAGAAAAAGTGGAGCAAAAGTGGAGAAAAAAATGGAGAAAAAGTGGAGAAAAAAATGGAAAAAAAGTGGAGAAAAAGTGGAGAAAAAGTGGAGAAAAAGTGGAGAAAAAGTGGAGAAAAAATGGAGAAAAAGTGGAGCAAAAGTGGAGAAAAAAATGGAAAAAAAGTGGAGAAAAAGTGGAGAAAAAGTGGAGAAAAAATGGAGAAAAAGGGGAGCAAAAGTGGAGAAAAAGTGGAGAAAAAGTGGAGAAAAAATGGAGAAAAAGTGGAGAAAAAATGGAGAAAAAGTGGAGAAAAAAATGGAGAAAAAGTGGAGAAAAAAAATGGAAAAAAAGTGGAGAAAAAGTGGAGAAAAAGTGGAGAAAAAGTGGAGAAAAAAATGGAAAAAAAGTGGAGAAAAAGTGGAAAAAAAATGGAGAAAAAGTGGAGCAAAAGTGGAGCAAAAGTGGAGAAAAAATGGAAAAAAAGTGGAGAAAAAGTGGAGAAAAAGTGGAGAAAAAGTGGAGCAAAAGTGGAGAAAAAATGGAGAAAAAGTGGAGCAAAAGTGGAGAAAAAAATGGAAAAAAAGTGGAGAAAAAGTGGAGAAAAAGTGGAGAAAAAATGGAGAAAAAGTGGAGCAAAAGTGGAGCAAAAGTGGAGAAAAAGTGGAGAAAAAGTGGAGAAAAAGTGGAGAAAAAATGGAGAAAAAGTGGAGCAAAAGTGGAGAAAAAAATGGAGAAAAAGTGGAGAAAAAAATGGAAAAAAAGTGGAGAAAAAGTGGAGAAAAAGTGGAGAAAAAATGGAGAAAAAGTGGAGAAAAAGTGGAGAAAAAATGGAAAAAATGGAGAAAAAAATGTAGAAAAAGTGGAGAAAAAGTGGAGAAAAAGTGGAGAAATAGTGGAGAAAAAAATGGAGAAAAAGTGGAGAAAAAGTGGAGAAAAAGTGGAGAAAAAGTGGAGCACCCTTTGTTGCCTTTCATATGGCACTAAGGGGTGCTTAGCTTTGTATTTAGCCAAAAAATGAAAAAAAAAATGACGTAGGGTTCCCCCTAGTTTTGTAGCCAGCTAGGGTAAAGCAGACGGCTGCAGCCTGCAGACCACAGCTGGCAACCTCACCTTGGCTGGTAATCCAAAACTGAGGGCACCCCACGCTGTTATTTTAAATTAAATAAATAATTTAAAAAAAAAAAACACGTAGGGGTCCCCCAAAACTGGATCACCAGCCAAGGTAAAGCAGACAGCTGGGGCCTGATATTCTTAGACTAGGGAGGTCCATGGTTATTGGACTCTCCCCAGCCTAAAAATAGCAGGCCGCAGCCGCCCCAGAAGTGGCGAATCCATTAGATGCGCCAATCCTGGTGCTTCGCCCCAGCTCATCCCGCGCCCTGGTGCGGTGGCAAACGGGGTAATATATGGGGTTAATACCAGATGTGTAATGTCACCTGGCATCAAGCCCTGGGGTTGGTGAGGTCAGGCGTCTATCAGATACCCGACATCACCAACCCAGTCAGTAATAAAAAAAAATAGACGACAAACACATTTTTATTTGAAAAAACACTCCCCAAAACATTCCCTCTTTAACCAATTTATTAGATTGAAAAACAAATCCAGGTCTGCTGTAATCCAAGGGGTTGCCATGACGATCCACACTGTCCCAGTCAATTAAGAGCAGGATGTTCCCCATTGGCTGGGAGAGCAGTGCAGTGACCTGAGCTAACATCAATGGGTCAGCCCAGGTCACTGCAGGGGGGTGACAAGTGCTGCTGTCAGCGAGGTACGTTACCTGCACTGATCTCCTGCATTGCTGACAGCACCTGTCACTGAGTTCAATGACCTTCACAGCCAAGTATCGCGAGAGGCCCGTGACGTCACCGCTAGTCAGTCTCGGGTCGGAAGCGAGAGAAGGTGATGTGACAAGCGGCGGCCATGGAGGACAGTGACAGTGCTGAGGTCTGGACTTCATCACCGCAGGTAAGCTGAGCGGGACCATGTGTGCAGAGTGCCAGGAGGATGTCAGTATCGTGTACTGCATGGCTGCGGACGTGTGTGTGTGTGTGTGTGTGTATGTATGTGTACATGCCGCGTGCAGGAGGGGGCGGAGTGAGCTGAGCGGGGAAGTGTGGGCTTCCTGCACGTAACTAGGATAAACATCGGGTTACTAACCAAAGCGCTTTGCTTGGATACCCGATGTTTATCTTGGTTACCAGCTTCTGGCAGGCTGCCAGCGATGGCTCCTGCACACTGTAGCTGTAAAAAGCCCTGCTTTTTGCTGCTAGAACCGTTCTCAAACGTATCTAGAACTATCGAGCTTTAGCAAAAAGCTCGAATTCTAGTTCGATCTAGAACAGCCCCCAAAATCACTCAAGCCGCGAACTGGAGAACCTCGAACCGCGAACCGCGCTCAACTCTATTCAACACGTGAGCCATACAAGGCACGTGTGTCACATTGCCCTGAAGAAGGGCCGCAGACTGTTTAGCATCATTGTCGCACCCGGCATTCCCTGGCTGCTGGTTGAGTGGAGACAACCATTGATGAAACTCTGTCTCACTCTACAGAGCTAACCGTCCACAACTCCTCAGCGGTGTCTCACATTTCCCCTACATTTCAAAGTAAACATTTGACCGCCTGATGGCCTTGAGCTCTGCTGCCAGCATAGTAAGGAGGTGTGTGGGTTTCCTTGGGCGCAGTTACAAGGAAGGGTGGCCTGACCACACAGGGTTTGGGCTGAGGTGCAGGAACAACACGAGGTTGATGAGGCAGAAGCAGTGGAGGAACTTCTACATACAGAGGAAGGATTTAAACACACAACTCGTGGGGACGGAAAGACTTGTACAGCAGACACTTCTCCGTCTGTCACCATAGTTACCCAGTGCCCATTCAGCGACATGTAACGCCCCTGTCCATGCTTACTGTTCCAAGTATCTTTAGTGAAATGCACCCTGTCACACACAGAGTTTCTCAAGGAAGCGGTGATGTTGTGTGCCACCTGCTGTGTTAGCGCCGGAAACACCTCTCTTGGAGAAGGAGTGGCAAATGGCCATCGGCTCTTGGGGTACTGCAATGGGCATAAGGTCTCGAAAATCCTCGGTGACAAAAGGGTGTAAAGGCAGCCTTTCTGTATCCAACAAGTTTGAGATGCCGAAACAAAACCTCTTAGGCATGTCATGCACTTCGAAAATCATGTAAAAAACAGCGAGGAGACTCCAACCACAGTCTCCCTCGTTGCCACTAATTGGGCCACACACACCCCACTTGACTGGCATCACTTGATCCCCATTTTCAAAATGAAAAAGATGCTTTGCATCAAGCACTCTCAAAAATACGCGTGCCTTTCGCCTCCCCTAGATGACCCAGGGGAAGAAAAGTCCTCTGAGAGCCATGTCCACATTGTCAGTGGACAGACGCGTGTGCTTATCTGCCAGCAGACCCCAGCAGCAATGAAGACAGGTTCTGAGAGAACACTGGCTGCAGGACACGACAAGATCCCCAAGGCGTACGTGGCAAGCTCAGGCAATTTATCCAGATTGGAAGCCTAAAATGAGCAGGGCTCAAGTTGCACAGTAATGGCATCGATGTTTCCTTGCATATACTCATATATCTGTGTCTCCTCCTCTTTTTTTCCTTGTCCAGCTCTTTTGTTTTCGCATGAGTATATGTCCTTGTCACTTTCCCATGTGTTTGTGTTGTGTTGTGAGTTGTTTGTCACCTTTTGGACACCTTTGAGGGTGTTTTTATGTGTTTGTGATTGCCTGCCATTGTTTCCTATGTGGTTCGAGTGGTTCGCCGAACCGGTTCGCCGAACCGAACTTGAACGAGACCTCCGTTTGGTGAACCGAACTCGAGCCAAACCGCGACCGGTTCGCTCATCTCTACTTATTACCCCGATTTCCACCGCACCAGGGCAATTTGGGATGAGCCGGGTAGAGTCCCGGGACTGTCGCATCTAATGGATGCGGCAATTCCAGGCGGCTACTGGCTGATATTGTTAGGGTGGTGGGCTCCCCACAACGTGGGGCTCCCCATCCTGACAATACCAGCCTCCATCATCCCCGTACACAACGGCCCCCATCATCCCCGCACACAATGCCCCCGTCATCCCTACACACCGGCCTTCATCATCCCCGCACACAACGCCCCTGTCATCCTCGCACACACCGACCCTGTCATCTGCGCACACACCGGCCTCCATCATCCCTGGACATAAAGCACCATCATCCCCGCACACTCCGGCCTCCATCATCCCGCACACAATGCCCCTGTTATCGCCGCACACACCGACCCCGTCATCCCCACACACACCGGCCTCCATCATCCCCGCACACACCGGCCCCGTCATCCCCGCACACACTAGCCCCGTCATCCCCGCACACACTGGCCTCCACAACGCCCCCGTCATCCCCGCACACACCGGCCTTCATCATCCCCGCACACAACGCCCCCGTCATCCCCGTACCCACCGACCTCCATAATCCCCACATACACTAGCCTCCATCATCCCTGAACACAACGCCCCTCTCATCGGCGCACACACCAGCCTCCATCATCCCCACACACACCGGCCTCCATCATCCCTGCACACAATGCCCCCGTCATCCCCGCACACACCGGCCCCATCATCCCCGCACACACCGGCCCCGTCATCCCCGCACACACCGGGCCCGTCATCCCCGCACACACCAGCCTCCATCATCCCCGCACACACCAAGCCCGTCATCCCCGCACACACCAGCCTCCATCATCCCCGCACACACCAGGCCTATCATCCCCGCACACACCGCCCCCATCATACCCACACACACTTGCCTCTATCATCCCTGCACACAATGCCCCCGTCATCCCCGCACACACCGGCCCCAAAATCCCCACACACACAAGCCTCCATCATCCCCGCACCGGCCCCGTGATCGCCACAAACACTGGCCTTCATCATCACCGCAAACACCAGCCTCCATCATCCCCACACACACCGGCCTCCATCATCCCCACACACACCTGCTCCCATCATCCCAGCACACACCGGCACTACCTGAGTGAAGTCTCCGGTGACAGTACGGCTCACTTTAATTGCTGTGTGGAGCTGACACAGAGCGGTCGTGTTCTATGGAGCTCCCTGTCAGCTTCATGTGGCAGAGCTGAAAGCATCATGTGGATTACTTAGGACCTGGATGTGTGCTTGGGGATTAATAAAGTTGTAAATGAGGGGGTTTTTTTGTCTTTTATTCCAAATAAAGGATTTTTCGTTGTTTGTGTTTATTTACTTACACTACAGATTAATTATGGAAGGTATCTCGGGGACACGCCTGCCATGATTAACCTAGGACTTAGTGGCAGCTATAAGCTGCCATTTAACTCCTTATTACCCCGATTGCCACCGCACCAGGGCAATTCAGGATGAGCCGGGTGGAGTCGCGGGACTGTCGCATCTAATGGATGCGGCAATTCCAGGAGGCTACTGGCTGATATTGTTAGGGTGGTGGGCTCCCCATAACATGGGGCTCCCCATCCTGACAATACCAGCCTCCAGCCGTGTGGCTTTATCTTGGCTGGTATCAAAATTGGGGGGACCACACGTCTTTTGTTTTTAATTATTTATTTATTTATTTTACTGCACGATATAGACCCGCCCACCGGCAGCTGTGATTGGTTGCAGTGAGACAGTCACTCAGTCACTTAGCGTGGGGGCGTGTCTGACTGCAACCAATCATGGGCTCCAGTGGGCGGGGAAAGCAGAGAATACGAGATAGAATAATGAGCGGCAGCCATTTTCAAAAGAGGAAAAGCCGCCGGAGCTTTGTGACAGCCGTGCAGCTGATCGGTGAGTAGGAAAAAGAGTGGGATTGTGCTGGTGATGCAGGACGCATTCAAATACGCAACGTGCGCACATAGCCTTACTGTGAAAAGTCACGCTTTTGATGATTGAACCGTTATCGAACGTTAACTCGAACTGTCGAACGTGAAGCAAATCGTTCGAGTTTGTCGAACGATTCGAAAATCGCCCAAAACAACTCGAATTTGAAATTGGTGAACGGTTCGATTCGAACACCGCTCATCTCTAATCCTCACATACAAGAAACCAAACACAGAACAAAATGGAATATGCAGAAAAACTCTTAAGTGCAAATCCAGCAATTAAGCACAGAAACAGGAAACTTATCTGGTGTAAAACTCCCAGCCATCTTCAGAAGCAGACAGGAACATCTATCACCGGCGACCGCCAGGCACACAATGCTCTTCTAAATAAACTAGGCTGATCTGCAATAGGATTTCCTGGATTCACAATTAATTCCATCACCTGTCTGAATCACAGATTCCAACTGAGCTAGGGAGGGAGGGAGGGACCGATGGACGGACCGATGGATGGACCGACGGACGGACCGACGGACGGACCGACCGACCGTCCGACTGACCCCAGGCTCTTTTTTATAATTATTTATAAATAAATAATAATAATAAAAAAAATAAGGTTCCCCCAAATTGGTACACCAGCCAAGGTAAAGCGTAAAGCTGTGGTCTGGTATTCTCAGGGTGGGAAGGTCCATAGTTATTGGCCATTCCCAGCCTAAAAATAGCAGGCCGCAGCCGCCCCAGAAGTGGCGCATCCGTTAGAGGCGCCAATCCGGGCGCTTCGCCCCAGCTCATCCCATGCCCTTGTGCGATGGAAAACAAGGTAATAAATGGTGTTGATACCAGATGTGTAATGTCACCTGACATCAAGCCCAGCAGTTGGTGATATAATGGCGTTTATCAGATACTCGACATCACTAACTGTCAGTAATAAAAGTAGAAAAAAAATAGACAACAAAAAAATTTTTTTTTTAAAATACACTACCCAAAACATTCCCTCTTTCACCAATTTATTGTAAAGAAAAAAAAATCTCCTGTAATCCATTTTGGAAGTTCCACGACGACTCTGGACCTTCTAGAATACAGGAGGCACGCTCAGGGAACATGTCCCCCCATTTTCTAGGAGTGCATACCCTCCATGTGAGATGTATGGGTGCAAAGAATCTGCACCAACCCTCCCCGAGTCACAGCAGCAGGGTACGTGCAGTCAACGCAGCTCCACAGCTCACACTGAACACAGGAAGCTGAGCTGAGTCTGACAGCCACGCTCTGCGCATGTGCCCAGCGTTCATTGTGAAGGAGGAGGGATGCGGGGGATCAGCGCTGCAAAAAGGTAAAATCAGTGGGGGAACATCGGGAGACCCCGGGGGGGTATGGGGTGGGACTTAGCTGGACTCGGGGAGTAGTTTTCTGTTGCATGTGTCATGGCACATGCAACAGAAATCAGAGGAAGAGGGTGAATGCGGGCGACGCGTTAGTGTGCATCCTGTTACCTTGGATGAATCAGGAGGGGGCAGAAATGCAGTGAAGCACCTTCTACAGGCTGTGCCCATACTGTTTCTGTCTTTTCCCATCCTTTTCATCACAGGTCACCGACGGGTGCAACAAAAAATTATTCTGTTTTCCCATAGACTTGCATTGGGCGTCGGATATTCGCGAATACTCAAATAGTTGCGAGGTATTCGTCGGATATCCACCGAAGCGAATAATAGGGTATTCGATCATTCCTAATCATTACCATTCCTGGCCACAAGAGGGAGCTCCAGACCAGTACCCACTCGGATGACATTCACAACAGTAACCCCCTTGAGGAGGGGGTCACTAAAAATTCACCACATCCACTGGGTCTGTCAGGATGGGCATGATGAAAATCACAAACCAATCTGTCAAGCGTGAATGTCAGAAGCAAAAACCTAGGAATTGTCCTCCTTACTATAACCCTTCCACTTAACAAGGTACTGAAGCTTACGTCTATTAAGGTGGGAATCCAAAATTTTCTCTACTTCATACTCTAGATCCCCATCTACCAACACAGGATAAGGAGGCACCGCCAAGGGAACTGCTGGTTCCACATGTTTCTTCAACAAAAACTTATGAAAACCATTGTCAATTTTAAAAGACTCAGGGGGAGCCAAACAAAAAGATACAGGATTAATAATCTCCGAAATCTTATAAGGCCCATTAAATCTTGGCTTAAATTTAGGAGAAGAAACTCTCATAGGAATATTTTTGGAGGACAACCAAACCATGTCCCCACTTTAAAACGGGGACTAACAATCCTATGACGGTTGGGAAACCTTTGGGTATTCTCCTGGGACTGAAACAATTTGTCCACTACCTGACCCCAAATCTGCTGCATTCTATCCACCACAGAATCAACTCCTGGACAGGCCGATGCCTCAACCTGCCCTGAAGAAAACCTGAGATGAAATCCAAAATTACATAAATACTGAGGCATCAAAAGTAGCAGAGCTAGCCCTATTATTGAGCGCAAACTCTGCTAATGGCAAAAACGAAACTCAGTCATCCTGATCCGCAGATACAAAACACCTCAAATAGGTTTCCAAGGTCTGGTTTTCTCTCTTAGACTGACCATTTTTCTGAGGATGAAACGCTGAAGAGAAAGACAACTCAATTCCTAATTTAGAATAAAATGGTCTCCAAATCTGTACACAAACTGAACTCCTCTGTCTGACACAATATTCTCAGGAATACCATGTAAACAAACCACCTGTTGAAAAAACAAGGCCACTAACTCTGATGAAGACGGCAACTTAGGCAATGGTACCAAATGGACTATCGTATAAAATCGATCCCAAATAACCCAAATAACTGTCATCTTCTGAGAGACAGGAAGGTCAGCAATAAAGTCCATAGCAATATGAGTCCAAGGTTTCTTAGGTACAGGCAATGGCAATAACAACCCACTAGAACGTTGACAACAAGGCTTTGATCTAGAACAAACCCCACAAGATTGCACAAAACTCCTGACATCCCGAGACAAAGAAGGCCACCAAAAATAGTACCTAGTAAAAAAAATCCCAGGATGACCAGCCAAAACAGAACAATGAATCTCGGACATAACTCTACTCCTCCATTGCTCAGGAACATAGAGTTTCCCCACAGAACATCTCTCAGGTTTGTCCCCCAGAAATCTCTCAAGTGCTAATCTCAAATCCAGCGAAATGGCACATAGGACCACACCGTCATTCAGGATGGTAGAGGGCTCAGCAACATCAAGAGAATCAGCAAAGAAACTTCTAGAGAGGGCATCTGATTTAATATTCATGGTGCAATGCAGAAAAGAGACCACAAAATTGAAATGCGTAAAAAATAAAGCCCACCTGGCCTGCCTAGGATTCAATCTCTTGGCAGATTCAATGTAGGTCAGATTCTTATGATCAGTAAGCACCACAATTTGATGTCAAGCCCTCTCCAACCAATCTCTTCTTCAAAAGCCCACTTCATAGCCAATAATTCCTGATTACCCACATCATAGTTTTGATCAGATGGAGAAAATTTCCAAGAGAAGATGGCACAAGGCTTCAGTTTGGAAATTATAGGATCTCTTTGAGACAAAACAGCTCCTGGTCCAATCTCTGAGGCATCTATCTCCACCTGAAATGGAAGAGAAACATCAGGTTGCTGCAGGACTGGGGCAGAAGTGAACCTCTTTTTAAGCTCCTGGAAGGCAATAATGGCCTCTGGGGTCCAATTCTTAACATCAGCTCCCTTTTTGGTCAAATCCATCAAAAGCTTAACAATACTAGAGAAATTGCCTATAAAATTACGGGAGCAATTTGCGAAACCCAAACATTTCTGAAGTGATTTCAAAGAAGTAGACTGAACCCAGTCATAAATGGCCTGAACCTTGACCGGAACCATTTCAATAGACGACGAGGACAAAATAAACCCCACAAAGGAAATTTTTTGTACTCCAAAGAGACATTTTCACCCCTTAACGTACAATGCATTATTCTTAAGAACCTGAAAAACAGTCCAAACATGCTCCACATGAGAGTCCCAATCATCCGAAAAAATCAAAATATCATCCAAATAGACGATCAGAAATTTACCAATCAGTTCACGGAATATCATTCATGAATGACTGGAAGACGGAGGGGGCATTAGTGAGCCCAAAAGCCATCACTAGGTACTCAAAATGCCCCTCACATAAGATGTGCCAATTCTGGTGCTTTACAGGACTGATCCCAATTGCCCTTAAGTGGTGGCAATCGGAGTAATATAGGAGGTTAATGACAGCTGTAATTTGTCTCAAAATGACTGCTGCCATTGTGACGCCCTGGCCTATCAGGTCGTCACAGGGTATTGTGAAAGCTGCCCTTCTGCACAGTATCCAAACCTTCTTGGTTATGGGTCATGGTCCTTTGGTGTAGCTAAGAGCTTAACCAGTCAAAACGCTAGAAACACACCATACCCACCAGACACACATTGGGGCCTGAAGGGAATAGGGCCGCCCACTTGGGGGGTTGGAGGGGATGGTGAAAAGGTGAAAAGAGAACTGAAAAGGAGTGGAAGGAGTAGGAGGTAGAGTGGTGACTCTCTGAGAGGGAGAGGTCACCGGGTTGGAGCAGGGCTCCTTGAGTACTAGGTGGCAGACATTGGTCTGGGCCTGGTAGGAGCTGGAACCCCGGTCAAGGGCAGGGGCGAGGGCACGACAGGGTACGTGGACCCTAGGCCGGGAAGTAGCTTCAAGCGTCCTGGTAATTAACCCGACGGGGGTGAAGCCTTCAAGATTCATCCCTCATCCGCTCCAAAATCGGGGTACTAGCACACCGATGGGATAGGACTTTCCCTGACACAGTCCACCAAATCCCAAGCATGAACCCTGAGAGCAAGCTCACTCCGTTAGCCATACGGGTGAGCGGGACCCGACTAGTTCCACACTACAGGGTCCAAACAGTGAACAAGGTGCCACGGAAAAGGCCACAGGCTAACAAGCAACGCCAAGGGCATGGACCCAAGCGTGCTCCCTCCTTGCTGTAGCGGTGCTCAGAATTCTAATTTACAAGCTGTCGATGTCAGTATTCTTGGACTGAGTGAGTACACAGAAACCCTTCCTTTTCCTAACGGCACCCCACTCCTCCACCACCAACACTGGGCCCCCGGGGCACAAACCCCCTACCCACAGAGGGGTTAAACACCTTGCTGTCGTACCATCGCCACCGGGCTCCTCCTTTCCCCAACAGCAGCAGTGGTATCCCAGTTTACCATGCATCGTGGGTGGCGTCACAAACTTCTAACTCCCCTGTACATACTCCCCTTTTCAAACTCGAGGGTCCGCACGAACAGCCGGGTCCGGAGACCCCTCGAGCCTTTACGGTTCCTGTATCCGAGCGGCTCGGCCACTGGCATGGGGGGTGGTACATCATCAAGCCCTTGATTAGTAATGAGCGGCGTCTATGAAACACCCCTATTATTAATCCTGTAAGTAAAAAAAATAAAACACAAACACCGAAAAATCCATTATTTTAAATAAAATATACACACCCTCTTTAACCCTGTATTAACCCCCAAAACACCCATGCGACTGTGACGTAATCCATAAGAAGTCCCATGATTATCCTCAGTTCTGCTACATTCAGAGGCTGCAGAAAGGGAAAACATGTCAGCTCTGTGCAGGCTCCAGGAATTAGTGACAGCTAAAAAGGACCCGGCTGTGAGCAGGTGGCATCACTCAGTTCACTAACTGTCACACCCGGGTTTCCACAGTGTGACCTCATGTGTCCTGATTGCCGGACTGTCGGATGGCAGGATACAGCTATGACTTGCAGTCTGACAGTCTGGTTGCCTGATGTATCACTGGGGGCTCCCCACTTCCCTCAGTGAAAATTAAAGCCTCTGATGAACTGTCAGATTGCTGGTCATGGCCGTGTCCCACAGTCCAACAATCCGGCAACACGTTCACTGAGGGCAGTGTGGGAGCCCCCAGTGTGACCTAAGGTGACCTGACTGCTGGACTGTCACATTTGAAGTGACTTTGAGGGGCTTCTGTGATGGAAAATACCCAAAAGTTACAACATTCTAAGAACTGCATCCATCAATCTGCTCTGCTCAAAACCACATCCCAAAAGTTTATTAACTGTTCAGGTGCTTCACAGGAACTAAAACAATGTGTAAAAAAAAATAAAATTTTACTTTTTCCATCAACAATTTTACTTAAGCCCCAAATTTTGAAATTTCACAAGGATAACATGAGAACTTGCACCATATAATTTGATGTGCAATTTTTCCAGAGTATGCTCATACCCCATATGTGATGGAAAACTACTGTTTGTGTGCACAATAACGTTCGGAAGGCAACAAGCACCATTTGACTTTTTGAATGCAAAATTGGCGGGAATCTTTAGCGGATGTCATGTCACATTTTGAGAAACCCTGTTGTCACGGAATTTTTATAACGTTGAGCCATAAAAATGCTAAAGTACTTTTTTTCCCACAAACATGTTGCTTTTGAGCCAAATTGGTTTTTTTTTAAAAGTTCTCAGTAGAAAATTCACCATATAATTTGATGTGAAATTGCTCTTGAGTACACCAATACCCTATATATGGAGGAAAACTACTTTTTGGGCACAGGGCAAGGTTGAGAAGGGAAAGAGAACCATAATGGAGTGCAGATTTAGTTGGAATAGTTTAGGATGTCATGTCCCATTGTCAGAGCCCCTGACATGCCAGAAAAGCAATCCCCTCCCAAGTGATCTCATTTTATAAACTACACATCTCAGTGAACTCATCTAGGATTACAATGAGCATATTGATTTCACAGGTATATTTCTGAATTTTAACCCCATAGCGACGGCCTAACGTCTCAAGACGTCGGAAAAACAGGGTACTTATTCTGTTCCGACGTCTTGAGACGTCAGGCCGGAAAAAGCTTGTAGCGCCCCCCAGTGACGAAAAATCTCGGGGGTTTCAGCTACCGGAGGTAGCTGAGACCCCCAAGATTATGAATCGGGGTGTTTTTTTTGGACCCCGTTAATGCGATCGCCGGTATACACCGTATACCGGCGACAACATTAAAAAAAAAAAAATGGCCGGTAAAATTGATTTATTTCTCATCTGACGTGATCAAACATGTCAGATGAGAAATAAATATAATCCTCTAGTGCCCCCAAAGCCCCCGGTACCGGAGAGTCCCCCCACCACCCCTACCCCCCCCCGGAAAATCCAAGATGGCGCCGACGCGCGCTGAAAACTGCCGCCGCCGCCGGCTCTGTATTCATTTCCCTCCGATCTGAAATGATCAAACATTTCAGATCGGAGGGAAATGTCCTCCCCCTGACCCCTCCTCCGGTACACCGGAGATCTCTGGTCCCCAGAGCCCCCTCCGGTTCTCCAGAGCCGCCTCCCCCCTCCCCCCTCCGGAGCGTGGAAAATGGCGGCCGCATTCATCCTACTCTTTCTGCCGCATGTGACACGTCACATGCGGCAGAAAGTTGTCCCCAGGTCCCCCCGTCACCCTCCGTCACCCCCCCAGCCCCTGGTCATACGTTACCTGTCTGCTGGTGCTCCGGCCCCGCGATCACGCCGCCTCCTTCTCTTGAATGCTGGCGGCGCATGCGCAGACAGCGGCTGTCAGCTGGATCCCTGCAAGCAGGGACCCTGCTGACGTCGCTGATGCACAGGCTCCACTGTGGACCGGGGGAGGGTGAGTGCAGTGATCTGCAGCCACACTCCTCACATGGAGAGGCTGCTGTTCCAGAAAATGGGGGGTACGTTCTGTGAGCGTGCCCCTCATATTCTGGAATGAGGTTACTGCAGGTCACTCTGCCCTAGGTTGGACCGGGGCAGTGTGAGTGCAGTATTCTCAGATTACTGCACCCACACTGCTCATGGAGAGCTTGCTCTTCCAGAAAATGGGGGATACGTTCCCTGAACGTGCCCCCCATATTCTAGAAGATCCAGAGACGGCGTGGGACCTCAAAAATGGATTACAGCGACCGAAATTTATTTATTTACAATAAATTGGTAAAAGAGGAGTGTTTCGGGGAGTTTTTTTTCAAATAAATTTTTTTTTTGTCTTTATTTTTTTCTATTTCTTGACTGGGTTAGTGATGTCGGGTATCTGTTCAGATGCCGTGATATCACTAACCCCAGGGCTTGATGCCAGGTGACATTACAGCTGGTATCAACCCCATATATTACCCCGTCTGCCACCGCACCAGGGCGCGGGATGAGCTGGAGCGAAGCGCCAGGATTGGCGCATCTAATGGATGCGCCACTTCTGGGGCGGCTGCGGCCTGCTATTTTTAGGCTGGGAAGAGTCCAATAACCATGGCTCTTCCCACCCTGAGAATACCAGACCCCAGCTGTCTGCTTCACCTTGGCTGGTGATCTAATTTGGGGGGACCCCACGTTTTTTTTTTTTTTTAAAAAACGCCTGGGGAGCCCTCCAAATTGATCACCAGCCAAGGTGAAGCTGTCAGCTGTGGTTTGCAGGCTACAGCTGTCTGCTTTACCCTAGCTGGCTATCAAAAATAGGGGGGACCCCACGTCGTTTATTTTAATTAATTTTTTGGGGGGCTAAATACAAGGCTAGGCACCCTTTAGTGCCACATGAAAGGCACTAAAGGGCGCCAGCTTAGAATATGCAGGGGGTGGGACGTTATATTTGTTTGACATCTATCCATTCATCCATTGTAGCATTTTAGGCTGTGCGCCCACAATCGGGATTTGCAGCGTTTTGGGCGCAGAGTGTTTTCCCTGCGTCCATAACGCTGCATTGTGCAGTAGAAGCACAGTGGAAGGATTTTTAGAAATCCCATGCCCAATGTGCTTGCCCAATGTACTTCTCCGCAGCATAAACCGACCTGTGGCGCAGCTTCCCGAGCCTCAGCATGTCAATTTATGCTGCGGAGATGAGTGTTCTCTGCAGGTAGCATAGAGCTCCACAGCGGCCTGAACCCAAATCGTGGGCATGGGCAGCTGCGTTCTCCCGTGGACAACACTCACATCTCTGCAGGAGGCTGACACTGTGTACTAGACGCCGTGTCGCTGGATCATGGCCACATAGCCTAAAAGTGAGACATTTGTTGCTACAGCAACATTTTTGTGAAGTACCTGTGGATTCAAAATGCTACTATACTCCTGAATAAAATCCAGTTTCCAAAATGGAGTCACTTGTGGGGGGTTTCGAATGTATAGGTACCCAAGGGGCCCTGCAAATGTGACATGGTGCCCGCAATTTATCTCAACTTTTCCAGAATTCAAATGGTGCTCCTTCCATTCCAAGCCCTCCCATTTATCCAAACAGAGGTTTTTGGCCACATGTGGGGTATTCCTGTGCTCATAAGACATTGGATAACAACCTGTTGGGTCCACGGTTTGTTGTTGTCTCTTGAAAAAGTGAGAAATTTGATGCTGAAGCAACATTTTTGTGAAAAAAATGAAAATTTTCAATATGGCAACCTAAGCTTATCAAAATCTGTGAAGTATTCGTGGATTCAAACTGCTCACTATACACCTAGATAAAAGCCTTGAGGTGTCTTGTTTCCAGAATGGAGTCACTTGTGGGGGACAGCCACTGTTTAGGCACCTCAGGGGCTCTCCAAATGCAACCTGGCGTCCGCTATTGATTCCAGCCAATTTTGCAGTCAAATGGCACTCCTTCCCTTCCGAGCCCTGCTGTGCACCCAAACAGTTGATTTCCACCACATTTAAGGTATCGCCAAACTCAGGAGAAATTGCACAATAAATGTTATGCTGAATATTTTCCTTTTACTCTTGTAAAAAAAAAAGCTACCTGGTTGAAATAACAATTTTGTGGTAAAATTTTATTTTTTTTTTTTCATGGCTCAACGTTATAAAATTCTGTGAAGCACCTGGGGGTTCAGGGTACTCACCAAACATCTAGATAAATTCCTTGAGGGGCCTAGTTTCCAAAATGGGGTCACTTGTGCGGGGTTTCTGCTGTTTAGGTACCTTAGGGGTCCTCCAAATGTGACATGGTGCCCGCAATCTTTTTCAGCCAAATTTCCTTTCCAAAATTCAAATATTGCCCCTTTCGTTCCAAGCCCTCCCATTTGTCCAAACAAAGGTTTCAGACCACATGTGAGGTATCACCGCGCTCATAAAAAAGTGGTTAACAAACCTTGAGGTCAAATTTTTGGAATTACCTCTTGAAAAAGTGAGAAAATTGATGCTAAAGCAACATTTTTGAGAAAATTATTAAAATTTTCAATATGACAATGTAACGTTAACAAAATCTGTGAAGTACCTGTTGATCTAAAATGCTCACTATACCCCTAGATAGAATCCTTGAGGGGTCTAGTTTCCAAAATGGTGTCACTTGTGAGGGATTTCTTCTGTTTAGGTACCTTAGCGGACCTGTAAATGCAACATGGTGCCCGCAATCTATTTCAGCCAAATTTGCTTTCCAAAATTCAAATATTGCTCCTTCTGTTCCGAGCCCTCCCATTTGTCCAAACAGAGGTTTCTGATCACATGTGGGGTATTGGCGCGTTCATAAGAAAGTGGGGAACAAGTTTTGGGGTCCATTTTGTTGTGTTATTTCTTCTAAAAGTGAATAAATTTGGGTTAGAGCAACATTTTTAGGTAAAATTTAATTTTTGCTTTTTTTTCATTCCACATTGCTTTTGTTCATGTGAAGCACCTGAAGGGTTAATAAACTTCTTGAACGTGGTTTTGAGTACTTTGGGGGGTGCAGTTTTTAGAATGGTGTCACTTTTGGGTATTTTCTATCATCTAGGCCTATTGAAGTCACTTCAAATGTGATGTGGTCCCTAAAAAAATGGTTTTGTAAATTTTGATGTAAAAATGAGAAATCGCTGATAAACTTTGAACCCCTCTAACTTCCTAACAAAAAAAAATTTTGTTTCCAAAATTGGTCTGATGTAAAGTAGATAAGTGGGCAATGTTATTTATTAACTATTTTGTGTCACAGAAATCTCTGGTTTAACGGTATAAAAATTCAAAAGTTGAAAATTGCAAAATTTTCAAAATTTTTGCCAATATTCAATTTTTTTCATAAATAAACGCAAAAAATATTGTCCTAAATTTGGTACTAACACGAAGTCCAATATGTGACGAAAAAACAATCTCAGAATCACCGGGATCCGTTGAAGCGTTCTAGAGTTATAACCTCATAAAGTGACACTGGTCAGAATTGCAAAATTTGGTCTGGTCATTAAGGTGAAAATTAGCTCCGTCACTAAGGGGTTAAACCATTAGGCGGAGAACAAAGAATAATTACATTTTTTTCATTAATATTTGTTTCAGTCCCAAGTTTAAAATTTTAGAAGGGCTAACAAGAAAAAAATGAACCATACAGTTTGTTATGTCATTTTTCCTGAGTGCGCCTCCATGTAATTGGGAATTACTTTTGAGGTACCATACAAAATTGAAAAGGGAAGGTGCACCATATTTGACTTCATATTTTGCTGCAGTGGTTTGTGGGTGCCATATTCCATTGGCAGAGCCCTTGAGGTGCCAGAACAGCAGAATTCTCCCCAACTGACCTCATTTTACAAACTGCACCCCTCAGTAAAGTCATGTTAATGTGCATGGTGCATATTAACATTTCATCATATTGTGCGGTAAAGAAAACATATTTACATTTTTACCACTAAAATGTTGTTGTTTTAACACCGTATTTCCAATTTTCAGAAGGATAGCAAAAACTGTGGAAAGAAAGCGCACATAGGGTTTTAACCGATAGATAGCCTATAAAGATATGATACAAAGAGCCATCGATAATAATATATTAAATCAATCTGAAAAAAGTTTTTACAAATCAATATTTTTAATATGGCATTCTTTTATCATTTGCCCAAATTGCACAAAAATCCGGTCAACCCCCCAGGGCGCCCTATTATTTCGGGCTTCAATTCGCTTACAGCCAATCTAGCCGCTTATGTTGATCAAATAATGCAACCACATGTATTGAGTCTCAAAAGCCATCTTAGGGACTCTTCCCATCTGATTGATGTTATCAAAGACATTCCATGGAAACCTACTTACCTTTTTCTTACCATTGATGTATCCGCACTGTACTCTAATATTGCACATGATTTGGGTCTTTATAGTTTTGGGTACTTCCTCAAAAAGGACATCAAGATCCCTGCCTTGCAGAAGAATTTCCTTTTAGAGGCTATGAGTTTTATCCTGCAGAATAATTTTTTCACCTTCTCAAATAAACTGTACCACCAGCGCCTCGGTACAGCAATGGGGTCCAAAGCAGCATGTTCTTAAGCCAATTTATTCATAGGACTCTTTGAAATCCTATATATATTTGATAGTTGCCTTGTAAATAATATAATCGTTTACAGAAGATTCATAGACGATCTGTTCTTTATTTGGGACAATAAACATGGCACCATAGAACCATTCCTTAATTCACTTAATAATAATACTTGGGGTCTTGAATTCACACCCGCTATTGATAATAACATAATTCACTTTCTTGATTTGACCATCTACCATAAGGATAATAGAATATATACTAAAACGTATTTCAAACAGGTAGATGCAAATAGCTATATTAATTATAACAGTGAACATTATAGCAAATGGTTGCGAAATATACCTATCAATCAGTATAAAATAATTAGGAGAAACTGCACGACAGAAGAGGACTTTAAGATGCAAGTAGACATTTTAAGGGACCGCTTCCAAGAGAAAAGATACCCCAAAACCTTGATCAAGAAAGCATATAACGCGACCAGGACTTTTAAACAAAGGGATTTATTAGTCTCCAAAAAATCCCTAAAACCGAAAAAAAGGGTGGATGATCTGGATAATGCCTTTTCCCTCAACTTCCTAACTACATTCAGCAGTGATAATCTCCGAATTAGGAATATATTGCCAAACATTGGGACATACTATTGAACGACCCCATTTTGAAAGACATTTTACCCGCTCGTCCTGGAATCACTTTCAGGAGGGCCCCCACTATCAAAAATATAATAGCTCCCAGTCGATTAAGGGAGACACAGAAAATTAAAACCCTGACCTCCCTGATAGGGTCCTATAAATGCAATACCAAAAATTGTCTATGCTGCAAGAGCATTTACCATAAGAGGACATTTTTTTGCTCCCACTCAGGGTCTGAAAATTTCCCTATAAAGGACCATATAACATGCCTATCAGATCATGTTATTTACCTCATTGACTGTATTTGTGGCAAACAATATGTAGGCAGGACCTGTCAAGCTTTGCACAACAGACTGAATTCACACAGGTATAATGTTAAAATTGGGTATATGCTACATGGCCTCTCTAGACACTGCGCCTTGTTCCATAATAAGACTATGTCTTTCAAAATCACTCCCATTGAGCATATTCCACCTAACACACCCAATAGGTTGGATATGTTAAGTAAAAAGGAGACCTTCTGGATCCATAAACTTGGTACCTTGAAACCTGCAGGTCTAAGGGGTGCGTCACACATAGCGAGATCGCTACTGAAATCGCTGCTACGGCACGGTTTTGGTGACGCAACAGTGACCTCATTAGCGATCTCGCTGTGTGTGACACTGAGCAGCGATCTGGCCCCTGCTGCGAGATCGCTGCTCGTTACACACAGCCCTGGTTCGTTTTCTTCAAAGGCGCTCTCCTGCTGTGACACACAGATCGCTGTGTGTGACAGCGAGAGAGCGACGAAATGAAGCGAGCAGGGAGCAGGAGCTGGCGTCTGGCAGCTGTGGTAAGCTGTAACCAGGGTAAACATCAGGTAACCAAGGTGGTTACCCGATATTTACCTTAGTTACCAACCTCCGCAGCTCTCACGCTGCCTGTGCTGCCGGCTCCAGCTCTCTGCACATGTAGCTGCAGTACACATCGGGTTAATTAACCCGATGTGTACTGTAGCTAGGAGAGCAAGGAGCCAGCGCTATCAGTGTGCGCGGCTCCCTGCTCTCTGCACATGTAGCTGCATAATTAACAACAAAGGTCTGAAATCAATATTCACTGTTAATGAAATTCAAAACAACATTTGAGGAACAAGGATTGTCCACAAAAAAAAAAAAAAATTAATAAATAAAGATATTAATAATTTTTTCTTTTTTAATTTATTTTAGTGATTCTTAAACTGATACACTGGAGGATATGTATTGTCACATTATTATAATGGATCGATATGGGATCGGCAGAACTAAAAATTCATTCATTTTTTAATAAAGACGTATTTGTATATATTAAAATACTCTTGGGTGCTATATGTTTTGTAATGAATTTTTGATTATTTATATATGTATTGATTAAATTAATAGTGTTGTATTATCTAAGATCTGAGCATCCATTTATCTGTATTTTAGTCCCACTTATTTTGATTGTATTGTAATATATAGTTTTCTTCAGTGATATTGGGATCAATTGCGGAGACTGACCCAGAGCGCATGTGCTCCCATTCTGTCACGTCATTCCCTGAGTTCGCGGCATACATGGTTGCTAGGTTTCTATACCAGCATCCAATGCCGCGGATTAGGGATTATTTACTGACCGGAACACTATTGGGATCCATATGGAATCAGTTTGCCGTAATTATAGAGGTATTTAAGACCTATTCCCTCTACCCTGCACACACGCCCCCTGAGGAAGAATACTGGAAACGTACGTCGGGGTAGAGGGACGGTATAGCACATGCACTTTCGGTAATTACTATTACTTTTAAGCACGTTAGCACCTTTTTCCTGAACACTGTGCCGTATCTTGCTGTTTATCTTTATTTATGACTTTGGAGCTGATAGCTTGTATATGTTTATACACTTGTAAGCATGTTAGCACTTTGGATTCCTTTAGCCATCTAACCTTGTTATATTCAGCTGAATAGTTGAACACCGTGCTGTATTTTGCTATTTATCTTTACCAGAGATCTCACATTTGTGACTCTGGATCTGATAGCTTGTATATGTATATGCACTTTTAAGCACGTTAGCACCTTATTTTTTTTAGCTAATTAATTCTGCTATATTCAGCTGAATAGCTGAATACTGTGCCGTATTTTGCTACTTATCTTTACTAGAGACTCTGTAGCTGACAGCCTTTATATATATATATACTCGTAAGCACTTTGGCACCTTATTCTTTACAGCCAATTATTTTGTTATATACAGCTGAACATTCCTTCTTATTCTACTCCTTGTCTTTAATTGAGACCGCTTGGCTTGTGGCTTGAATGTTTTTAAAGGATTTTTTGGCTGATTTGTTTCCTTCTTGCAATTTTCATGCGATTTAATTTTCAGGTCTGTATATTACACTTTGTACATTGAGACCCTTTGGTCATTACTGTGCTTAGATTTACAGATCTATACTGAATTAGGTTTTAATTTTACATTTTCATGTGACTTTATTTATAAATTAGCACTTTGCACATTGCACTTCGCTTTCTATTTTTATTTTTGATTTATTTAGTGACTGGTTCACTTCCATTTTCATAATGATTTTTGAGTATACAATTTTATGCACTTTATGTGTTCGTAATTTTTACATGATTCATGCACTTTTTTTACCTTGAATATTATTGTTATTAATTTTTATAAAGTCACACGTATATGTATCTTATTCACCGGCCTATAAAATTTCAATAAAAGTAGTAATTATTTTTTTCACATGAAATATATATTTAATTTTTTATATGTACATAATTCAAATCAAATAAAAATATTTATTCCTTTTTTAAACGCATGAAGGTTTTAAAAAGAATACTTATCGTTTACATGAAAGTTTGGAATACACTGTTTTATGTGATTTAACCTTAGATTTGATAAACAGTTCGGCTTTGTATATACTTTGGTGCACGTCTTATAGTTATTTATTATTTTTTTTGCTTATATATCGTCCCTCATGTTGAAGCATCATTACTATCATTATTATTGATTTTAACCTTGATATGCATATTTTTATGAATTATTTCAGAAATAAAATTTATTGAAATCACATGTAGCTGCAGTACACATCGGGTTAATTAACCCGATGTGTACTGTAGCTAGGAGAGCAAGGAGCCAGCGCTAAGCAGTGTGCGCGGCTCCCTGCTCTCGCGGTTATGATCGCTGCTTCGGCTGCTGTGTTTGACAGCTAAGCAGCGATCATAACAGCGACTTACAAGGTCGCTGTTACGTCACAGAAAATGGTGACGTAACAGCGACCTTGTCGCTGTCGCTTAGTGTGAACCAGCCCTAAATGAAATTACTGATCTCTTTTATTAATTTATTTCTTAGGGTACTGCTTGTTCGTTTTTCCATAAATCTTAGTTTTTATATGCATTTTAAAATTCATATATACATGCAAAAAATCTATTTAGTATAAGATATACAATTTTATTTTACCCACATAGTGTTATCTTTTTATTTCTTCCTATATGGGTAATTTCTCCATTTTATTCAGATTTGTATATATATATGTATTTTATCTAATTATTATTATAAACCAATGTTACTATATATTTTTATGAATTTTTATTTTTTTCCCTTAATAATAATGTATCAAGTTAATTTATGTTTTTTTAATCTTCAACGTGTCTCATTTTATTTCATTTTATAATATTTATTCAGATATCAATTTTTGACTCTCTTCATATGTATACACAATATTTGTCTTTCTCCTTCATTGTTGTGTTGTAGCTGTCATTTTCTACATTTATAACTCCATATGTTCTTTTTTCCTAAATATAAACCTGCAGGTTTGTTTTTTTTTTTTTCCCTTCATCATTATCAGCCTTTCTAATTTCTCCCCCTCCCCCCTTTTTTTCCCCCTCTTTTACACCATGAACTCACTACAACCCATTTTAGGATGGCTCCTTCGTAGACAGAGTCCCGCACACGCGCAAATATTTTTTTTTTGTTTTTTTTTTCCCACGCTATGAACTTATTTCACCTTTCCCCACGGGTTCTCTCTGCAGCGGTGCTTCACGCATGCGCAGCACATTTTTCTCACGCTGTTGAACTCTCGTCACCTCCTTCACAGCACAGGTCTTTTTCCCTATCACTCTGCTACAGTATCCTCGCGTTCGACAAACAAGAAGGGGAGAGAAGGGACAGAGGAAAGAGAGGAGAGGGGAAGAGAAAAAAAAAAAAAGAAGGGAAAAGGAGAAGAAAAAAAAAAAGAAAAAAAAAGAAGGGAAAAAAAGGAAAAAAAGAAAGTGTTTTTTTTGGGTTTTTTTGCCTTTCCATCTAGTGATTTTTGCCTTTTTCTGGCCCTCCAAGACTATTACAAATGTTTTGTGAGGACCCATTTACATTCTTTGAAACTATTTTTGTTCCCTTTTACACTCACCTTTTTCTCCATACATTCCCCTTCTTGGTGAATAATAAAAATAAATAATCAATTTTTAAATATGATTTTCATTAATCCCTCTTTATAACCCTATATGGGTTTTTCTGGCACCAGTCAGTTTATTGCCCCTTATAACATTATTTTCAAAGGACGATTATAATGTTCTACCATGATTTTTCATTTTCACAAATAACACTTCCCCCATAGGTGTGTTTTTTTTGTTTGTTTTTTTTTCTCTTTGTTCTCTTTTTGTTTGTATGTTCCTGCCCTCCCCATGTGACTCTTAGTCATCAGCCAGCTGACGTCATCTCTGTAAACGTGGCTACTTCAGTTGTATATATATATATATCCTCTGCATGCAGCATGTGTTATGCTGTTCCTTTCTGACTTTTGTCCTGATGAAGAAGGTGGAGATGCCTTTGAAACGCGTTGACCTGTGAAAATAAAGAAAAGGAATTCACGTTATATCTTTGGATTGTGGTTTTTAGCGCAGCATTTAACCCGATTTCTTTTGATCATCCTCCAATTTTCAGAAGGGGAATAAGTAAAAAGGGCTCTATAATGTATTACACAATTTCTCCTGAACGTGACAATACCCCACATGTTGCTGTACAGTAATGTTTGGCCACACCACAGGGTTCAGGAAGGAAGGAGTGCCATTTGACTTTTGTAACACAGATTTTTCTTGAACAGTTTATGGACTCCAATTGAAGAGTCACTCATGGCCAGAACAGCAGAAACCCCTTCAAGTGACCAAATTTTGGAAATTACACCCCTCTGTGAGTTCATCTATGGGTGCAGTAAAGATTTTGTATCTGGAAAACACCAATGTAACCAATGAATGCAGTGAATGTTGCAGTGAATGCAAACAGGGAATTTATAATTAAAAATTGCAAAAAAGCCCTGGTAATGCCCTTTGCATTGTAGTATCCGTATATTTTGACCAGCTCGAGTTTCTTGAGACACACTGCCCCAATATAAAGCGGGCACCCTCACTGAAACAATGCCAAACATATAGATGTTAACTGTTGTTTAGGCAAACTGTGGGACTCAGAAGGGAGGAGAACATTTGGATTTTGCAGCACAGATATTGCTGGATTTTTTTGGGGGGAGGGAGGCAAAATGCTTATCCAAAGCCTTTGTGTTCTAGTAACTTGAAAGCCCCATATATTTCTGTTAACAAAGGACAGACCTGAGTGGGGATTGAGTTTTTGTGGGTTTACTTCAGTGCTATCTGATGGCAATTTGGATACAGACCATTTTGGATCAGTTCACATTTATCCTGTGCTTGATGCTGAGAACTTACGTTAGGGTTTCCATGTACATCTCCAAAATCCGTGGTTCAGATGAAACCCCCAATGGATCCATTCACTAATGAGTCAGCAGATTTACTCCAGACTCCGTTCAGCTTCTGTTCAGCGGTGTCCTTCTTTTCAAAGGTGGACAAAACTGTTGTTGACTGCACTTTTGTGCACGTGACACCGTTGGACCACAGGCTTGATAGCAGTTCAAAGTGACTTTGTCTGCCCCTTTACAGAAAATGTTCCTTTGGGAATTTTGTATGAATCACATTTTTCAGAGATTTACCCATATCCTCGGTTTAAGTGATCAGTGGAAAGCGTAGGATAAATGTGAGCGGTGTCATACTTGTGATGTTTGAGAGGCAGAATCAGCAACAGTTGAAGAATTGGCTTTATTACTATTTTTACGTTGTTCACCATAAGGGTTATGGCAGCTATATGCCTTAGGTCACTATAATTACAGTGGTACCTTATTTCTATGGGTTTTTTAGATTTCCCTACTATCACACTAAAAATACTTTTTTAAAAAAAAGTTTTTTGCATCATGGTATTTTGAAGGCTGTAGTTTTTGTCATGTGTGGTCTTGTCTTTTGTATGGTGAGCTGGACTTTTAATTGGTACCATTTTGGGCTATATAATATTTTTTTATTGCTTTCTATTGTACTTTTTGTGAGCTGAATGAAGAACAAACAGCAATTAAGATTTCTTTTATTTTTTTTATGCTGTTCACAGTGCCATAAAAGTGGTAAGACAGTATGATTTCAGCGATACCACATTTCCATTGGTTTTTTTTTTTTTTGTTTTTTTTGCTACTTGTACACTTTAACCCCTTCAGCCCCAAGCCTATTTTGACCCTAAAGACCAGGCCATTTTTTGCAATTCTGACCAGTGTCACTTTATGAGGTTATAACTCTGGAACGCTTCAGCGGATCCCGGTGATTCTGAGAATGTTTTTTCGTGACATATTGGGCTTCATGTTAGTGGTAAATTTAGGCAGATATTTTTTGCATTTCTTTGCGAAAAAAACGGAAATTTCGCGAAAGTTTTGAAAATTTTGTAATTTTCAAACTTTTAATTTTTATGCTCTAAAACCAACGACACATATGACACAAAATAATTAATAAATAACATTTCCCACATGTCTATTTTACATCAGAACAATTTTGGGAAAAAAAAAAAAAATTAAGGCAGTTATAGGGGTTCAAAGTTTATGAGCAATTTCTCATTTTTACAACAAAATTTACAAAGCCACTTTTTTTAGGGACCACATCACATTTGAAGCAATTTTGAAAGGTCTACATGACACAGAACACCCAAAAGTGACACCATTCCAAAAACGGCACCCCTCAGGCTACTCAAAACCACATTCAAGAAGGTTATTAACCCTTCAGGTGCTTCACAGTAACTAAAGCAATGTGGAAGGAAAAAAATAACATTTTACTTTTTGCAACAAAAATGTTAATTTAGCCTCAAATATTGCATATTCACAAGGGTAGCAGGATTAAATGAACCCCCAAAATGTGTTGGGCAATTTCTACTGAACACGCAGATACCTCATATGTGGCGAAAAACCACTGTTTGGGCGCACGGCAGGACTCGGAAGGGAAGGAGCGCCATTTGACTTTTTTGAACAGAAAATTAGCTGGAATCGTTAGCCGCACCATGTTGCGTTTGGAGAGCCCCTGAGGTGCCGAAACAGTGGAGCTCTTCCACATGTGACCCCATTTTGGAAACTAGACCCCTCATGGAATTTATCTAGATGTTTATTGAGCACTTTGAGTCTCTGGGGGCTTCACAAAAGTTAATAGAGTTGAGCTGTGAAGATAAAATTTTTTTTTTTTACCACAAAATTGTTACTTCAACCAGGTAGCTTTTTTTTCACAAGGGTATCAGGAAAAATTGCACCATAAAATGTATTGTGCAATTTCTCCTGAGTATACAGACACCTCATATGTGGTGGAAATAAAATGTTTGGGCGCACAGCAGGGCTCGGAAGGCAAGGAGCGTCATTTGACATTTCAAACGCAAAATTGTCTGGGATAATTAGCGTATTCCATGTTGCGTTTGGAGACCCCCTGAGGTGCCGAAACAGTGGAGCTCCCCCACATGTGACCCCATTTTGGAAACTAGACCCCTCATGGAATTTATCTAGATGTTTATTGAGCACTTTGAGCCTCTGGGGGCTTCACAAAAGTTAATAGAGTTGAGCCGTGAAAATAAAAAAAAAATTTTTTACCACAAAATTGTTACTTCAACCAGGTAGCTTTTTTTTTCACAAGGGTATCAGGAAAAATTGCACCATAAAATGTATTGTGCAATTTCTCCTGAGTACGCAGATACCTCACATGTGGTGGAACTCAAATGTTTGGGCGCACAGCAGGGCTCGGAAGGCAAGGAGCGTCATTTGACGTTTCAAACGCAAAATTGTCTGGGATAATTAGCGTATTCCATGCTGTTTGGAGACCCCCTGAGGTACCGAAACAGTGGAGCTCCCCCACATGTGACCCCATTTTGGAAACTAGACCCCCATGGCATAGAAAAAAAAAACAGCGGAAGATGGGGGGGGCGGCAGATGGGGCGGCAGCAGATGGGGGGGCAGCGGCATATAAAGGGAGCATCTGTGATTGTGAGACGGCGGCTGGGATAGGGTGGGGGCGGATGGGAGAGGGCGCAGTGGATGCAGGAGCGGCAGAGGATGGGGGGAGAGGGCGGGTGGGAAGGGGAATGGGAGGTGAGATTGGGGATAGTTACCCTACAGGATGGATCTAGGCAGCTGGATCACAGGAGATGAAGAAGGCAGCAGATCGGGGAGGGTGAGAGGTGGGGGAGGGAGCGCAGCGCAGATCACGGAGGAGACAGGTGAGCAGAGCACAGATCACGGAGGAGACAGGTGAGCAGAGCACAGATCACGGGGGTGAGAGGTGAGGGGGAGCGGACAGCAGATCACGGGGGTGACAGGTGAGGGAGCACAGATCACGGGGTGACAGGTGAGGGAGCACAGATCACGGGGGTGAGAGGTGAGAGAGCGCAGATCACAGGGGAGACAGGTGAGCAGAGCGCAGATCACGGGGGTGAGAGGTGGAGGGAGAGTGGACAGCAGATCACGGGGGTGACAGGGGAGGGAGCACAGATCACGGCGGTGACAGGGGAGGGAGCACAGATCACGGCGGTGACAGGTGAGGGAGCACAGATCACGGGGGTGACAGGTGAGGGAGCACAGATCACGGCGGTGACAGGGGAGGGAGCGCACATCACGGCGGTGAAAGGGGAGGGAGCGCACATCACAGCGGTGACAGGGGAGGGAGCGAACATCACGGCGGTGACAGGGGAGGGGGCGCACATCACGGCGGTGACAGGGGAGGGAGCGCACATCACGGCGGTGACAGGGGAGGGAGCGCACATCACGGCGGTGACAGGGGAGGGAGCGCACATCACGGCGGTGACAGGGGAGGGGGCGCACATCACGGCGGTGACAGGGGAGGGGGCGCACATCACGGCGGTGACAGGGGAGGGGGCGCACATCACGGAGGTGACAGGGGTGGGGGCGCACATCACGGCGGTGACAGGGGAGGGGGCGCACATCACGGCGGTGACAGGGGAGGGGGCGCACATCACGGCGGTGACAGGGGAGGGGGCACACATCACGGCGGTGACAGGGGAGGGGGCGCACATCACGGCGGTGACAGGGGAGGGAGCGCACATCACGGCGGTGACAGGGGAGGGAGCGCACATCACGGCGGTGACAGGGGAGGGAGCGCACATCACGGCGGTGACAGGGGAGGGAGCGCACATCACGGCGGTGACAGGGGAGGGAGCGCACATCACGGCGGTGACAGGGGAGGGAGCGCACATCACGGCGGTGACAGGGGAGGGGGCGCACATCACGGCGGTGACAGGGGAGGGAGCGCACATCACGGCGGTGACAGGGGAGGGAGCGCACATCACGGCGGTAACAGGGGAGGGAGCGCACATCACGGCGGTGACAGGGGAGGGGGCGGGTAGCTGACCACGGGGGTGAGAGGTGGGAGGAGCGTGCAGCACATCACGTAGGGGTGGGGGCGAGCAGCACATCACGGAGGGGAGGGGGCGAGCAGCACATCACGGAGGGGAGGGGGCGAGCAGCACATCACGGATGGGAGGGGGCGAGCAGCACATCACGGAGGGGAGGGGGCGAGCAGCACATCATGGAGGGGAGGGGGAGGGGCCGGGCAGCAGATCGGAGGGAGCGGTGGCACTATGACAGATGGAGGAGGACAGGGTGCACGATCCCTGTCCTCCTCCATCTGTCATAGTGCCACCGCTCCCTCCGATCTGCTGCATGGAGGTGAGGGGCCGGGCAACGATCACGAGGGGTGAGGGGCCGGGCAGCAGATTGGGGGGAGCGGTGGCACTGTGGCAGATGGAGGGCGGCGGCGGCAGCGGATCGGGAGGTGTGGGGGTGAGGGTGCGGGCAGGAGATCGGGGAGACAGGTGGCAGATCACGGAGGGCAGCAGCGGCGGCGGATCGGGACGCTTTTTGTACAGTGCAATGGCAGCGCGGCAACGTCCGGGTCCCATGCTCCGGTCTCATAACAGCATGGGACCGGAGCTTGTCGCCCTGCCATTGCACTGTGTACACTCACTGTGCTCAGTGTGCTGGCGTGCTGCAGGGACAAGTGAAGCTGATGGGGGCGGTCACCGGCAACAGGTCCACTGTGATTGGAGAAATCGGTCACAAGGCCGATCTCTCCAATCAGAGCATTGGAGCTGGGGGAGGGTGATCCAGTGAGGTCACCCAGCTCCAGCCAATGGCCAGTGCTACAGCTGCACTGGCCAGGGCTAGATTTCAATGTTTCAGTCATTTTAAATGGCTGGAACATTACAGTGGCTGTGATTGGTTGAGCGGCGTTCGTCAGCCAATCACAGCCTCCGTAGGTCCGGGGAGGAGGCACCACCCCTCCTAAGGTCAGGAACAGGTCCCCTCCTCCCCGAATCTGCGGTTTTTGTTAACATATTGCAGTCACCGGAGGCTCCGGTGCCGCGATTCCGCCATGACGGAAAGATCCGTCCTTGGTCGTTAAGGCCCAGGGCACAAGGACGGATCTTTCCGTCCATGGTCGTGAAGGGGTTAACAACTATTTTATAGAAAAAAATAGTTGTTTTTACATTGCGGTATTCTGAGAGCTAGAGCATTTGTATTTATTTGCTGATGGAGGATTGTGATGGATTGTTTTTTGCGGGACAAGATATTGTTTTCAGAGATACCATTTTTATTTACATGCAACTTTTTGTTCAAGTTTTATTTCACTTTTTAGGAAATCTGGAGAGAAAACTGTTATCTTGCAGCTTTTTTATGATTTTCATTATCTAATGCTACAGATCGATCTGAATGTGAAAATATGAAATATATGTACTTTTTTTTTAAATTCTTTATTTAACATTTTAGAATATAACATAGATGGGTAGGGAACCATCATGACACTTTCTTACAAATTATGACAATGTGGATTCAGAAAAAACTTTAAGTAAATTAACAACTAATAACACTGTCAGGTGGTTTCATGAATAAAGAAAAGGGGATGTAAGAACAAGAAGGTGGAAGGGGATGGGGGGGGGAATTCTGAGAAAGAATATAGGGGTATAATACGTGAGAGAGTAAGGTAAGAAAGGGGGAGCAACAGGAGCAAAGACAAAGAAGAAAAATAAAACCTGCTAAGTTTTCTGTTGTTTTTTTTTTTATCGAAATGAGACTTCTCATTGCATGCTGATCAGACACAACTTTTCAACTAGGCTATGTGCGCACAGTGCGTTTTTCGCGGCTTTTTGCGCGTTTTTCGGGTGCGTTTTTGGCCTCAAAACTGCATGACTTTGCTTCCCCAGCAAAGTCTATGACTTTTCATTTTTGCTGTCCGCACACAACTGTTTTTTTAAGCTGCGTTTTTGAGCTTGAAAAAAAAAAATGGACATGTCAATTCTTTCCTGCGTTTTTCTGCGTTTTCCGCCCATGCAATGCATTGGAAAAACGCAGCAAAATGCAGAGTTCAAAAACGCAGCAAAACGCAGCCAAAAACGCACCAAATCGCAGTAAAAACGCATGCGTTTTTTGATGCGTTTTTTCGACGCAGGTGCGTTTTTGTGCGTTTTTAGCGGACAAAAACGCACAAAAACGCAGGGTCAAAAAAACGCAGCGTGCGCACATTTAACTTCTTAGTATAATAACGATGCATTTAGCCAAACCTCCCAGTCATTTAAATCTTTTCCATGTTTGATTTTTGACAGTCTGATTTTTTCAAGTATACCTGTCTGGACTGTCTCTCTGATCCATTCTTTAAATGAAGGTGGCTCTTCACTCTTCCAATGTCTTGTTATGACTATTTTAGCAGCATTAACTATTTGTGATAACAGAGAATTTTTCCTAAGGAGTGACTTTGAGGGATCTAAGTTGAGGAGAATGAATTCGGAGGATAAGAGTATTTCCGTATTGGTCACCTTTTTAATATGGTCTCTAATTTTTTCCCAGTAATTTTGGATTTTTGAGCATTTCACCAGGATATGTGACAGGGTACCTAGTTCAGATCCACATCTCCAGCAGAGTGGGGAAATTGAGCTGTTTATTTTATTTAATATAATTGGAGTTTTATACCATCTTGAGACTATTTTGTAGTTTAATTCTTGATACCTCACCGAAGTAGTGAGGGAGTGAATGTTCCCTAGAATTATTTGGATTTCTTCTTGGAGGAATTTTGTATTTAATTCTGTTTCCCATTTGTTCAAAAAGTCTGGAACATCAACATCTTGGGATAAGTTTTTATGTATTTTGGATATTATTTTTTCATTCTTTGTTGTGTTTAGAAAAAGTTTGAGTAATGGTGGGTCCGTAGTTGAGGAAGAGATATCTGGAAGGTGTAGATTTATCGTATCTTGCAGGATCTGAATATCTACTTTCTCCAGCTTTAGGCTATGTGCGCACGTTGCGTACAGTTCACTGCAGAAATTTCTGCAGCGATATGAAGAGCACATGTGTGCTTTAAATCACTGCAGAAATGTCCGTAGTGAGCGCCGATTCCATGCGCTCTGCCTGCAGCTCCTGCCATAGACAGAGCAGGAGCTGCCGGCAAAGCCCAGGAAAGAAGTGACATGTCGGCAGTAGCCGAAGCGCTGCGCTCTAAAACGCCACGTGCGCACGGCCCCTGCACAATCTCCATAGACTGTGCAGGGGACGCAGGACGCATGCAGTTACCCTGCGCTACAAAGCGCAGCGTAACTGCATGTATTTGCGCAACGTGCGCACATAGCCTTAGTGTGGAAATAAGTGCATTAAATTTACCGTTATTCAGTGAGTCCTTTTTGTCTACTAATGACTGTATTGGCATGGTTTTATATTGATCCAGGTGGCTCATGTTTTTTTTTTAGTGATCTGTAGCTATTGGGGATTAGGTGAAGAATAGGGGTGGCTGTGCAGATCCTTGGTATCAGATTCATTTTTTTATTTGTTTTATGCCAAAGTTTGAGAGTTGTTATGGTATAAGGATTTGTGATACTTTTGTATTTGAATTCATTAAAGGAAGTAGGCCACAAGTAATGTAGAACTCCTCTATGTAAATCGCTCAATTCAAGTATCGTCCAAAGTTTTGTTGATGTGTGGGACTGAAGCTCAACCACTCTTGCTATATGTGCTGCTGTCCTATATTTTTCGAAATCTGGAAGGTCAAGACCTCCTCTATGTCTCAGATTTACTAGAATTTTGTGTTTAATCGTATGACTTTTCCCTGCCCATACAAACTTTGATATTATAGCATTCATTTTTTAAAAAAATTGTTGAGGGATATCTATTGGGAGGGTTTGTAAAAGGTAAAGAGCTTTGGGTAGAATTATCATTTTTATCAGATTAATTCTACGAAACCAGGAAATCGGGGCCTTTCCATTACATCAGGGAAGATTCTACTGACTTTAGTAAAGGCATAAAGTTGAGTTTGTAAAGGTGTCAATGAGAATGCCTCTGAGAACAGCTTTGTGCGCTTCCCAAATGTTGGAGTCACATTTGCCAGAAATACAGTTTTCTGTAAAGAAATTCTTAATAGAACTGGCTAAATAATCTTGTGAGTCTTTCATTTTGAGTAGATTATTATTTCGCTTCAAATTTAAGGGGCTTCTAATTTGTTGTTGTATGTTCAGGTTGAGAAAAAGTGGGGCATGATCTGAGAATAATATTGAGTCATAAGAGATGCTATGTACTAAGCTCAAATGTTTGTGGGGGAGAAATAAATAGTCAATCCTTGAGTATTTTTTGTGTACTGATGAGAAGGAATAGTCTTTTGTGGCGGGGTGTATCATTCTCCACACATCTATTAATAGTCTGCTGTTTAGAAGATTTTTAATGTATCTAGTTGCTTTAAGCGGGACCGTCGATTGGCCATTTGATGTGTCTAACGGAGGGTGTAAGGGTATGTTGAAATCTCCTCCCAGAATTAATTGGCCTTCTGTGAAATTATCTAAGATCTCAGTAAAGCTTTTGAAAAAAGGGGCGTGATTGTTGTTTGGTGCATAAATGTTTGCTAGCGTAAACAGTGTATTATATATTGTGCATTTCAGTAGTATGTATCTGCCCTCTTTATCATATAACGCATCCTTAAAGACGAAAAGAATCCTCTTATTTATAATTATAGATACACCTTTGTTTTTTTTGATTGGTGAGTTAGCGTTAAACATTTAGTAAAGATTTTATTTTTAGTAACTGGTGTGTGTGTTTGTTTAAAATGAGTTTCTTGGAAAAATACTATATCTATTTTATTTTTATGTAGATAGTTCAAGATTTGTGATCTTTTTCCTGGGATGTTTAATCCTTTTACATTATAGAAAGCCATGGACCCCATAGGGGGGAGGGGCGACATTACCAGAGGGAAGGGAGGGAGTGAGGGGTTAATAAAGTTATAATGAGGGGCATGATGGGAAGGTATAGGGGATTGGTGGAGAAAAGGATCCCTGTAGGGGAGGTGGGGAGTATAAAAGTGATGAGGGAGGGTCTTACCTCCCCTTTTGGACTCCGGACGGCGACAGATTGGACCACGACCAGGACTGATGGCGGATCTCCAGGAACTGGATCGGATGATCCGAGCGGCGATGGCGGTGCACGGGGCCCAGGCAGTGCAGTCTCACTTCAGGGCTGCCTGGGTTTCCCCGTCGGCACCTGCCCCTTGTTCCCCCCCTCGCCGTGGGCGGCGTTCCAGGCCCCCTGTCAGGTACTCTCCGGGCGCAGGGGGAGCAAGGAGGCCAAGTGAGAGCCCCCCTCGGGACCCTCCGCGGCGGGGCGGGCAGCGGCAGCTCCCTGCGTCCGCTCCGGCCGCCGGGAGGAATCTCCGACGCGGCCGCGATGGCCGAGAAGGGGGCGTGGCCAGCCCGGGGCCTTCTTCCGGTCTCAGGCCTCGGGCTGGAGTGCAGAGCCCAGCGGCGTCTCCCGGCCGGGAGCGAGCCCGGCGATGGAATGAGGCCAGCGATGGCCTGGATGGAGGCGGGCCCGGCCTGGGGCCTACTTCCGGTCCCAGGCCTCGGGCTCGATTGAACAGGCCGGCGGCAGCCCGGGGCCGGGCCGTGCCCAGCATGAACCGGAGGCACGGAGAGGGGGCGTGTCCAGCCTGAGGCCTGCTCTGGACGCCGGGCCCCCGGCGGTGGGGCACGTCCCGGCGGCTGCTTCTGACCAGAAGCGTGCCCGGCTTGTGATGGAGGCCAGCAATACCCCCCGTGGACGTTGGGGGGGCCGGGCGCAGGCAGCCAGCAGGGGGACCGGTGTGGGCAGGCACCACCCGGATACCTGCACGGCTGCGGAGGAGAGGAGGGATGGTGGGACCCCCGCAGGGCGCGCCAGGTCCCTCAGGTCATCAGCTCTGCGCCCGGCGGCCGCGGTCTCCATCGGGGGGGGAGGACCCAGCGGGAGGTCTCGGTTGGAGGCCCGGGAGGGCGGGAACCGGCGGTGGGGAGCCCCCTGAGCTCGGGGAGAGGCTCCTCCAGGAAGAGGACTCGGTCGGTGGCGGCCCAGGGGACAGGACGGTCTGGTGGGCTGTCGCCGCACAGAAAGCAACGGACACCCACCGCCAGCGCCCACGCGGCTGCCCAGGAGGGTGGCTGTGGTGGAGGGGACGCATCGGCTGCATCCTCTGGAGCTGGGACGGTGGAGGACGGCTGCAGTGAAGAGGAAGAAGGAGCCCTCAGGTCGGGGGATGAATTTGAGGAGCCGATGGCGGACGACATCGCTGAATCGAATTCCATCTCTGCGTCACGGTCGGGTGAGCTAGCCGTGGATTCGGCATTGCTTGCGGCGCGGGGTGCTGGTGCTGGGGAGGTGGCTGCGGGCACGGCAGCGCCAGAGGGGTCAGCTTTGCTTAGCCAGTTGCTGGGGTTTTTGCATGGTTTAGCGCGAGCGCCGGCGGCGGCGACGGCCTGGACGGGGTCGGCGGCGGATGGCGCAGCGGCGGCTAGCGGCGAGACGGTGCCGGTGGGGGCGGGTGTAGGTAGCGGAGTAGTGGAGCCTGCAGGCGATAAAGCGGGAGAAAAGGAGAAGGAAAAGGAGGATGAGGTGGTGCGGCTGGATGACAGGGCTAAGAGCGAGGTGTATGTGTGCTTTGAGGGACCGCTGGGGGTGCACCTCAAAAAGGAGGTGAGGGAAAAAATTTGGAAAGGGGAGTATGTGGAGATATTTTCCTTACTACCCCTGGAAAAATTTAACCTAGACAAGGTGAAGCCGAGCGATTCCAAGAAGGAAAAAGAGGAGGAAGAAAAACGCCGTTATAGGCTCATTCCTCGTTCCTTTTCCAATTGGTTGCAGGCGTTCGCAATTTTGGCTAGCGTGGTAGGGGAAAAGGAGCCGGAGCACTGCTCGGCTCTATTCGGCTATATGGATGCAATCGGGGAGGTATATCGCACGTACGGGGGTTTGGCATGGCTGCGGTATGATGAGCAGTTTAGGCAGCGGAAGGCATTGCGGCCCGGCATGCGGTGGGTTCATAAGGACATTTCCTTATGGATGCGCTTAATGGCGGCCCCGAGCCAGCCCTTTCGTGGCGGTGCCGGGGGAACGGGATCCGGGCCCTCGGGGATTCAGAAAAAGGGATTGTGCTGGCAATTTAACGAGGGCCAGTGCAAATTTGGCACAGCGTGTAGGTTCAAGCATGAGTGCTCCGGCTGCGGGGGGGGGCATAGTTTGTCCAAATGCTTTAAGAAAGGGAGAGGCAAGGCTGGGGACGGGTCTGGAAAAAGGGAGGACGCCAGTGAGAATAGAGGCGATGGCGCCGTTTTTAAGTAGGTATCCGGACGGGGCAGCGGCGTCGCTCTTGCGGTTTGGTTTTTTGTACGGTTTTCGGATTCCGTCGGCGGTTGAGGCATTGCCTCCGGTTTGTCGTAACTTGCGGTCGGCAAGGGACCACCCTATGGTTGTGGGTGAGAAGTTGGGTAAAGAGGTTGAGCTGGGCAGGATGGGGGGCCCATTTGAGAGCCCTCCGTGCAGTAATTTGGTGGTGTCCCCGCTGGGGGTGGTGCCAAAGAAGGAGCCGAATAAATTCCGGCTCATTCATCATCTTTCATTTACGGAGGGGTCGTCTGTGAATGACGGCATTGCTCCGGAATTGTCGGCGGTGTACTACGTCTCGTTCGACAAAGCGCTGGACTTGGTACGGGCGGCAGGACGTGGTGCATTGATGGCAAAGGCGGATGTAGAATCGGCGTTTCGTTTGTTGCCGGTGCATCCGGAGAGTCAGCACCTTCTGGGTTGCTGGTGGAACGGGAAGTTTTATGTTGATCGGTGTTTGCCTATAGGCTGTTCGATTTCTTGTTCATATTTTGAGGCTTTTAGCTCCTTTGTGGAGTGGGTGGTGCGGGACGTGTCCGGTTTGTCATCCATTATTCATTATTTGGATGATTTTCTGTGTGTTGGTCCGGCGGGTTCCGTGGTTTGTGCTGGTTTGTTATTCGCCTTGCAGAGAGTGGCGGATCGTTTCGGGATCCCTTTGGCGCAGGAAAAAACGGAGGGGCCGGCGCCGGTTATGCGGTTCCTGGGGATTGAAATCGACTCGCTGGCCATGGAATGTAGGTTGCCAGAGGACAAGATTGTGGATTTGCGGAGTGCGGTTGCTGCAATGCTGGCAGAAAAAAAAGTGCGGCTTAAGGTGGTACAGTCTTTGCTTGGAAAGCTGAATTTTGCATGCAGGATTATGCCGATGGGGCGTGTTTTCGCCAGGAGGTTGGCAACAGCTACGGCAGGCGTACGGTCATCGGCGCATTTCGTGCGGGTCACGCGGGAGATGAAGGCAGACTTATTGGTTTGGGACGTCTTTTTGCGACATTTTAACGGCCGCACTTTGTGGTTGAAGAAGGTGGTGCCCAATGATGCTCTGGAACTGTATACGGATGCGGCCGGGTAGGCGGGTTTCGGCGCCATTTTTCAGGGTCATTGGTGTGTGGGAAGGTGGCCCGAGGATTGGCGACAGGGTGGCCTTGTGAAAAATCTGGCCCTGCTCGAGTTGTTTCCAATCGTGGTGGCGGTGGAGTTGTGGGGGTCGCAATTTGCGGGACGTAAGGTGTGCTTCCATTGCGATAATCAGGCAGTTTTACATGCAATAAACAGCTTGTCAGCGAAATCTGGACCTGTAGTGGCATATTTGCGGCATTTGGTGCTCAAGTGTTTGCTGTGGAATATTCATGTGGTTGCAAAACATGTGCCGGGGGTGGATAACGGGGTGGCTGACGCTTTATCTCGTTTTCAGTTCCACAGGTTTCGGGAGTTACTGCCGGGGGCGGACGATGTCGGAGCGGTGTGCCCAGAGGAATTGTGGAGCCTGGTGAGGCAGTGATTGCGGGTTTGATTAGGAATTCGGTGACTGAGGTGACTTGGTGCCGTTATGCTAAGGTGTGGGTTGAGTGGCAGGCAGTGCTGGGTGAGATGTTTGGTAACGGGCGAGTGGATTATTTACTGGCGCTCTTGGCATTGGTGAGTGAGGATTTTAGGGCTGAGAGGTCAGCGTCGGCAGTGGCGATTAGGGTGGCGGCCGTGGCCTTTTGGTTAAAGGTTAGGGGTGAGCAGGACTATTCACGGGACTTCCGGGTACGGCAAGCATTGAAAGGTTTTCGTAAAGGGGTGAAGGTGCGGGACACTAGGCGGCCCATTTCGTTGGACTTGTTACGCCGTTTGGTGGATGGTTTGCAGGGCATTTGTGTCTCAGCGTATGAGACGGTGTTGTTTAAAACTGCTTTTGTGTTAGCTTTTTTCGGGGCTTTTCGGATAGGAAAATTGGTGAGCCCGTCAAGGGTGAGTGGGGGTGGTTTGCTATTCGAGGATGTGTCGGTAGTGGGACAGAGAGTGGAGTGTCGGCTTTGGCGGTCCAAGACGGACCAGATGGGTCGGGGCAGGTTGGTAGTGTTGTATGCGGTGCAAGGGGATGGCTTGTGCCCGGTGCAGGTGGTGAGTAAGTTTTGTGGTCTGCGGGGCGGTCTTCCGGGCCCGCTGCTACGTCACGAGGACGGGGCTTGGTTGTCTCATTATCAGTTTGTGGCAGTGCTGAGGACTTGCCTGCACTGGGCGGGTGAGCGCCCAGAGGATTACGAGTCCCATTCGTTCAGGATTGGGGCGGCTACCGAGGCTTCTCATTGGGGTCTTGGAGATGACATGGTGAGACGGATTGGTCGGTGGGAGTCCTCTCATTTTCGTGGTTATGTGCGCCCGCAGTTATTATCTCGTTGAGGGCTCTGGTGGGGAGTTTGTTTGTTCTGCCGTTAGGTTTTGTTGTTCTTTGTGGCAATCTGGAATGCTGGTGTTGTTGTTAAAATTGTTTCCTTTATTGTAGGAGTGTGTCTGATCTGGATCCTGGGGCACTCGTTCGTTTTTTGGGGGGCCCGTCGGGCCGACGCTCGCCCGAATGGTCGGCAGTTGGGTGTGGACAGATCGCTGGCATCGGTCAAGTGGATTGGAGTGCGGGGCATGGAATGGAGCAGGGTCGTGCCGGAATTTGAATACTATTGCAGGATGGACAGACCCCCGAACGTGTTGGTTTTGCACGTGGGGGGGAATGACCTGGGTTCGCGGGCATCCCGAGATCTGATTCGGGACATTAAGATCAACCTACTGCGGTTATGGGCAAGGTATCCGGGCCTGATAGTGGTGTGGTCGGATATTGTGGCCAGATTATGGTGGAGGGGGGCTCGGTCAGTTGAGAAGATTAATCGCGCCCGGGCGCAAGTGAACAGGGTGGTTGCGCGTTTCGTGCGGAGAAACGGCGGCGTGGTGGTGAGGCATGTGGACCTGGAATCGGCAAAGTGGCAGTTTCGGAGAGGTGATGGGGTTCATCTTAATGATATTGGTTCTGATTTATGGGCCCTGGGTTTGCGGGATGGTGTGGAGCAAGCCTTGGGCGTGTGGCGGGTCCAGGCCACGTAAGGTGTCACGTGTCCTGTCCTGTGGCGGGGGTAGGTCTGGTCCAGAAGCGGTTGGAAGGGATTGGTAGCTGGACCGAGAGGCACTGTCTTGGTATGGTGTCTCTGGGTTCCGGGAAATTGCAGGCACGGGGTTCTGCAAAGTTTGGGGGGTATTAATCCATGGGGTGATTAATACCTCATCTCTGGGTCGGAGTGTTGCGGCCAGGGATATTGGTGTAGGAAAGGGTTTCTGGACCGGGCCTACATAGGGTTTCATGTACAGTTTATTATTATGTGTTACCTATTATTGTGTGTTTGGGGTCGCCCGTTGGACGGCGCCCCCCTTTGTGGTAGTATGTTAATAATAGGTAATAAAGGCTGCTGTGGCCAATTTGTTTAACCAAGTCGCATGCAGTCGGTGTGTTATTTTTAGGTTAAGTTTTAGGGGGATAGTAACCATCATGACTGGAAAATCCTTCCTCAGTGGTCAAGAAAGCCATGGACCCCATAGGGGGGAGGGGCGACATGACCAGAGGGAAGGGAGGGAGTGAGGGGTTAATAAAGTTATAATGAGGGGCATGATGGGAAGGTATAGGGGATTGGTGGAGAAAAGGATCCCTGTAGGGGAGGGGGGGGGTATAAAAGTGATGAGGGAGGGTCTCACCTCCCCTTTTGGACTCCGGACGGCGACAGATTCCCGCCCACCCTCCCTTTTTGTGTTTGTGAGTTTGTTTAACTATGTTCAAAAAAAAAAAAAAAGGGAAAGTAAAAAAAAAAAACAAAAAAAACCCAACAAGGAATTATTATAAAAGGGATGTCTGTTTCTGGACCGGGCCTACATAGGGTTTCATGTACAGTTTATTATTATGTGTTACCTATTATTGTGTGTTTGGGGTCGCCCGT